>NC_066583.1:535425130-536119327 GCF_024323335.1 Lathyrus oleraceus | reverse complement strand
AAATAATTTTAAATTTTAATGACAAATTCTTTTTGTAATAAAATGGGATTCAACTAAATTTTCAATTACTTATTCCATTATACTATAATAGATTAACAGAGTGTCATTTAAAGTTTATTTAACGATGTTTATCATATCATTAAGTTTGATGATTCAATACAAGAATTATCTCTTATCCCAATCTATAATAGTGTATTGACACTAATCTAACGAAATAATGCTCATAACTTAACAAATTACAAGGATGCAAACGATTAAAAATACTAAATTGATACATATTGTTGAAAAAAATTTAATGTTTGTTACGACTTCCAGTTATCATATTTAAAATTATTGACACTATAAAATAATCATAAAATTTAATATCTATTATATAGAGAAAGAAATTTAGTAGAAGTCTTCATCATATAAATACCTAAATTTTACAATACACAAATTCAAACGATGGCAGGTGGAGTTTTAGTTGCTTCAACAAATGGAAGGCAATATGAGGGGAAGGTTACAATGTTTGTTTTGGTCACATGTTTGGTGGCGGCCATGGGAGGTCTACTTTTTGGTTATGATCTTGGTATTACAGGAGGAGTGACTTCCATGGAACCATTCTTGGTTAAATTCTTCCCTGGTGTTTACAAACAAATGAAAGATGAATCCGGACACGAGAGCCAATATTGCAAATTTGATAACGAGCTCCTTACTTTATTCACATCTTCCTTGTATCTTGCAGCTCTGATAGCGTCTTTCTTTGCTTCCACAACTACAAGAATGTTAGGACGCAAGGCCTCAATGTTGGCAGGTGGCTTGTTTTTCCTTGTTGGTGCATTGCTCAATGGTTTTGCTGTAAACATTGAAATGCTTATAATTGGCCGCATATTACTTGGTTTTGTGTAGGATATTGTAATCAGGTAAAAATCGGTATCGTTATTATGATTTTATGTTTTTATGTGTATAGGATCAAGAATATTGCAAATTAATTGCCTATCATTTTTTGTTACTCATAAACAGTCAGTCCAATGTATTTGTCTGAAATGGCTCCAGCAAAGATTAGAGGTGCGCTCAACATGGGATTCCAAATGATGATCACTATTGGAATCCTAGGGGCAAACATTATCAACTACTTTACTTCAAATCTTGAGAGTGGATGGAGAATTTCTTTGGGTATCGGAGCTGTCCCTGCAATTTGTTATGTATAGGATCGTTTTTCTTAGGCGACACACCAAACTCTATGATTGAAAGGGGCCAAAAGAAGGAGCTAAGAAAATGTTGCAAAAGATTCGTGGAATTGATAATGTTGATGAGGAGTTCCAAGATCTAATTGATGCTAGTGAGGAAGCCAAAAAGGTGGAACATCCATGGAAGAATATTACACAATTAAGATACAGACCTCAACTAACGTTTTGCTCACTCATTCCATTCTTCCAGCAACTCACGGCATCAATGTTATCATGTTTTATGCCCCCGTCCTTTTCAAAACTTTGGGCTTTGGAAACGATGCTTCCCTCATGTCCTCAGTATTACTGGAGGTGTCAATGTTGTAGCTACTTTTGTTTCCATCTTCACCGTGGACAAGTTTGGAAGAAAGATTTTGTTTCTTGAAGGTGGTGTCCAAATGTTTATTTGTCAGGTGACAATTACATCTTAACTAATAATTAATTATTTATTTTACCGTTCAAATTAATCTATTTTACAAACATAGCTAATATAAATGTGATCATTATTGATTGTAGATTGTTGTTGGAAGCATGATTGCTATCAAGTTTGGAGTTAGTGGTGAAGGATCGTTTACACATATTGAAGCCAATCTTCTTTTGTTCTTTATATGTGCGTATGTTGCGGCATATGCATGGTCTTGGGGTCCATTGGGATGGTTAGTTCCTAGTGAAATATGCTCTCTTGAGGTTCGCTCTGCAGGTCAAGCTACCAATGTTGCTGTTAACATGTTGTTTACCTTTGCCATTGCTCAAGTTTTTCTTACTATGCTTTGTCACTTGAAGTTTGGACTTTTCTTCTTCTTTGCTGGATTTGTGGTTATAATGACAATATTCATTGTCTTGTTTTTTCCTGAGACAAATAATGTCCCAATTGAAGAAATGAATAAAGTGTGGAAATCTCATTGGTTTTGGACAAAGTTTGTTTCTGATGTTGTCGTTGATCATGATCGTCAGGTCGTTGTTTGATATTAGAAAATGCTCAGGAATTAGACCAATATATGTATAATATAATATCTTTTATTAATTCAATTTGATGTTGTTATAGGAATCTTGTATATAAGAATTCTTTAAAAAAGAGAATATTTGTATATATTTAGGAATAGTCTTTAATATATTGGTACTTCAATATAATGTGTTTATAATTTTTAATAAAGTTGACTCTCCTTTATTTACTACTTCAAATATAAATTGTTTATCCAATAACAAATACTTCTACAAAGTCAATTAAATTACTTTTGTAACTTTGTAATAAGATGATAATACATGTACTTTTTTCGATGAAAATCTTAATTAAATAATCAACTAAGAATTAACATCCTATTGGTCTCCAAGTTGTAACAATGAACGGAAATTCTTTTAAATTACACAAAAGCATTACATCATAGGAAAAAAAACAAGAAAAAATTAAAATTTGAAAACACATAAGATGAAAATATATAAAAAAGATAGAATAGAACCTAGTATTAAAATTGAGATAAATAAAACACAATGTCAATGAAAGTAATTGGAAAAAAATCTCATGATAACCTATTAATATTGAATAATCTTTAATCCTCTGACTTTGTATTAGTATAAGTAGATTATATAACTCTACTAGGATGAATGAGTGAAGAAGTGGGGTGATAAAGAGGTCAAATATTTAACACTTATCCTCAATATACAAATTAAACAATATTTATATTTCTCGTACCAATTAAAAAAATAGATGACAAAAAATAAAAATGATATTGTTGATAGTTTGTGTACTCCCTCCGACCTTAATTATTAGAAAAGTCTTCTGAAATTGTTAGTCTTAAATATAAGCAAATGTCAACAGATCTAAACTCATTTATTGCCTTAATTCTAAAGTTATCCTTGTATTAATTACTTAATGTTGATGAATATTTAATTAAAGATATATTAGTAATTATGTTTTCTTTTTAACATTAAACCAATAAAGTTAAATGCACTTAACTATCATTCTTAGTAAGCTTGAAAGTTGTCTTTTATACTTATAAATCAGGCCGGAGTAGTATATACTCGAACACGGAAGAAGATTTTTAGTAAATTGAAGGTCAGTTAACTTTTATAAAATAACTTAGGGAGAGAGAGAGAGAGAGAGAGAGAGAGAGAGAGAGAGAGAGAGAGAGAGAGAGAGAGAGAGAGAGAGTGTGTGCAACCAGTGATCCAATATTACAAGTATTGATAATGGAAATATTATGATTCTGAATCACAAATATTGATAATAAAAAGTATATATCTTAGATGTTACGTTGTGAATGACACATATTGATAGTTTAGAGGGATATAACCCACGACCAGTTAAAATTTCTCCCTCGGTTGATAGTTCAACCGAGAGAAAAAGTAGTGCACTTTCCATGACACGCTTCTTTACCTCACCCAGCAAACTGAGATAAAAGCTCTTTTTTAACCTAGGGGAAATAACTCATAAGTAGTAGTGAAATGTATAAAAAAGTTCTAAGAAGAAAAAGAGTAACAGAGAAGCGATATATTTCTCATTTATGTGTTTTTATGAAGTGAACACAAGTCTTCCTTACATGGGAAAACAATTACCTAGAGGCGCTAGTTAGTTATAACCTATCCTTTTAAGAAAGAAAGTGTAACCGTTTGGGGTTTAATTAATTAAGAGGTTTCCTAATCGAGTATAGAGCGGGTTTGCTCCACAATAGATTAGACAGCTGTTCTAATCCATTAGAGACGAAAGTATTAAATATTCTTAATTAAGTATGCTTCTTAATCAATTATTGCTTCCTAATAAGTTTTATTTACATTTTTGGCATAATTATAATCACATTAACATGTAAATCACATAGAACCACGCACAACACCTTTGTTAAAGCAATGAGAGTTAATAATGGCCAATAATTTTGCATGTTTTCTTTTTATTCTTCCTAAGGAATTATTCATGAATGAGAGTTAATAATGGTCAATAATTTTGCATGTTTTCTTTTTATTCTTCCTAAGGAATTATTCATGAAAGGAGTACGGTAGAATCTCCATAACAAAATGAATGAGTAGAAAGAAAACATTAACATATATTGAATATAGGTAGGCTTTTGTTGTTCCATTAAAACTTACTCACAATTTTGGTGTTATGCGGTGTCACATGACATCTTTATTATAAATTGTGTCTCTAATTCTATTCATAATAATTATTTGTCATATTTTTATGCATAATAAGCTTATTAATTATTTTTTTAATAATTTTTTTGGTTCTTTAAATGATGCACCTATCTTACATTCACATTATATCAAATTGGATCCTGAAGGTAGAAAATGTATGTACCTAAATTTTAAAAAAATGGAATGAAGGGGTTTATACATTTTTATCTGAATAATAAAGAAATATTTGTTGATAGAAATATCACACACCATGAACACATCATGTCTAACTAATAATCTAAATTATAAACCTTTTAATTAAAAATATATCATTCTTTTGGGAGAATATTTTATAATTAAATTTTAATTATTCATCCACCTAGAGATACAATATAACATAACATAACATCGCCAAATTCCACTATGTCATAAGCAACAAGTTTAAAACTCACTGTTCTCATCTCTCCATTCTACTATGCAAAGGAATTCGCCATCGTATCTTATAGTTTATGTGTGCAATGGTTTTGATGGTTCAAAAGGGTGCTTTTAACCTTATATGAATTTCTTTGCAAGAAAAATTAGCGGAAATTTTCACCAATCCAAAACTCAACTCATTTATATCCAAAGCTTAACAATGATAGATATCTATAATGTTTCCGCTTAAGAGAGAATATTGAGAAAAAAAATATTATGCAAGTCTGGTGTCTAAAATTATTTTGATTATTTATATTAAAATAAATTAAAGTTTAAGTACGGGGAATAGTGTTTGATGTAAATATTGGTGTAAGAAATGGGGTGTAGGAATAACATTACTCTACAATATAACATAACATAACACCACCAAATTCCACTATGTCATAAACAACGTCCGTTTAAAACTCATTGTTCTCACCTCTCCATTCTACTATGCAAAGAAATTCACCATCTTATCTTAAAGATTATATGTGCAATGCTTTTGATGGTTCAAAAGGGTGATCTTAAACTTTTATATATCCCCTATGATTCTTCTAGTTTGACTAATTAAAAAACAATTCAATCATTTAAAGAACTATTAATATAAGTTGCTTCAAACTCGTTTTTCATAAACTAAAAGGGTAATTTTGACATCTATTAATATAATATTCATTACTAATGATTCATCATAAACAAAATCACATAATTTTTAAAAATGATATATTTCAAAAATGATTCTTAGAAAAATCATTTTAAAATATCTTCAAATTTAAGTTTTTTTTTTAGATTTTGATGTCAAAAAAAGTCATAACAAAATTATGAAATACCTAAAATAAAAATTTTATGATGAACTATTGAAAATGATTTTTCATTAGAAGTTTTTTTCTTAAAATATCTAATACTATAAAATATTTTTAAAAAACATAAACAAATGATCCTGAATAGTAGTCGTGTGAAAAATTCTAGTATCAATTTTATCTGAAAATAATACTATCGTCAATTTAATTTAATTTTTTTATTTTAGTCTTACGTAATCGTTTACAAGTTGCATGCAATTTTGAGTGGTTAAAGGATTTATGTATTTGTTTATTAACTTAAAATATACAATTAAAACCAATTTAAATCTTATTAGATAATAAACTAATTTACATTAAAATAATTTTAAAATTTTAATGACAAATTCTTTTTGTAATAAAATGGGATTCAACTAAATTTTCAATTACTTATTCCATTATACTATAAATAGATTAACAGAGTGTCATTTAAAGTTTATTTAACGATGTTTATCATATCATTAAGTTTGATGATTCAATACAAGAATTATCTCTTATCCCAAATCTTATAATAGTGTATTGACACTAAATCTAACGAAATAATGCTCATAACTTAACAAATTACAAGGATGCAAACGATTAAAAATACTAAATTGATACATATTGTTGAAAACAATTTAATGTTTGTTACGACTTCCAGTTATCATATTTAAAATTATTGACACTATAAAATAATCATAAAATTTAATATCTATTATATAGAGAAAGAAATTTAGTAGAAGTCTTCATCATATAAATACCTAAATTTTACAATACACAAATTCAAACGATGGCAGGTGGAGTTTTAGTTGCTTCAACAAATGGAAGGCAATATGAGGGGAAGGTTACAATGTTTGTTTTGGTCACATGTTTGGTGGCGGCCATGGGAGGTCTACTTTTTGGTTATGATCTTGGTATTACAGGAGGAGTGACTTCCATGGAACCATTCTTGGTTAAATTCTTCCCTGGTGTTTACAAACAAATGAAAGATGAATCCGGACACGAGAGCCAATATTGCAAATTTGATAACGAGCTCCTTACTTTATTCACATCTTCCTTGTATCTTGCAGCTCTGATAGCGTCTTTCTTTGCTTCCACAACTACAAGAATGTTAGGACGCAAGGCCTCAATGTTTGCAGGTGGCTTGTTTTTCCTTGTTGGTGCATTGCTCAATGGTTTTGCTGTAAACATTGAAATGCTTATAATTGGCCGCATATTACTTGGTTTTGGTGTAGGATATTGTAATCAGGTAAAAATCGGTATCGTTATTATGATTTTATGTTTTTATGTGTATAGGATCAAGAATATTGCAAATTAATTGCCTATCATTTTTTGTTACTCATAAACAGTCAGTTCCAATGTATTTGTCTGAAATGGCTCCAGCAAAGATTAGAGGTGCGCTCAACATGGGATTCCAAATGATGATCACTATTGGAATCCTAGGGGCAAACATTATCAACTACTTTACTTCAAATCTTGAGAGTGGATGGAGAATTTCTTTGGGTATCGGAGCTGTCCCTGCAATTTTGTTATGTATAGGATCGTTTTTCTTAGGCGACACACCAAACTCTATGATTGAAAGGGGCCAAAAAGAAGGAGCTAAGAAAATGTTGCAAAAGATTCGTGGAATTGATAATGTTGATGAGGAGTTCCAAGATCTAATTGATGCTAGTGAGGAAGCCAAAAAGGTGGAACATCCATGGAAGAATATTACACAATTAAGATACAGACCTCAACTAACGTTTTGCTCACTCATTCCATTCTTCCAGCAACTCACGGGCATCAATGTTATCATGTTTTATGCCCCCGTCCTTTTCAAAACTTTGGGCTTTGGAAACGATGCTTCCCTCATGTCCTCAGTAATTACTGGAGGTGTCAATGTTGTAGCTACTTTTGTTTCCATCTTCACCGTGGACAAGTTTGGAAGAAAGATTTTGTTTCTTGAAGGTGGTGTCCAAATGTTTATTTGTCAGGTGACAATTACATCTTAACTAATAATTAATTATTTATTTTACCGTTCAAATTAATCTATTTTACAAACATAGCTAATATAAATGTGATCATTATTGATTGTAGATTGTTGTTGGAAGCATGATTGCTATCAAGTTTGGAGTTAGTGGTGAAGGATCGTTTACACATATTGAAGCCAATCTTCTTTTGTTCTTTATATGTGCGTATGTTGCGGCATATGCATGGTCTTGGGGTCCATTGGGATGGTTAGTTCCTAGTGAAATATGCTCTCTTGAGGTTCGCTCTGCAGGTCAAGCTACCAATGTTGCTGTTAACATGTTGTTTACCTTTGCCATTGCTCAAGTTTTTCTTACTATGCTTTGTCACTTGAAGTTTGGACTTTTCTTCTTCTTTGCTGGATTTGTGGTTATAATGACAATATTCATTGTCTTGTTTTTTCCTGAGACAAATAATGTCCCAATTGAAGAAATGAATAAAGTGTGGAAATCTCATTGGTTTTGGACAAAGTTTGTTTCTGATGTTGTCGTTGATCATGATCGTCAGGTCGTTGTTTGATATTAGAAAATGCTCAGGAATTAGACCAATATATGTATAATATAATATCTTTTATTAATTCAATTTGATGTTGTTATAGGAATCTTGTATATAAGAATTCTTTAAAAAAAGAGAATATTTGTATATATTTAGGAATAGTCTTTAATATATTGGTACTTCAATATAATGTGTTTATAATTTTTTAATAAAGTTGACTCTCCTTTATTTACTACTTCAAATATAAATTGTTTATCCAATAACAAATACTTCTACAAAGTCAATTAAATTACTTTTGTAACTTTGTAATTAAGATGATAATACATGTACTTTTTTCGATGAAAAATCTTAATTAAATAATCAACTAAGAATTAACATCCTATTGGTCTCCAAGTTGTAACAATGAACGGAAATTCTTTTAAATTACACAAAAGCATTACATCATAGGAAAAAAAACAAGAAAAAATTAAAATTTGAAAACACATAAGATGAAAATATATAAAAAAGATAGAATAGAACCTAGTATTAAAATTGAGATAAATAAAACACAATGTCAATGAAAGTAATTGGAAAAAAATCTCATGATAACCTATTTAATATTGAATAATCTTTAATCCTCTGACTTTGTATTAGTATAAGTAGATTATATAACTCTACTAGGATGAATGAGTGAAGAAGTGGGGTGATAAAGAGGTCAAATATTTAACACTTATCCTCAATATACAAATTAAACAATATTTATATTTCTCGTACCAATTAAAAAAATAGATGACAAAAAATAAAAATGATATTGTTGATAGTTTGTGTACTCCCTCCGACCTTAATTATTAGAAAAAGTCTTCTGAAATTGTTAGTCTTAAATATAAGCAAATGTCAACAGATCTAAACTCATTTATTGCCTTAATTCTAAAGTTATCCTTGTATTAATTACTTAATGTTGATGAATATTTAATTAAAGATATATTAGTAATTATGTTTTCTTTTTAACATTAAACCAATAAAGTTAAATGCACTTAACTATCATTCTTAGTAAGCTTGAAAGTTGTCTTTTATACTTATAAATCAGGCCGGAGTAGTATATACTCGAACACGGAAGAAGATTTTTAGTAAATTGAAGGTCAGTTAACTTTTATAAAATAACTTAGGGAGAGAGAGAGAGAGAGAGAGAGAGAGAGAGAGAGAGAGAGAGAGAGAGAGAGAGAGAGAGAGAGAGTGTGCAACCAGTGATCCAATATTACAAGTATTGATAATGGAAATATTATGATTCTGAATCACAAATATTGATAATAAAAAGTATATATCTTAGATGTTACGTTGTGAATGACACATATTGATAGTTTAGAGGGATATAACCCACGACCAGTTAAAATTTCTCCCTCGGTTGATAGTTCAACCGAGAGAAAAAGTAGTGCACTTTCCATGACACGCTTCTTTACCTCACCCAGCAAACTGAGATAAAAGCTCTTTTTTAACCTAGGGGAAATAACTCATAAGTAGTAGTGAAATGTATAAAAAAGTTCTAAGAAGAAAAAGAGTAACAGAGAAGCGATATATTTCTCATTTATGTGTTTTTATGAAGTGAACACAAGTCTTCCTTACATGGGAAAACAATTACCTAGAGGCGCTAGTTAGTTATAACCTATCCTTTTAAGAAAGAAAGTGTAACCGTTTGGGGTTTAATTAATTAAGAGGTTTCCTAATCGAGTATAGAGCGGGTTTGCTCCACAATAGATTAGACAGCTGTTCTAATCCATTAGAGACGAAAGTATTAAATATTCTTAATTAAGTATGCTTCTTAATCAATTATTGCTTCCTAATAAGTTTTATTTACATTTTTGGCATAATTATAATCACATTAACATGTAAATCACATAGAACCACGCACAACACCTTTGTTAAAGCAATGAGAGTTAATAATGGCCAATAATTTTGCATGTTTTCTTTTTATTCTTCCTAAGGAATTATTCATGAATGAGAGTTAATAATGGTCAATAATTTTGCATGTTTTCTTTTTATTCTTCCTAAGGAATTATTCATGAAAGGAGTACGGTAGAATCTCCATAACAAAATGAATGAGTAGAAAGAAAACATTAACATATATTGAATATAGGTAGGCTTTTGTTGTTCCATTAAAACTTACTCACAATTTTGGTGTTATGCGGTGTCACATGACATCTTTATTATAAATTGTGTCTCTAATTCTATTCATAATAATTATTTGTCATATTTTTATGCATAATAAGCTTATTAATTATTTTTTTAATAATTTTTTTGGTTCTTTAAATGATGCACCTATCTTACATTCACATTATATCAAATTGGATCCTGAAGGTAGAAAATGTATGTACCTAAATTTTAAAAAAATGGAATGAAGGGGTTTATACATTTTTATCTGAATAATAAAGAAATATTTGTTGATAGAAATATCACACACCATGAACACATCATGTCTAACTAATAATCTAAATTATAAACCTTTTAATTAAAAATATATCATTCTTTTGGGAGAATATTTTATAATTAAATTTTAATTATTCATCCACCTAGAGATACAATATAACATAACATAACATCGCCAAATTCCACTATGTCATAAGCAACAAGTTTAAAACTCACTGTTCTCATCTCTCCATTCTACTATGCAAAGGAATTCGCCATCGTATCTTATAGTTTATGTGTGCAATGGTTTTGATGGTTCAAAAGGGTGCTTTTAACCTTATATGAATTTCTTTGCAAGAAAAATTAGCGGAAATTTTCACCAATCCAAAACTCAACTCATTTATATCCAAAGCTTAACAATGATAGATATCTATAATGTTTCCGCTTAAGAGAGAATATTGAGAAAAAAAATATTATGCAAGTCTGGTGTCTAAAATTATTTTGATTATTTATATTAAAATAAATTAAAGTTTAAGTACGGGGAATAGTGTTTGATGTAAATATTGGTGTAAGAAATGGGGTGTAGGAATAACATTACTCTACAATATAACATAACATAACACCACCAAATTCCACTATGTCATAAACAACGTCCGTTTAAAACTCATTGTTCTCACCTCTCCATTCTACTATGCAAAGAAATTCACCATCTTATCTTAAAGATTATATGTGCAATGCTTTTGATGGTTCAAAAGGGTGATCTTAAACTTTTATATATCCCCTATGATTCTTCTAGTTTGACTAATTAAAAAACAATTCAATCATTTAAAGAACTATTAATATAAGTTGCTTCAAACTCGTTTTTCATAAACTAAAAGGGTAATTTTGACATCTATTAATATAATATTCATTACTAATGATTCATCATAAACAAAATCACATAATTTTTAAAAATGATATATTTCAAAAATGATTCTTAGAAAAATCATTTTAAAATATCTTCAAATTTAAGTTTTTTTTTTAGATTTTGATGTCAAAAAAAGTCATAACAAAATTATGAAATACCTAAAATAAAAATTTTATGATGAACTATTGAAAATGATTTTTCATTAGAAGTTTTTTTTCTTAAAATATCTAATACTATAAAATATTTTTAAAAAACATAAACAAATGATCCTGAATAGTAGTCGTGTGAAAAATTCTAGTATCAATTTTATCTGAAAATAATACTATCGTCAATTTAATTTAATTTTTTTATTTTAGTCTTACGTAATCGTTTACAAGTTGCATGCAATTTTGAGTGGTTAAAGGATTTATGTATTTGTTTATTAACTTAAAATATACAATTAAAACCAATTTAAATCTTATTAGATAATAAACTAATTTACATTAAAATAATTTTAAAATTTTAATGACAAATTCTTTTTGTAATAAAATGGGATTCAACTAAATTTTCAATTACTTATTCCATTATACTATAAATAGATTAACAGAGTGTCATTTAAAGTTTATTTAACGATGTTTATCATATCATTAAGTTTGATGATTCAATACAAGAATTATCTCTTATCCCAAATCTTATAATAGTGTATTGACACTAAATCTAACGAAATAATGCTCATAACTTAACAAATTACAAGGATGCAAACGATTAAAAATACTAAATTGATACATATTGTTGAAAACAATTTAATGTTTGTTACGACTTCCAGTTATCATATTTAAAATTATTGACACTATAAAATAATCATAAAATTTAATATCTATTATATAGAGAAAGAAATTTAGTAGAAGTCTTCATCATATAAATACCTAAATTTTACAATACACAAATTCAAACGATGGCAGGTGGAGTTTTAGTTGCTTCAACAAATGGAAGGCAATATGAGGGGAAGGTTACAATGTTTGTTTTGGTCACATGTTTGGTGGCGGCCATGGGAGGTCTACTTTTTGGTTATGATCTTGGTATTACAGGAGGAGTGACTTCCATGGAACCATTCTTGGTTAAATTCTTCCCTGGTGTTTACAAACAAATGAAAGATGAATCCGGACACGAGAGCCAATATTGCAAATTTGATAACGAGCTCCTTACTTTATTCACATCTTCCTTGTATCTTGCAGCTCTGATAGCGTCTTTCTTTGCTTCCACAACTACAAGAATGTTAGGACGCAAGGCCTCAATGTTTGCAGGTGGCTTGTTTTTCCTTGTTGGTGCATTGCTCAATGGTTTTGCTGTAAACATTGAAATGCTTATAATTGGCCGCATATTACTTGGTTTTGGTGTAGGATATTGTAATCAGGTAAAAATCGGTATCGTTATTATGATTTTATGTTTTTATGTGTATAGGATCAAGAATATTGCAAATTAATTGCCTATCATTTTTTGTTACTCATAAACAGTCAGTTCCAATGTATTTGTCTGAAATGGCTCCAGCAAAGATTAGAGGTGCGCTCAACATGGGATTCCAAATGATGATCACTATTGGAATCCTAGGGGCAAACATTATCAACTACTTTACTTCAAATCTTGAGAGTGGATGGAGAATTTCTTTGGGTATCGGAGCTGTCCCTGCAATTTTGTTATGTATAGGATCGTTTTTCTTAGGCGACACACCAAACTCTATGATTGAAAGGGGCCAAAAAGAAGGAGCTAAGAAAATGTTGCAAAAGATTCGTGGAATTGATAATGTTGATGAGGAGTTCCAAGATCTAATTGATGCTAGTGAGGAAGCCAAAAAGGTGGAACATCCATGGAAGAATATTACACAATTAAGATACAGACCTCAACTAACGTTTTGCTCACTCATTCCATTCTTCCAGCAACTCACGGGCATCAATGTTATCATGTTTTATGCCCCCGTCCTTTTCAAAACTTTGGGCTTTGGAAACGATGCTTCCCTCATGTCCTCAGTAATTACTGGAGGTGTCAATGTTGTAGCTACTTTTGTTTCCATCTTCACCGTGGACAAGTTTGGAAGAAAGATTTTGTTTCTTGAAGGTGGTGTCCAAATGTTTATTTGTCAGGTGACAATTACATCTTAACTAATAATTAATTATTTATTTTACCGTTCAAATTAATCTATTTTACAAACATAGCTAATATAAATGTGATCATTATTGATTGTAGATTGTTGTTGGAAGCATGATTGCTATCAAGTTTGGAGTTAGTGGTGAAGGATCGTTTACACATATTGAAGCCAATCTTCTTTTGTTCTTTATATGTGCGTATGTTGCGGCATATGCATGGTCTTGGGGTCCATTGGGATGGTTAGTTCCTAGTGAAATATGCTCTCTTGAGGTTCGCTCTGCAGGTCAAGCTACCAATGTTGCTGTTAACATGTTGTTTACCTTTGCCATTGCTCAAGTTTTTCTTACTATGCTTTGTCACTTGAAGTTTGGACTTTTCTTCTTCTTTGCTGGATTTGTGGTTATAATGACAATATTCATTGTCTTGTTTTTTCCTGAGACAAATAATGTCCCAATTGAAGAAATGAATAAAGTGTGGAAATCTCATTGGTTTTGGACAAAGTTTGTTTCTGATGTTGTCGTTGATCATGATCGTCAGGTCGTTGTTTGATATTAGAAAATGCTCAGGAATTAGACCAATATATGTATAATATAATATCTTTTATTAATTCAATTTGATGTTGTTATAGGAATCTTGTATATAAGAATTCTTTAAAAAAAGAGAATATTTGTATATATTTAGGAATAGTCTTTAATATATTGGTACTTCAATATAATGTGTTTATAATTTTTTAATAAAGTTGACTCTCCTTTATTTACTACTTCAAATATAAATTGTTTATCCAATAACAAATACTTCTACAAAGTCAATTAAATTACTTTTGTAACTTTGTAATTAAGATGATAATACATGTACTTTTTTCGATGAAAAATCTTAATTAAATAATCAACTAAGAATTAACATCCTATTGGTCTCCAAGTTGTAACAATGAACGGAAATTCTTTTAAATTACACAAAAGCATTACATCATAGGAAAAAAAACAAGAAAAAATTAAAATTTGAAAACACATAAGATGAAAATATATAAAAAAGATAGAATAGAACCTAGTATTAAAATTGAGATAAATAAAACACAATGTCAATGAAAGTAATTGGAAAAAAATCTCATGATAACCTATTTAATATTGAATAATCTTTAATCCTCTGACTTTGTATTAGTATAAGTAGATTATATAACTCTACTAGGATGAATGAGTGAAGAAGTGGGGTGATAAAGAGGTCAAATATTTAACACTTATCCTCAATATACAAATTAAACAATATTTATATTTCTCGTACCAATTAAAAAAATAGATGACAAAAAATAAAAATGATATTGTTGATAGTTTGTGTACTCCCTCCGACCTTAATTATTAGAAAAAGTCTTCTGAAATTGTTAGTCTTAAATATAAGCAAATGTCAACAGATCTAAACTCATTTATTGCCTTAATTCTAAAGTTATCCTTGTATTAATTACTTAATGTTGATGAATATTTAATTAAAGATATATTAGTAATTATGTTTTCTTTTTAACATTAAACCAATAAAGTTAAATGCACTTAACTATCATTCTTAGTAAGCTTGAAAGTTGTCTTTTATACTTATAAATCAGGCCGGAGTAGTATATACTCGAACACGGAAGAAGATTTTTAGTAAATTGAAGGTCAGTTAACTTTTATAAAATAACTTAGAGAGAGAGAGAGAGAGAGAGAGAGAGAGAGAGAGAGAGAGAGAGAGAGAGAGAGAGAGAGAGAGAGAGAGAGAGTGTGCAACCAGTGATCCAATATTACAAGTATTGATAATGGAAATATTATGATTCTGAATCACAAATATTGATAATAAAAAGTATATATCTTAGATGTTACGTTGTGAATGACACATATTGATAGTTTAGAGGGATATAACCCACGACCAGTTAAAATTTCTCCCTCGGTTGATAGTTCAACCGAGAGAAAAAGTAGTGCACTTTCCATGACACGCTTCTTTACCTCACCCAGCAAACTGAGATAAAAGCTCTTTTTTAACCTAGGGGAAATAACTCATAAGTAGTAGTGAAATGTATAAAAAAGTTCTAAGAAGAAAAAGAGTAACAGAGAAGCGATATATTTCTCATTTATGTGTTTTTATGAAGTGAACACAAGTCTTCCTTACATGGGAAAACAATTACCTAGAGGCGCTAGTTAGTTATAACCTATCCTTTTAAGAAAGAAAGTGTAACCGTTTGGGGTTTAATTAATTAAGAGGTTTCCTAATCGAGTATAGAGCGGGTTTGCTCCACAATAGATTAGACAGCTGTTCTAATCCATTAGAGACGAAAGTATTAAATATTCTTAATTAAGTATGCTTCTTAATCAATTATTGCTTCCTAATAAGTTTTATTTACATTTTTGGCATAATTATAATCACATTAACATGTAAATCACATAGAACCACGCACAACACCTTTGTTAAAGCAATGAGAGTTAATAATGGCCAATAATTTTGCATGTTTTCTTTTTATTCTTCCTAAGGAATTATTCATGAATGAGAGTTAATAATGGTCAATAATTTTGCATGTTTTCTTTTTATTCTTCCTAAGGAATTATTCATGAAAGGAGTACGGTAGAATCTCCATAACAAAATGAATGAGTAGAAAGAAAACATTAACATATATTGAATATAGGTAGGCTTTTGTTGTTCCATTAAAACTTACTCACAATTTTGGTGTTATGCGGTGTCACATGACATCTTTATTATAAATTGTGTCTCTAATTCTATTCATAATAATTATTTGTCATATTTTTATGCATAATAAGCTTATTAATTATTTTTTTAATAATTTTTTTGGTTCTTTAAATGATGCACCTATCTTACATTCACATTATATCAAATTGGATCCTGAAGGTAGAAAATGTATGTACCTAAATTTTAAAAAAATGGAATGAAGGGGTTTATACATTTTTATCTGAATAATAAAGAAATATTTGTTGATAGAAATATCACACACCATGAACACATCATGTCTAACTAATAATCTAAATTATAAACCTTTTAATTAAAAATATATCATTCTTTTGGGAGAATATTTTATAATTAAATTTTAATTATTCATCCACCTAGAGATACAATATAACATAACATAACATCGCCAAATTCCACTATGTCATAAGCAACAAGTTTAAAACTCACTGTTCTCATCTCTCCATTCTACTATGCAAAGGAATTCGCCATCGTATCTTATAGTTTATGTGTGCAATGGTTTTGATGGTTCAAAAGGGTGCTTTTAACCTTATATGAATTTCTTTGCAAGAAAAATTAGCGGAAATTTTCACCAATCCAAAACTCAACTCATTTATATCCAAAGCTTAACAATGATAGATATCTATAATGTTTCCGCTTAAGAGAGAATATTGAGAAAAAAAATATTATGCAAGTCTGGTGTCTAAAATTATTTTGATTATTTATATTAAAATAAATTAAAGTTTAAGTACGGGGAATAGTGTTTGATGTAAATATTGGTGTAAGAAATGGGGTGTAGGAATAACATTACTCTACAATATAACATAACATAACACCACCAAATTCCACTATGTCATAAACAACGTCCGTTTAAAACTCATTGTTCTCACCTCTCCATTCTACTATGCAAAGAAATTCACCATCTTATCTTAAAGATTATATGTGCAATGCTTTTGATGGTTCAAAAGGGTGATCTTAAACTTTTATATATCCCCTATGATTCTTCTAGTTTGACTAATTAAAAAACAATTCAATCATTTAAAGAACTATTAATATAAGTTGCTTCAAACTCGTTTTTCATAAACTAAAAGGGTAATTTTGACATCTATTAATATAATATTCATTACTAATGATTCATCATAAACAAAATCACATAATTTTTAAAAATGATATATTTCAAAAATGATTCTTAGAAAAATCATTTTAAAATATCTTCAAATTTAAGTTTTTTTTTTAGATTTTGATGTCAAAAAAAGTCATAACAAAATTATGAAATACCTAAAATAAAAATTTTATGATGAACTATTGAAAATGATTTTTCATTAGAAGTTTTTTTTCTTAAAATATCTAATACTATAAAATATTTTTAAAAAACATAAACAAATGATCCTGAATAGTAGTCGTGTGAAAAATTCTAGTATCAATTTTATCTGAAAATAATACTATCGTCAATTTAATTTAATTTTTTTATTTTAGTCTTACGTAATCGTTTACAAGTTGCATGCAATTTTGAGTGGTTAAAGGATTTATGTATTTGTTTATTAACTTAAAATATACAATTAAAACCAATTTAAATCTTATTAGATAATAAACTAATTTACATTAAAATAATTTTAAAATTTTAATGACAAATTCTTTTTGTAATAAAATGGGATTCAACTAAATTTTCAATTACTTATTCCATTATACTATAAATAGATTAACAGAGTGTCATTTAAAGTTTATTTAACGATGTTTATCATATCATTAAGTTTGATGATTCAATACAAGAATTATCTCTTATCCCAAATCTTATAATAGTGTATTGACACTAAATCTAACGAAATAATGCTCATAACTTAACAAATTACAAGGATGCAAACGATTAAAAATACTAAATTGATACATATTGTTGAAAACAATTTAATGTTTGTTACGACTTCCAGTTATCATATTTAAAATTATTGACACTATAAAATAATCATAAAATTTAATATCTATTATATAGAGAAAGAAATTTAGTAGAAGTCTTCATCATATAAATACCTAAATTTTACAATACACAAATTCAAACGATGGCAGGTGGAGTTTTAGTTGCTTCAACAAATGGAAGGCAATATGAGGGGAAGGTTACAATGTTTGTTTTGGTCACATGTTTGGTGGCGGCCATGGGAGGTCTACTTTTTGGTTATGATCTTGGTATTACAGGAGGAGTGACTTCCATGGAACCATTCTTGGTTAAATTCTTCCCTGGTGTTTACAAACAAATGAAAGATGAATCCGGACACGAGAGCCAATATTGCAAATTTGATAACGAGCTCCTTACTTTATTCACATCTTCCTTGTATCTTGCAGCTCTGATAGCGTCTTTCTTTGCTTCCACAACTACAAGAATGTTAGGACGCAAGGCCTCAATGTTTGCAGGTGGCTTGTTTTTCCTTGTTGGTGCATTGCTCAATGGTTTTGCTGTAAACATTGAAATGCTTATAATTGGCCGCATATTACTTGGTTTTGGTGTAGGATATTGTAATCAGGTAAAAATCGGTATCGTTATTATGATTTTATGTTTTTATGTGTATAGGATCAAGAATATTGCAAATTAATTGCCTATCATTTTTTGTTACTCATAAACAGTCAGTTCCAATGTATTTGTCTGAAATGGCTCCAGCAAAGATTAGAGGTGCGCTCAACATGGGATTCCAAATGATGATCACTATTGGAATCCTAGGGGCAAACATTATCAACTACTTTACTTCAAATCTTGAGAGTGGATGGAGAATTTCTTTGGGTATCGGAGCTGTCCCTGCAATTTTGTTATGTATAGGATCGTTTTTCTTAGGCGACACACCAAACTCTATGATTGAAAGGGGCCAAAAAGAAGGAGCTAAGAAAATGTTGCAAAAGATTCGTGGAATTGATAATGTTGATGAGGAGTTCCAAGATCTAATTGATGCTAGTGAGGAAGCCAAAAAGGTGGAACATCCATGGAAGAATATTACACAATTAAGATACAGACCTCAACTAACGTTTTGCTCACTCATTCCATTCTTCCAGCAACTCACGGGCATCAATGTTATCATGTTTTATGCCCCCGTCCTTTTCAAAACTTTGGGCTTTGGAAACGATGCTTCCCTCATGTCCTCAGTAATTACTGGAGGTGTCAATGTTGTAGCTACTTTTGTTTCCATCTTCACCGTGGACAAGTTTGGAAGAAAGATTTTGTTTCTTGAAGGTGGTGTCCAAATGTTTATTTGTCAGGTGACAATTACATCTTAACTAATAATTAATTATTTATTTTACCGTTCAAATTAATCTATTTTACAAACATAGCTAATATAAATGTGATCATTATTGATTGTAGATTGTTGTTGGAAGCATGATTGCTATCAAGTTTGGAGTTAGTGGTGAAGGATCGTTTACACATATTGAAGCCAATCTTCTTTTGTTCTTTATATGTGCGTATGTTGCGGCATATGCATGGTCTTGGGGTCCATTGGGATGGTTAGTTCCTAGTGAAATATGCTCTCTTGAGGTTCGCTCTGCAGGTCAAGCTACCAATGTTGCTGTTAACATGTTGTTTACCTTTGCCATTGCTCAAGTTTTTCTTACTATGCTTTGTCACTTGAAGTTTGGACTTTTCTTCTTCTTTGCTGGATTTGTGGTTATAATGACAATATTCATTGTCTTGTTTTTTCCTGAGACAAATAATGTCCCAATTGAAGAAATGAATAAAGTGTGGAAATCTCATTGGTTTTGGACAAAGTTTGTTTCTGATGTTGTCGTTGATCATGATCGTCAGGTCGTTGTTTGATATTAGAAAATGCTCAGGAATTAGACCAATATATGTATAATATAATATCTTTTATTAATTCAATTTGATGTTGTTATAGGAATCTTGTATATAAGAATTCTTTAAAAAAAGAGAATATTTGTATATATTTAGGAATAGTCTTTAATATATTGGTACTTCAATATAATGTGTTTATAATTTTTTAATAAAGTTGACTCTCCTTTATTTACTACTTCAAATATAAATTGTTTATCCAATAACAAATACTTCTACAAAGTCAATTAAATTACTTTTGTAACTTTGTAATTAAGATGATAATACATGTACTTTTTTCGATGAAAAATCTTAATTAAATAATCAACTAAGAATTAACATCCTATTGGTCTCCAAGTTGTAACAATGAACGGAAATTCTTTTAAATTACACAAAAGCATTACATCATAGGAAAAAAAACAAGAAAAAATTAAAATTTGAAAACACATAAGATGAAAATATATAAAAAAGATAGAATAGAACCTAGTATTAAAATTGAGATAAATAAAACACAATGTCAATGAAAGTAATTGGAAAAAAATCTCATGATAACCTATTTAATATTGAATAATCTTTAATCCTCTGACTTTGTATTAGTATAAGTAGATTATATAACTCTACTAGGATGAATGAGTGAAGAAGTGGGGTGATAAAGAGGTCAAATATTTAACACTTATCCTCAATATACAAATTAAACAATATTTATATTTCTCGTACCAATTAAAAAAATAGATGACAAAAAATAAAAATGATATTGTTGATAGTTTGTGTACTCCCTCCGACCTTAATTATTAGAAAAAGTCTTCTGAAATTGTTAGTCTTAAATATAAGCAAATGTCAACAGATCTAAACTCATTTATTGCCTTAATTCTAAAGTTATCCTTGTATTAATTACTTAATGTTGATGAATATTTAATTAAAGATATATTAGTAATTATGTTTTCTTTTTAACATTAAACCAATAAAGTTAAATGCACTTAACTATCATTCTTAGTAAGCTTGAAAGTTGTCTTTTATACTTATAAATCAGGCCGGAGTAGTATATACTCGAACACGGAAGAAGATTTTTAGTAAATTGAAGGTCAGTTAACTTTTATAAAATAACTTAGGGAGAGAGAGAGAGAGAGAGAGAGAGAGAGAGAGAGAGAGAGAGAGAGAGAGAGAGAGAGAGAGAGAGAGAGTGTGCAACCAGTGATCCAATATTACAAGTATTGATAATGGAAATATTATGATTCTGAATCACAAATATTGATAATAAAAAGTATATATCTTAGATGTTACGTTGTGAATGACACATATTGATAGTTTAGAGGGATATAACCCACGACCAGTTAAAATTTCTCCCTCGGTTGATAGTTCAACCGAGAGAAAAAGTAGTGCACTTTCCATGACACGCTTCTTTACCTCACCCAGCAAACTGAGATAAAAGCTCTTTTTTAACCTAGGGGAAATAACTCATAAGTAGTAGTGAAATGTATAAAAAAGTTCTAAGAAGAAAAAGAGTAACAGAGAAGCGATATATTTCTCATTTATGTGTTTTTATGAAGTGAACACAAGTCTTCCTTACATGGGAAAACAATTACCTAGAGGCGCTAGTTAGTTATAACCTATCCTTTTAAGAAAGAAAGTGTAACCGTTTGGGGTTTAATTAATTAAGAGGTTTCCTAATCGAGTATAGAGCGGGTTTGCTCCACAATAGATTAGACAGCTGTTCTAATCCATTAGAGACGAAAGTATTAAATATTCTTAATTAAGTATGCTTCTTAATCAATTATTGCTTCCTAATAAGTTTTATTTACATTTTTGGCATAATTATAATCACATTAACATGTAAATCACATAGAACCACGCACAACACCTTTGTTAAAGCAATGAGAGTTAATAATGGCCAATAATTTTGCATGTTTTCTTTTTATTCTTCCTAAGGAATTATTCATGAATGAGAGTTAATAATGGTCAATAATTTTGCATGTTTTCTTTTTATTCTTCCTAAGGAATTATTCATGAAAGGAGTACGGTAGAATCTCCATAACAAAATGAATGAGTAGAAAGAAAACATTAACATATATTGAATATAGGTAGGCTTTTGTTGTTCCATTAAAACTTACTCACAATTTTGGTGTTATGCGGTGTCACATGACATCTTTATTATAAATTGTGTCTCTAATTCTATTCATAATAATTATTTGTCATATTTTTATGCATAATAAGCTTATTAATTATTTTTTTAATAATTTTTTTGGTTCTTTAAATGATGCACCTATCTTACATTCACATTATATCAAATTGGATCCTGAAGGTAGAAAATGTATGTACCTAAATTTTAAAAAAATGGAATGAAGGGGTTTATACATTTTTATCTGAATAATAAAGAAATATTTGTTGATAGAAATATCACACACCATGAACACATCATGTCTAACTAATAATCTAAATTATAAACCTTTTAATTAAAAATATATCATTCTTTTGGGAGAATATTTTATAATTAAATTTTAATTATTCATCCACCTAGAGATACAATATAACATAACATAACATCGCCAAATTCCACTATGTCATAAGCAACAAGTTTAAAACTCACTGTTCTCATCTCTCCATTCTACTATGCAAAGGAATTCACCATCGTATCTTATAGTTTATGTGTGCAATGGTTTTGATGGTTCAAAAGGGTGCTTTTAACCTTATATGAATTTCTTTGCAAGAAAAATTAGCGGAAATTTTCACCAATCCAAAACTCAACTCATTTATATCCAAAGCTTAACAATGATAGATATCTATAATGTTTCCGCTTAAGAGAGAATATTGAGAAAAAAAATATTATGCAAGTCTGGTGTCTAAAATTATTTTGATTATTTATATTAAAATAAATTAAAGTTTAAGTACGGGGAATAGTGTTTGATGTAAATATTGGTGTAAGAAATGGGGTGTAGGAATAACATTACTCTACAATATAACATAACATAACACCACCAAATTCCACTATGTCATAAACAACGTCCGTTTAAAACTCATTGTTCTCACCTCTCCATTCTACTATGCAAAGAAATTCACCATCTTATCTTAAAGATTATATGTGCAATGCTTTTGATGGTTCAAAAGGGTGATCTTAAACTTTTATATATCCCCTATGATTCTTCTAGTTTGACTAATTAAAAAACAATTCAATCATTTAAAGAACTATTAATATAAGTTGCTTCAAACTCGTTTTTCATAAACTAAAAGGGTAATTTTGACATCTATTAATATAATATTCATTACTAATGATTCATCATAAACAAAATCACATAATTTTTAAAAATGATATATTTCAAAAATGATTCTTAGAAAAATCATTTTAAAATATCTTCAAATTTAAGTTTTTTTTTTAGATTTTGATGTCAAAAAAAGTCATAACAAAATTATGAAATACCTAAAATAAAAATTTTATGATGAACTATTGAAAATGATTTTTCATTAGAAGTTTTTTTTCTTAAAATATCTAATACTATAAAATATTTTTAAAAAACATAAACAAATGATCCTGAATAGTAGTCGTGTGAAAAATTCTAGTATCAATTTTATCTGAAAATAATACTATCGTCAATTTAATTTAATTTTTTTATTTTAGTCTTACGTAATCGTTTACAAGTTGCATGCAATTTTGAGTGGTTAAAGGATTTATGTATTTGTTTATTAACTTAAAATATACAATTAAAACCAATTTAAATCTTATTAGATAATAAACTAATTTACATTAAAATAATTTTAAAATTTTAATGACAAATTCTTTTTGTAATAAAATGGGATTCAACTAAATTTTCAATTACTTATTCCATTATACTATAAATAGATTAACAGAGTGTCATTTAAAGTTTATTTAACGATGTTTATCATATCATTAAGTTTGATGATTCAATACAAGAATTATCTCTTATCCCAAATCTTATAATAGTGTATTGACACTAAATCTAACGAAATAATGCTCATAACTTAACAAATTACAAGGATGCAAACGATTAAAAATACTAAATTGATACATATTGTTGAAAACAATTTAATGTTTGTTACGACTTCCAGTTATCATATTTAAAATTATTGACACTATAAAATAATCATAAAATTTAATATCTATTATATAGAGAAAGAAATTTAGTAGAAGTCTTCATCATATAAATACCTAAATTTTACAATACACAAATTCAAACGATGGCAGGTGGAGTTTTAGTTGCTTCAACAAATGGAAGGCAATATGAGGGGAAGGTTACAATGTTTGTTTTGGTCACATGTTTGGTGGCGGCCATGGGAGGTCTACTTTTTGGTTATGATCTTGGTATTACAGGAGGAGTGACTTCCATGGAACCATTCTTGGTTAAATTCTTCCCTGGTGTTTACAAACAAATGAAAGATGAATCCGGACACGAGAGCCAATATTGCAAATTTGATAACGAGCTCCTTACTTTATTCACATCTTCCTTGTATCTTGCAGCTCTGATAGCGTCTTTCTTTGCTTCCACAACTACAAGAATGTTAGGACGCAAGGCCTCAATGTTTGCAGGTGGCTTGTTTTTCCTTGTTGGTGCATTGCTCAATGGTTTTGCTGTAAACATTGAAATGCTTATAATTGGCCGCATATTACTTGGTTTTGGTGTAGGATATTGTAATCAGGTAAAAATCGGTATCGTTATTATGATTTTATGTTTTTATGTGTATAGGATCAAGAATATTGCAAATTAATTGCCTATCATTTTTTGTTACTCATAAACAGTCAGTTCCAATGTATTTGTCTGAAATGGCTCCAGCAAAGATTAGAGGTGCGCTCAACATGGGATTCCAAATGATGATCACTATTGGAATCCTAGGGGCAAACATTATCAACTACTTTACTTCAAATCTTGAGAGTGGATGGAGAATTTCTTTGGGTATCGGAGCTGTCCCTGCAATTTTGTTATGTATAGGATCGTTTTTCTTAGGCGACACACCAAACTCTATGATTGAAAGGGGCCAAAAAGAAGGAGCTAAGAAAATGTTGCAAAAGATTCGTGGAATTGATAATGTTGATGAGGAGTTCCAAGATCTAATTGATGCTAGTGAGGAAGCCAAAAAGGTGGAACATCCATGGAAGAATATTACACAATTAAGATACAGACCTCAACTAACGTTTTGCTCACTCATTCCATTCTTCCAGCAACTCACGGGCATCAATGTTATCATGTTTTATGCCCCCGTCCTTTTCAAAACTTTGGGCTTTGGAAACGATGCTTCCCTCATGTCCTCAGTAATTACTGGAGGTGTCAATGTTGTAGCTACTTTTGTTTCCATCTTCACCGTGGACAAGTTTGGAAGAAAGATTTTGTTTCTTGAAGGTGGTGTCCAAATGTTTATTTGTCAGGTGACAATTACATCTTAACTAATAATTAATTATTTATTTTACCGTTCAAATTAATCTATTTTACAAACATAGCTAATATAAATGTGATCATTATTGATTGTAGATTGTTGTTGGAAGCATGATTGCTATCAAGTTTGGAGTTAGTGGTGAAGGATCGTTTACACATATTGAAGCCAATCTTCTTTTGTTCTTTATATGTGCGTATGTTGCGGCATATGCATGGTCTTGGGGTCCATTGGGATGGTTAGTTCCTAGTGAAATATGCTCTCTTGAGGTTCGCTCTGCAGGTCAAGCTACCAATGTTGCTGTTAACATGTTGTTTACCTTTGCCATTGCTCAAGTTTTTCTTACTATGCTTTGTCACTTGAAGTTTGGACTTTTCTTCTTCTTTGCTGGATTTGTGGTTATAATGACAATATTCATTGTCTTGTTTTTTCCTGAGACAAATAATGTCCCAATTGAAGAAATGAATAAAGTGTGGAAATCTCATTGGTTTTGGACAAAGTTTGTTTCTGATGTTGTCGTTGATCATGATCGTCAGGTCGTTGTTTGATATTAGAAAATGCTCAGGAATTAGACCAATATATGTATAATATAATATCTTTTATTAATTCAATTTGATGTTGTTATAGGAATCTTGTATATAAGAATTCTTTAAAAAAGAGAATATTTGTATATATTTAGGAATAGTCTTTAATATATTGGTACTTCAATATAATGTGTTTATAATTTTTTAATAAAGTTGACTCTCCTTTATTTACTACTTCAAATATAAATTGTTTATCCAATAACAAATACTTCTACAAAGTCAATTAAATTACTTTTGTAACTTTGTAATTAAGATGATAATACATGTACTTTTTTCGATGAAAAATCTTAATTAAATAATCAACTAAGAATTAACATCCTATTGGTCTCCAAGTTGTAACAATGAACGGAAATTCTTTTAAATTACACAAAAGCATTACATCATAGGAAAAAAAACAAGAAAAAATTAAAATTTGAAAACACATAAGATGAAAATATATAAAAAAGATAGAATAGAACCTAGTATTAAAATTGAGATAAATAAAACACAATGTCAATGAAAGTAATTGGAAAAAAATCTCATGATAACCTATTTAATATTGAATAATATTTAATCCTCTGACTTTGTATTAGTATAAGTAGATTATATAACTCTACTAGGATGAATGAGTGAAGAAGTGGGGTGATAAAGAGGTCAAATATTTAACACTTATCCTCAATATACAAATTAAACAATATTTATATTTCTCGTACCAATTAAAAAAATAGATGACAAAAAATAAAAATGATATTGTTGATAGTTTGTGTACTCCCTCCGACCTTAATTATTAGAAAAAGTCTTCTGAAATTGTTAGTCTTAAATATAAGCAAATGTCAACAGATCTAAACTCATTTATTGCCTTAATTCTAAAGTTATCCTTGTATTAATTACTTAATGTTGATGAATATTTAATTAAAGATATATTAGTAATTATGTTTTCTTTTTAACATTAAACCAATAAAGTTAAATGCACTTAACTATCATTCTTAGTAAGCTTGAAAGTTGTCTTTTATACTTATAAATCAGGCCGGAGTAGTATATACTCGAACACGGAAGAAGATTTTTAGTAAATTGAAGGTCAGTTAACTTTTATAAAATAACTTAGGAGAGAGAGAGAGAGAGAGAGAGAGAGAGAGAGAGAGAGAGAGAGAGAGAGAGAGAGAGAGAGAGAGAGAGAGTGTGCAACCAGTGATCCAATATTACAAGTATTGATAATGGAAATATTATGATTCTGAATCACAAATATTGATAATAAAAAGTATATATCTTAGATGTTACGTTGTGAATGACACATATTGATAGTTTAGAGGGATATAACCCACGACCAGTTAAAATTTCTCCCTCGGTTGATAGTTCAACCGAGAGAAAAAGTAGTGCACTTTCCATGACACGCTTCTTTACCTCACCCAGCAAACTGAGATAAAAGCTCTTTTTTAACCTAGGGGAAATAACTCATAAGTAGTAGTGAAATGTATAAAAAAGTTCTAAGAAGAAAAAGAGTAACAGAGAAGCGATATATTTCTCATTTATGTGTTTTTATGAAGTGAACACAAGTCTTCCTTACATGGGAAAACAATTACCTAGAGGCGCTAGTTAGTTATAACCTATCCTTTTAAGAAAGAAAGTGTAACCGTTTGGGGTTTAATTAATTAAGAGGTTTCCTAATCGAGTATAGAGCGGGTTTGCTCCACAATAGATTAGACAGCTGTTCTAATCCATTAGAGACGAAAGTATTAAATATTCTTAATTAAGTATGCTTCTTAATCAATTATTGCTTCCTAATAAGTTTTATTTACATTTTTGGCATAATTATAATCACATTAACATGTAAATCACATAGAACCACGCACAACACCTTTGTTAAAGCAATGAGAGTTAATAATGGCCAATAATTTTGCATGTTTTCTTTTTATTCTTCCTAAGGAATTATTCATGAATGAGAGTTAATAATGGTCAATAATTTTGCATGTTTTCTTTTTATTCTTCCTAAGGAATTATTCATGAAAGGAGTACGGTAGAATCTCCATAACAAAATGAATGAGTAGAAAGAAAACATTAACATATATTGAATATAGGTAGGCTTTTGTTGTTCCATTAAAACTTACTCACAATTTTGGTGTTATGCGGTGTCACATGACATCTTTATTATAAATTGTGTCTCTAATTCTATTCATAATAATTATTTGTCATATTTTTATGCATAATAAGCTTATTAATTATTTTTTTAATAATTTTTTTGGTTCTTTAAATGATGCACCTATCTTACATTCACATTATATCAAATTGGATCCTGAAGGTAGAAAATGTATGTACCTAAATTTTAAAAAAATGGAATGAAGGGGTTTATACATTTTTATCTGAATAATAAAGAAATATTTGTTGATAGAAATATCACACACCATGAACACATCATGTCTAACTAATAATCTAAATTATAAACCTTTTAATTAAAAATATATCATTCTTTTGGGAGAATATTTTATAATTAAATTTTAATTATTCATCCACCTAGAGATACAATATAACATAACATAACATCGCCAAATTCCACTATGTCATAAGCAACAAGTTTAAAACTCACTGTTCTCATCTCTCCATTCTACTATGCAAAGGAATTCACCATCGTATCTTATAGTTTATGTGTGCAATGGTTTTGATGGTTCAAAAGGGTGCTTTTAACCTTATATGAATTTCTTTGCAAGAAAAATTAGCGGAAATTTTCACCAATCCAAAACTCAACTCATTTATATCCAAAGCTTAACAATGATAGATATCTATAATGTTTCCGCTTAAGAGAGAATATTGAGAAAAAAAATATTATGCAAGTCTGGTGTCTAAAATTATTTTGATTATTTATATTAAAATAAATTAAAGTTTAAGTACGGGGAATAGTGTTTGATGTAAATATTGGTGTAAGAAATGGGGTGTAGGAATAACATTACTCTACAATATAACATAACATAACACCACCAAATTCCACTATGTCATAAACAACGTCCGTTTAAAACTCATTGTTCTCACCTCTCCATTCTACTATGCAAAGAAATTCACCATCTTATCTTAAAGATTATATGTGCAATGCTTTTGATGGTTCAAAAGGGTGATCTTAAACTTTTATATATCCCCTATGATTCTTCTAGTTTGACTAATTAAAAAACAATTCAATCATTTAAAGAACTATTAATATAAGTTGCTTCAAACTCGTTTTTCATAAACTAAAAGGGTAATTTTGACATCTATTAATATAATATTCATTACTAATGATTCATCATAAACAAAATCACATAATTTTTAAAAATGATATATTTCAAAAATGATTCTTAGAAAAATCATTTTAAAATATCTTCAAATTTAAGTTTTTTTTTTAGATTTTGATGTCAAAAAAAGTCATAACAAAATTATGAAATACCTAAAATAAAAATTTTATGATGAACTATTGAAAATGATTTTTCATTAGAAGTTTTTTTTCTTAAAATATCTAATACTATAAAATATTTTTAAAAAACATAAACAAATGATCCTGAATAGTAGTCGTGTGAAAAATTCTAGTATCAATTTTATCTGAAAATAATACTATCGTCAATTTAATTTAATTTTTTTATTTTAGTCTTACGTAATCGTTTACAAGTTGCATGCAATTTTGAGTGGTTAAAGGATTTATGTATTTGTTTATTAACTTAAAATATACAATTAAAACCAATTTAAATCTTATTAGATAATAAACTAATTTACATTAAAATAATTTTAAAATTTTAATGACAAATTCTTTTTGTAATAAAATGGGATTCAACTAAATTTTCAATTACTTATTCCATTATACTATAAATAGATTAACAGAGTGTCATTTAAAGTTTATTTAACGATGTTTATCATATCATTAAGTTTGATGATTCAATACAAGAATTATCTCTTATCCCAAATCTTATAATAGTGTATTGACACTAAATCTAACGAAATAATGCTCATAACTTAACAAATTACAAGGATGCAAACGATTAAAAATACTAAATTGATACATATTGTTGAAAACAATTTAATGTTTGTTACGACTTCCAGTTATCATATTTAAAATTATTGACACTATAAAATAATCATAAAATTTAATATCTATTATATAGAGAAAGAAATTTAGTAGAAGTCTTCATCATATAAATACCTAAATTTTACAATACACAAATTCAAACGATGGCAGGTGGAGTTTTAGTTGCTTCAACAAATGGAAGGCAATATGAGGGGAAGGTTACAATGTTTGTTTTGGTCACATGTTTGGTGGCGGCCATGGGAGGTCTACTTTTTGGTTATGATCTTGGTATTACAGGAGGAGTGACTTCCATGGAACCATTCTTGGTTAAATTCTTCCCTGGTGTTTACAAACAAATGAAAGATGAATCCGGACACGAGAGCCAATATTGCAAATTTGATAACGAGCTCCTTACTTTATTCACATCTTCCTTGTATCTTGCAGCTCTGATAGCGTCTTTCTTTGCTTCCACAACTACAAGAATGTTAGGACGCAAGGCCTCAATGTTTGCAGGTGGCTTGTTTTTCCTTGTTGGTGCATTGCTCAATGGTTTTGCTGTAAACATTGAAATGCTTATAATTGGCCGCATATTACTTGGTTTTGGTGTAGGATATTGTAATCAGGTAAAAATCGGTATCGTTATTATGATTTTATGTTTTTATGTGTATAGGATCAAGAATATTGCAAATTAATTGCCTATCATTTTTTGTTACTCATAAACAGTCAGTTCCAATGTATTTGTCTGAAATGGCTCCAGCAAAGATTAGAGGTGCGCTCAACATGGGATTCCAAATGATGATCACTATTGGAATCCTAGGGGCAAACATTATCAACTACTTTACTTCAAATCTTGAGAGTGGATGGAGAATTTCTTTGGGTATCGGAGCTGTCCCTGCAATTTTGTTATGTATAGGATCGTTTTTCTTAGGCGACACACCAAACTCTATGATTGAAAGGGGCCAAAAAGAAGGAGCTAAGAAAATGTTGCAAAAGATTCGTGGAATTGATAATGTTGATGAGGAGTTCCAAGATCTAATTGATGCTAGTGAGGAAGCCAAAAGGTGGAACATCCATGGAAGAATATTACACAATTAAGATACAGACCTCAACTAACGTTTTGCTCACTTATTCCATTCTTCCAGCAACTCACGGGCATCAATGTTATCATGTTTTATGCCCCCGTCCTTTTCAAAACTTTGGGCTTTGGAAACGATGCTTCCCTCATGTCCTCAGTAATTACTGGAGGTGTCAATGTTGTAGCTACTTTTGTTTCCATCTTCACCGTGGACAAGTTTGGAAGAAAGATTTTGTTTCTTGAAGGTGGTGTCCAAATGTTTATTTGTCAGGTGACAATTACATCTTAACTAATAATTAATTATTTATTTTACCGTTCAAATTAATCTATTTTACAAACATAGCTAATATAAATGTGATCATTATTGATTGTAGATTGTTGTTGGAAGCATGATTGCTATCAAGTTTGGAGTTAGTGGTGAAGGATCGTTTACACATATTGAAGCCAATCTTCTTTTGTTCTTTATATGTGCGTATGTTGCGGCATATGCATGGTCTTGGGGTCCATTGGGATGGTTAGTTCCTAGTGAAATATGCTCTCTTGAGGTTCGCTCTGCAGGTCAAGCTACCAATGTTGCTGTTAACATGTTGTTTACCTTTGCCATTGCTCAAGTTTTTCTTACTATGCTTTGTCACTTGAAGTTTGGACTTTTCTTCTTCTTTGCTGGATTTGTGGTTATAATGACAATATTCATTGTCTTGTTTTTTCCTGAGACAAATAATGTCCCAATTGAAGAAATGAATAAAGTGTGGAAATCTCATTGGTTTTGGACAAAGTTTGTTTCTGATGTTGTCGTTGATCATGATCATAAGGTCGTTGTTTGATATTAGAAAATGCTCAGGAATTAGACCAATATATGTATAATATAATATCTTTTATTAATTCAATTTGATGTTGTTATAGGAATCTTGTATATAAGAATTCTTAAAAAAAGAATATTTGTATATATTTAGGAATAGTCTTTAATATATTGGTACTTCAATATAATGTGTTTATAATTTTTTTAATAAAGTTGACTCTCCTTTATTTACTACTTCAAATATAAATTGTTTATCCAATAACAAATACTTCTACAAAGTCAATTAAATTACTTTTGTAACTTTGTAATTAAGATGATAATACATGTACTTTTTTCGATGAAAAATCTTAATTAAATAATCAACTAAGAATTAACATCCTATTGGTCTCCAAGTTGTAACAATGAACGGAAATTCTTTTAAATTACACAAAAGCATTACATCATAGGAAAAAAAACAAGAAAAAATTAAAATTTGAAAACACATAAGATGAAAATATATAAAAAAAGATAGAATAGAACCTAGTATTAAAATTGAGATAAATAAAACACAATGTCAATGAAAGTAATTGGAAAAAAATCTCATGATAGCCTATTTAATCTTGAATAATCTTTAATCCTCTGACTTTGTATTAGTATAAGTAGATTATATAACTCTACTAGGATGAATGAGTGAAGAAGTGGGGTGATAAAGAGGTCAAATATTTAACACTTATCCTCAATATACAAATTAAACAATATTTATATTTCTCGTACCAATTAAAAAAATAGATGACAAAAAATAAAAATGATATTGTTGATAGTTTGTGTACACCCTCCGACCTTAATTATTAGAAAAAGTCTTCTGAAATTGTTAGTCTTAAATATAAGCAAATGATTTGTGATTATTGTGATAATATGATTTTTTATGGTTATGTTATGATGTTGAAATCCTTGTTATACATGTGTATATGAGCATGTAGTGAGATGTATATGTTGGGAGAAGGAGTGTGGGTTTGATTGGAAATGGAATTTTCACATTTGATCAATCTATTGACATGAATTAACTATTTGATGAATTAAAATATGTCACCAATGGGGTTTGAACCCGGGACCTCGTTGGAATTGTACAAGCCTTACAACTAGGCCAAAAATGTTGTTGTTGAATACTTATGCAATGAATAAATATTAATCTAAATCTTGATTAAGATAGATTAATGAATTAATTGAGTGGTATAACTCCGTTTTGGACACGGGCGGATGCGTTAGAAAGATAACGTAAAGGGCTACTATTATTGTTCCATGTTATAAAATATCATGTGATTGATAAATGCTATGAATTATATTATGATGAATGTTAAGCATTGTTGATATGTTTGATTGTGAAATAACATGATTAAAAACCTTACAAAAGATGAGTGAGGAAACCTAGGAGAATAACTTGATTAATACCTTAGAAATATAATCTAGGTTATGGAACATGTGTGATATATGTATGAGAATACGATATTCATTCGTACGATGCTTATGTGGAGGTCGTGGACGAATTGTTGCCATGATTGAGAATGAGACGCATTGTATGGAACATGTCATGTTATTGTTATGTATTGTGGTGAATGAAGTCACCTATGATTGATGAATTTTGTTATGGTTTGCGGAACCGATGATTTGTGAAACCGATCATGTATTCAGAATGTGTGTTTTTATGTGGTGGTACACATCTCTATTGGTATGCTTAGACGTGTAAGCATTGGGATGTGGGACCAATGATTCGAGCCTCAATTGGGTTTGAGCCCCAACCGTGGCGGACATGGGGGAAAGGTGGACACCTATGTGGGTTAGAGTCCCATACGGTGAAAGATACCCTAGGTGGGTTAGAGTCCCATACGGGTGACGGTCGCTTGAACTGGGGATTAAGCCTCATAGAGGACCCGATATCCACTGCAAAAGTCAAATCATACGAGCATGCATGAACCGGGCCTGGCTTAGACGTAAGTCCGTTCGGGAATTGATGCGTCATGATCTGAATAATGATCGTGGTTGAGTTGTGAGAACTCAGATGCATGTTGCCATACAATTGCGAGATAGTTTCCCCATCGCTCAAGTCTTCGTTCCCTTTTTGACTTAAGTTGGATATGAGTTGAATATTGATTAGAAACCCTGTAGAGCCGAGTGGACTCATAGGATAGGAGAACTCACTGAGATTATTATCTCATCCCACTATTGTTGTTATTTTTCAGGTAATCCTTACAGGTTGAATCTATGAGAAGTTGTTATGGATGTTTCAAGGGATGTTGTTTATCATGATCTTCCGCTGTGGAGTTGTGTGCAATGAAGATATTGCACATAGTTCTTAGATTTTTATTGTTTAGGCATTATGGTATAACATGTTCCATTGATGTTTTTAGTTTGGACATGTATATATATTAATGCCATTAGGCACTTATGTTGGATCAGTACCAATTATTAACACTTGTATGATATTATTTTAGATATATATTATACGGGTTGTTACAGTTGGTATCAGAGCAGGTTGATTCTCGACCCAGCCTTGAAACATCATAAGTAAATCTATTCCTGCCTCATATGTGTGTTTAGCCGACATGATTCTTAATATCACTGTATGTAGTATTTGGCCTGATCAACCTAATGCTATGTGCATGGTAGGTAGGGTCATGGTTGAGCGACCACGAGGACTCTGTAGTGTGGGTTGAACTTGTGCTTTGAGGATAGGCTCAAGAGAAGAGTTGGAAAGTAAGGAGAACTAGATAGCCCAGTTGAAGTTTCAGAGGTGTTGTGATTTGGGTATTATGGATTTGAAGAGTAGTGTATCATTCAAGCGATTCTACGGTGTTAACAGAGTTGAGAAGTTGAGGAATTCTATCGGATGAGTTTGTCAGAATTTTGAGGAATAAGTGAATTTGCTAGTGGAATAAGATATACCCACTGATATGGAATAAGTATTTTAATAAATTTTGTATGGTGAAGGAGAAAGATGGTTATGTTGCACATATGTCATAAGGTCTAGAAGTGAGGTAGTGTATCAGTGTTTTCAGTTTCTAAGGCCACTAAAATATTTTGGAAGTTTGAGAGTACTTCATGGAGCATATATATTTGGAATTGTATCTTGCAAATGGTTAAGGACTTGAGGGATAAGGACGTTCAATTTTGTTGGGAGCCTAAGGTAGTGGTGAAGTCTAAGGAGAGACTCGAGGACATGACTACCTATTTCAAGAGAAACAGGTATGGGCCAAATGGAAGCTAGAAGATAAACCAAGTATGTACAGTCTTAGAAGGGAGATCGAATTTGGGATAGCTCGTCAGCTGTTCAGTGTTAGTAAGAGACCATTATGGAATGTTAAGTTACCTAAGGATCAATTGTAAGAGTTTGTGTGGAGAGAGAGAACGCCTGTTATATAGTAATGGAAGCTCTGATGAGTTTTGGCTGTAAGAGATTTAGTTGAGGAGAAGAGCAGGTAAGTCGGATTTAAGGAATTCTAGTAGAATGGTTTTGTAATTGGAACTGGGAGAATTACCATAGAAAGATAACTGAACACCGAGTGTGGAAGTCGTGAGGATGTTGCAATACAACTGTTGTAATGGGGTACATTTTAGATAAAGACACAATGGGACCATTAAGATTCATTAAGACGAAGTTATAGGCTTGTAGTTGATGATTGCTCGCCTCGAGGAATTTCTAGAGTATGTAGTGGAGTGGAGGAAGTTATACCTTGGTATTAAGAAAAGTATGTGATAGTAGCATTATGTTCACAAGTAAGTGTAATGGATTTCTTGCCTTGAGATGGACGCGAAGTAACACACATTTGTTGAGTCGTGAGTCTTGTATTCTAAGAAGTTGAATTGATGATAGACAATGAAAGGTAAACCAAGTTGGAGCATGTAGACTAAGTGTAGGATGTGGAATATGTTATATTACAAGAGCTTATTGGGAGAAAATGAGGATTGTCTATAGCAAGTCATAAAGACAAGTAACCCTAGTATGATGAAGGGTGTAGTAGGTATTGGTTTAGAAGAAAGTTCCATTCACAAACGTGTGGCAATGATAAGGTTCATCTTAAGTGCATTTTATTTGAATTGCAAGAGTAATAGTGGCTTATTGGAAGTCTAGTTGTTATTTATCTTTTTGAGGAGTGTTTGGTTGGTTGATCCCGGAGTATAAACGTTCACACCGTGTTGGAGCTAAGGGTGTCTTAAATGTCATAAGTGTACCATTGTGGGTGTATAAATTGAGGATGGAGTTACGAGTCACCACAAGTCAGATTGGTAGTTTTGAAATTGGGATTTCTGAAGGTTTAGTGCGTAGTTGGTCATCTGTAGAGATATCATGGAAGTCAGACGTGTGGGAAAACCAACCTGGTGGACCATGCTCAGTTTAAGTAAGTTTGGGAACTACCACTATTAAGATTATGAATAACTATAAGGAACAGATCTGGAAGAGACCTATTAAGTGGTGATCTGGAAGAGATTAGTTAGGTATATGGTATATATTGATAAGGTGTGAAGTGGTTGGTCATAGTATGAAATTGATTAATTCATTCGGATTCATATCCTTAGATGTAGACTCCCTGAGAGTGGTAATGGATATGTACGATGATACTCCACCCTATTGGAAGGATTCATGAATTATACTTTCAAGGTGGAACGAGAATTAGATTCTTGAAGTTAAACATGTAACTCGGACTGTATATTAGTAAGAGCATGAGCTAAGATTAAGGAAGATGGGACAGGACGATTGAGATGAATGATTTTGGATACGAAGTAAAATGTTATCTCTAGATTTGTGTGAAATATTGTGTGTGACTTTATGAGGTGTATGGACACTCATAGTTACGCTCTAGATTGCTTAAGTTCCTTAGAAGTGGTGTCTTGTGATGATTTAGAGTTCCTTGACGGTGTTACTTTGTTAATTGGTCGAGATCATGTGTCGGGAGAAATATTGAATGAATCAAAACCCTATAAGAGGATTTGATATGGAATATAGTAACCAGAACCAGAGATTGTCAAACTAATTTGGTTTAGCTACTCCGAACACACGACGAATCTGGATGTTGTACATTTTTAAGGTTGTAGTAATGTAACTCCTGGATACCTATCTTCTTAAGATTGTTGATCTTATTCTAAATTTTTTGTGAGTCATCAAGGAAGTTATTATACTAATGGAAGTCAGTAAGGTTCTAGTACCATTTTGGATAGTAAGCACTCTAGAGGGTAAGTGTGTTTCTTTGTAGATTGTTAGCTAAATAGTAGTGCCTAGGAATCCCAGGTGTTCCACTGTTGGAATCAGAGTAGCATAATCGAAGGTGATGGATGAAAGAGCTCAATCAAGTCTATGGGGATCAGAGAGATAGTTACTCGTGAGAATGGAGGTAAGGATGAGAGTAAGACAATCTCATGCTAATGGTGATATCTTATTGGAGTAGTACGAGAGAAGGGAAGCAGTAGGAGTAAGGGCTTGTAGCATACATTATCAGATCAAGTGAAATTTATGAGATTATCAATAAATGGATTACAAAGTTGTCGCATTTGTTGAAGGAATAGTAAGAGAAGAGTAGTCAATATTGTGTGCGGTCAAGGTATCAATAAGTTTCCTTATGAAGAATTACTGAGTATTGATTAACCAAGTCAAGATAAGATGTCGTAATTATGTTTTGTGTAACTTAGTGCAAGGAAGGGAAGTCGTGGTTTCTGGGAGGAAAGTGACCAACTAATGTTGAGCGGTATATCAGAGGAATTAAGTGGGAGCAAGTATAAATGTTAATCCAATATCAGGATAAGATTATGATGGAAATCAAGAAGTTTCAAGAGTTCATGAAAGAAGGAAATTTGTCAGTAAGGACAAGTTAGAAGAATGAGTATGTCAGAGGTTTGGAATCGAAGAGAAGTTAAGTGTTGGTCCAAGACGTTGATACAAGAATTGTTTGTTTGTTGAGTGAAGGGAATTTGGGGGAGAATTTCAATTTAAGGGGGAGAATGTAATATCCCATATTCCCTTAAATGACCAATTAGTTGTCAGTTGAGATCAATTGAGTTCCTGTGTACTCTATCTTTTGTTAGTTGTAACAATTGGAACTCCTATGTGCTCTAAATGTTGTCAATTGGGACCAATAGAGTAACCAGTGAACTCTGAAGATATTAATTATTAATAAAGAGACAGACCAATATTAATAAATACAAGAGAGGACATTTTTGGTAACATTAATAATTGGTCAATTGGTACTGGAAGATGAAATATCAATTGAGAAATTTTATGTTACTACCTAATATTATAATATATATATATATATATATATATATATATATATATATATATATATATATATATATATATATATATATATATATATATATATATATATATATATATATATATATATATATATATATATATATATAAATATATATATATATATATAAAGTATATGTTATATATTTGTGTGGTTGTAAGAGAAAGAGAAAGAAAAGGATAAGAAGAGTAGGTAGAAAGAGAGAGAGAGTTATCAGAAAGAAAGAAAAAAAGAAAGGGAAGAATAGAGAAGATGAAAAGAGAAGAAAGAATAAGAGAGAAAGAAGGAAGAAAGGCTTGGAGGAGAAGAAAGAAAAGTTCATCATCACCATTTTCTACTCATCATCCTCACCAAACTTCATCTTCTTCTTCTACTAGGTGAGTTCTAGTTAGAAACTCTAGATTTCTATAGAAATTAGGGTTATAGAATCATAAACAAATCATGAACAATCCATGCTATGTGATGAATATTACTCTTGATGTTGTTGTTTTATGAACATGTGCTTGATATGTTCTTTGTGATTATTGTGATAATATGATTTGTTATGGTTATGTTATGATGTTAAAATCCTTGTGGTTATGAACTTGAGATTCTTGTTATACATGTGTATATGAGCATGTAGTGAGATGGATATGTTGGGAGAAGGAGTGTGGGTTTGATTGGAAATGGAATTACAGAGGAATTTAGTGTTCTGAGGAGTGGAAAAATGGAAAAATGGAATTGACACTGGTTTAGTGAATTTTTTTAGAGAAATTCACATTCAATTGATTCATTTGATCAATCTATTGACATGAATTAACTATTTGATGAATTAAAATATGTCACTAATGGGGTTTGAACCCGGGACCTCATTGGAATTGTACAAGCCTTACAACTAGGCCAAAGATGTTGTTGTTGAATACTTATACAATTAATAAATATTAATCTAAATCTTGATTAAGATAAATTAATGAATTAATTGAGTGGTATAACTCCATTTTGGACACGGGCGGATGCGTTAGAAAGATAACGTAAAGGGCTACTATTATTGTTCCATGCTATAAAATATCATGTAATTGATAAATGCTATGAATTATATTATGATGAATGTTAAACATTGTTGATATGTTTGATTGTGAAATAACATGATTAAAAACCTTACAAAGATGAGTGAGGAAACCTAAGAGAATAACTTGATTAATAACTTAGAAATATAATCTAGGTTATGGAACATGTGTGATATATGTATGAGAATACGGTATTCATTCGTACGACACTTATGTGGAGGTCGTGGACGAATTGTTGCCATGATTGAGAATGAGACGCATTATATGGAACATGCCATGTTATTGTTGTGTATTGTGGTGAATGAAGTCACCTGTGATTGATGAATTTTGTTATGGTTCGTGGAACCAATGATTTGTGAAACCGATCATGTATTCAGAATGTGTGTTTCTATGTGGTGGTACACATCTCTATTGGTATGCTTAGACGTGTAAGCATTGGGATGTGGGACCAATGATTCGAGCCTCAATTGGGTTTGAGCCCCAACCATGGCAGACATGGGGGAAAGGTGGAAACCTATGTGGGTTAGAGTGTCATACGGTGAAATCTACCCTAGGTGGGTTAGAGTCCCATACGGGTGACGGTCGCTTGAACTGGGGATTAAGCCTCATAGAGGACCCGATATCCACCGCGAAAGTCAAATCATACGAGCATGCATGAACCGGGCCTGGCTTAGACGTAAGTCAGTTTGGGAATTGATGCGTCGTGATCTGAATAATGATTGTGGTTGAGTTGTGAGAACTCAGATGCATGTTGCCATACAATTGTGAGATAGTTTCCCCATTGCTCAAGTCTTTGTTCCCTTGTTGACTTGAGTTGGGTATGAGTTGAATATTGATTAGAAACCCTGTAGAGCCGAGTGGACCCATAGGATAGGAGAACTCACTGAGATTATTATCTCATCCCACTATTGTTGTTATTTTTCAGGTAATCCTTACAGGTTGAATCTATGAGAAGTTGTTATGGATGTTTCAAGGGATGCTGTTTATCATGATCTTCCGCTGGGGAGTTGTGTGCAACGAAGAGATTGCACATAGCTCTTAGATTTTTATTGTTTAGGCATTATGGTATAACATGTTCCATTGATGTTTTTAGTCTGGACATGTATATATATATTGATGCCATTAGGCCCTTATGTTGGATCAGTATCAATTATTAACACTTCTATGATATTATTCTAGATATATATTATACGGGTTGTTACATCAGTTAACTTTTATAAAATAACTTGGAGAGAGAGAGAGAGAGAGAGAGAGAGAGTGCAACCAGTGATCCAATATTACAAGTATTGATAATGGAAATATTATGATTCTGAATCACAAATGTTGATAATAAAAAATATATATCTTAGATGTTACGCTATGAATGACACATATTGATAGTTTATAGGGATATAACCCATGGCCAGTTAAAATTTCCCCCTCGGTTGATAGTTCAACCGAGAGAAAAAGTAGTGCACTTTCCATGACACGCTTCTTTACCTCACCCAGCAAACTGAGATAAAAACTCTTTTTTAACCTAGGGGAAATCACTCATAAGTAGTAGTGAAATGTATAAAAAAGTTCTAAGAAGAAAAAGAGTAACAGAGAAGCGATATATTTCTCATTTATGTGTTTTTATGAAGTGAACACAAGTCTTCCTTACATGGGAAAACAATTACCTAGAGGCGCTAGTTAGTTATAACCTAACCTTTTAAGAAAGAAAGTGTAACCGTTTGGGGTTTAATTAATTAAGAGGTTTCCTAATCGAGTATAGAGCGAGTTTGCTCCACAATAGATTACACAACGGTTCTAATCCATTAGAGAATAAAGTATTGAATATTCTTAATTAAGTACGCTTGTTAATCAATTATTGCTTCCTAATAAGTTTTATTTATATTTTTGGCATAATTATAATCACATTAACATGTAAATCACATAGAACCACGCACAACACCCTTGTTAAAGCAATGAGAGTTAATAACAGCCAATAATTTTGCATGTTTTCTTTTTATTCTTCTTAAGGAATTATTCATCAAAGGAGTACGGTAGAATCTCCATAACAAACTGAATGAGTAGAAAGAAAACATTAACATATATTGAATATAGGTAGGGTTTTGTTGTTCCATTAAAACTTACTCACAATTTTGGTGTTATGCGGTGTCATATGACATCTTTATTATAAATTGTGTCTCTAGTTCTATTCATAATAATTATTCACCATATTTTTATGCATAATAAGCTTATTAATTATAATTTTTAAAAAAAAATTGGTTCTTTAAATTATGCACCTATCTTACATTCACATTATATCAAATTGGATCCTGAAGGTAGAAAATGTATGTACCTAAATTTTAAAAAAATGGAATGAAGGGGTTTATACATTTTTATCTGAATAATAAACATTTGTTGATAGAAATATATATAACACATCATGTCTAGCTAATAATCTAAATTATAAACCTTTTAATTGAAAATATATCATTCTTTTGCGAGAATATTTTATAATTAAATTTCAATTATTCATCCACGATACAATATAACATAACATAACATTGCCAAATTCCACTATGTCATAAACAACAAGTTTAAAACTCACTGTTCTAATCTCTCCATTCTACTATGCAAAGGAATTCACTATCGTATCTTATAGTTTATGTGTGCAATGGTTTTGATGGTTCAAAAGGGTGCTCTTAACCTTATATGAATTTCTTTGCAAGAAAAATTAGCGGAAATTTTCACCAATCCAAAACTCAACTCATTTATATCCAAAGCTTAACAATGATAGATACCTATAACGTTTCCGTTTAAGAGAGAATATTGAGAAAATAAATAATATGCAAGTCTGGAGTCTAAAATTATTTTGATTATTTAATTTATAATAAATTAAAGTTTAAGTACGGGGAATAGTGTTTGATATAAATATTGGTGTAAGAAATAGGGTTTAGGAATAACATTACTCTACAATATAACATAACATAACACCACCAAATTCCACTATGTCATAAACAACGCCCGTTTAAAACTCATTGTTCTCACCTCTCCATTCTACTATCCAAAGAAATTCACCATCTTATCTTAAAGATTCTATGTGCAATGTTTTTGATGGTTCAAAAGGGTGATCTTAAACTTTTATATATCCCATATGATTCTTCTAGTTTGACTAATTAAAAAACAATTCAATCATTTAAAGAACTATTAATATAAGTTGTTTCAAACTCGTTTTTCATAAACTAAAAGGGTAATTTTGACATCTATTAATATAATATTCATTACTAATGATTTATCATAAACAAAATCACCTAATTTTTAAAAATGATATATTTCAAAAATGATTCTTAGAAAAATTATTTTAAAATATCTTCAAATTTAAGTTTGTTTTTTAGAATTTGATGTCAAAAAAAGTCATAACAAAATTATGAAATACCTAAAATAACATTTTTATGATGAACTATTGAAAATGATTTTTCATTAGAAGTTCTTTTTCTTAAAATATCTAATACTATAAAATTGTTTTAAAAAACATAAACAAATGATCCTGAATAGTAGTCGTGTGAAAAATTCCAGTATCAATTTTATCTGAAAATAATAATATCGTCAATTTACTTTAATCTTTTTATTTTAGTCTTACGTAATCCTTTACAAGTTGCATACAATTTTGAGTGGTTAAAGGATTTATATATTTGTTTATTAACTTAAAATATACAATTAAAACCAATTTAAATCTTATTAGATAATAAACTAATTTACATTAAAATAATTTTAAAATTTTAATGACAAATTCTTTTTGTAATAAAATGGGATTCAACTAAATTTTCAATTACTTGTTCCATTATACTATAAATAGATTAACAGTGTCCTTTAAAATTTATTTAACAATGTTTATCATATCATTAAGTTTGATGATTCAATACAAGAATTATCTCTTATCCCAAATCTTATAATAGTGTATTGACACTAAATCTAACGAAATAATGCTCATAACTTAACAAATTACAAGGATGCAAACGATTAAAAATACTAAATTGATACATATTGTTGAAAACAGTTTAATGTTTGTTACGACTTCCTGCTGTCATATTTAAAATTATTGACACTATAAAATAATCATAAAATTTAATATCTATTATATAGAGAAAGAAATTTAGCAGAAGTCTTCATCATATAAATACCTAAATTTTACAATACACAAATTGAAACGATGGAGGTGGAGTTTTAAATGCCTCAACAAATGGAAGGCAATATGAGGGGAAGGTTACAATGTTTATTTTGGTCACATGTTTAGTGGCGGCCATGGGAGGTCTACTTTTTGGTTATGATCTTGGTATTACAGGAGGAGTGACTTCCATGGAACCATTCTTGGTTAAATTCTTCCCTAGTGTTTACAAACAAATGAAAGATGAATCCGAACACGAGAGCCAATATTGCAAATTTAATAACGAGCTCCTTACTTTGTTCACATCTTCCTTGTATCTTGCAGCTCTGATAGCATCTTTATTTGCTTCCACAACTACAAGAATGTTAGGACGCAAGGCCTCAATGTTTGCAGGTGGCTTGTTTTTCCTTGTTGGTGCATTGCTCAATGGTGTTGCTGTAAACATTGAAATGCTTATAATTGGCCACATATTACTTGGTTTTGGTGTAGGATATTGTAATCAGGTAAAAATCGGTATCGTTTTTATGATTTTATGTTTTTATGTGTATAGGATCAAGAATATTGCAAATTAATTGCCTATCATTTTTTTTTACTCATAAACAGTCAGTTCCAATGTATTTGTCTGAAATGGCTCCAGCAAAGATTAGAGGTGCGCTCAACATGGGATTCCAAATGATGATCACTATTGGAATCCTAGGGGCAAACATTATCAACTACTTTACTTCAAATATTGAGAGTGGATGGAGAATTTCTTTGGGTATCGGAGTTGTCCCTGCAATTTTGTTATGTATAGGATCGTTTTTCTTAGGCGACACACCAAACTCTATGATTGAAAGGGGCCAAAAAGAAGGAGCTAAGAAAATGTTGCAAAAGATTTGTGGAATTGATAATGTTGATGAGGAGTTCCAAGATCTAATTGATGCTAGTGAGTAAGCCAAAAAGGTGGAACATCCATGGAAGAATATTGCACAATTAAGATACAGACCTCAACTAACGTTTTGCTCACTCATTCCATGCTTCCAGCAACTCACGGGCATCAATGTTATCATGTTTTATGCCCCTGTCCTTTTCAAAACTTTGGGCTTTGGAAACGATGCTTCCCTCATGTCCTCAGTAATTACTGGAGGTGTCAATGTTGTAGCTACTTTTGTTTCCATCTTCACTATGGACAAGTTTGGAAGAAAGATTTTGTTTCTTGAAGGTGGTGTCCAAATGTTTATTTGTCAGGTGACAATTACATCTTAACTAATAATTAATTATTTATTTTACCATTCAAATTAATCTATTTTACAAACATAGCTAATATAAATGTGATCATTATTGATTGTAGATTGTTGTTGGAAGCATGATTGCTATCAAGTTTGGAGTTAGTGGTGAAGGATCGTTTACACATATTGAAGTCAATCTTCTTTTGTTCTCTATATGTGTGTATGTTGCGGCATATGCATGGTCTTGGGGTCCATTGGGATGGTTAGTTCCTAATGAAATATGCTCTCTTGAGGTTCGCTCTGCAGGTCAAGCTACCAATGTTGTTGTTAACATGTTGTTTACCTTTATCATTGCTCAAGTTTTTTTTTACTATGCTTTGTCACTTGAAGTTTGGATTTTTCTTCTTCTTTACTAGATTTGTGGTTATAATGACAATATTCATTGTCTTGTTTTTTCTGAGATAAATAGTGTCCCAATTGAAGAAATGAATAAAGTGTGGAAATCTCATTGGTTTTGGACAAAGTTTATTTCTGATGTTGTCGTTGATCATGATCATAAGGTCGTTGTTTGATATTAGAAAATTCTCGGGAATTAGACCAATATAAGTATAATATAATATTTTTTCTTAATTCAATTTGATGTTGTTATAGGAATCTTGTATATAAGAATTCTTAAAAAAGGAATATTTGTACATATTTAGGAAAAGTCTTTAATATATTGGTACTTTAATATAATGTGTTTATAATTTTTTAATAAAGTTGATTCTCCTTTATTTAATACTTCAAATATAAATTGTTTATCCAATAACAAATATTTCTACAAAGTCAATTAAATTACTTTTGTAACTTTGTAATTAAGATGATAATACATGTACTTTTTTCGATGAAAAATCTTAATTAAATAATCAATTAAGACTTAACATCCTATTGGTCTCTAAGTTGTAACAATGAACGTAAATTCTTTTAAATTACACAAAAGCATTACATCATAGAAAAAAAACAAGAACAAATAAAATTTTGAAAACACATAAAATGAAAATAAATAAAAAAGATAGAATAGAACCTAGTATTAAAATTGAGAAAATAAAACACAATGTCAATGAAAGTAATTGGAAAAAAAATCTCATGATAACCTATTTAATATTGAAAAATATTTAATCCTTTGACTTTGTATTAATATAAGTAGATTATATAACTCTACTAGGATGAATAAGTGAAGAAGTGGGGTGATAAAGAGGTCAAATATTTAACACTTATCCTCAATATACAAATTAAACAATACTTATATTTCTCGTACCAATTAAAAAAATAGATGACAAAAAATAAAAATGATATTGTTGATAGTTTGTGTACTCCCTCCGACCTTAATTATTAGAAAAAGTCTTCTGAAATTGTTAGTCTTAACTATAAGCAAATGTCAACAGATCTAAACTCATTTAATGCCTTAATTCTAAAGTTATCCTTGTATTAATTACATAATGTTGATGAATATTTAATTAAAGATATATTAGTAATTAAGTTTTCTTTTTAACATTAAACCAATAAAATTAAATGCACTTAACTATCATTCTTAGTGAGCTTGAAAGTTGTCTTTTATACTTATAAATCAGGCCGGAGTAGTATATTGAATGTATGTCGAGTTTGGTGTTCCATTCAAACTTAATCACACAATTTTGGTGTTATGCCGTAACACATGTCATCTTTATGAAAAATCGTATCTATAGTTCTATTCTTAATAATAAATCTCCATATTTTTTTATGCACAATAAGTTTCCTGAATTTCAATTTTTATTTTTTTTTATTCTCTAGATTATGCTTCTATTTTACATTCACATTGAACCAAATTGGACCCTAGAGATAGAAAATGCATGAACTTAGATTTTAAAATTGGAATGAAAGGGTGTATACTTTTTTATCTCAATAACAAAGAAATATTTTTTCGTAGAAATATCACACACCAAAAAGACATCATGTGTAATAGTTTAATTCTAAACCTTCTGATTGGAAATATCATTCTCTTTGTAGAACATTTTATGATGATTGTTTAATCATTAATCCCGACTTCAATTCAGCCAAATAGACCTCGTTTTCTTCGACATGGTTATATTCAAAATATGACGCTAGGTCATTGCCTTCCATGTCGACGTAAGCCACCCGATCTTCCTTACTTTTGTTCACTCTATCTTTCTCAGTCAGTCGTCAACCATTCGACTTGTCAAACTCTATCTACCAACTGGGCCATATCCCTTAGATATTGTGTATCCAACTTTTTTATGATAGAATAATATAATCTCCCATAAACCATTTAGAATAATTCATGCTCAGGCATTTCGGTCGAACACCTTGTTTTCAACAGTCAGAAACTATTAAGGTAGTCTTCGATTGATTCAGTGAACTTCCGTTTCACACTCGATAACTCTTTCAAACTGATCTTAGATTATCCTGTATAAAATTGTTCATGGAAAACCTTTCTAAACGAGTCCAATCTTTAATGGAATGCAAAGTGAGGGTTGTAAACAAAGTAAAAGTGTTCTTTCTAAGAGAACTAGGAAAATATCTCATCCTTAAGTTCTCATTATTCTCTATGTCCCCTGCTTCAGTCAAATACCGAGCAATATGTTTGACATTGGACTCATTAGTATCACCAACAAATTTGATGAACTTGGGGACTTTCCATCCCCTTGGTAGTTCAGTTTGTAGCACATACTCTGACAAGGGAAAATTATAATTTGGCCTATGTAGACCCATATTAACACCATTATGCGCCATTATTCTTTCGACCATGGCTACAAGATTATTCTATCCTACCAGATTTTCCTATCAGACTTGATCGACCACTTGGTCAGCGTCTTGATATCGATTAACCCCTAAAACTGGCGAGAGATCGGCTTCTCTAGGCCTATCTTATTCGACTACGTAGGGCACAAATTGTTATCCCTGATTTACTATGTTTTCTTCAAGAACTATTCCTTTGTTTTGAATCGGCCTAGTCAATTGAGGTTGTACAATTGGTCGAACTTGCGCCTGAGGGACGCCAAAAAAATCAGCAATTCGATTCATTTGAGTTGCCAATTGTTGGTAACTCTGATTCGTATTTTGAATCAACGGGTTAAATGTAGTACATATTTGTTGGGTAAGCGTGTTAACCATATCATGGTTACTTTCATTCATCTGTTATCATATCTCCATCATAGAATTTATAGTGAATATCGGTATTGCTTGGGAACCGAATCCCATCCCTACTTGGGGTTGTATGGTCCGAACAGGGTTACCTATAGTCGATCCCAATGCCAATAGTGGTGAATATGCATTCACAACTTTTTAACAAATGTAGAAGGGTTAGTATGTAAGTTTGCCATCATTGATGTTGGCATACCATAAGGTTGTTCACACCCAAGCATAGAAATTGTGAAACTTGTGACAAAAGGCCTAAAGTTAATTTCCATAGTCGGTCTAGGAATCACTGGGTGACTCTGTGTTACTCATGGGGAAAATACCACCCCTTCTTATGTAATCGACGATATATTCGTGGTCAATGGCATGATTGTGGTTGACGGTATGATCGTCGTGATAACAATATAGGCGATTGGTTCAATCGAACTTGCAATGACCATGCTTGCCCCTTTCGTATTGGATGGTTGTTCTTCATTGTTGTTGTTTCTGGGAGTAAGCATTTGTTTTCTAGACTCTATTTTGATTATATTACCACTCCTCAATCTCATGCACATTCACAAATTTGAGAAGCTTTTTAAATGAAGAGCTTTTCAAATAATTTAAAAAAAAATGAAATTATTAATTTCCACACAAAAAGGCCCCATCGGGTGTGTCAATTTGTTTACAGTGAAATTTGGTAAACAAAACAAGTTTGATTTCACTTAAGGGATTAAACTCGAAAAGATCCCATGACATATTGTGTGAAAATCAAAGGTTTGAAACATATTTTGACATTGAGGTCGAAATATAAAATAAAGAAAAGATAATTGAAATAAAATTCAATGCAGTAAATGGCTGAAAACTAAGACTTTGATTTATAAAAATGGAACGCATATACATACATTCTTGACTTTTTTCTCACAAACACATAGATACTTTGAGTTTTTACAGAATTTGGGTGCAATTGTGGACCCCTAAAACATAAGTGAATGCTTACTTATATACTAGTCCTAAGTTAACTGTATACAATGGTGTAACATCTCAAAATTTGCCCTCCTCTTCCTTAAAAAAAAAAAAAAAAAAAAAAAAAAAAAAAAATTGCAGGCTATGAGCCGACCTATGGTCGACCATAAGGGTCAGCGCATGGACCACGGGTCAGCGCATATCATGTTTGAGTCGACCATAAGGGTCAGCGCATAGACCTCGGGTCGACGCATAGCAGGCTATGAGCCGACCTATGGTCGACCATAAGGGTCAGCGCATAGACCTCGGGGCGACGCATAGCAGGCTATGAGCCGACCTATGGTCGACCGCTCGCGCGAAAACTCAGTTTTCTGGGTATTTTCCACTGTGTGAAGCTGTTTTTTTGGTTGTTAAGTTACTTATTTTCCAAATTTTGTTCACACAACTCATTTTTCACTAATTTCACTTCATTTTGCTAATTGTGATTAGGGAGTGGATTAGGATGTGATATATAACCTTAACTGTAACAGAAATTGCTAATCACATTTCATTCTCCAAGATCTAACAAACTTTCCCTCCAAAAACCTCTCAATTCTCCAAACTTTTTCCACACTTTTTTCATCATTTCTCATTGAAATCTTCATCAATTATGCTTGTTCTTGTTTGATCCACACTCTACAAGTGTTGGTGCACAATTGTTTCATCCAAATCGTGGCAAAGGAGTGAAGAATTTGGACTGTCATAACCTCACACTTCCATGGCAAATTGATGAATCTTGGACCTGTTGCTGTTTTGAGCTGAGCTAATCGTTTCAATCAACTTCTACATCAAGAATCTTCATCTGTTTTGGAGTTTTGGACATTGAAAAGCACGATTCAACATCTGTCATCTCCATAAGGTCAGATTTCGATTTCTTTAATTGCATGAATTGAGATATGGCTTAGATAGATCTTTCAATGTAGATCATCATGCAACTTGTGGTTTTGGATTTGGTTGAGTGTAGAGAGAGATATCTTGATTTGAACATTTGATGTAGAAACTTCTTTCGCTCGATCCGGTTGATAGGTTTAGAATTAGGAGAAACTGAATCCATATCCATGATGTACATGTTTAGACGGTCACAATGATGTATGATTTGTTGCGTTTGGTTGAAATTAGTTCATCACGATTTTCTGGAAAATTGTTTGTGTTCTTGATGAGGAACAATGTTCAGCAAGCGTTTGATCTGAATTTTTACATTTCCATTTCAAATTCGTGTTTGCCTCCAAATCAGTCCAATAGCACGCTGACAACACATTAATGAAACACATGTGTTTTGGACCGGCTGGCATGTATTTACGAAATTGCCACTGCTACATTTAATTTATATTATTTCGTTTTTATTTTCTTGTGTTATTTCATTTTTGTTACATGATCTTAGGAAAATCATATCTCACTCGTTTCTTATCCAATTTTGGTGAGATTTTTTGCATTGTTCTTCTTGAAATGTGTAGAATTTTATCATGATTTTTGTGGAATTTTTGCACGTGTAGAAAATTAATTAGCTTAGGGATTGATTTAATGTGTCACATTTATGTATGTTTTGCCAAATCTATCATGAAATGCTCATACATTTAAAGAAATTCCTGAAATTTTTTGTGCTCATTCTGGACATGTTGATGGTGATTTACATATAAAGTTTGTGATTTTTGGATACCTGATGATTGAGATATGATTTTTTGAATCTAGGTGTGACAATTTGTGTCACACCTAGCTAGGTCAGCTTCATAAATTTACTTGCCTGGCCTATGATTGTTGGATTGGATTGAAATTTTGCATGGATGATTATTGATATGTTGAGATGTCATGAGAATTTTTCTGGATTTTCCTATGGCATTTTCCATTTGATTGATATTTTTCTTCACTGTTGGTTCATTTCGAAATAATGTGTGATACATGTTTGTATATTGTTTGTGAAATTCTCATATGGTTTTGGATGAATGTGAAATTTGGTATGTTGATTAGAGACACATTGTAGGACATCCCTGTTTTGGTCCCATTCATTTCTTAAATGTTCTCACTGATTTATGAATTTTTGAAGTGAATGCATGTGTTGATGCCTTGAATTGGCTTGAATAATTGTGTCTGGACTTTTTGATTTTCATTGACCTACTTTGTTTTGTCCAATTGAGCTGAAAATTGACATGCTACTTGTTGATTGTGTCCTGTTTAGGTGTGAATTATTTGAGGATTTTTGGAATTGTTTTGGTATGCCTTTGATTGAAGTCCTTCTGTTTGTACTTTTGGTGTTGTATTTGACCTAGTTTGTGGTATATTGTGCATGAATTGATATTGGTGAATGGTATAAGCATGGGACCAATTGCCTTTGCTTTTGAATGGTTTTAATTTGATTTTGGATTGGTTTGGCTTGCTGTTTAGATTTTTTTTATCCCTCTTGGACCCTAGGCTTGGCCTAGTGGTCTAGTTTCTCACATTTGGTGTGGATTTTCAGGTTGAAAGGCCAAAAAACTTAAGGAGATAAATGCAAGTTGCAAAAATTGAGATTGTTTGATGTTGTCCACTAACATGACTTTGTTTTGTAGGTTGTGATGCTTGAGCTTGAGCTTATAGCTTGCATTTGTGTGCATTAACTTGTGTTGCTTTGTACAGATTAACTGATTAACAATTTGCTGTTTATTGTTGGTTTGTCTGAGTACTGATGATACTTGATTGATTTCAGGTACATTAAGTTGCTTACAGTTCTTTAAGAACTTGCTTGCTGTTGCTTGGTTTTTTAACCAGTGGAGGTAGAATCTCTATACTTCATGTAGTCTGGAAGACCTGGCCTGTTACCTGGCCAGGCAACTGTCTGAAGTCCTCCTTAAGAGGCGATGTTTGTGGTTGTTTACATTTGTGCCCAAGCAGGTAAAGTCCTTGATTAAGGCAATTGGTGGAAGCCAAGGGATATGCAATTTATCCCCCACTATTCTGTGAGTCGTCCCTCTGCTCACACGGCTGTGTGTTGATGCATTGGGACACAAACCCAAGATCTCGTGCTGTTGCACAATCGAGTCAGAGTCTTTGAGCGTAGAAGGGTCCCTCCGTTCTGGACCCACGCTCCTTTGTCTGAAGCTCTCCCTGGTCAGGGATAAGAGCTGTGAAGTCTAATCTTCATTCACCTTTTCATCTGCTTCACCTTAGCCTCGCAATGGCAAGGTTAAGAGCGAGCAATACCCATGTACAGATGACTTGCTTCGGCAGTCAAACCCATTGTTTGAGCCTCACTTGATTGGTTATAGTGTGTGCTATGTGAACATTTGTTTGAAATGCTTGTTTTGATCTGTATGCTTGTATGCTTGCTTCTTTCCTGGATAGGATTAGCTTGCAGTTGTGCAAGTAGGTAGAAACCTCAACGTAGGGTAACGATGCATGACAACACTAGGCTCGAGTCCAGCTCCCTGGTAATGTGTCTTCCCTCGGTTTCTGGCTAGATTTTCTTTCCCTTGAGGGGGAACTACATCGCCCTGATCCTCGTTCCAGACGAGGTATGTAGGCAGGAGACCGTGCGAGGTCTCTCCGAGCACTTTTTTTCTTTTTGTGTGTGTTTACTTGTTATCGTCTGGCGTGTGTTTTGGTTCGGATGCCGACGTAAGTCCAGTGATTGGCGGTCGGGCTCCACGTTTGCCGTTTTGTGCGTGTTTTGGTTCGGATGCTGACGTAATTCCATCGAGTGGTTGTCGGGCTCCATGTTTGCCATCTGTTTGTTTGCTTGTTTGGCGTGCGTGAGCCGAACTACAGCAGCTCTGATTCTCGTTCCAGACGAGATATGTAGGCATAGGATGCGATGTCCTATCGAGCTCTCTTCCTCTTAACCCCACCTGTGTTGTCTTCGGTGAGCGTGTGTGTATGATGTTTTAGCAACCTTTTTCTTTTCTTAGAGCGTGGATCCCGTCGAGTACGACGGACGTGAGGGGTGCTAATACCTTCCCCTTGCGTAACCGACTCCCTTACCCTTTCTCTTTGGTCGCGAGACCATGCTTTTTCCAGGTTTCTCTGAGCGTTTCCTTTCCCTATCTTGGGATAAATAACGCGCAGTGGCGGCTCTGTGTTGTGTTTTTGTTTCAGCCCGCCGGTTGTTTTTCGCGGATGCGACAGCTGGCGACTCTGCTGGGGACTCCACGGGTGTAGACCTGTGCTGGTCCATCTTCCCTAAGCGAGTCTCTCCTAGCGCTTTAGGATAGTTTAGGTTGCTTGTTTTGCTTTATTTATTGCATTTATTATTCTAACCGCGTATATATTTGCATAAATATTTGCATGCATCATACTATCAGGTTGTCGTCCTCTGTGCAGGTGGTTCCTCTGTTTTGGGGTGGGTGTTCTGAGTGGGGCTAAAACCCAGGCCCGAGTATACACCTAGGATTAGCGTGGTCTCGCGTCGCTCACGTGTCGGTTGGGCATGATGTTGCGATGTGACATACCACAAGCCGGACGAGGTTCATCTGAGAAGTGCTCTTCCAGTGGGGTTTTCCACTTTGGTTGGGTTATCTCTTTTGAGCCGTTGACTCTGGTGACCGATCATTTCCCGGATCTTTGGTTCAGACGATCTCAGGAGAGCTACAATGGCACACCCGAAAGGGCAAACCCATTGAGTATCTCTGCCCGATTGTCAAGACTATTATCCACCTTAGGATAACCTGATTAGAGTTTACCTGTGAGGGGAGGGTGATTCTTTCAGATGCATGTTCAGATGGTGACTCAGTTGGTGACTTTTTGTTCCGTGGATCAGAGGCATATTTATAAGTCGGATTTATGGCCGTTTATTTCAGAGACGCCGGAGTGTTGTCCGTGACTTATCAGTGGGGATCCGTTTATTTCAGGATTCCCCGGTCCGTGGTATTTATCAGTGGGGATCCGTTTATTTCAGGATTCCCCGGGCCGATTCAGATGGTTATGGGTATCTGCTCATAGATTGTCAGATGATGATGATGATGTATCTTTCTTCCGTTTATTTCGGAACCCGTGGGTCAGATTTGTGGTTACTCGTTCCCTCAGATGGTTATGATCAGTTCAGAGACCAGGTTCCAGTGCAGATGATCAGATGGCTCGGAGGATGGCAACGCATTGCATTCATTCATCAGCATCATTACATCTTGCATTAATTGCATCTAACACATGTTTACCCATATGCAGGGACCCTTTTGATCGAGATCCTGGTTGAGAGACTTTCTGCCCAGACATGAGAAGACCCGGTTTGAAGGATGATGTTGCATACAGTTTCTTCGACCCAGATATCAGTGTGCTGAAGGATATGATAGCATTGATTGCACCCGACCATGTGGGGTTGTTTCGTGAGATGTATGGGGGTATTCTGAAGATGGTTTTCAGACTCATTGACAGAGACAAGAGTGCCGTTCATACTCTTCTTCAGTTCTATGATCCCGAGCTGAGGTGTTTTGTATTCCCAGATTACTTACTTGGGCCTATGATGGAGGACTATGCTGACATTTTGGGTATCCAGATCAGGGATCAGGTTCCTTTCTATGCTACTAAGGAAGAGCCTGATATTGGAGGGATTGCCCGCGCTCTTTATTTGAGTCCAGAGATGGTGAAGGGTAATCTGAAAGAGAAGGGGAAGTTGCCTGGTTTTCATCTGAGTTTCCTGGAGGCTAAGGCTAAGGAGCAGTCGGAGTTGGGTAATTGGGAAGCTGTCTGTGCTTTGATTGCTGCGGGCATTTATGGGATCATTCTGTTTCCCAACCAGAAGAACTTTGTGGATATTAATGCCATCCGCTTGTTTGTTCGAGGAAATCCTATTCCCACCTTGATTGGAGATGTCTATTACTCGGTCCATAACCGGAATGAGAAGAGGCGTGGGGGATTGATTCGATGCTGCGCTCAGTTGCTATACAAGTGGTTTATGGGTTACTTGCCTTCCAAGGGTGCTTTTGTTCTTCTGGGCCAGAATGTTAATTGGGCGACCAAACTGATGGGTTTGAGGGCCAAGGACATAGATTGGACTCACAATAGTGGGGTTGGACAGGATTTCATCTGTAGTTGCAGGGGTTTTCCCAATGTGCCACTTATAGGAGTTCAGGGTTGCATTAATTATAACCCGACACTTCTTAAGAGGCAGATGGGATTTGATATGGAGCTTCCTCCGTACAAAAGTGAGGTTCAGGAATCTGTGTACTTCCCAGTTGAGGGTAATCAGGCCAAGGTGAAGCAGGTATCTGAGGCGTGGCGCAGCATTCAGAGGAAAGGCAAGGTTTCTTGGGGTAGAGCTAATAATAGATCTTTTCCTCCGTTCGATGACTGGCTCAGCAAGAGAGTGGAGCTTACTTGTCTACCGTTTTCTATGGTTGATCCTTGGTATCCGTTGATTGAAGAGACTCCTTCTACTGTTAGTATGGACGAGTTCTTAGAGATGAAGCGGGAACGAGATCAGTTGCTCGTAGAGAAGACAGAATTGGAGATGAGTGTTGCTCGGGTTCAGAGGGTCAACCAGGAGATCAGAGTGAAGATGGAAGATCAAGACAAGCGGCATGCCCTGGAAGCAAAGCGCTTTGAGATGGATACTGCCTATTATGGGAAGATCAGCCAAGCCTTGGCATCATCCAACCGGGAGCACGACATCACCAAAGAGAGATTGGCTAGAGCTTCAAAAGTCATTGAAGATGAGAAGAGAAGGCAAATCTTGGTGAGAGATCAGAGGGATGACCGAGTCCGAGTCCTCATTGCTGAGTGGGAGGCAAAACTGAAAGTTAAGGAGTCAGAGAATCTGAGGATTATCACTGAGTGCGAGGCAAAGCTGAAGGTTAAGGAGTCAGAGAGTCTGAAGATCATTGCCGAGAAGGATCACTATATGGCTGAGAGAGACCACTACTTCAGGCAGATGAAGATTCATCAGAAGGAAGTGGGGAGATTGCAGCAGGAGAACACCGAGCTCAGGTTCGCCGTAGAGTTCGCGAAGATGGAAGATGAGATAGGGCCATCTGGGGGACCCTCATCAGGCTAGCTTTCATTTGTGTTGGATTACCGTCAGGCTTGTTGACGGAATCTACTTGCTTGTATTTCTTTCCTAATTCTGGAGGATTGTATTTAAATTCTATCTGGTTTGATGTATGACTATGGCACTTATTGTGCATTTTGCTATGTGATGGTGATTTTTCATTCAGTGATTGATCTTCAAGCTTTATTTGCTTTACCGTATGCACTCACACAAGCACACACATGGTTGGGGGTATCATGCTAAATCACATATCTCCGATCCGCATGATGAAATCAAATGTTGAATGACTGAATATTGATGCCGGATTATTATATTGTCTCTATGATGCCAGGATCAAGAGACGAAGTGTTTCTCATATGGATAGACACTGCATTCATGCATTGATCATAATAACTTGTGTTTTATTTTGCAGGTATTTGTTGCTAACGTGCTTGATTGTTTCAGGAATCATTGCTCGCGCTCGCAGAACTGTACCTTTGCACTCAACACGCCCTCACAGATATTACACCAGACGCAACACTCCTAGACTCATGGATCTTCCCAACACAGATCTCCTCGAACTGAAGGATAAAATGAATGAGCTGATCAACATCATGCAAGGCTTTGCAGTTGGTCAGAAGGCGTTGGCAGACAAGGTTGAGAAGCTCGAGCGGGCTTCTGCAGCAAACAGCGGGGTTAACCTGGATGGAGTCTCCAACCAGGGGCTGGGGTCTCGTGACGGTGGTAAGAGGACAACTGTTGGTATTGTGAATAATGCCGGTGGTTTCGGTGGTGCTGCTGGTCAACCGGGGCCGAGTCAGAATCTGAAGGATAATTTTGTGCCTCCGTTCTACGGATTTGATGAAGACCGGGAGGAAGACAGGGAGGCTGATCAGTTTTCAATGCAGAATGAACCGTTTGTTCCCTATAGTGCTCCACCTCAGAACAAGGAGATTCAGCTGCTGGCTGAAAAGATTAAGGTGCTGGAGAGTTATGCCACTCCTGGGGTGGTGAATATGTCTAATATGGGGCTTGTCGAGGGGATTGTGATCCCACAGAAGTTTAAAGCGCCCACTTTTGACAGATATAATGGGAGTTCTTGCCCGGAGACGCATCTTCAGGCCTTTGTCCGCAAAATTTCTGCATATACAATGGATCAGAAACTGTGGATGTACTTTTTCCAGGACAGCCTGTCCGGAGGTTCCCTGGAATGGTATACCAAGTTGAAATCCTCGGACATTAAGAACTGGCAGGATCTTGGGGATGCTTTCTTCAAGCAATATCAGTTTAATGCTGACATGGCTCCGAGCCGTACCCAGCTGCAGGGTATGTCTCAGAAAAATAATGAAGGATTTAAAGAGTATGCTCAGCGGTGGAGAGAGTTGGCGGCCAGGGTGCAACCTCCTCTTGTCGATAGGGAGATGTCAGATTTGTTCATGGGAACCCTCCAGGGGGCCTTTGCTGAGAGGATGGTCGGATGTCCTGTCACCAACTTCTCAGATATTGTGGTGGCTGGGGAACGGATAGAAAGTTGGCTGAAATTGGGGAAAATTCAGGGTACTGCTTCTGCTTCTTCTTCAGGTTCGAAGAAACCATTCGGTAGTAATGGTGGGCAGAGGAAGAAAGAAGGGGATACCAGTGTTGTGTACTCACAACGAGGACCCAGTAGGGACCGTTACTTCCAGCACAATGCTGCGGTAACCATTCCTGCTGAGTCTCAGCCTGCACAATCGCAACAACAGCAACAACAACAACAACAGAGACAACCCTTTCAGCAGAGACCTCAAAGGGCCGGTTATCAGGTCAGGGGCAAGGCAGTGGACAGACAATTTGATAGACCTCCGGTGACCTATTCTTTTCTGTTTAAGAAGTTACAGGATTTGGGGCTTGTGCAAACGAGAACGCTGGCACCTTTGAGACCTGATCAGAGGCCAGCTAATTATGATGAGAATGCAAAGTGCGAATTCCACTCAGGTGCGCCTGGGCATAACATTGAGAACTGTAAAGCTTTTAAGCACACAGTTCAAGATTTAGTGGATTCGAAGGCAATCAACTTCGCACCATCTCCTAATGTCAATGCAAATCCCATGCCCGCGCATGGTCAAAGGGGGGTGAATGCAATCTCCGAGGAGGGTCGAGTTGGGTTGTTGTCTATTGATCAGTTGAAGACTCCTCTGGCCGAGGTTAAGAGGCAGTTGTTGAAGAATGGTGTTTACCCGGGCTGTGGTTCTGATTGTGCTGAGTGCACTATTTCCGTCAAGGGGTGTGAATGTTTGAGGAAGACTGTCCAGGGTTTGATGGACGAGGGAAGTGTTGTGGTTGAGAAGAAGGTTGATTTGGGGAAAGAGGAAGTCTCCACCATAACAATCTACTTTGATCCGGTGGATTTGTCGGATCTTGCTGAAGCGGCTCCAGTTACCATCACGGTACCTGGACCAATTCCTTACGACAAAGATGATGTCGTGCCTTGGCATTATGGTGGAGAAGTATATTGCAATGGCGAGAAGTTGGAGGAACAATCTGCAAGTGAAACCACCGTGTTAAAGGTGGATAATGCCGGTCCCAGCGGTTTCACTCGCAGTGGAAGGTTATTTGCTCCGGATGCCCTGAGGGGAGGAGAAGGAGAAAAAGAGAAAAAAGAAAAGGCCGAGGCTTTAGCCAGGGCAAAAGGAAAGGCTGTGGTTGGTAATGATACTCCTGTGGTGACACCGGCGCCTGCGGGGTCGGAAAGTAAACTTGATGATGATGCAGAGGAATTCTTGAGAATCATCAAGAAGTCCGAGTACAAATTGGTTGATCATTTGCAACAGACTCCTTCCAAAATCTCAATCCTATCATTGCTGTTAAGCTCTGAGGGGCATAGGGAAGCTTTATTGAAAATCTTGAAGAAAGCCTACGTTCCTCAAGAGATTACAATCAACCAGTTGGAAACGGTCGTGTCTAATGTGCATGCCAGCCATGGGCTGGGTTTTACAGACATGGACCTAACTGTGGATGGGAGAAATCATAACAGGGCATTACACATCGCAATGGAATGCAAAGGAGCCGTGCTTTCGCATGTGTTGGTTGATACTGGTTCCTCCTTGAATGTGTTGCCAAAGAAGGCCTTGGCAAAACTGAATTGTGATGGGCTGATTTTGACGCCAACTGATTTGATTGTGCGGGCTTTTGACGGGTCAAAGCGGGCTGTATTTGGAGAGGTAGAGCTGCCAGTAAAGATTGGACCAGAGGTGTTCAAGTCAACTTTCTATGTCATGGATATTCAGCCGGCATACAGTTGCTTGTTGGGTAGGCCATGGATCCATGCTGCGGGAGCAGTTACATCGACTTTGCACCAGAAACTAAAGTACATCTGGGAAGGTCAAGTCGTTACTGTGTGCGGAGAGGAGGACATATTTGTCAGCCACCTGTCCTCGTTTAAATATGTGGAGATGGATGGTGAGATCTGGGAAACACCCAGTCAGGCTTTCGAAACCGTTAAGGTGGAGAATGCTCTGTTTGCTAAAGAAGAGGAGAAACCGTCCATCGCTTCATACAAGCAGGCTGCTGAGGTGGTCAAGAGCGGAGAGGCTCCTGGTTGGGGCAGAATGATGGAGGTCCCTGCAAAGAAGGAACGATTCGGGGTGGGATATCAGCCTGGCAGAGGCTCGTCTGGACCAGGAAGAGGACGTCGTACGTCAGTAACCTTCACAAGCGCCGGAATGCTGGATCCGGATCACATCTGTATGGTGGGTGAAGATGCTGATAGTGACTGCGATATCGACCAGTGGATAAAGCCGTGTGCACCAGGGATGGGAATCCAGAACTGGAAGGCTGAAAAGATCATCCGGGTCACTCTCCTCGAAGAGTAATATTTTTCTTGTTTTCATTTTATATGCATGAAAGCCTTACGTGTTGCCCGACACGTAATGGTCAATTGTAAGGGCCACCTCATGTTTAAATTTGCAAATTTGCATCATTAATAAAAGGATGGTTTTTCAATCAAAAAGCGGTGTTCCCTGTTTTTCATTTATTTTTGCAGTTTAAAAATAAAAAAAATAATAAAAAAATGGCAATGTTTTCATTTTCCTTTTCAATTTTCTCACACCGGTTCTAAAGCAATGCATGAATCAACATTCATGCAGATGCGATTCTTCTCCGGATCTCATTGATAACAATCCTGTTACACCCTTGTATGACTTCGACAATCCGATCTATCTTGCTGAAGAAGAAGACGAAGAAGATTGTGAACTGCCAGGGGAATTAGCCAGGTTGTTGAAACAAGAGGAGAAGGTGATTCAACCGCATGAAGAGCCGATTGAGGTCGTGAATCTGGGTACCGACGAGGTTAAGAAGGAAGTGAAAATCGGGGCTGCTTTGGAGGAAAGTGTCAAGAGCAGATTGGTAGCGTTATTGAAAGAGTATGTCGATATTTTTGCCTGGTCTTATCAAGATATGCCAGGGTTGGATACCGATATTGTTGTGCACAAGCTACCGTTGAGAACAGATTGTCCTCCAGTGAAGCAGAAATTGCGTAGAACACGACCGGATATGGCGATGAAAATTAAGGAAGAGGTGCAGAAGCAGTGGGATGCTGGTTTCCTTGCTGTCACTAATTATCCGCCATGGGTTGCGAACATTGTGCCAGTCCCGAAGAAGGATGGGAAGGTGAGAATGTGTGTGGACTACCGAGATCTGAATAGAGCTAGTCCGAAGGATGATTTTCCGCTGCCTCACATTGACGTGTTGGTAGATAATACAGCTCAATTCTCGGTGTTTTCCTTCATGGATGGCTTTTCTGGCTATAATCAAATCAAAATGTCGCTAAATGATATGGAGAAAATAACGTTCATTACACCATGGGGCACTTTTTGTTACAAGGTGATGCCATTTGGTCTCAAGAACGCCGGTGCTACTTATCAGAGGGCCATGGTGACTTTGTTTCATGATATGATTCATCATGAAATTGAATGCTATGTTGATGACATGATAGCAAAGTCCCAAACAAAAGAGGGGCATTTGGTAGATCTGGCCAAGTTGTTCGACCGGCTGAGACAGTTCAGACTGAGGTTGAATCCGAACAAGTGCACGTTCGGAGTGCGGTCCGGTAAATTGCTGGGGTTCATTGTGAGTGAGAAAGGAATCGAGGTTGATCCTGCAAAAGTAAAAGCAATAAGAGAAATGCCTGAACCGAGAACAGAGAAAGAGGTTCGTGGTTTCTTAGGTAGATTGAACTACATTTCACGGTTCATATCTCATCTAACAGCCACGTGTGAACCAATATTCAAGTTGTTAAGAAAAGATCAAACGGTCAGGTGGAATAATGATTGCCAAGTGGCATTTGAAAAAATAAAAGAGTATTTGCAGGAGCCTCCGATTCTGATGCCTCCTGTGGAGGGAAGACCGTTAATTCTGTACCTGACAGTCCTCGAGGGGTCTATGGGGTGTGTATTGGGGCAGCATGACGAGTCTGGTCGAAAAGAGCATGCCATATACTACCTTAGCAAAAAGTTTACCGACTGTGAAACCAGATATTCACTGCTCGAGAAAACTTGCTGTGCTTTGGTCTGGGCTGCTCGCCGACTAAGGCAGTACATGCTGGTTCATACCACTTTGTTGATTTCCAAGATGGATCCACTCAAGTACATTTTCGAGGAGCCAGCATTGACCGGACGGGTGGCGAGGTGGCAAATGATTTTGACTGAATATGATGTACAGTATACCTCTCAAAAGGCGATCAAGGGAAGTGTATTGTCTGATTACCTCGCCCAGCAACCCATTGATGATTATCAACCGATGAAGTTTGAATTCCCTGATGAGGACATCATGTTTCTCAAATCGAAAGATTGTGAGGAACCAATCCCGGAGGAGGGGCCTGACCCTGAATCCGAATGGATTCTGATGTTTGATGGGGCCGTTAACGTGAATGGAAGCGGTGTTGGTGCTGTTTTGGTTACGCCGAAAGGATCCCACATTCCTTTTGCTGCCCGGCTAACATTTGAGTGCACCAACAACGTGGCTGAATACGAAGCTTGCATATTGGGGATTGAAGAGGCGATTGATTTGAGAATCAAGAACCTTGTCATATATGGAGATTCAGCTCTGGTGATAAATCAGGTTAACGGAAAATGGTATACGCACCAGTCTCATTTAGTTCCGTATCGAGATTATACGAGGAGATTGTTGACGTTTTTCACCAAGGTGAAGTTGCATCATGTGCCCAGAGAAGAGAATCCTTTGGCAGATGCTTTGGCTACTCTGGCTGCCTTGATTAAGGTGCAGAGGTGGAATCAGTTCCCCAGTGTTGAAGTAGGTCGTCTGGATAGACCGGCTTATGTGTTTGCTGTTGATACAGCGCCTGATGATGAGAAACCGTGGTATTATGATATCAAACGCTATCTTGAGACTCAAGAGTATCCTGAGGGAGCGTCGAAAAAGGACCGAAAGACTCTGCGGAGGTTGGCCATGGTGTTCTATCTGAATAAGGATGGGGTTTTGTACAAATGGAATTTTGATTGGGTCTTGCTCAGATGTGTGGATGACAGAGAAGCAAGCCAATTGATGAAAGAGGTTCATGAGGGATCGTTCGGTACCCATGCCAGTGGGAATGCAATGGTAAAGAAGTTGCTGAGAGCAGGTTATTATTGGATGACAATGGAGGCCCAATGTTTTAATTTCGTGCGGAAGTGTCATAAATGCCAGATTTATGCTGACAAGGTGCACGTGCCTCCAAATCCGTTGAGTTTAATGACGTCTCCATGGCCGTTTGCTATGTGGGGCATTGATATGATCAGAAAGATTGAGCCTACAGCTTCGAATGGGCACAGGTTCATATTAGTGGCTATTGACTACTTCACTAAGTGGGTTGAAGCAGCCTCTTATACGAATGTGACAAAGCAGGTCGTTACCAGATTTCTCAAGAGAGATATCATTTGCAGATATAGGGTTCCCGAGAGAATCATTACTGATAATGGTTCTAATCTGAACAATAAAATGATGGCAGAACTGTGCCGGGAATTCAAGATCGAGCATCACAATTCTTCTCCCTATCGTCCGAAGATGAATGGGGCGGTTGAGGCAGCCAATAAGAATATAAAGAAGATTGTGCAGAAAATGGTGGTAACCTATAAAGACTGGCATGAGATGTTGCCGTTTGCATTGCATGGGTATCGAACGTCGGTGCGTACATCTACTGGGGCAACTCCTTTTTCATTGGTATATGGAATGGAGGCTGTATTACCTGTTGAGGTTCAGATTCCCTCTTTGAGAGTCCTGGTGGATGTCAAGTTGCAAGAGGCTGAATGGATAAGGACCCGGTACGAAGAGTTGAGCCTAATTGAAGAAAAGAGGCTAGCGGCCATCTGTCATGGGCAGTTGTACCAGCAAAGGATGAAGCGTGCTTTTGACAGAAAGGTACGACCTCGGGTATATCACGTGGGTGATATGGTGCTGAAAAGGATCCTTCCTCCTCAAAACGATCGTAGGGGCAAATGGACACCGAATTATGAAGGTCCATTCGTGGTCAAGAAGGTTTTCTCTGGTGGAGCCTTGTTGCTAACGACCATGGATGGTGAGGATTTTCCATCCCCTGTGAATGCGGACGCAGTTAAAAAATACTTCGTATGAAGAGACCCGCTGGACGAAAAGAATAAAATAGTCCATGCAAAAATGGGCATCCCGGCGAACCAAAAACAGAAAGAAAGGTTCGGGCAAAAATTAGGGATAAAATGAAAAAACTGTACACCCGGCAAGTCGAAAACCTGAAAAGGCGACTTGGGCAAAAATGGGTATCCCGGTGGACTGAAAACCCGAAAGGGCGGTCCAGGCAAAAGAGGGATTGAAACGAACAACTGCGTCTAGCATGATCGTTTGCGCTTTGGTTAAAGCATCATGGATAATACCCTGTAGGGATCAGTCGGAATCGTCTTGTTCAGAAGGCAGAAAACACGGAGAGTCTGAGGACATATGGGGTGTAACCGAGTTGGAACTCGATGAGATTACGGGTTTCACATTGCCATTAGGATAGATTTTTCCTTTTGAGCGCAATTACCTCTTTTCAGGAATTGCTTCCTTTGTATTGCTCAATTTGAGCCACACAGTTTTCCAATCAATAAAATGCATATTCAGTCAAATAATTTTGGTTTTTTTGTTTTCATTACCGCTTTGATTGCAAAAACATCCGATTATTTTGATAAAGAATCTTGCATTTTAAGACATACAGGTACCTTCCAATGCATGTTTATAAGATGGAAAGCTTGAAATCTTATTTGGAAGGTTGAGTGACCCAAGTGTTGAAATCTTGAGACGCCTGGGGCACGGTTTTATCTAACGATCTGTTTTGCAGGAACTGTTGGATATTTTCACTCACTTACAGGTTGTGATGTGGAAGCTTTGTAATAGATCCCCAGAGAGTTCGCTCAGGAACGAATGAATGAAAGAGAAGGGTGAAGTGGCGTTGAGGCGTACGACGATCCTTGATGGTAATCAAGAAGACTCTTCAAAATCAGAAGATTTGAAAGTATGTAATTCCCCGCAGAGTCCGATCAGGGACGAGTGCATGAAGAAAGGACGGTAGGAAGAGACGACGAGGGACGTCCGACGACCTTTGGAATTAATCAAGAAGACTCTTCAAAGTCGGAAAATTGAAATTTCTGTATAAATCCCAGGAGTTCGCTTTCCGTAGAGTGCGGAGCGATTTGGGAATATAAGATGATGGAGCAGAAAAGGTCCAGACGAGTCTGGGAATTCTCAAAAGTGGAAAGCTTAAACGAGATTGGGAGGTGGATACCGTGGTTCGACGAGTCGACAGGTGTTCTGTACCAACTTTTCTCATTTCTCCAGCGAGGTCCCCAAGCAGAATCGGAGGATCAACTCCCCAGTAGATCCAAGGTCTATGGATCCCCAGCCGAGTCAAGATGGTTATCCCCGGCAGGTTTAAAACGATGTTTCCTCGGCAGCCAGGTCAGAAGGTTGCTATTCCCCGAGTGGAGTGGGTTTCAATGAAATATATCTCCAGCAGTGTTCATCCTACTAGTGGATTGGACGAGTTTCCGTAGCAGACGGATATTTGCATCCCCAACTGAGTGTATCCTACGTGTGGATTGCATGGGTTGTCCCCAGCGGAGTAGCATTCGTTTTCCCTAGCAGGGTCAGGGTGGTTATCCCCAGCAGGTGATAGATTGATGTTTCCCCAGTCAATGGGCCTAGAGGTGGCTGTTTCCCAGCAGAGTATCTGTGAGCATTTCCCCAGTGAAGTCATCAGGTATCTGTGAAGGTTCCTCGAAGCAGAATCGAAATTTATATCCTCAGCAAGTCGAAGACTGTTGTATCCCCACAGAGTGCAAAGGAGGTTCTTCCCCAGCAAGGGTTGCCTTATCCCAGCAGCAGTATTATTCCCCAGCGGGGTCGAGATTGGAGTATTGACGAGTTCCTCAGCAGAGTGTCTCGTGCTCCTCAGCAGAATCCCTTGAAGGGGATACTTTTTATACATTCATCATGAAAAAATAGCATAGCATGTTGCATAGAAAAATAATAAAGCGCGTAGCATTTCCATAATTATGGAGCATTACGCAGGAAAAATCAATCATGCATCATATTGCAAGCACAAGCTAGTCTCAAGCCGTGGTTACCGTTTGAGAGGTGGTTTTACTAGAAGTAGAGGTGTTACTCCGAGGAGTTTGGCCTCATGATTTGATCAAAGGTATTTCCCCAGTAGTGCGATACTGGAGGAGTTTTTCCGTCGGGCAGGGATGGAAAGGTTACGCGATCAGCGCAGTTCAAGCCGTGGTTACCGCTTGAAGGTTTGGTTTCATCAGATGGTGAAGATGGTACTCCGAGGAGTTCAGCATCATGACGTCAGATCAGCAATGTTCCCCAGTAGTGCGATATTGGAGGAAATGTTTCCGTCGGACAGAGATGGAGATAATATCAGAAAACGTTACGCGATCAGCGCGATTCCGGGGTTCAAATGGAGAAAAGGAAGTGTTGCGACATTTTCTGGAGATCGGGGTTCGATCAGAGAAAAGGAAATGTTGAGGCATTTTCTGGGGTTCAAATGGAGATTGGAGTTGAAGATTATATCCAGGATGAGGTCCGCAGGATTATCTTCTGTTCATGTGTCACCTTAGACTCTGGCTGAGGCCAATGGAGGTCGTTATAGGTGTCTTCTGAGGAAGAGATACACATGCTACCTTCCTTTTGTGAAGGTATACCCTCTGACATGTCGCCCTCAGAGTGGTGTTTGGTGTTATTTCCGACGTTGCCAGCGGAATTATCACGGGAGATTGGAGATCGGGGTTCAAATGGAGAAAAGGAGACACGAGGTGTTTTCTGGAGATGGGGTTCAAATGGAGAAAGGGAGATGTTGCGGCATTTTCTGGAGATGGGGCTCATATTGGCGATCGCGAGTTATCGTCAGGCGACTGGGGTTCAAATCGGAGAATGGGGTTCATTATTTGGCAAACAGGAGAGTGGGGTTCAAATGCAGAGATCCGAGGATCGTTTGCGCAGGAAAATTTTGGGGTCCAAGAAAATAAAAAAAATAGAGAAAATTTCGGGGTTCAAGAAAAGCAAAAAAAAAAAAGAAGAAGAATAATAATCCCGAGCGGATGAGTGGTGTTCTGGCCATGGTTATCCCTGCGTTGCCATTTATTTTGGTATCCAGGTCGACATTTCTGTTTCGGCATTTCCGGCCGACTTTCTCCGTACCAGACGGGTTTTTTTTTCAAGATTGTTTCTTCGCCGATTCTGACAGGCGTTGTTAATTATTTTCCCATCAGAGTGCAAATTGTTCGTCTGTTCTTGGTATTCAATCACTCTTCATCCTGATCATCTGAAAGCCGAGGCTATTCATATCGATAGTTTCACAGTGGATTGAATAGGGGCAGCTGTAACATCTCAAAATTTGCCCTCCTCTTCCTTAAAAAAAAAAAAATTGCAGGCTATGAGCCGACCTATGGTCGACCATAAGGGTCAGCGCATGGACCACGGGTCAGCGCATAGCATGTTTGAGTCGACCATAAGGGTCAGCGCATAGACCTCGGGTCGACGCATAGCAGGCTATGAGCCGACCTATGGTCGACCATAAGGGTCAGCGCATAGACCTCGGGGCGACGCATAGCAGGCTATGAGCCGACCTATGGTCGACCGCTCGCGCGAAAACTCAGTTTTCTGGGTATTTTCCACTGTGTGAAGCTGTTTTTTTGGTTGTTAAGTTACTTATTTTCCAAATTTTGTTCACACAACTCATTTTTCACTAATTTCACTTCATTTTGCTAATTGTGATTAGGGAGTGGATTAGGATGTGATATATAACCTTAACTGTAACAGAAATTGCTAATCACATTTCATTCTCCAAGATCTAACAAACTTTCCCTCCAAAAACCTCTCAATTCTCCAAACTTTTTCCACACTTTTTTCATCATTTCTCATTGAAATCTTCATCAATTATGCTTGTTCTTGTTTGATCCACACTCTACAAGTGTTGGTGCACAATTGTTTCATCCAAATCGTGGCAAAGGAGTGAAGAATTTGGACTGTCATAACCTCACACTTCCATGGCAAATTGATGAATCTTGGACCTGTTGCTGTTTTGAGCTGAGCTAATCGTTTCAATCAACTTCTACATCAAGAATCTTCATCTGTTTTGGAGTTTTGGACATTGAAAAGCACGATTCAACATCTGCCATCTCCATAAGGTCAGATTTCGATTCCTTTAATTGCATGAATTGAGATATGGCTTAGATAGATCTTTCAATGTAGATCATCATGCAACTTGTGGTTTTGGATTTGGTTGAGTGTAGAGAGAGATATCTTGATTTGAACATTTGATGTAGAAACTTCTTTCGCTCGATCCGGTTGATAGGTTTAGAATTAGGAGAAACTGAATCCATATCCATGATGTACATGTTTAGACGGTCACAATGATGTATGATTTGTTGCGTTTGGTTGAAATTAGTTCATCACGATTTTCTGGAAAATTGTTTGTGTTCTTGATGAGGAACAATGTTCAGCAAGCGTTTGATCTGAATTTTTACATTTCCATTTCAAATTCGTGTTTGCCTCCAAATCAGTCCAATAGCACGCTGACAACACATTAATGAAACACATGTGTTTTGGACCGGCTGGCATGTATTTACGAAATTGCCACTGCTACATTTAATTTATATTATTTCGTTTCTATTTTCTTGTGTTATTTCATTTTTGTTACATGATCTTAGGAAAATCATATCTCACTCGTTTCTTATCCAATTTTGGTGAGATTTTTTGCATTGTTCTTCTTGAAATGTGTAGAATTTTATCATGATTTTTGTGGAATTTTTGCACGTGTAGAAAATTAATTAGCTTAGGGATTGATTTAATGTGTCACATTTATGTATGTTTTGCCAAATCTATCATGAAATGCTCATACATTTAAAGAAATTCCTGAAATTGTTTGTGCTCATTCTGGACATGTTGGTGGTGATTTACATATAAAGTTTGTGATTTTTGGATACCTGATGATTGAGATATGATTTTTTGAATCTAGGTGTGACAATTTGTGTCACACCTAGCTAGGTCAGCTTCATAAATTTACTTGCCTGGCCTATGATTGTTGGATTGGATTGAAATTTTGCATGGATGATTATTGATATGTTGAGATGTCATGAGAATTTTTCTGGATTTTCCTATGGCATTTTCCATTTGATTGATATTTTTCTTCACTGTTGGTTCATTTCGAAATAATGTGTGATACATGTTTGTATATTGTTTGTGAAATTCTCATATGGTTTTGGATGAATGTGAAATTTGGTATGTTGATTAGAGACACATTGTAGGACATCCCTGTTTTGGTCCCATTCATTTCTTAAATGTTCTCACTGATTTATGAATTTTTGAAGTGAATGCATGTGTTGATGCCTTGAATTGGCTTGAATAATTGTGTCTGGACTTTTTGATTTTCATTGACCTACTTTCTTTTGTCCAATTGAGCTGAAAATTGACATGCTACTTGTTGATTGTGTCCTGTTTAGGTGTAAATTATTTGAGGATTTTTGGAATTGTTTTGGTATGCCTTTGATTGAAGTCCTTCTGTTTGGACTTTTGGTGTTGTATTTGACCTAGTTTGTGGTATATTGTGCATGAATTGATATTGGTGAATGGTATAAGCATGGGACCAATTGCCTTTGCTTTTGAATGGTTTTAATTTGATTTTGGATTGGTTTGGCTTGCTGTTTAGATTTTTTTTATCCCTCTTGGACCCTAGGCTTGGCCTAGTGGTCTAGTTTCTCACATTTGGTGTGGATTTTCAGGTTGAAAGGCCAAAAAGCTTAAGGAGATAAATGCAAGTTGCAAAAATTGAGATTGTTTGATGTTGTCCACTAACATGACTTTGTTTTGTAGGTTGTGATGCTTGAGCTTGAGCTTATAGCTTGCATTTGTGTGCATTAACTTGTGTTGCTTTGTACAGATTAACTGATTAACAATTTGCTGTTTATTGTTGGTTTGTCTGAGTACTGATGATACTTGATTGATTTCAGGTACATTAAGTTGCTTACAGTTCTTTAAGAACTTGCTTGCTGTTGCTTGGTTTTTTAACCAGTGGAGGTAGAATCTCTATACTTCATGTAGTCTGGAAGACCTGGCCTGTTACCTGGCCAGGCAACTGTCTGAAGTCCTCCTTAAGAGGCGATGTTTGTGGTTGTTTACATTTGTGCCCAAGCAGGTAAAGTCCTTGATTAAGGCAATTGGTGGAAGCCAAGGGATATGCAATTTATCCCCCACTATTCTGTGAGTCGTCCCTCTGCTCACACGGCTGTGTGTTGATGCATTGGGACACAAACCCAAGATCTCGTGCTGTTACACAATCGAGTCAGAGTCTTTGAGCGTAGAAGGGTCCCTCCGTTCTGGACCCACGCTCCTTTGTCTGAAGCTCTCCCTGGTCAGGGATAAGAGCTGTGAAGTCTAATCTTCATTCACCTTTTCATCTGCTTCACCTTAGCCTCGCAATGGCAAGGTTAAGAGCGAGCAATACCCATGTACAGATGACTTGCTTCGGCAGTCAAACCCATTGTTTGAGCCTCACTTGATTGGTTATAGTGTGTGCTATGTGAACATTTGTTTGAAATGCTTGTTTTGATCTGTATGCTTGTATGCTTGCTTCTTTCCTGGATAGGATTAGCTTGCAGTTGTGCAAGTAGGTAGAAACCTCAACGTAGGGTAACGATGCATGACAACACTAGGCTCGAGTCCAGCTCCCTGGTAATGTGTCTTCCCTCGGTTTCTGGCTAGATTTTCTTTCCCTTGAGGGGGAACTACATCGCCCTGATCCTCGTTCCAGACGAGGTATGTAGGCAGGAGACCGTGCGAGGTCTCTCCGGGCACTTTTTTTCTTTTTGTGTGTGTTTACTTGTTATCGTCTGGCGTGTGTTTTGGTTCGGATGCCGACGTAAGTCCAGTGATTGGCGGTCGGGCTCCACGTTTGCCGTTTTGTGCGTGTTTTGGTTCGGATGCTGACGTAATTCCATCGAGTGATTGTCGGGCTCCATGTTTGCCATCTGTTTGTTTGCTTGTTTGGCGTGCGTGAGCCGAACTACAGCAGCTCTGATTCTCGTTCCAGACGAGATATGTAGGCATAGGATGCGATGTCCTATCGAGCTCTCTTCCTCTTAACCCCACCTGTGTTGTCTTTGGTGAGCGTGTGTGTATGATGTTTTAGCAACCTTTTTCTTTTCTTAGAGCGTGGATCCCGTCGAGTACGACGGACGTGAGGGGTGCTAATACCTTCCCCTTGCGTAACCGACTCCCTTACCCTTTCTCTTTGGTCGCGAGACCATGCTTTTTCCAGGTTTCTCTGAGCGTTTCCTTTCCCTATCTTGGGATAAATAACGCGCAGTGGCGGCTCTGTGTTGTGTTTTTGTTTCAGCCCGCCGGTTGTTTTTCGCGGATGCGACAAATGGTCTACTACGCAAAATATGACATGTTTTCGTCTCCATGCATACTCCAACTTCGACAGGCTTCCACATGTCTTCAGATAGTTATTTGATCTTATCCACTTACACCTCATTCGACTACATGGATAAAAAAAGTTTGGAAAACTCTGAATTTCACTGAGTCTCAAAACCAACCAAACCTTTGGTCTCTGCCTTATTATAAATTTGACCAAAGTTGGCATCATCTTTCTACCAGACGAATTTGTCGATATGTCTACGGGATTATCTACCCATTTCGATTTTGGCAATAAACCTAGCATCAAACAAGAAAACTGATCACATCTTTATAATTAATGCTTATGTCGAAAATTCGAGGTGACAAAATGCAATTTGTTTACAGTGAAATTTGGTAAACAAAACAAGTTTGATTTCACTTAAGGGATTAAACTCGAAAAGATCCCATGACATGTTGTGTGAAAATTAAAGGTTTGAAACATATTTTGACACTGAAGTCAAAATATAAAAGATAATTGAAATAAAATTCAATGCAGTAATTGACTGAAAACAAAGACTTTGATTTATAAAAAATGGAACCATATACATACATTCTTGACTCTTTTCTTACAAACACGCAGATATTTTGAGTTTTACAAAATTTGTGTACAATTGTGGACCCATAAAATATAAGTGAATGCTTACTTATATACTAGTCCTAAGTTAACCGTGTACAACGGTCTACTAAGAAAAATATGACATGTCTTCGTCTCCATGAAGACTCCAACTTCGACAGGCTTCCACGTGTCTTCAGATAAACTGTCTTATCTTATCCACTTACACCTCACTTGACTACTTTGAGAAACCAAAAGTTTGGAAAACTCTGAATTTCACTAAGACTATGTTTGGATTGATGGAACATAACAGAGCAGAGCGGAATGAAAAATGTCAGATCGGAACGGAACAAAGCAGAATGGAATATATATCCCACTCCATTGTTTGGTTATTTTATTAAAAATGTCTCATTCCATCACATACATCCCAAATTGGATGGAACAAAAAATAAAAATTTGGATGGAATTGGACGGAATGGATTACATCATGTTCCATTCCATTCCATCCATTATTTGCAAATCCAAACAATGGAATCTCATTAGTTACCACTCCACTACATTCCATTCCATCAAATACGACCAATCCAAACATACCCTAAGTCACAAAACCAACCAAACCTCTGGTCTCTGTCTGAATAAAAATTCGACCAAAGTTGACATCATTTTTCGACCAGACGAATTTGTCAATATGTCTACGAGATTATCTGACCATTTTGATTCTGGAAATAAACCTATCATCAAACAAGAAAACTTATCACATCTTTATAATTAATACTTGTGTCAAAATTCTGAGGTAACAAATTGAAACACAACAATTTGCCTCATAAGTGTGAGTCACCCACAACAATAGTCTTAATCCAAATTAAGAACCACTTCTACTCCCCCACCGAGCCTAACCAATGCCCTGATACCACTTGTTGGGGAGTACGGGGAGCGCTAGAAGTTTCAATGGGCCCAATGTTTAGGGTCCAACAGACATTGACAACACATATCCATCAAAAGCCATTTTTCTTATATATCCAATATTTTATCCATTTCTAGTCGATGTGGGACTTAATCACTCATACTTGATACCCAACAAATGGTGGGAAGTCTAGGGAGCCTCAAAAGTTTCAATGGACTAAATGTCCAGGATCTAAGAGACTTTTATAACACATATCCACCAAAACCTTAGGGTATGAGTCATTTCTCTTATATATCCAACATTTTCTCCATTTCTAGTCGATATGAGACTTTACCACTAACACTTGAAACCCAACAATATCCCTGCAAGTGTGAGTCACCCACATCAGTGTTGACCCATACTAGGATCCACTTCCGCTCCCCCTCCGAGTTTAACAAGGACTATGATACCACTTGTTGGGGAGTTCAGGGAACCCTAGGGGGAGTCTGAGGAGCCCAAGAAGTGCCAATGAGATAAATGTCCAGGATCTAAGAGACTTCGACACCACATATCAACACAAAATCTTAAGGCATTAGGGGTGCCAGTCTTTTCTCTTATATATCCAATATTTTCTCCATTTCTAGTCGGTGTGAGACTTTACCACTCACACTATAAACCCAACACATATGAAGTACTATATTAGGGCCGACCTTGGGCCATGGTCAGCAGACCCACGACCTAGGTCCTCAAAATCGAGAGAAGAGTTAAAAAAAATATAATAAATAATATGTAATATATAAAGTGTTTGCTAAACACTTAACACTTTACATGTAGTGGCTGAGTGGTTAAGACATTTTTGTTTGAACCGAAATTTTCCTAGTCCAACTCTTGATGGGGTACATTTTAGCATTTTCCTTCATTTTATAACTCCAATTACAAATGGCTTTTTGATATAATTTTTTAAAATTCATAATGGACCCTCAAGATTCATAATGGGCTCTCAAGTCAAATTTTGTTCTTGATTGATTATATTTTCATTGTATAATTTTATAAAATATAATGCATTAATTTCATTTTATATTTTCGATTAGAAATGATTTGTTAATATAATCTTTTGACTTGATAATGGCCAATCAAGTCAAACTTTGTTCTCGATGATTATTTATTATAATTTTTAAATTTATTTCAATTTTTTGTATAAGTTTTAATACTATTTATAATTAAATATTTAAAAATTCCTCATACAACCATATCATTTAGTATCAAACTTTTATAATTATTTTGAGATTTGGTTAAAATTGCATGTCTATAATGTGGTAAATTTTTTATTAAATTGTGCCTTCTTTGGTTAATTTTACTATAAAATATTCATATTTTTTATAAATTGTGTAATGTTTTGATCAATTTACACAAACTAAGTAATTTAATTAAATGTGTATGAAAAAAATATAAACTATATGATAATTTATAAAATTATCTTTTATTAATGTATTGGAAAAAGATAAAGAAAAATATGATGACAATAAACTTTAACATTTTATTAAAATTGTAAATTAACTTATACTTAAGATATTATTTTTATAAAATAATTTATAATTTTGAATAAAGATAATAAGTAATTTTTAGGTGAGATTGACCTAATTCGTAAAGGGTTTATTCATATTTTACAAGATTGTGAGTTTTAGTCTTTTTACAAGAACCAAATACACACGTAAACTTTGAACACTTAAGCTTGTATTCCAAAACAAAAAAGTTAAGAGAGTTGACCAAGTGCACATGGATTATCTTCTTTGTCAGGGCACACAAAGTATGAACGACACTAAGCATTACCATTTTTAGACTTTTGAATGCTACGTGTACCTTACTACTAACAACAGGATACCAGTGTTGCTATCATAAACTTTTTCCAAATGTCTTGCTATCATATACTTTTTTCAAATGCTGGCAAAGTTCCACTACATTCATGCATCACTTTGCTTGTACCTTTTTCTTGTGTTTCAATCTCCAAGAGGAAATTGTACAACATAAGTGATTAAGTTGTTGACTTGAATCACTTATCAGTTTTAGAGTTTTTGTAAAAAATAGTCTACAATCTCAATTATTACAACACATAAAGGTCTTGTATATTTTAAAATGTTGTTGGACTTGGATGTGTTCTACGTATCCATTTTAATGATTTAACATCACCACCATGTTTTAATTTTTTTTTTAAAAAGGCCAATAAATAACTCAAAATAGTTTCTTTCTATTTTGAAAGAATCTAGGTGGAACTAATAATTTTAGGCATTCGTTGTATTAAAGTCAAAGGAAATTGACATGCATAACTATTGATTCACAAAGGCAATATGAACCATTTTCATGATGGTTCCTTGAGAATAAGAGCACTATAAAATGTCAAATTAAGTGGGGGCCATAATATACAATTGTATTAGCCAATGAGTTACACGAGAGGTATTCTTTGTGAGATCAAGACGTGGAAATTGCCATATGAGGAATTATAATATTCCAATTTGCGAGAAATTCCAAGGTGTTTGGAGTAAACAAGCAAACAATTAAAGTGAATGTTTCTCCAATATCATACTAGAAACCAAATCGAGAGTTTAATTCATGTGTAACTAACCCAATATCAAAATGGAAAGTTGCAGGTACTTATCATTTTTATCCAGATATATACTAGCTCTAAATTATTATTCTTCTTCAACAAACATAAAACATGTGAAGGAGCCAAATAGTTTTTTTTTGGCTTAAAAACTCTAACATTTTGATGATTAATAATAGATCGAGATTTTTATCAGATTGAGAGAGTGTCTATTTCTTTATTTATTCTCTTGATGGTATTTGATCCGGTGGAGATTTAGTTGGTTTGAACTCTAATTTGTTTGTTCATTTAAACGCAATTCTTAGAAGATGGTTTTTTTGGTCTCGTAATTTTTTCTTTTTATATTGGCTTAATACATATTTTAATCCTTTAACTTAATTCAATGTTTCACTTTAGTCCCTTAACTAAAAAACGTTATAAGTTAGTCCCTTAAATTCACTTCATTAGTCTAAATGGTCATTTTCGTCAAATTCTATAAAAAAGGTTAAGTTCTAACGACGTGGATGTACAACAAGGCTTGAGGTCCAAATGTGACTCAATATTTGTACTATAAAGTAGGATTTCCTTTTAAAGCAACAAGCCCTAGGTGAAGGTAAACAATGTTAATCTAAGAACAACTTAAGTGGAAATCCTACTTTATAGTACAAATGTGGACTTTGAGCCTTACAGTACATCCACATCATCATAACCTAACGTTTTTTTGCCAGAATTTGCGGAAAAGACCAAATAGACTAACCGATGTGAACGTAATAGACTAACTTGTAACGCTTTTTAGTTAAAAGACTAAAGCGAAATATTAAATTAAATTAACGGACTTGAAGACTAATTATATTTGTATCTTTTTAATTTTGTTTTTAACTTTTTATACATTTTATGTCAGTTGTATATTTATTTATACTCTGGACTTCTCTCTCTCTCTCTCTCTCTCTCTCTCTCTCTCTCTCTCTCTCTCTCTCTATATATATATATATATATATATATATATATATATATATATATATATATATATATATATATATATATATATATATATATATATATATATATATATATATATATATATATTTTTTTTTTAAGATCAAATGAGACTAAAATGTCAAACTTAGTAACATGGCACATCCAATAATTTTTCGCCTTATATCCGTATAGCAAAATCCACCATTGGATTAAAAACTATTATGGTATAGATTATGCCTATAAAATTTCACACCAATAAAAAAATCATTTGATATGGTAAAGAGAATAATAAAAATTAACAATTTTCATAAAGTTTTGTAAAACGTTCGTTTTTATGTATCTTGTTGACATGACAAATGATTTTCGATTAATATTAAATTTTATATACGTGATCTATATCATAATAGATTTTTATCCAACCGTGGATTTTGTTATAAAAATATACGGTAAAAAATTATCGAAGATGTCATGTAATAAAGTTTGACACTTTTGTGTCATTTTATCCTAACCCCCATAGAGTCGGTGTAACACCTTAAAAATCTGCACGTAATTATCAAAGGATTTAATTAATAAAATACAATCACTTAGTGTGTCACTCACAACAATCATAACTTGCTCAGTAACACGTGTTACAACAAAACATTTTAGTGCATACATTTGCACTTAGGATTTTTACACGACATCCAACTCATCTGAATATCTTCGCAGCGGAATCATAATAAAAAAAATACCAATTTAAAATCTAGTAATAGTTTTCATAAAAAAAATTAAAAGCATCAACTTATGGGTCTTCTCCAAATTCTATCACACCAAAACATAAAACAAATACGAGAACATGCATTGTCTCTCAGGAAATTTAAACACAAAATAAATAATTCACTCTCCAATGTTACATATCAGATCATATAGCTAACACGAATAAACTAAAAGGAATAGCTCCAGGAGCTAACTTCTACTCATATCAACGTCTACTCTCTTTAGTATCTGCACAATGCTCATGCAAAGGCAATATTCAAACAGAAGATGTGAGAATTCATTTCAATAATAACAACATAGAATGTAAAATAGAGTACAATATATACACAATCATGCACAATAATATATCACATTCTCACACCTAAATTATCATCAGCATCCCATACAACAACATCATTATCACACATAGTCATATTTCACGCATGTATTTCATTCATGTTATGTGACTCACAACAACGACATGGGATCATATGCATGTAGTAACAATTCAATATTCGGTTCTTCTTACGAACCTGATTCCCCTTTCGGAATCCTAAACTCCTCCGTTTGAGTTTTGGATAAGTCTTTCGTCCTCCTTCGGACCTATGACTTATCTTCTTCAACATAATACCAATGAATGTATGACATGGTAATAATGCAATTAACACAACAATTATAATAGTATTTAATGATCCATACTTGATCACATAATTGAAACCATGTGTAACATAATCCACCATTCTGGACTACCACCATTATAATCAAACACACCATCCCAATCATTCACAACACGTCAAATAATTTATCAATACAGACATACACTTCATACACTTTTTTCCCACCTAATACCCACCTCTGATAAAATCGTTAAAAATATTTTATCTCTGAAATAAAGTTATAGCCCTCTGTTTCACATACCCAACGCTACAAACTCCGTCCCAAAATGATTTACGAGTTAAAAGTTATTTCAAAATTGTGCACGAAGGCGTTACCAAAAAGTTATTATTTTCTGAAATTTTCAAAACGATTTTCATCTTCTTCAACCCCCAAAATGTCCATGAAAATATCACCAAAAATATTTTACCCCTGAAACAACATTATAGCTCTCTGTTTCAACTACCCAACACTTCAAACCTCGTCACAATGATTTACGAGTTGAAAGTTATGATCAAAACCGTGTACGAAGGAGTTACCAAAAAGTTATTGTTTTTCTGAACTTTCCAACATAATTTTCATTTTCTGCAACCCCAAAAACGTCCATAAAATAATCACCAAAAATATTTTATGATTTTAAGTTCAGTCATAAGTATGCTATATCAATCCGTACTTATATTCATATAATCATGGAACTATATACTATATCAATCCCTAAAACCTTCAAACATCCTCAATGATAGACATACATGTACACTTTAAAACATAAATTTTAGTCAATAAATATCAACATTCATCATCAATCCAAAGAGAATTAAATATTCCTCTACCCTTCAATTCATGTCTCTATTATTGAACCAAATTCTCATTCTTACCTTATAATTCCAAAAAAGTTCAAGTTTTTGGCTATGACTTCTCTTCCCTAGAGTTCTCCTTAGGTTTTCCTTACTTTTCTCTTCTCTTGCCTCCTTTTCTCCAATCCAAAAGTTTCACCTCACTTCTCTTCTCATAAATCAAAAACCTAATTTTTATTTTTCTAATATTCCACTAACTTACATTATTTATTTTAATTCTCCACAATTCTCACTTTCCACCCCAAACTCGTTATTTCCTTTTATTTTATTTTTTCATTTAAATAATAACACACAAAAATTATTTAATCAATTAAATAATTCTACATAAATATATCAACCTCTAATTACTCGTCACACTCTCCGCATAAGGGTCACTCACCCTTGTTGCCCTAACACATCTCAATTATCACACAGATAATAATTAGATAGACACATAAAATTATAATTAATTAATATAAATCCAGAAATACTCTTTCAGTCATTCAAATTACCGGCAAAGTCACTGTCAGTGTATGTCACCAAGTTTGAGTTGCCTCTTTTTTTTTGTAAAAAATATCCAATTCAGTTGTACCTTTGAGGTACCCTAGTATCCTTTTTGCTGCAAGCCAGAGAGATTCAATTGGACAAGACATAAATCTACTAATGAGACTTACTCCATACATTAAATCAGGTCTCGTTGCAGTCAAATATATCAAATTTCTAACCATTTTCATGTATAAAGTTGCATCAACTTTGGTTCCCTCGTTATTCTTTGATAACTTTGTTCCTGACACAATAGGATTCTGCACTGAGCTACTATTATTCATTCCAAACCTCACTAAAACTTCATGAGAATACCTTCTTTGACACAACAAAATCCCATTTGGATATTGTATTACCTCAATTCCTATATATATTAAATAATCAACATAAAGACTCACTATTAACAACTTGCTCCCTTTGTTTTTGTAAATAATGTATGTTCACAAAAACATTTTTGAAAGCCTTCTCAAATAAAGTATACTTCTATCTTGTTGTACCATGCTCTTGGTGCTTGCTTAAGGCCATACAAAGCCTTTTTATTAGCTTGTAATTTTTTTCTTATTCACCTTTCTTCTCATATCCTAATGGTTGCTTCACAAATATCTCTCCATCAAGTTCACCGTGGAGAAATTCACTCTTTACATCCAACTGAAAAACATCCCAATTGGGTTGAGTAGCCAAAGCAAATATCAACCGAATGGTATCCAGTTTGGCCACTGGAGCATATACTTCAGTGTAGTCAACTCCATATTGTTGTGCATAACCCTTCACCACTAGTCTCGCCTTGTACTTATCTACCTCTCCATTCTCATTGAGTTTAGTTTTATAAATCCCCTTAACTCAAATTGGTTTGATTCCATTTGGTAAAATAGTAAGCTCCTAAGTCTTTTTTTTTGTATTTATTTAATTTTTCCCTCATTGTGTTTCTCCACTTATTGTTATTTCTAGCTTCCTCAAATGAAAGTGGATCATCTTCAGTGGGCATCATCATTGCATTCAAGTTATCTTCGTCAGATAATCCTTCACCAATTTCATAATCTACCAAATAAGAAGGTGCTCTTTGTACTCTCCCTTCAACCATATTTGGTGATTCAACCTCATGTGATTCACTGGAAGATGAATTAGATTCAATGGAATTTATTGTATCATCATTGTTTCCTCCCTCTTCATTGTCATTGTTGCATCCCTCTTCATTTCCACTCCTTACTCCCTCTTCATTTCCCTCTACTCCCTTTTCAATTCCATTCTCATAATCATTTTTCCATTCTAAAACATATATTATGCATTCATCTTTGTTTTTATCCCAATTTTAACATACATCTTCTTCAAAAATCACATCCTTGCTAATGATTAATTTCTTTGAAAATGGATCATATAATTTGTAGGCTTTTGATTCATTACTTACTCCTAGCAAAATGCATTTCTTCCTCTTATCATCTAACTTTCTTCTTTTTTAGTATGGAATATGTGCATGAGCCACACATCCAAAAACTCAAAAGTAATTAATTGTTGGATTTACACTACTTCATGTCTCTTCCGGAGTTGTGTTTTGCACAGCCAATGTAGGACATCTAATAAGAATATGCACACTCCATTTTACAGCTTCAGGCCAAAACATTTTAGGAACTTTCTTCTCAACTAACATAGAGTGCACCATGTTCATTATCATCCTATTTTTTCTATATGTCCATTTTGTTGAGGAGTATAGGTTGCAATTAATTGTCTTCTTATGCCATGAACTTTGCAAAAAAAATTAAACTCATTTGAGGTAAATTCACTACCTCTATCTGTTCTCAAAGAGGTGATATATGCACCTGGCTCCTTTTCAACATAAGCTTTAATAGTTTTGAACATTGTAAAAGCCTCTAATTTTTCATGTAAGAAGTAAGTATGTGTCTTACGAGTAAAATCATCTATAAAACTTAGGAAGTACCTTTTGTTGCTATTTGATTTTGGTTTAATAGGTCCACATATATCTGCATGCACAAGTTGAAGCTTATTTAATTCTCTCCATAAGCTCCTTTTAGTCATAGAGTCTCTATGTTGTTTGCCGATCAAACACTTCATACATAGGTTCTTAAGAATTTGGATTGAAGGTAACCCATTTACCATTTTCTTATAAAAAAGTGCTCTCAATCCTTGATAGCTTAAATGACCAAATCGACAATGCCAAAGATAAGATTAATTTTCTGACACATTTTGAAAGCATGTAGACTCATTTGGCATCATGGAAGCCACCAAACAAAACATTTTCTCTCCACTCATAATTGTTTCCATAAATAATCCTTTTGTTGGATAATATATCATACATTTCCCATGTTGAATCAAAATAGATAAGCCTTTATCTTGTAGTTGTCCTATGTTCAATAAATTGTTCTTTAATTCAGGAATATAGTAAACATTCAAAATTACCTGAGTAAATCTGTTTACTTGCATATGAACATTGCCTTTTCCAATAATAGTCATTCTACTGTCATTTCCAAGTTTTACAGTATGTCTGAAGCCTTCGTCTAAATCTAAGAGCCACCTTTTGTTTCCACTCATATGATTGCTGCAACCAGAATCAAGAAACCACACTTCTTCCTTCTCTCCATGTTTTATTTCAACATAGTACATCAATAATATCTCTTCCTCGTCTTTCTCTTCAAATTCAGCATAATTGGCCTTTTTCTCCCAATCAGGACACTCATATTGATAGTGTCCTAATCGATGACACCGAAAACACTCTACAACAACTTTATTGTAGGTATTTTTCCCCCTTCCTCTTCCTCGACCTCCTATAAACACGCATCTTCCTCTTCCTGTTCTATTTTCATGAGATATCTTAATAACTTGCTCTTCTTTTCTATGTCTTGTCATCCTTTTTTCATGAACAAGAAGACTACTTTGCAACTCATCAATAATCATTGTATCCAAGTTGTTGGATTCTTCAATTGAGCATACCACAAAATCAAAAAAATTGAGACCATTGATCTCAAAATCTTCTCGGTGATGATTGTTTGACTCATACTTTCACCACGAGCTTTCATTTTGCTAGCAATGGTTAGAGTGCGAGAGAAATAAGCATTAACGTTTTCTCCTTCTTTCATATGAAGAATCTCAAAATCCTTTTGTAAAGCTTGGAGTTGTTCCCTTTTGACTAGGTTTGAACCCTGAAATTTTTGCTTCATTGAATCCCATATACTTTTCTACGTGTCCTTATTGAGGATTGTTTCAAGCACATCACAAGAAATTGCTTAAAAAAGGTAATCTTTTGCCGTCAAGTCCTTCAACTTTTACTCTTCAATAAATTTGCGTTTCTCCTCTATTGGCTATACTCCCGTTGCCATAACCAATATCCCATTCTCAATGAGATCCCAATATTCTTTCGAATGGAGAAACTTTTCCATCAACATCGTTCAATGGTCATAATGACTATCAAACTTGGGAATAACCGACTGCAAGAAACTATTATTATCACCTTCCGCCATTCTCCTAAATACTCTTTCTACTTTAAAGGAAATTGTAATTTCTTAATACACACCTTTTTCACTCCAATGATTTCTCTCTCACACACTCACTATGGATCAGGCCCAAATAATGGAGCTCTGATACCAGTTGTTATAAACTAATAACTACTATATTGAATATAAGAGAGAATGCCTTGTTATTATTAAGAATAAGAAATTGTTATATATATATAGCATTACATTTGACTTAAACATAGAAAACTTAAAAATAGAAGTCACCCTATTACAAGCGTTTATTACGTGGAGACTATATATACCAAGTCATATTCCTAATAATATAAACAAATAATAATAATAATAATAATAATAATAATAATAATTATTATTATTATTATTATTATAATAACCACAAAATATTTTATATATATTGCCTTTATAAAAATTCTTAATTTAATTTTTAAAATTTTTAAAATAGTTTAACTAATTTTAAGTGTGTAAAACTAATTCTGTTATGTTTGATTACACTCAATTAAAATAAAATTCATTTTTTTAAAATTGATATGTACTTAACTTTTTCTTGAGACAATAAAAGATTTATTAAACTTCAAAAATATTACAAAACAAAAAGAGATCCATTGATCCATCCCTCCAAATAACAAAATAACCAAAAAAAAAAAGTCATGCCTAAAGTAGCATTAATCTATCTATATGGTGTCTAAGACTAGGCTTGGTCCAACATCGGTAAACTATGTTATCAATAACTTTTGGACCAACATTTTCAGGACTAGTCTTATTGCTAAAACAATGTTTATTTCTAAAGTTCCACATTTCATAGATTGTTTCAGCAATAGCACGTTTAAGGAGCTTAGATTTCCAGTCTTTACCCTTGTAATTAATCACCAACCAATTTAATTCCTCAGTCCATTCACCCCGTTTATGTTTGATTTGAAGCTATTGCAAGACATGTATCCATATGCACCTCCGCATAGGGCATGAAATAAAAGGTGTTGCAGAGTATCTTTGTTATCACAAAAGCAACATTTCTCATTATCTAACATACCGAAATGATATAATCTCTCTTTTGTCGCTAATTTGTCATGACACGTCATTATCTAACAACCATAATTTCTTTACCTTCGATGTAATAGCAATCCATCCATTTGATCCATAAGCTATGAGTCTTGCCACTAAGGTCTTGAGAAGAATATATATATATATATATATATATATATATATATATATATATATATCCCTAATTCTTACTTATGAAGACTTTTTTTCAAGCTATAAGAGACTTTCTAGATATATCACCACTCCCAGAACAAAGAAAACCGCCTCCACCTGCTTGATATCTTTTTATGAAGAGGGATGCATTGCATCCAAAAATTAATGATAGTAAACATGATGCTTTTTGTTGGGGGAGATTTTTCACTAGGGAGCATTGAACATAGTGGGACTTCCTTTTCTAGAGCAACACCTTTGTGAGAGACACACCACATATTCACCTAAAACCTTAAGGTGATAGGTGAGTGGGTTCTCTCACTTATAAATGCTCAAGTCTCCACATTATCAACCAATGTGGGACTATTATCCACACTACTCACACTTGACACATTCTCAACACTTTTAATCAATTGCAACATGCCAACAAAACTAAGAAGGTTGGCACTCCAATGATGGATTCTAGCAACAATCTTTTCAACAAGCATCATGTAGTGAGGTTGAGAATCTCGAGTTTGATGTTCTCCTCCACGTTGCCAAAGAAAAATTTGCATCTATATAGAGTTTTTTATTATAAAATTAATTTTTATACTAAAAATTATTATTCAATTATTTATAGAAAGATAATTAAACATAAATAATAAATAAGTTAATCTTCATCAAATTTTAAATAAAATTAAATTTTATAATTGCAAAACTAAACATAAGAGTGAAAAACGGGTCATCCGTCCCACCTAAAGCCAGTCAAAAAAAGGGACGGGGCGGACAAGCCCGTCAAGTGAAATTATGCTTAAAAATCTAGTATGCCCTTGGCGGGGTGGCGGACGACGGACTTTCCCTCCTATTTATTTATTTATTCATTTTTAATAAACTAATAGACTTATTTTTACATTTCAATTAAAAATTTTACTTATTTTTTAAAATAATTTATTATAAAATATCTTTTTAACAAATTTTACTTTAAAAAATATTACATATATTCACAAATAAATGTATAAAATAGAATCATCAATAAGTATTCTCAAATTATGTCAAAATAAATATTTTGAGTGTTTGATAATTAGATTAGCGGACTGACGAGTCAATCCGTCTTTTTTTTTTGCGGACTTAAGACGGGAGAGAGGCCTTAAAGTAGGATCAACTGAGCGGATAGACAGACATAAAATCTCAATTCAACCTGCCATTTTTTTATGGGTGCACGAACCGACTCGATGGGCTATTACCCGTTTCCCCGAAGGTGTCATTAAAAAGTTATGATTAAGTGGTGGTTTTTTATGTTTGTTTGTTAGTCAAAATATATAAAATATATTCAATATCAAAGTGTTTATTTTTTATTCACATATCTCTATAAAAGAAATTATAATTTAAGAATATATTTTAATATTTAAAATAAAAATAACTAAAACCAGTCATGTATACTTCACTTGTAAATATAACATTAAGAAAAAGTTGGAAAACACGTGCCTAATTAATTTAGTAGTAACTTATCAACGGTTTTTCAAATTCAATCTAAACCCATTTTTACATCTATGGTGCTTTCGATCCTAAATTTAAACAAAGTGCGCTCATTTGACAAAATAGAAGTGCGCTCATTTTACAAGAAACTTTATATAAATGAATCTCATCAACCCAATGGTTGAATTTATATTTCATATTTTCTTTTTTCATTATAAGGAAACCAAGGTAGCTAGAAAATCATATCCTATATTGTCAAATTTTGCTCACATTCACAAATTTGATTAATCTATAGTCAATGAATTGAGATCAGATAATTTTGATTTAACAAAACTTGTAATAGTTATTTTTGACAAATTACATTAATTACTTCTATACCAATGACACTCCTAATTATATTATACTTTTTCTATAATTCATAATAAATACTTTGCAAACATATTAACTCTTTTTTAAAACATAATTTAAAAAATAGTATCAATCTCAACAAATATAATACTACTAACAATTCTTCTAATTTCTATAATTTACATTATATTTTAAGATGCAAGTGTAGAAAAAAAAATATGTAGATTATGTGGCAAAGATAATAAAAATAAATTATAGTTTTTTATAAACAATTGAATTTAATTAAGAGGAGTATTATAAGTACATTAACTCGATTACACTCCAATAAGGAATAAAACTAAAATAAAATCATAATAAAATTAATAGATTTAAATGATTTGAACATGCAGAAAATATGTATATTATGTAGTAAACATAATATAACTCAAATGAAAAGAAGTCAAACATAAAAAAAAAACAGTTAGATAAATTATAAAGAAAAATTATTTAAAAAATCTCTAAATTAAAGATTTAGATAAAAACATAATTTTAAATAAAATATTATAGCAAAAATTAATTTATATAATCAATCTCACTTAGGATAAAGCGGTCCATGAAATAATATTTTTGAGCTAACTCAATTAGAAATATTGTTGGTATAAAAATATTAATACAGTTAACAATTTTTAAGAAAATAATATATTAAGTTATAGAGTTCCGGGTAATATAACTATTTGAGGCTTATTAACAGAATTAAAAGAAAACACTAGAATTTAACAAAGCACACACAATGAGTCTAAAAAAGAAAAGACAAGCATGGTGTGAATGTGATAGTGATAAGTCATACCATATTTTGTTTGTTGTGCCTTTGATTTTCAAGACATGAGATAAGTATTAGACTCCAAATCCTATAAATAGCACATTAGCAACTCTTCTTTTCAACTCATAACAAACACACAATTAACACCTTATAATACCTTATCTTGTTCTTTTAGTCTTCTCTCTATCCATGGCTCGTTTGAATTCTGCTTTACTCATCACTCTTCTTTTCTTGATCATGCATTCCTCACCATCTTCTATAGATGCTCGAAAGACTCTCAAAATGGACACACAAGAGTTTCCTTCTTCAAAGGGTACCCTACCTTTAACTGATGCTATTAATAATCTCAATATTTATAGAAATGGAAGACTCGTTGCTCGTCTTGCCAACAATGGAAGAGTTCTAGTGTCTTCTGTTCCTAGCCCAGGTGCTGGACACTAGTAGTAGTGCTCATATCTTCACTATTAGTTATTTGATATCCAAACATGATTACAAACTTCTATTGTAACATATTAGCTTAATTTCCTCTTCATATTACATGTAATAAATTATTCTCACATGCTGAATGTAGATATCATATATGTGATAATAGTTGTACATCATCAATCAAGTTCTTGTAGCATAATTCAGGAAATCAAGTATAATATAATGTTCAGAAGTTGAATCCTTGTTTGTTTCGGATGAAAAAATATATCTTGGAAACGTTAACTCTTTAAATTAGAGGTAATAAGTTGACACATCTATTAAATATCTTTAAAATATATGAAAACAATTTCCAACTGTTAAGAATATTTTATATAAAATAGGTGATGTATAACATATAATTAGTAGTGTTTTTTAAACACAGTTTATTCAAATATCTCTTATTCTTTTATACTTTAATATGGTATCAGAATTTGATTTAAGTTCTATTGGGTCATCCACTATTTAGTTTTATGTCTCAGACGCAAATTCTGAGCGTGAGAGAGGGTGTTAAAAAGTCTCACATCGGATAATATATGGCTTGAACATGTGTTTATAAATAGGGACAATTATCACCTTACAAGTCATTTTGTAGGGTCGAGTTAGGCTTAATCCACACATTCTAAGATGGTATCAAAGCAGGTAATCTAAAGACACGTTTGGAAGTGAGTGTGCCTTACCAAGGCCCTGAACTTTGATTTTAAAGGCATTTGCCACAGTGACTGAAGGCAAGAAATCAAAATAAGACAAGTTAGACAAAAGAAATTTAATATCAGACATATGATCAGAGGCACTAGAGTCAAGGACCCAAGGATCAAGGGAGGTGGATGTAGAGACAAGGGTTACAGAATTACCAGACTGAGCAACGGTGATGATGTTTGATGGGTTGCTTTGAATTGAAAGAACTCATTGTAATCATTGGCCGAAATAGTAACTTCTTTGGTGATAGTTGGTTGAGCAACGTCAACAACTCTAGTTTATTGTTCTCTTGCCATTGTATGATACTTAATTGTTCTGGTTAGTTTCTCGCACGAGATTAGCAGAACTTTGATAAAAGTGACAGAATTGATGGCGTGGTGATTTTCCATGAGTTGGTGGCTGAAAAGCGTGCAAACAAGGTCGCTCAGTGGTGGGGGAGAACAATGATAGTCACGACGAATGGCGAAACAAGGTCTGTTTGAATAATAAATCGTATTTTCGTAGATCAGAAATAAAAACTGAAGGAAGATCTAGAACCAGGATGAAAAATCGAGTCAGTCGATGAAAAAGGCGGCATTTACGATGGTCGGACGCGTTATCACGAGCGGTAGGGAGAAGGCGCATGAAGCCCATGCGCATGAATGTTGTCAGCGCGTGTGACGGTGGTTGATTGCGATTTTCATGGGGCGGGTCGAACCGGAGCAGACGCTTCTGCCTGCGGGGGAGGTGTGCTTGAAAGTCACCATAATTAGTGACGGAGGTGACTACAACGACAGTATGGTGGTGACCAAAATGAGTCACTAAAAAAATTCTCGTTGGAAGACAGTGGGTCAACCGGATAATTCACTTGTATTCTTGATTGTTTAGTTCTGTTTATTAATAATTTTGTTTATGTCTAGGATCGACGTACAAGACGGACGATTGGAACAGGAAGTGAGTCTGGAGGATTATATCATCTATTACCATCGGTGGCATGTGCTTCTATTGCTTCTCAAAACCTTACACATCAATATTTGGGTTACCCTGCCTTAACAAATTGCGTCTTTTAGTTCCTAGTTTTTCTAAGCTTTCGTCATTTGAGTGTCAGTCATGTCAATTAGGAAAACATACTCGTCACACCTAATGTCAACGAGTAAATAAAACTGTTGCGTCACCTTTTGCTTTAGTTCATTAGGATATTTGGGGTCTTAATTGTGACAAGTCAACTTTAGAAAACTCTTACTTTGTAACCTTCATCGATGATTTGGCATGACGTACTTAGTTATTTTTTATGAAAACCCGTTCAAATGTCTTCCATATACTCCAAGAATTTTATGCCGAAATTAAAAATCAGTTTGACACTTCCATTAAAATTTTATGCACTAAATAATGCTCGTGAATATATGTCATCCCAGTTTCAATGTTTTTTAACATCACAAGGAATTATTCAACAATCATCATGTGCTCATACACCACAACAAAACCGTGTCGCTTAACGAAAGAATCGGCGTTTGATTGAAACCGCACAGACTCTTTTCCTTCACCATAATGTACCTTCTCATTTTTGGGGTGATGCTCTCCTCGCAACCTGTCACCTTATCAACTGAATGCCTTCAGTCCTTCAAGATCAGATTTCATACTCTATCTTGAATCCAAAATATGATATCTACCCCATTTCTCTTCGTGTCTTTGGTTGCACATGCTTTGTTCATGACCTTAGTCCAGGTAAAGATAAACTTTCTGCCAAATATCTCAAATGTATCTTTCTAGGATACTCACCTATACAAAAAGGATGTCGTCTTTGTATCTCCAACTTCAACGATACATTGTTTCCTCTGATGTTACCTTCTTCAAAAATTCCCCATTCTTCTATGCATTTGTGTCACCCAATGAGAATTGTACTATAGATGTTCGAGACATCCATTCCATCATCCCCGCATCTATCGTATGTCCATTGCAGGTCTACCAGTGACGGATACCTCGTGCATCGAATGTTAGAGATGATATTGATCCACCATCGCCAACTCCTGCACCAACTTCTCTTCCAGTTACGTCATCTGAACTTGATCTTCCAATAACATTATGAAAAGGTATTCGATCTCATCTTCCTAATCATAAATATGCTTGTGTTTTAAATTATGACTGTCTCTCTACTTTCTATGTCTCTTTTGCGTCTACTTTGGATTTTGTGTTTATTCCTAAGCGTATAGGTGAATCTATGATTGATCCCAATTGGCATCGGGCGATGGTGGAAGAAATGACTGCATTGGATTTAAACAACATTTGGAACATTGTTACTTTACCTCCACACAAAACTACAATGGGATATCAATGGGTTTATACAGTGAAAGTTGGATCAGATGGTTAGATCGATTATTTCAAACCCCGTTTGATAGCCAAAGGATATACGTATATATTTGGTCTTGATTATGGTGACACTTTTTCTCTGGTGGCCAAAGATTAGTTCAGTTTGTTTCTTTCTTGCATTGGTTGTTATTCATTACTGGATGTTTCATCAATTAGACATTAAAAATACCTTTCTACACGGAGATTTGAAAGAAGAAGTTTATATGGATCAACCTCTAGGTTTTACTGTTCCTGGCAATTCTAAACTTGTTTATCAGCTTTGTCGTTCTCTTTATGGGCTGAAACAGTCCCCACATGCTTGGTTGGGTCGCTTTAGCTTGTCCTTTATACAGTTTGGTATGAGTATATATGAAGTAGATCACTATGTTTTCTTCCTTCATTCCTCCACCGGCCAGTGTATCTTTCTTGTGGTCTATGTTGATGAAATTGTTATCACTAGAGACGATACGTAGGGTACCCAGCGACTTAAAACTCATCTTTTCAAAAAAAAAATCAAACAAAAGATTGGGTCCGCTCAAATACTTCTTAGGTATTGAAGTTTACCAGTTTCATCTAGCATTGCAATCAACCAACACAGGTATACCTTAGACATTCTCAGTGTAACTGGTATTCTTGATTGTCGTCCTGTTGATACTCCTATGGATCCCAGCGTCATACTTCTTCTAGGTCAAAGGGAGTTATTAAAAGACTCGGGAAGATATCAACGACTTGTAGGAAGAATCGACTATCTTACATTCACCAGACTGAATATTACATTTACGGTGAGCATTATGAGCCAGTTTATAAACACTCCTTATGATAGTCATTGGGATCTAGTCATTCAAGTTCTTAGATATATAAAGAATGCACCCGAAAGAGAACTATTAAATTAAGATAAGGGTGATGCTAAAATCATTTGTTATTCATATGCAGACTGGTACGAATCATCGTCAGATAGGAGATCCACATCCGGATATTGTGTTCTATTTGAAGTTAATATGATCTCATGGAGAAACAAGAAACAAAATACAATTGGTTTATCTAGTTCTGAAGCTGAATATCGTACTATGGCAACAACCTCAAAGGAGCTTGCATGGCTGAAAAAATTTACTCTCAGAACTTAGGATATGAGATCGTTAGAACACAAAACTCATATGTGATAATCAAGTAACACTCTACATTGCATATAATCTGGTTTTACATGAACGGACTAAGCACATAGAAATAGACTGCCATTATGTAAGGGACAAGGTACCATAAAAAGAAATCACCACAAGTTTCGTATAATCCGAAGACCAATTAGCTAATATATTTACAAAGTCTCTTAGGGGTTCTCCAGTAGATTACATTTTTAACTAGTTCAACTCATATGACATATATGATCCAACTTGAGGGGGGGTGTTAAGAATATTTGTAGTGCCTTTTAAGCACATGGTTTATTCAAACGTCTCTCACTATCTTATACTTTAATACCACCCTTATCAGAACTTAAACTTTATACCTCCATCTTATTTCAACTCTTAGTTATACTACTTAAAATTAGTTATTATTGTTCCTTTATAGGGTCGGTAGGGGTCGTTATGACAGGCCCATAACAGTTTCCCTTAAGTCAGTATATGCATAGCAAGGCAATAGTTTATCACGTTCGCCTCGACTACCAACCGTTATCGCATTTATGTTTGGAAGAGAAAATGGGAGACATTCCAATTTCTTGTTGATTTGTGCATTTAACGCCACATACTTTTGGAGGTGTCGTCATTACGACTCTTGGTAACTAAACACTTAAGTGTTGTGTGCGAGTGATTTGACACATTTAGTAGAGTCTACTTCCTTTTGCAGGCTAGATTATAATTCTTCAAGAGTCGACATTGTTTTTCTTTGAGTCATTTCCTCAATTTAACGATTATCTTCCCTTTTGACACTTTCCTTTCCTGTATCTAAAAAGTTAGTGCATTATGAATAAAAAGTCACATAAGAGTGCTCGCAAGTTCTAGAAGAATGTGCAATCTTCATAGGTCGATCATGTTTACTCCTTCACCATTTCTGCTTTTACTAGAAAAGGCAACATTGACGAGAGTTTTCTTGAAGTTTACCAATATTTGCATTGGGATGTCTTGACCCTGAATGAGAATGAAATGATATGCACTGAGTATGGTGATTGTGTCATCCCCCTTTACGAATGCACTTTCTCAGTAATGGTTCTTCTCTTCCCATTTACTGTTTTTGAGATAGAATCTATCGGTCATCTGGTAATATCTCTTTCACAATTTCATCCGATAAGATAGACATATCTGGAAGTCCTTTAGTATTGGTGAGAATACTTGAAAGGTAAGCCTTCTCTAGCCCTTTTGTTTCATTTATTTCGATGTCATTGTGGTTTTGCAACTCGGACACGGAGTAGATCCTAAATTTCTTTAGCGCCAAATATCCAAGGCTTTGGGAACCTTCCTGAGTTGCAGCCTTTCGAAGACCAATTCTGTATGGTTACCCTTATCCATCCTAAGGCTCATGATGGGTTTATGATCGCTCGACTGGGTGAGTCGAGTTTGGGATACAAACTGCAAGTGCACAGTTCTATCGCGTAGTTTTAAAAGATATCGATCCCACAGGGACTTATGAATCGATATACCGTTATCTAAAGTTACTACGTAAATCTAAGGTGAAGATGTTTGATTGTTTGGGGAAAAACTAAGAGCTAAACTAATGTCTAGATTAAATATTAATGAAACGGATATCGGTATGTAATTCGTCAAAACTAGGGAATCAAGTCTTTGTCGGTTTCTTGGTTTTAAAATGAATCGTTTCGGTTAACTTTATTGGTTAAAGGTTCTATCTCAAACTCTCGCTCTGTTGAATAAACCATGATTTTATATTAATGTTGCTGTCACTTATAATTAAGTCAAAAACCATATTTTGAAAACAATAAAGTTGCAGAAACTCTTTTTAAGAAAATACTGACCGTTTTAAACACCCTTATCTCAAACTCTCGCTCTGTTGACTTAGGTTATATAATTAAATCCAAATGCTTAACTCTCGTCCTCACATTCAATCTTTAAAAATACTTTTTGGAAAAGGTCAGAATTTAATTAACTCTAAAACTTGCTCTCGCCCTGATCTAGAATTAATGCCTAACTTACACTGTCCAGTTAAAATCTCAAACTCTCGCTCTATTGATTTTAACTTCTTTATGTCTTTTACTTTGGTAAAAAATCTTGTTATTAAACCTGTAAGTTGAGACCATAAAAAGATTGATTTTGATTTTAAGTTTAGATAGACCGACTCAGTCTCGATCCCTTATTCTGCTTACTTTACATACCGATACCTAGGCAAATTAGCCAGACATGCTAAATAAACAAGAATTTATATCATGCATAAACAGACTCATTCCAGGCAGGCAATATGAATAAACAATAGAATAAAACATAAAAAATTAAATAACAATTAAAGAACCTGAATGCGTAATACAATGGTCTTGAACACTCCACCACAAGCCGGTAGGATTTGTTCTTGGATTCTTCAATTAAACAGTAAAATAAATCAAGGAAATAAAACTCGAATATAACGTAAGGTTAAATCCGGTATAAAGTTGCACAGTAGTTTCCGGTGTAGAAACTATTACGCGAAAAATATCTAAAAGCTAAAAACGGGGAAGATAAATTGCAAGGGAAAAGAGAAAGTAAAGCTTGCAAAAGAAATAAATAAAATGAACAATGCTGGAAAGGAAGAAAAATAAGCAAAGGCGTGAAAGGAAAATTTGGCAGAGCTTCCGCAAAACTGAGCGTGCAAAAACCTTTTTTACGGCAAAGAGAGGAGATGGCTATTTATAATAGCCTTGGTAACTGCCTTGCGTTTCCTACGAGTCTTCAGCATGGCTAAATACACGGCTTGGGAATAGGACACGAAGTCCTCAACGTTACTTCCATTCCTCTGAGAGCGTAACTTGCGCCAAAAAGCTAGTGGACTGGTGTGACGCTCGTCACACCATGTGTGACGTCCGTCACAAGGCTACTTCGCGTGACGCTCGTCACAACCCTTGTGACGCCCGTCACAGGGGCAACGTGCGCTTTCTTTTGGGCTGGGCTTGGTCTTGGTTATTTGTTTCCTTTTTATTGCTTTTTACACCTCCTTTTCTTCCCTTTTTCACTTTTGCTTCAAAATGGGTACCTGATGTAAATAGAAAAGAAATACTGCATAATATCTGATAAAATGGGATAAATTAAAGTAAATGATAATATAATCTAATTAAATTAAGTCTTAAAATGTGATATAATTTCATGTTATCAAACTCCCCCATACTTAAATCTTTGCTTGTCCTCAAGCAAAATTCAGTATAGAACTTGTTAAAAGTTTTAGCTAGATGAAATTTCAAAGCACACCTCAACTCGTACTAGGTTGCGAATGGATTTTTGTTTAGGAGGATTTGAGTTTAATCTTGACATCAACAACTACCGTTACAACTTAGATAACCCTACTTTTATGCCAATCAGTTTCAAGTACACTATGATAGCTATCCTGGTTCCTTTAGTCTTATTTTACCCGTTTTCATTCTAGCGAAATCACATTAAGCCCTTTATCTTTTCGCGCACATAGTGGAGTAACCGGTTAGTGATTATGATCCGCTTTTAGCTAGAAGTTCTGGTACATAAGTCGGATAACTTCATTATTCAGTCCATTGCAAATTGCGGGGGATCGAACCGTAGTCCGCCCTACCAAGTTCAGTACCAGATTCCTACTGAACCAACTCATAATGGATCTTTCGTATTGTGCTTTTGCATGATCTGCAACCTTTAGATTAAATGATCTGGTAAGGATCACCTAATTTAATTAGTGCATTTCTTGATATATTTATATATTTTAGGTTACTTTGGGGATCATTCACTTATATTCATCGGCTCTCCACGTAGTTTGCTATTAAGACGGTGCTGACTTCTGTATAAACTACTTGGGGTTGCCATAGAACTAAAAGTTCAAGGAATTGGTATAATAGGTACTTATCCTGATCTAACATATTGAGGTTCTCAGAGCGTTGTTACGGTAATGGTTTTGTTTTGATCTCACTTAAGTTTTATAAAGTAAGCAACCTTTATACTTATTGGGTGTGTTAAAATTTTTGTTATGGCTCAGGAAATTGAGGGGAATAGATAATAGAAAATTTTCACACTTAGGAACTTAACTTAAAATAATTTTTATTATAATAATTTTTTTTTTTTTCATAATAAGAAAGGGAAATAACAATGAAAGGGAAAATAACATACTTGAAAAAAAATGAGAATGGAAAGAATATTGTTTCCCCCCCCCCATACTTAAACTAAACATTGTCCTCAATGTTTTAAGGAAATGAAATACAAGATGGAAAGGAAAAAGAAAATAACAACTAAGGCTGCCTTCCGCCTCTGGTTCTTGGACCTGGTGATCTTTGACGTATGTCTAAGTTGTCGAACCTGTTGAATAATTCAGTAAACCGCTGGTCGGTTATGGCATTCCGAGCGTCCTGTTGCTGTTGCATTTGACGCATCATCTGCATCATCTCTGTATTCTGTGCCTGCATACCATCGATAGCATCCATAATGTCATCGTTGGTCGCAGGCCTTCGTCGTCGACGACGTTGGGAGGATGGGCCGGCTGCATTACTGGAAGGGTTTAGCGGGACTGATTGTTGTGTTGGCGGATGATCACCTTGTTCCATTTCTTCAAACTCATCTGTTTGCTGGTTTGTTTGTGAAGGCTCGGTGGCTTCGGGAGCGTTTAGATCATAGAGGTGGCGGTCGGGGTTTGTGACATCAGTTAGGGTGGTATTGGGTAGCACAACACTCGGGACTGCTTGGTTGTTCACCATAAGATAATAGCCTCCGCCTACTCTGTTTTTAATCAGGCGGCTGGAGCGGCAATAGCTGATATCCATAGACAGGGGAGGTAGGGATTCTAAAGTTTGGAGTTTATCCCCTAGGTTCAGGCCAAGTGCTATGGAGGTTATTAATCCACCAATTATAAAGGGTTGCCGGCCTCTAGCACATAAGGTGCGGATATGATGAAAGAGAAAAGAGGCGGCGTTTACCTGAGCATCCGATTCGAAAACGCACTGGAGGAAAAATAACTCCTTCGAGTTAACCTTACTGTTGTTTGGTCTTCCAAAAAGTGTGTTTTGCAGGATACGGAGAAAATAACGGATGGTGGGGTTATGGATGTGGGAGAGAAGGAGTTCTTCCCAGTTGTAGGTATTTATACCGGAAATTTTCTTAAAAAGATCGAAAACTAGAACTGTGTTCCAGTTTGAGGTTGGAGGGATTCTGGCATGCAGCAGACCTTCTGTGGGAAATTGTAGCATGGCACTCAATTGGCGTTGGGTTAGAGAGTACTCGGTGTTAAACATACGGAAGGTTGCCGTACCGGTTAGAAATTCACCTTCACCGGCGGGAGTGGTGTAGTCGTAAGAACTTAGGAATTCTAAGGTTAGGGAAGGGTAGGTGGGTTGGTTATGGGTGCAAAGGAAGGTTAAATCGGCTTTACGGAGCATCCACTCGATACCTTGGAGTAAGCCCAATTGTTGTAAACAAGTTAAATCGGGGTACCTGGTGGGAGCGACGCCTCGCTGTTGGAAGCGCTCGAATTGCTCTTGCTGATAGTTGTCATCTCCGGATCGGAAGATGACATTTCCGAAATTTTGATTTCCCGCCATTGTGATGAATTTTTGAAGGGATGATTTGGAAAGGAAAAGAAGTGTATTTGATATGAGAGAATTGTTTTGTGGTGAATGAAGGAAGTTTTGGTAGGTATTTATAGGAGAAGGATTGGAAGGTAGAAAGAAAAAGTGGTTGAAAAGTAATTAAGTGTGGTAAATGAAAAATGAATGGGGAATGTAAAAAAAATTAAAGTGTAACGTTCGTCTCCAACGGCTCCTTAACGTTCACTTGTCTGAAGGGTGTTACGCTCGTCACAGGGGTGTGACGTTCGTAACAGGCGTTTTGCGTGCCGTTCGTCATGGAGTGTGTGACGCTCGTCACACCTCCTTTTTGGCAAGGCTTCAGTGGCGCTTCACAGAATTACTTTGGTAGCGTATTTTAATGTTCCATTTTGCTTATGATCATTTTTAGTATGCAATTTTAATGCATTGTGCACGCTTACTTGCTTTGTATAATAATAATAGTAGGTAACAACAGTAGAACATAATAGCCATTGCATAATAAAATTAATTAAACAGCTTCAATAAAAATGATCATAATGTATTACAGGGAAGGAAAATAATGAAATGAAATAGAAATAAACATGAATTCAAATAGCATTAATGAAAAATCTAGCCTAAAACTAAATAACTTAGAGAGAAATAACTAAATTCCATCTATCTTCGGATCTCTGGCCGGAGGAGTAAAAGAGTTAACATGATGCCGTAACATACGTAACTGACTTGCCGTGCTGCTCATGTATTCCAGGATTTCAAGTCTGAAGTTATGGAACTCTTCCCTGAGGGCGTCTTGCTCTGACATCAAGGCTTCAATGACTGTTTTAATATCTGTTCCTGGCATATGATGTCGGAGGTCAGGCATGACTGATTCTTCGGTCAGGACAGGCTGAGGAGGAGGATCAATATCATAGTAGCCGGAAGGTGTCTGAGGGTCAGATTCAGCAAGAGAGATATGGTCAACATAGTGCTCATAGTCGTCACAAATCTCATAGTCCTGGATGGATTCAGTGGATCCAGCCGGAGTTGGGGTTTCATTCAGGTTATAGAGCCAGTTCCTTTGATTATGAACACTAGTTCTAGGATCGGGCATGGTGAATAGGCAGAGAACCTGGTTATCAATAATAAGCTCGAACTCATCAGACCCTATGTTTGCTATAAACATAGTGTTGAAGAGGAAGGGTATACTCATAGTAGTAATGCCACAAAAAGGGTTAAGGTCAAGCATAGGCTGACGTAGTCCAATAGCATTACCTATCATAGTGATCAAACCGCCTATTCTAATGGGTGCTCGCTCATCCTGGATAAGGTGGTCCAAATTAGCTAACATAAAAGTAGCACCGTTTACTGGACGGTTCTGGGAAGCACAAAATATGATGAAGAGTTCATCACGTGAAACTGAAGTACTATTTGGCTTCTTCCCAAATAAAGTGTGGGTCAGGATCTTATGGAAATAGCGAAAAGCCGGGTTATGTATGTTTCCAGAGAGAAACTCATGTTCTTCGGGCTCATCATTTCCAGTCAGCTTACCCCAAAAGTGTTCAAGCTCTCTATATTCAAAAAGTTCTTCCTGGCTTACAGTGAATGTATCAAAGGAGGTAGGAAAACCCAAAAGGTTGGTGAAGTCTCTAATATTAAATTGGTATTCCATATTGAACATTCTGAACTGGATAAAACCTCTGCTAATTCCTTTTCCATGGCTAGGTAGATAGATTAATGAACTAAGGAATTCTAGTGTGAGTCTCCGGTAGGTGGTGAAATGTCTCAGGATAGGGGAGGTCTCCCATCCTATCTGATTCAGCAAAAACAGGACACTCTGTCTCAGTCCAAGGGCAGTCATAGCCCAATCATCAGCATATAAACTAGGTAGCATCTCTCTAGCGGCTAGTTCTTCAAACTTTCGTTTCTGAGCCATTCCTCTGAACTTGATGCCCATACGATCAAAATGTCCCATCTGGTTAGTGTTAACTAGAGAAAAGAAACATGAGTTTAAGTCAGGATTTGGCCAAATGCCGAAAGAAGAAAAGAATTATTATTATTATATATAGATATTTTTTTTTTCTTTTTGAATAAATCAATAATGAATACTAAATAGAAATTAAAAGAATAATTAAGAGAAAAATAGAGAAATGATAATAATAATAATAGAATAATAAAATAACAGATTAATTTGTGGGTTGTCTCCCACTAAGCGCTTTGTTTAAATGTCGCAAGCTCGAGAAAGAAACTGTTAAATATTGTCTATGAGTCCTGGGGGCGTTTCGTCTAAGTGTAGAATTTGCGAATCCTCGTTGGTTTCCGCATAGTGATAATGTTTCAGACGTTGCCCGTTTACGGTGAACGGTTCTGTAGATTGTCCTTTTATTTCTACCGCTCCACTGGGAAAGATTTTAGTGATATGAAAAGGTCCTGACCATCTGGATCGTAGTTTTCCCGGGAATAACTTTAGTCTAGAGTTAAATAAAAGTACTGCGTCGCCTTGCTTGAAGACTTTCCTTGATATACGCTTGTCATGCCATTGTTTTGTTCTTTCTTTATAGATTTTGGCATTTTCATAGGCGTCTCTTCTGAGTTCCTCTAATTCGTTTATGTCAAGGATTCTCTTTTCACCGGCGGCTTTATAATTCAAATTTAAATTTCTAATAGCCCAATAGGCTTTATGTTCTAATTCTACCGGGAGGTGACAGGATTTTCCATAAATGAGCTTAAATGGGGTCGTCCCTATGGGAGTTTTATAAGCAGTTCGGTATGCCCATAAAGCTTCTGGTAATTTCAATGACCAATCTTTCCTTGAAGTGGCGACCGTTTTTTCTAGTATTTGCTTGATTTCTCTGTTAGATACTTCCACTTGTCCACTGGTTTGAGGGTGGTAAGGTGTTGCTATCCTATGTCTCACTCCATATTTAAGTAGTAGTTTTTCGAGTACCTTGGATATAAAGTGTGATCCACCATCACTGACTACTATTCTTGGGATGCCAAATCTCGGAAATATTATATTTTTAAAGAGTCTAGTTACTACTCGGGTGTCATTTGTTGGAGAAGCTATAGCTTCGATCCATTTCGATACGTAGTCAACTGCCACGAGTATGTATTTGTTACCGAAAGAGGATGGAAAGGGTCCCATGAAGTCTATCCCCCACACGTCAAAAATCTCTACTTCCAAAATACCTTTTTGTGGCATCTCGTCACGTCTAGATATGTTTCCCGTGCGTTGACATCTGTCACACTCCTTAATAGCCGCATGTACGTCCTTCCATATAGTTGGCCAATAAAAGCCAGCTTGTAGGATTTTAGAGCAGGTCTTGGATGTACTTGTGTGTCCACCATAAGGAGCGGAGTGACAGTGTTGGATTATATTTTCTACCTCTTCTTCGGGTAGACATCGACGGAAAATACCATCGGGGCCTCTTTTGAAAAGTAAGGGATCATCCCAGTAATAGTGTTTTATGTCGTGGAAGAATCGTTTCTTCTGCTGGTAAGATAAAGTAGGTGGAACTATTCCGGCAGCTAAATAATTGACTAGATCAGCGTACCATGGTATGACAGATATAGCTAAGGTGGTTTCTACTTGCATGTCGGAGTTGTTCTCTTCCAAAGTAGCTATGAGTTTATCATACGAGAAATCATCATTAATGGATGTTCTTTCTGGTTCAAGGTTCTCAAGTCTAGAGAGGTGGTCTGCTACTACGTTTTCAGTTCCTTTCTTGTCCTTGATTTCTAAGTCGAATTCTTGTAGTAACAAGATCCATCTTAGGAGTCTAGGTTTAGCATCCTTTTTTGTTAAAAGGTACCTGATAGCAGCGTGATCAGTGTAAACTATTATTTTGGCTCCTACCAAGTAAGAACGAAATTTATCTAGCGCAAATACCACTGCTAGGAGTTCTTTCTCGGTTGTGGCATAATTCATCTGCGCTTCATCCAGGGTTCTGCTAGCGTAATATATAACGTGAAGCTTTTTATCCTTTCTTTGTCCTAAAACAGCACCTACAGCATAATCACTGGCATCGCACATTATTTCGAATGGTTCATTCCAGTCTGGTGTCTGCATAATGGGTGCGGAGATCAATGCTTGTTTAAGAGTTTGAAATGCTTTTAAACAGTTATCGTCGAATATGAATTCAGCATCTTTCATCAACAGTCCGGTTAAGGGTTTAGTTAACTTAGAGAAGTCTTTGATGAATCGTCGGTAAAAACCGGCGTGTCCTAAAAAGCTTCGTACTTCTCTCACGGTTCTTGGGGGTTGAAGATTTTCGATTACCTCTATTTTGGCTTTGTCTACTTCAATTCCTCTGTTCGAGATGATGTGTCCTAAAACAATTCCTTCTTGTACCATAAAGTGGCACTTTTCCCAATTAAGTACTAAGTTTACTTTTACACATCGCTCCAGAACTCTTTCCAGGTTTTCGAGGCATTCTTCGAAATTTTGTCCGTATACAGAAAAGTCATCCATAAATACTTCCATGATGTTTTCGAGAAAGTCGGCGAATATTGCCATCATGCATCTTTGAAAAGTTGCAGGGGCATTACACAGACCAAACGGCATTCGTCTATACGCGAAGGTACCAAAAGGGCATGTGAATGTTGTCTTTTCTTGGTCATCAGGGTGAATTGGTATTTGAAAGAAGCCTGAATAACCGTCTAAATAACAGAAATGTGAATGTTTAGCTAATCGTTCTAACATTTGGTCAATGAATGGTAAAGGGAAATGATCTTTTCGGGTTGCTTTGTTTAGTTTCCTATAATCAATGCACATTCTCCATCCCGATTCGATTCGTTTAGTTATAGTTTCTCCTTTTTCGTTTTCAATAACGGTTATGCCTCCTTTCTTTGGTACAACGTGTACAGGACTAACCCATTTGCTGTCAGATATAGGATATATAATACCTGCTTCTAATAACTTGGTTATTTCTTTCTTTACTACCTCACTTAGGATCGGATTTAGTCTTCTCTGGTGTTCCCTAGAGGTTTTACAGTCTTCTTCTAACATGATGCGGTGCATACAAATAGAAGGGCTTATTCCTTTAAGATCGGTGATGTGGTATCCTAGTGCAGTTGGATATTTTCTTAAGATATGTAGGAGTTTTTCTGTTTCGAGTCTTCCTAGATCTGCATTAACTATCACAGGTCGTTCAAGTTCTAAGTCTAGGAATTCATATCTCAGATTTTTGGGAAGTGTTTTCAAATCAGGGGTTGGTTTGTTAAGACACTGCGTAGGGTCCGGTGTTATTGCTAGGCATTGTTTAGATTTGTCCTCTAAAAGATAGTCTGATGGTTTGTCTTCTCCTGACTCTGCTTCTTTTATGCATTCATCGATGATATCCATGAAGTAACATGTATCTTCTATTGCAGGTGCTTTCAAGAATTGGGAAAGGATGAATTCAATTTTTTCTTCACCTACTTCGAAGGTGAGTCGTCCTCGTTTTACGTCTATGATTGCACCGGCAGTTGCTAAGAATGGTCTTCCTAGTATAATAGGTGTCGTATCATCTTCTCTAATGTCCATAATTGTGAAGTCAGTGGGAATGTAAAACTGACCTATGCGTACGGGAACGTTTTCAAGGATTCCTACAGGATATTTGATGGAACGATCTGCTAATTGCACAGACATTTTGGTCGGTCTTAATTCTCCCATCTCCAGTTTCTTACATATGGATAAGGGCATAACGCTAATTCCGGCTCCTAAATCGCATAAGGCTTTGTCGATGACAAATTTTCCTATGTGACAGGGTATAGAGAAGCTACCCGGATCCTTGAGTTTAGGGGGCATGTTTTGGATTATAGCGCTACATTCGGCAGGGAGTGTAACGGTTTCGCTATCCTCAAGTTTCCTCTTATTAGAAAGAATTTCTTTTAAGAATTTAGCATATGAGGGCATCTGCGTAATAGCTTCGGTAAACGGAATTGTAACGTTTAATTGTTTAAGGAGATCAACAAATTTTCTAAATTGGCCTACATCTTTGGTTTTAACAAGCCTTTGAGGGTAAGGTATAGGTGGTTTGTAAGGTGGTGGAGGTACATAAGGTTCCTTCTTTTCTAGGGTTTCCTTATTACTCTCTTCCTTTTCCTTAGGTTCACTTTCCTCAGTGGATTTCTCAGGGTTTTGGTTTTCTATCCTTGGGTCAGACGGTCCTTCCACTTCCGTTCCACTTCTCAATATAATTGCATGAGCTTGGCTTCTCGGATTGGGTTGGGGCTGTCCAGTGAATGTACCAGTTGGTGCAGCGGTAGGTGCTTGTTGTTGAGCTACTTGAGATATTTGCGTTTCCAGCATTTTGTTATGGGTAGCCAAGGCATCTACTTTGCTTGCTAGTTGTTTAAGTTGTTCGCCAGTGTGTATGTTCTGGTTTAAGAAATCTTTATTGGTTTGTTGTTGGGAAGCTATAAAGTTTTCCATCATGATTTCCAAGTTGGATTTTCTAGGGGTATTATTGTTAGGATTCTGTTTCTGATATCCTGGAGATATAGATGGGGCTTGATTTGGAGACTGTCCAGGTGCGTATAAAGCATTATTACTCTTATATGAGAAGTTTGGATGGTTCTTCCAATTTGGATTATAGGTATTCGAATAGGGGCTTCCTTGAGCATAGTTTACTTGATCTGTTTGGATTCCAGTCAAGAGTTGACATTCCGCAGGAGTGTGGCCTTGGATTCCACAGACCTCGCAATTCTGAGTTATAGCAACCACGGCTGCTGGAGGTGATACGTTTAAACTTTCAATCTTCTGGACCAAAGCATCCACTTTTGTATTGACGTGATCAAGGTTACTTATCTCGTACATGCCAGTTTTCGGTTGAGGTTTTTCCACTGTTGTTCGTTCGGTTCCCCACTGATAGTGGTTTTGGGCCATGCTCTCGATAAGCTGGTAAGCATCAGCATAAGGTTTGTTCATTAGTGCACCACCTGCAGCGGCGTCTATTGTTAACCTTGTGTTGTATAAGAGACCATTATAAAATGTGTGAATTACTAACCAGTCTTCCAAACCATGGTGTGGGCAAAGTCTCATCATGTCTTTGTATCTTTCCCATGCTTCGAAAAGAGACTCGTTGTCTTTCTGTTTAAATCCGTTTATCTGGGCTCTTAACATAGCTGTTTTGCTTGGCGGAAAATATCGGGCAAGAAAAACTTTCTTCAACTCGTTCCATGTGGTGACTGAGTTGGAAGGAAGAGATTGAAGCCATCTTCTAGCGCTATCTCTTAATGAGAAAGGAAAAAGACGAAGTCGAATTGCCTCTGAAGTGACACCATTAGCTTTAACAGTATCAGCGTATTGGACAAATACGGATAAATGAAGGTTTGGATCTTCGGTAAGATTTCCAGAGAATTGGTTCTGTTGCACAGCCTGCAACAACGAAGGTTTAAGTTCAAAGTTGTTTGCTTCGATTGCGGGCGGAGCAATACTTGAATGCGGTTCATCTTGCGATGGAGCGGCGTAATCTCTAAGAGCACGAGCTGGTTCTGCCATCTCGGTTAAAGAAGGAAAATCTTTGAGATCAGGAAGGTCTATAGGAGGGAGATTGTTTTCAGCACGATATTCCCGAATTCGTCGTAAGACTCGGAGATATAGTTCGATATCGTTGATTCGTAAATAGAGCGGTTCGCCTTGAGAGCGAGTGCGTGGCATACAAATCAACGAAAGAAAGAAAATAGAAGAAAAGGAAACCTTAGTCTCTACAGCGTAACGGAAGAGTTACGATATCGATTGAATAAAAGTCCCCGGCAACGGCGCCAAAAACTTGATCGCTCGACTGGGTGAGTCGAGTTTGGGACACAAACTGCAAGTGCACAGTTCTATCGCGTAGTTTTAAAAGATATCGATCCCACAGGGACTTATGAATCGATATACCGTTATCTAAAGTTACTACGTAAATCTAAGGTGAAGATGTTTGATTGTTTGGGGAAAAACTAAGAGCTAAACTAATGTCTAGATTAAATATTAATGAAACGGATATCGGTATGTAATTCGTCAAAACTAGGGAATCAAGTCTTTGTCGGTTTCTTGGTTTTAAAATGAATCGTTTCGGTTAACTTTATTGGTTAAAGGTTCTATCTCAAACTCTCGCTCTGTTGAATAAACCATGATTTTATATTAATGTTGCTGTCACTTATAATTAAGTCAAAAACCATATTTTGAAAACAATAAAGTTGCAGAAACTCTTTTTAAGAAAATACTGACCGTTTTAAACACCCTTATCTCAAGCTCTCGCTCTGTTGACTTAGGTTATATAATTAAATCCAAATGCTTAACTCTCGTCCTCACATTCAATCTTTAAAAATACTTTTTGGAAAAGGTCAGAATTTAATTAACTCTAAAACTTGCTCTCGCCCTGATCTAGAATTAATGCCTAACTTACACTGTCCAGTTAAAATCTCAAACTCTCGCTCTATTGATTTTAACTTCTTTATGTCTTTTACTTTGGTAAAAAATCTTGTTATTAAACCTGTAAGTTGAGACCATAAAAAGATTGATTTTGATTTTAAGTTTAGATAGACCGACTCAGTCTCGATCCCTTATTCTGCTTACTTTACATACCGATACCTAGGCAAATTAGCCAGACATGCTAAATAAACAAGAATTTATATCATGCATAAACAGACTCATTCCAGGCAGGCAATATGAATAAACAATAGAATAAAACATAAAAAATTAAATAACAATTAAAGAACCTGAATGCGTAATACAATGGTCTTGAACACTCCACCACAAGCCGGTAGGATTTGTTCTTGGATTCTTCAATTAAACAGTAAAATAAATCAAGGAAATAAAACTCGAATATAACGTAAGGTTAAATCCGGTATAAAGTTGCACAGTAGTTTCCGGTGTAGAAACTATTACGCGAAAAATATCTAAAAGCTAAAAACGGGGAAGATAAATTGCAAGGGAAAAGAGAAAGTAAAGCTTGCAAAAGAAATAAATAAAATGAACAATGCTGGAAAGGAAGAAAAATAAGCAAAGGCGTGAAAGGAAAATTTGGCAGAGCTTCCGCAAAACTGAGCGTGCAAAAACCTTTTTTACGGCAAAGAGAGGAGATGGCTATTTATAATAGCCTTGGTAACTGCCTTGCGTTTCCTACGAGTCTTCAGCATGGCTAAATACACGGCTTGGGAATAGGACACGAAGTCCTCAACGTTACTTCCATTCCTCTGAGAGCGTAACTTGCGCCAAAAAGCTAGTGGACTGGTGTGACGCTCGTCACACCATGTGTGACGTCCGTCACAAGGCTACTTCGCGTGACGCTCGTCACAACCCTTGTGACGCCCGTCACAGGGGCAACGTGCGCTTTCTTTTGGGCTGGGCTTGGTCTTGGTTATTTGTTTCCTTTTTATTGCTTTTTACACCTCCTTTTCTTCCCTTTTTCACTTTTGCTTCAAAATGGGTACCTGATGTAAATAGAAAAGAAATACTGCATAATATCTGATAAAATGGGATAAATTAAAGTAAATGATAATATAATCTAATTAAATTAAGTCTTAAATATAATTTCATGTTATCAGTTTACGCTATTGGTGATGGAGTAGAGGGTAGATGTGCTCAGTTGTTCCCCAAGTATTATACTGAGAGTCAGTTTTTGATGGGAAATGGGGTGTGTGTCTATAAAGAAGAGGACCTCACTAAATAAGACTTGTACTAGAAGGAAAAATTGAAGAGTTTCATCAGCGATCTATATTACTTTGGGGGAGGTACCACCATGGAGGAGGTCGGACGAAGACGCTTGTAGTGCCTCATAGATATTCAATTGTTGATGGAGGCCCATTCCCGAGAACAAACAAAAGTTTTTTTATTTTGGTAAGTTTTCAAAGCTCTTGGCCTCTTTGTCTTAAGTTTTCCTTTTCCCGATGTAATTGTTTTGACAATGATTGTATGCAAATTGGATGAAGGATGAAGTACAACCCCGACTAATAAGGCGGAGAATATGGTCGGCAGGGAGTAACGTTACATTGAATACTCTTTCGAGGTTACATAGTGTATTGGGTATTCATGCTTGTTTGTTGCTGATAGGGTAGGGCTCTCATTCCTCCATGTTAGACCCCTCTTTTGGATGAGAATTTCTTGTACTTGAGAGTATACTTTTCCCCCTTTGGAATTACGAGAAAGGCATAAAAATATGCAATAAAAAATGCAAGCACATAGATCACAGATATAGCTCAGATAAAAGGAATGATTTACCTAATAAAATATAAGCACTTATAAAAACCTTAAAGTAGAGTATACGACCATACTTCTTCCCCTGATGGCCTATTTATTGAGAAGCTTGTTGTACTGGAGCCTGATATACATGTTCATCATGAGTGTTATACCCCATTTTCCCCCTTTATCATTTCATCCATGTATTATATGCATAACTTTTTTAACCTATTTATTTCTTACCATATCATTAGAATTCATTTTTATTTTTTTTGCATTTTTTAGAAGTCATGTGACACTTTAAAGAAAAGTCAGCAAAAGTGAACTACACCATTATTTGTTCTTTACCATATTTTGAACCAATTTGAATTCATATTTGAGTCTCATTCATAAACAAATGTCACAACTAAATTTAATTTGTTTTTTCATCAAACCATAAATCAATTTTCATTCAAATCATAAACCATGCATACTCTTATTTTTAATAAAGTTCATAAAAAATCAAGTTTATTTCCTTTACGTATCATCATACAATATCATCATCTTAATACCATGTTAAAATTCATGCTTTCACTTCCATCATCATTGTCTCATTATCAAGCTATCATGAAATGCTCCATTACCATGTCCGTTAGACCTACAAAACCATGTTTCATCATAAAAATCACCTCAGAGTATTCAGTAACCCAATCACAAAATCCATAAATATACTATCCCACTTCCTTTCAAGAATGTCCAATGGTTGCATTAGTCCAGATGACTTCTGGGGCTCAATCTTTGACTTTTGACAAGTCAAACATGAATATACAAACTGTGCAACGTTCCTTTTCATTCTTGGCCACCACAAAATTCTATTGAGAACTTGGTACATTTTGGTAGCTCTGGGATGAATACTCAAACCACTTCGGTGACTCTCCTCCAAAATAGTCTTCTTAAGTTCCGACACATCAGGTATGCAAACTCTATATCGAAACTTAAGAATCTCATTCTCACCGACTCTAAAAACCTCGCCTTCATTAGTTGATGACAGACGATCAACCAAGGCCACATCCAACTTCTGACTCTCTCTAATCTCATAAGGAACCTACTAGTCAGCTTCAACATACCTAACTTCACACTATATGTAGTCACCTCGCATACCAAACTCAATTCTCTGAATTATTCGATCATGTCCAACTCTCTAACCATCAAAGTCTCCATGTGTAAGGATTTCGGACTCAAAGCATGTGCTACAGCATTGGCTTTACCGGGATGGTTGTTCAAGCTAAAGTCGTAATCCTTCAAAAGTTCTAACCATCTTCTTTGTCTCATATTTAGCTTATTCTAATCAAATAAATATTTCAAACTCTCATGGTCGTTGAATACCTCAAATGGAGAACTATATAAGTAATGTCTCCACAACTTCAGCGTAAAGACTACAGCTGCCAACTCTAAATCATGAGTATGGTAGTTCCTCTCATGAACCTTCAGTCTTCGCAAAGCATAGGCCACAATCTACCCATTTTGCATAAGCACACCACCCAATCCCATCTTGGATGTACCATAGTATATAACAAAAATTTCCTTCGGATCTGGAAATATTAATATTGGCGTCGTTGTCAACATCTTCTTCAATTCTCAGAAATTCTCCTCATACTTCATATCCCACACAAAGGCTTGACCCTTTCGAGTCAATTGAGTCAAAGGTAGGGATAACTTGGAAAAACCTTTAATGAACCATTAATAATAACCATCCAACCCTAGGAAACTTCTGATCTTTGTAACTGATTTTGGTGCCTCCCAATGCATCACTTCATCTACTTTAGCAGGGTCTATAGCTATACCGCAACTGGAAATCATATGGCCCAGAAAATTCATTCTCGCCACGAGAACTCACACTTCAATAACTTGGCATACAACTTCTTCTTTTTCAACACCAGTAATATTGTATGAAGATGTCCAGTATGATCTTCATCTAATTTAGAATATACAAGAATGCCATCAATAAACACCACCACGAACTGATACAAATAGGGATGGAAGATCCTATTCATTTACTCTATAAACACACTAGGATCGCTAGACACACCAAACGACATTACCTAGTACTCATTGTGACCATATTGTGTCCTAAATGTAGTCTTCAGAATATCTTCATCCTTCACCCGAATCTGATGATAACAAGGCATCACATTAACATAAATAACATAAACCTTCTCATATATGACCACTTGATTAAAACATAACATCAAACATAATGATTCAAAAAATATAAATCATGGCCCCGAAGTCACAATATTAGAGCCTTATTACAAAATAAACAAACTAGTTGACTTAACAGTTCAACATACATAAACATGAAGGAAACAATTGAGCTACTCCTATAAAGAACCACAATGCAACTACTCCTCGGTCTCAACCTGAGAATACTATGCATATATGGTCACATTAGAGAAACATAGAAACAGAGGGGTGAGCATACATTATACAAAATCATGGTATAATAACAACAAAGGGTCGTATAATCACAAACGTTCAACATGTAGACGATATTACCTAGAATCGTATATCATTAAGAAACATACACATGAATGCTTATGCAATGCACTTGTCCTATACTCTAATGCATGTGGTGCCATCAATTAACTCAAAGCTTATTTTCCCGAGTTTTAATAGTTTAGGAGGGAATATGAGTTGTGTCACACACTACTACACTCTCCTAGACGTATGTAGAATCTACAATGTCTAGGAGGACATGTGAGCTAAGTACGTACTACAACACCATTCGCTAAACTCTATTTCTAGGAGTACATATGAGCTATACCTATACTACGACATTATCCTAGACGTTCATAGATATGAAATGTCTAAGAGTACATGTGAGCTACTTCATACTACACACTATTTCTAGATGATACCTACTCTAATATAGTATGATTCATGATGGTCATACAAAAACAACTTTCACCCAAACCTCCAAACAATATTTGACACACATTAGCCTTGATTTCCCCATTAGGGTTTACATAAGGTTTATCACACATTTACTTAGATATCCACATTAGGCCTCCACATTGGTTCGTATCAAACCTTCAACATAATTGCCACATGAAGGCTTCATATTGGTTCTTATCATACCTTTAACATAACATCCAAATTAGGGCTTCACATTGGTTCTTATAAAACCTTCAATATAATCACCACATTAAGGATTCTGAAATATTTTATAAAATGTTGGACTTATTATTCCTTTTGGATTGGCTACATTAGGAAAAACTACATATGTACAAGATGTATTTTAGGCAACATGTGGAATAAGATATTGTAGCATGTGTCCCATCATCTGAGATTGTTACCAAGAAGAGTTGTTGGCTAAAGTGTTTGACAAAACTAGTTAAGCAATAGGCTTAAGGTGGCTAAAGTGCTTGATAGAACTAGTTAAGCAATAGGCTTAAGGTTTGGGTTCTGATTATCTTCTGATGTCCTTTAGAAGTGTTTAGGTGCTGACTTCTTTAGATGATCCAGACTTTTGCTTTTGGGAAGAAGTTTGTGTGATAATCCAAAATCAACTGGAAAAGATTTGGATTCAATCAAAGAAAATTTAATTGAATGTACCCTGAAGTAAGATTTGGTCCAAGAACTACTCTACAAAGAAGTCTTATATGAAGAAGAATTGTTTTAGATGCTCTGGTGTAACATGTGGAACACGATGTTCCAACATATATGGTACGACATCTGGTCTTCATCATCATGACAAATGTTATTGTTAGCTGCAACGTCTAGTCTCTTGCAACAGACAAATGGTATTACAGGTTTTTTCTACCAAAGATTCTCTCTACCTCATAATACCTACAATTTATATAAACGAGTGTATTTGGATGTACTACTGCAATATCTAGCCCTGGTTCAGTATTCCAATATTGTTGCGTTTTTTAAGCGGAAATCTGGTTTAGATTCGATTAAATTTGTTTTTGTAATTGTGAAACAAGTTTGTGTGATTTGTTTGATAGCTGTTGAAGATCAAATCAATTTAAATGGAGATTTGTTGGATAAATTTTTGGAGTAAATCAAATCCAACAAGATTCTTCTATTATTCTGGATGAAATTAAATAATAAATCCAAGAAAAAATCCCAGGATTACATTGTTATTTAAGGAGACTTAAACCTCACTTTTGAGGTGTGAAAGGCATGCAAGTTTTGAAGAAACCTAGTGTTAGGGTTTATCTTTTGAGTATTTGTATGTACACCACTCTAGAGCCTCCTTTCATATCAAAAGGTGTAGAGTTTGGTTTTATTAAGTTGTGAACCTTGTTCCAAAATACCAAGTCTATGAGCTTATGACCAAAATGTTCTTGTATTTCACACAAAAGGTTGTCCAGTGTTGAATCTTTATGTACACTTATATGTTTCAATTACTTAGCATAGAAGGTTTGTCTTAGTTGAGTTGTAACATTCAGCATTGGTTATTTAAATTGTAAACACCAGTCACATGTTGTATGGTTGAGAAGAAAGTGAGTAAGTTTTCATATTTATGGGGAGTCCTTAAATAGAAAGACATTAGGACTAGGGAGAGGATTTGAACAACATATGGTTTGTTGGTTCTTGTAAGACTAAGGGTACTAATTCAAATTAGTGGATTTCATTTCTTGGGTAGTGTGCCCCCCAAACATAGGTATGGTTTCACTGAACTGGCTTACCAATCTCTTATGTTCTTTATTGCTTTTCTGCTTCATCATCTTGTGTAAGTTAATCTGTCATATCTTGTTTGTAAACTATTTTTTTTTCTGGTTTCCAATGTCCTTGACATCGTGTGTGACATTTGTCCCAGAAGCTTTAATGTGTTATAAACCATTAGTTTTTGTTGTCTCAGGCATCTGGTCCAATATTTGTCTCCTCTGGAACATAATTTTCAATTGGCATTAGAGCAGGCACCTTATTCTATTTGGGTGAGCTCCAGGGAAGATATTTTATGTTCAAGATGGATAATTTTAATGAAGGAGGATTTGTTTATCAACCAAAGAGGTGTCACGGTGCTAAGAATACTCCAAAGATTATTGACAGTTACGAAGATTGTGATGTTCAAGCAGAGTGTAATTCTAAAGAGAACCATTGGTTTGCTAACATGTTTAGCAAAGTCATAAGACAACTTGACAAGAGATCTAGGAAGAATGTCCCCACCAATGTCAAGAACATTTAGCAGAAAGAGAATGATGGTAAAAGGCAAGAGCTCAAGTATTCCTACAGGTGGAAAGGGATCAATGTCCTAATTCCAAAGACTTTTGTCATATTCAAATTGAATGCTCAAGTTTTACAATGGAATAAAGAAGAATATCCAATGTCTCTATTGATGCAAAAGGTGAATCTAACCTCACAAACAATGTTGTAACTTTCAAAGTCGTGAAAGAGGCTATGCATTCTAGTGAGCAACCAAATTCAAAGAAAATGTGTATTGCTCCTATTCAGAAACCAGAATGTTGTATGTTAGGTAATGACATGTACTAATGTAAGATGTATGGTAGAGAACCACACCATCAACAGTTGTATCCTCAATGGAATGATAAGCTCTAAAGGCAACGATAACAAGTTTGGCTTGGCAATCCAAATATCCTTGTTGCTTATTTCTCCCACAAGGAATTCTCTTGTGAAGATTGGTTTCTTAACTGCATTAGGCTGATGATTGAAGAAAGAAATTTTGTTGTTCCTTGTGATAGCCATGGGAGGAGGAAATTTGTAAAGATGAATATGGTAGCCGCCTATGTATAGTAGATTGTTGAAGACCATGGTTCACTCATCAGATAGCTTGGAAGTTGTTGTCACATGTGTACTGATCTCAATGTTGAAGAAGGAAGTAGTTATGAAGTTTGTCGTCTTGAGAAGAAAACCAATATGTATTACCAGTTGGTTCAACATTTTTCTCATGCTCTTAATTTACAACATATGGAATTTATGAGACTCGAGCAAGGAGTTATCATTAAAGGGAAGGCTGATGGTCATGATGAAGGTCCTCCCAACATTGAACAACTAGTAGTGGTTCAGAAGAAGTTAAAAAAGAAGAGGAATTATGGAATTCCTACTCATATGTATGAAGTTTTGTTTAACCAAAAATATTATAGTATGTTTGGTAAAATTGGAATTGGTGTTACTCTTAATATGTTGAAGTTCAACCACATGCAGTTTGACAAGAAATATTTTCTAGATATTGATCTCCACAACATTCCACATATTGATAGGTCTAATCTAACTGTTGTTGAAATTCCGATTGATGTCCCACTCATGTATGGGCCTATGAGAAATCATCACCTCATTCATATGTATGTTGTTTAAGAATCCCAAGCATCCAATCCTAGAAATCAAGGTGTTAACAACGTATGCCAGACATCTTGTCCGACAAGTTGATAGAGTCTCAAAGGTTTAAGGAGAATGATAATCATATCCATGAAGATGTTGATTCTGCTAAGGGCGATGGTGGTGTTATTAATACATATGATCATGTGCAGACATTATGTGAAGATATGATAATTAAGGATGAAAGCTTACGTGTAGTTTGCAAGGTGTGTGGATTGTTTTCCAATGGCGCACAATCTATAGATGATATGACTCCACTTAATGATGAATATTGTGATCCCATGGGTCTTGATATAGAGCAAGTTGTTATTTTCTTGCCAGGAAACATTATGTTATCTGCTGAAGAAGATGGAAGTTTTGTGATGCTAAATTTTTTTATCGTCTTAGAGCCATCATATTAATACCAATAATGGCATGTATTTTGATGTTCAAACTTCATCAAGTGTATGTGGAAAGTCCATTCCTCAATAGGATCTTGAATGTAGATGTTAAAGACTTTCATATTGCCAACATAATTAATAATTCAACCAAGTCTCATGAAAACAATTTCCCAAGAAACAACATCATAAGGTCCGTTAAATTCCACCTATGCTCATTCCCCTTCAACACTCAATATAGCCAGAGTGATTTACGTTTTGACGTCTCAGAGCATCACCTTGAAACAAGCACATTTTCCCATGCCTTTTAAACGCCCTAACCCTGTAAACACCTCCAACAGAGGGACTCGCCCCTCGTAGAGGGACTCACTTACTAATAAGAGAGATTTCAGTAGAAGGACTCGCCCCTTGCTAAGAGACTCGCCTAACGAAGGCTGCCTCCCTTAGTTAAAAAAATTGTTGATAGGGTGAGAGGCACACACCAAAAAAGGTAGATGAGTTTTAAACATTTCACCCTTAAGTAAATCTCTCGTTCTTGAGGGACTATGTAGTGTTATACTTATAGGGCTCCAAAAATAGGGGGGCCTTGCCTAACAACAGTGTCGCCTAGGCATAATTTAGGGGACTCGCCCAGAGGCATCCATAATGTCGGGGTCAAGAAAGAGATAGTCTATATTGACACCTAGAAGATATGAGGTCAATAACTTCCCATGTAAGAGAGGAGTGGTTAAGGCCACGAAAGGGGGTAAAACCCCTAGGCTCAAAGAGGCCTCTATAAATATATCTCCTCTCAAAGGGGTGAGGACGGACTCTAAGTCATATACACTCTCCACAACTAAAAGAGCGACACGCTTGTTACTGCCTTAGTACACACGACTAACCTAACCGCCCACCTGGAATCAAGTAGCGTTAGCCACCAACAGGGCCTCTCACCTCACGTAATTTGGTCCCCTAAATATCCTCAAACACCACCATACAAGACTTCTCACATCCGTGAGTAAGTCTTCACCACTAAAACGTGGTATCTCTTACTAAGGCCTCTGAGTCTCCCTTCCTTTGGACGGGGACATCCGCACCTGTACTTTTTGACCAAAATAATATTATACATGATAGTAATCATATCTTACTTGAAATTTTTCATCTCTTCAATACTCTAATAACTTCCTTAAGCCTTTTTCCGGTACTTCTTGTGGACGATTTTTTAGATGGTCCCACAAGATTTTATACTTACTAAAATACTTCCTTTAAAGCGAGAATTTTTATTGTCTTTAAGCATCATTTCAAATAGAAAATACAACCTTCCTTTATTCCTTTGGGGCATTTCATTTTTTATGGAAAAAAATATATTTAGAAAGATATATACATTTAAGTATGTTAACAAAGACATGCAATCAAATAAAAAAGTAATTACAATGACATGAACCAACACAAGATCTATCTTTTGATCCTCTCAAGACTTAACCAAAGCAATTCAATTAGTGAAGGTGAGAGGACATAAGTTTTAACTTCTTCCTGTTATCCCCCAAAAAGATATTGAGTTCAAACATTATCTTTTTATCTAGCCCAATTGGTTGTCTTTCTTCATTCAAGGTGATCTCTTGTCTATCTTTGAACTCTCGCGTATGAATTTTTCGACATAAAGTATTTCCTTGTTTTCTTATTAGTCCTAAGGAAAGAGCACCTAAGGTATTACCATCAACTTTATTTACATGTATTCCCCTAGTTTCCTCACCTACACAAATGTTATCATTCTCCATATATTATTCCATTTCATTTTCTTCATTATCTTCATCGTCTAATTCATCTACTCAATGTTGTTCCTTATTTTTATTGAGATATTCGGTAAGTGGTATGGCTAGACACTTTAAAGTAGTTTTTTACTTCTAAAATTCTTGTTGATGTATCATTGATCCTTGAACTTAATTTCCTATGGTAGATATTACTTGCCTTACCTTTTTTATTTTTTATTTTGCTCACCAATGTTCTTTAAGACTTGTGACTCAATCGAACCTTTATCTTGATGATCCACCGTAGACTTCAATTTCTTCTTAGTATTATTGTTCAGAACAAGCTCTTTCCTTGACTTAACAATTTTCTTAGAAGCTTCGACTTCTGATTGCCTCTTAATATTGTTATGAATATACCCTTTTCTTGACTTAACAACTTTGTTATAAACATCTACTTCCGATTGCCTCATAATTTTATTGTGTTGTAAAGACAGTATGTTTGGCTTGGTCATTTTCTTAGAGACATACTTTCAACTGCTTCTTATTATTGTTGTTTTGAACAAACACTATGTGCGGCACAATAAGTTTCTTAGAGACTTATACTTTTGATTGCTACCTATGGTCCAATATATATATGAGAATGACTACTACATGTTGCTAAAGAAAACGATAAAAACAATTTTTTTGTGTCATCAACAAAAACGGTTTCCATCCATTGCTTAGAATTTGATAAAAAAATGTGATATCACAATGGAAGATAAATACATTGCGTTTCGTTAACCTGGAAATTCTAGCTGAATAATTCGACAAAGAATGGTAATAACCACGTTTGGAAATACTAAGTGTTGAGAGTCACACACATAGCTTCGACCTATTAATCATGTCGACTAAAGATAGTTCGACCACCTTGTTAGATGATCTGGGATATAGTGTATTTTAATGCCCACGAAGCCTGGTTTGGAAGAGTCTCAAGAATAGGTCTACAATATTAGGAACACTCTGTCTTAAAAACATGTCCAAAATCTCGAAGAGGTTTGCACAAATCAACATTTCAACAAGTGTCGAGTTTGACATGTCTATCAGATGTTGGGTACTTAGTGTGTTTTTAGTCTAAAAGTCACCCAAACTAGGGGTGTTTAGTAAAGATTATTGGAGTCGACCAAAGACTCTCGACAGAGGCAGATAGAGGGTTCAAAGGAAAATCTTCATGATGGGTGGTTTGCAGTTGTTTTAACTTTGAAGACGCGTGGAAGCACACACGAAGACTGAAGTCCACGTAAGGGGATACATGTCAATTTTTATGGATATAACTGATATCGACGATTAACATTGTATTAGTATATAAGCTGGTCTCATTTTTATGATCAAGGATCACAAATTTCATTTATTCTCTATAAAACTAAAGTATCCAAATCACATAGAGAAAGTTTGTGAGAAAATGTATGTATGCATCCTTTCTTTAAATTTTTTAAGCCTTTTCAATTGAAGCATTTACTTTTATGACATTTATTATGCTTTTTGTCTATTTTTCTTCTTCTAAAATAATTTTACAGTGTCTATTTAGAATTTGTGTTCAGTTTGTAAACATTCAAACATCTAAGGTCCAATCACATACATTTTTTGTTGTACTTTTCTACACAAATTGTTCTTAGGATTTTTCGAGTTTAATCGATTAAGTAAATTAAAACTCGTGATTGTTTACTAAAACTATCACTAAACATTATTGCACTCTACAAGAACAATTTTATTTACCTCCTAAAAATTAGATGTTGTCGTAGACTAACAATGTTGTAGTCTTACATGCCTATAAGTCTCCGACTTGTTTATAATGGGACAAATTTTGCTAAAAATAGTTCATTTTTTTCTCTAAATTATATAGTGTTTTGATTATTTCATACAAACTAAGTAATTTAGCTAATTTTGCATGAGAAATATACTGATATAATTTTATCCCCCCAATAAGTAGGGATAGTCCATGAAAGAAATGGAAGGCTAAAAACATTTGCGCAAGACGAGTTACCAACCCAGCAATAGGTTGTTCAAAATAGGCTGAGGCCGCATGTATGCCCATAATATGTTGTCTGATTGGGCTTCATCGATTTGGACCAACTCTCATTATCCACTTATTCTATAGATGTGCGAGATGATGTGTCTCACTACAACGAATTCATAGAAGCTCTCAAAGAGGATAACTTCCTTCTCCATGATCTAAGAAAGAATAACTCTCTTTCTCTCCGGACTTTTGATGGATGAGATGAGACAACCACTTCCTAGCCTATGACCAAGAAGCCTCGATAAATACTTCAACCTTAGAATTGAAAGAAGATTTTCAGCTACACACACAACTTCTTCTTACCTCTTTGTGTGATCAAATCCCACCTGTTATACAAATATCATGAAACATCCAAACAATCTCACACCATAAAAAGTTATCCATTATTATACTTTTAGCAAATATCAAAAATATAAAATATACAATAATTTATAAAATTATCTTTTATTAATTTATTGAAAAAAGATTTAAAAAAAATATGATGACAAAATAAACTTTAACATTTCACTAAAACTGTAAAATAATTTATAATTTTATAGATTGTTTTTATGAAATACCTTATAATTTTGAAAAGGAAAAAAATAGTAATTTTTAACTAATATTGACCTAATTCTTAAAGAGTTAACTCATTATTTATTTATTTTAAAGTGTGAGTTTTAGTAGTCTTGCCAAAATAATTTCTTGTTGTATGTAATTTGTTGTCGGCGCTCTCTAAATACCGAGAACCGAATATACACGCAAAATTTTAACATTCGTAAAAGAAATTTAAGAGAGTTGACCAAGGGCACATGCACTATCTTCTTTGCCAGGGCACACAAAGTATGAACAACACTTAGCATTTACCATTTTTAGATTTTTGAATGCTACATGTACCTGAAGAACTAACAACAGGATATCAGTGTTGCTATCATAAACTTTTTCCAAATGACTTGGTGTCATATAGTTTTTCTTAATGCAAGCAAACTTCCACAATATATGATATTTCATACATGCATGCATCACTTTGCTTGTAACTTTTTCTTGTGTTTTACTTATCCTATCAATCCAAGGAAATTTGTACAACATAAGTGATTATGTTGTTGACTTGAACCACTTATCAGTGTTAGAGTTTTTGTAGGAAAGGAGCTCTAATAATATGATATTTAACTATAAAATAAGTAAAATATTTTTGGGAGAATAAGCTCTTGTAGTACCCAAAAAAAATACAAAGTTCGACTATAAGATAAATAATGTTGGACGAAAAATTAATTTATCCTAAGGTGATTAAGCATATAATTATAAAATTTAAAAGATAGCCCACACATCAAGGTCTTGTATATTTTAAAATGTTGTTGGATGTATTCTATACATTTTAATGAATTATTTTGATTTTAAAAGAGTCAATATAGTTTCTTTCTATTTTGGAAGAATTTAGGTGGAACTAATAATTTTAGGCATTCATTGTATTAAAGTCAAAGGAAATTGACATGCATAACTATTGATTTACAAGGGCAATAGGAACCATTTTCATGATGGTTCCTTGAGAATAAGAGCACTATAAAATGTCAAATTAAGTTGGGGGGCCATAACATACAATTGTATTAGCCAATGGATTACTACTCAAGAGACATTCTTTGTGAGATCAAGACGTGGAAATTGCTATATGAGGAATTATAATATTCAACTTTATAAGAAATTCCAAGGAGTTTGGAATATACAAGCAAGAAATTAAAGTGAATGTTTCACCAATATCATACTAGAAACCAAAGCCAGAGTCTAATTCATGTGTACCTAACCCAATATCAAAATGGAAAGTTTTATGTACTTATTATTTTATCGAGATATACACTTACTATTAATTTGATTTCATATTTAAAAAATGGTTAGAATTGATTTTAAATATATATAATTAATTTTGATATCATTACATTGTTTTAAAATAAATTTTACTTTTTAAAATGGAACCTTTTATATAAAATTAATTTTTAATTAAAATTTATTATTCAATTCACTTCTATATATAAATATATCTAAACATAAATAAGTTTACATTTAATCAATTTTAAATAAAATTAATTTTTATAATCAAAAAACTAAGCATGCACTTAGGGTCGTTGAAAAGTTTTGAGTAAGTGATAGGTTTTTTAAGTTTGTTTGTAGTAATATATCATATATATTTTATACGAAGAGGTTTTATTTTAATTTTGTATTCACCGTGTTGAAAAACGAAATTTTAATAATTTGATGCTTATGTCTGATTAGATTAGAGCGGTTAAAATGGACTATCTTATCCTAAATAAATTAGTTTTGATTAGTTTGAATTTTTAAGGGTTTGGCCAAAAATATTTATTGTAATATAGACTCGAAAATTACTACCGAATCCGGTCTTAGATGGGTTTCGGGTGGCCTTAAATATATTTTTTTAAATTAAATTTTTTATAATATTTATTATAAATATAATTAAAATTTATATTATTCTAAACGTAATATATATTTAAGTACTATATTATCTTTTATAAATATTATAATGTGTTTTTGAATACAACACATGTCTAAATTATATAAAATATTGTCAATACATTTAATATAAGAGAATCTAATAGAATTCGAGGAAATAATGTTAATTATATTAATGGATAAAGTTTAAATGAGAAAGATTGAACATAATAGAGATAAATTTAATGAATCGAAAAAAATTAATGTATTATTTTAAAGTAAGATAATATAATTTTTAATTTATAATTATGCGGATCAAATGGATTATCCACTACTCATATATAGGTTAATCTTAGTGAATTTTTTAAAATCACACTAAGATTCTAATTGTAAGGTCTAAACCTTATAATTTTTCAAATTTGACAGACCAACCTATATTAACTAATTCATTTTGATAATTATAAGCCGTGTATAAGTGATTGATATATATGTATAAGAATAGAACCACAAAAATTTATATAGAATGTCATTTTTTTTCATACAAATTAATTTTGTATGAATAAATTATGTAAACTTTAATTTTTCCATAGACTATAGATCTTTATAAATAAATAAATTATAATTTAAAAATATACATCTTAACCCTTAAAATAAAAACAACTAGAATCAATCATGTATACTTCACTTATCAAATATAACAATAATAGAAATGGAAGACACATGCCTAATTAATTTAGGAGTAACTTATCAACAACTTTTCAAATTCAATCTTAAACCCATTTGTATACATGTGTGATTTCCACCCTAAATTAAATGGTACGCTTATTTGACAAAATAGCGTAATCCTCACGCCACACTCTCTCCCTATCTTTGTTTAAATGTGTAAATAAGAATTTGAAATTATATCATATCATGATATTCTTTCTTTATTGCTTCTCATGGATCAAATCAGCAAATTAACCCGCAAAAAGTAAAGAAATGCATCCATAAATTTACATTGTTTCGGCTAACATGATAGAGGTGTTCAAATTCAAATAAATTGATTTAAATAAAACACATAAATCGATTCAAAAAATTGAAAATTGAAAGAAAAAGGACAGAATATTATAGAATATGTTTGGAACAGTTTGATTTAGATAGAATTTTGAATTGATTTTTTAAAATTGATCCAAATCGAAGTGAATCACGTATATATTTTTATATTTATTTATTTTTTATTTATATTTTTATTATTCAATAACACTTATTTTTTTAATATTATTTATTAATTTAATTTAATCTATTTATTTTTATTATTTCGTTTGTTTCAATTATATTTGTTTATTTTTTATTTTTTAATATACAATATGTTATATATTATATCAAATCTATTATTTATTAATATTTTTATAATATTAATAAAAATATTATTTATAATTTGAATATTCAAAGACCGATCCAAAATAAATCACGTAAAATTGAATTATATTGGATCGAATACTTTAAATAAATCCTCCAAACTGAATCAAACTACGAGTAAATTTATCTATAGACAAAATAAATTTTTTCCTCAAAACTATTTCAAACTGTACCACGAACACTCTTCATAACTACAATATATAAATTATCTAAATTCAATCAATATTATAATATAATTTAAATAATTAAAATATAATAATAATAATATTTATTTATCATCTATATAAATAAGATTTTAAAAATCAACTTTGTCATCGAGCCGACAAAACACTACGCCAAAAATGACTTTTAACAGCGCATCTTAGACAGCGCTTTTAAAAAAAAGCGCTGTCTAAGGTTAAAATAAAAATAAAACACGGAAACTGTTCTAAAAAAATAATGAAAGCGCTGTCTAAGGGGGGGGTCTTAGACAGCGCTTTTAGAAAGCGCTGTCTAAGACCCCCCCCTTAGACAGCGCTTTTAGAAAGCGCTTTTAAATATAGACCTTAGTCAGCGCTTTTGATAAAGCGCTGTCTAAAGTCTTTAAATTAAAAAAAAAATTAAAACCAAAAGCGCTGTCTAAGGGGGTTTAGAAAGCGCTTTTGGACTCGTCCTCAATCGGTCCACTACGCTTCTGGGAAATTTCTTTCCATCTTTGTACCTTTCAACACGTCATGCTTCCTTCAACTACCGGTAAAAACCATTCTCTTCTCTTTAAACTAACTCTTCCTCATTTTCGTTTTCTAGTTCCGTATCGTAATCTCAACTTTTTCTTCCACTAATCTTTTTAACTCATTCAATTCGAATAAACTGATTCTATTTCATTTCTTTCTTTTCTGTTCAAAGCTTGAATTAGGTTTCCGATCGTCCCCGATTTGGTTCTGCTTCTCGTTTCGTGATCCATCGACGACTGTGGTTTAGGTTTAGGGTATAGATTTCACCATGTCAGATTCCGATTCTTCCTCTTATGGCGGCGAATACAAAAACCTCAAACAAATTAGTCGCGAGAGTAAGTTCCTTTTCCTTTTGTTGGTATGATTGTTGAACTTGTTCCGTTTATTTCTTCTCTTAATTTTTTTGTTGCTTCCGGTTGTAAGCGAATGCTATTCAGTGTATGCTCATGGTTTGATTTTGAGGTCGGCATTATTAACTTCACTTTGCTCTTCACACATTGGTTCTGATTTTAGTGAACACTAGTATAATTTGTGTTTTGGCGCTTGTAATTTTTGTTTGGTTTCTGAGTTTTATTAGTTAAACTAGAAGATATGTGAAAATTCAGTCATGCTAGTGTCTCAAAATGCGAGCTGTGCCGACAGCAGTTTGCAAGATTTTAAGTTATGCCGATTAGAATCTTCTAACATAGTCCAGGATCCAAGATTTAGTGTCTTCCCTTTTCTAGTTCAGGATAATTTCTTCTTCTTCTCTGTTTCACTAATGAATATTCTCTTCACCAATTCTGCAAGTAATATTTGGTTCATCTCTTTTATTCTTTGACAATTTGTACATTTTTCTCCCACAAAAAAAGAAGGAAAATTACAATATTAATGAAATGACTGCACCTAATCTAATACAACACTGTTTGCTCTTTTCAATAGCAGATAAACTAGATCAAACATGTTTTGAATAGGTGTAGTGGATACCTCCCTCACAAATCACAAGGATTGATTCTTTATGCATTTTGTTTTTCTTACTTTTGAAATTTTAACACTAAATTGCTTAAATTATGACCAATTGCATTCTGCTCTTATAATCTCATATAACTTTATGTTCTGAAATCTTCTCCAGGATTATTACATGAAATGCTCAGGTCAGCGAAAACAGGGGATTCAAAATCTACATGGAAGGTATAGGATGTAAATTGCTTAAGGCAAAATATGTTTTTGGTTCTGAACAGGTAGTTATCATATAAATCATTAGGCATTGTTCTTATGATGCTTTTATTGTTGTTTATTCATCATACTAGATGCAAATTTCTTAGGGCAAAATATGTTTTTGGTTCTGATGGTGAAGATGGCAGAACTCAACGGTCACACCTCGAGAGTGCTGTACATGACACAGAGCCCGGATGGGTGTACTGTGGCATCTGCAGCCGCAGATGAGACTCTCAGGTTTTGGAATGTCTTTGGAAACCCAGCAACAGTAGGAAAAGCTGCGCCAAAGGCATATAGTGAACCGTTTGCAAGTTCTTAAAAAGCTGCGACCAATAATTGGCAGATCTGTTACTTACAATGATCAACCATATTCCAAGTTCTTAAAAAGCAGGTAGGTTTCTTTTGACGATTTTCTATGCAACACTGCTTCTGAATGTTAATATACTGACAAGTGAAGAATGATGTTATGTTTCCTCACCTAACTGTAAAAGAAACATTGACATATGCAGCTTGTTCACATATGGTATCTATGAGCTAGGCTTGGAGAGGTACATTCATGCTTCCACTAGAGTCTCAATTAGTCATAATCAATGTCATGCTCGAAAACAACATAATAGAGTTTAATATACTGACAAATATGTTTGTATTCTTAATTGTATGAGAACATGTGTCAAGGAGTGTCTGGTGGAGAGAGGAAAGAGTTTGTATTGGCAATGAGATCATAATCAATCCTTCTCTTCTATTAGTTTGGATTCTACATCAGCCTTGGGGATTGTTCAAATGCTACATGACATAGCTGTGGTTTGCATCTATCAGTTTAAGGGCAGAGTTGTTAATGTTGGTTTCAAGCGCCTGGAGAAGAGTCTAAGGTATATTATCATGTTTTTTTATTGAACTGCACAATATTTACCATTTTTTTTATTAAAACTATATACAACTAACTAACTAGGACTAGGGGGACCAAGCCAGAGTAGTTGTAGATACTATGAGCAGATTGAGTAGGGCTTCAATGTTACTCACCTAATTTTTTCATGTGATAGTGAATCATTAATGTGTAAGGATGCAGAATATTCACTTGATAAGTCGCACTCATTTGGATATTCTCTTTTGTTGCTTCCATTTGGTTGAGTTACATTAGATGATTATGGTATATAACAAGTTTAAATAATTATGATATTTTCTTAAAAGAGATATAATTCATTGTTAAAGAAAGAAATCTCCATTGTTATGAAGTATTGTTGGCTTTGAGTTTTTTTTATGAACTTCCAAACTTTTAGAGTATAGGAACTATACTCTTCAATTGAGTAGAAAGAGTTTGTCCCCCTAGTATTTCTCAAGGAATCATTAAAGTATTGTCTTGTCTTTAATGATTGCTCCTTTCTTTTGGTTTCTAACTGGAGAGAATTTTGAGGTTTCGAATGCGATTAATTCGAGTACCGGGAGTTTGTTTGAGATGAATGCGTCTCTTGCGGTTTCTTTGTCTTGTGTGTTTGGTTTGCTTATCAGTTTCTTTGGATTTGCTGCGAGAAAAGAGTTTTGGCCCAAATAGTTTATGTAATTTATAGTGTTTATTGATTAAAATAGTTTATAAATAATATTTATTTAACAATTATAACAAAAGTTACCTTTATGTAATAAAAGTTGTATTTTATTATTAAATTAAATTAATTAAAAAAGTTAAGTATATTGTCTTAAAAGTCCTAAAATGCTTTAACGTTACAATACTTCAGATGCACACTTAAAGGATATTAGTGTACATTTTACTATATTAGATATTACATGGTTATGAATTTACTAATTACTATTATTCTTAAAGGATATTAGAGTACCGGGAGTTTGTTTGAGATGAATGTGTTTCTTACGGTTTCTTTGTCTTGTGTGTTTGGTTTGCTTATCAGTTTCTTTGGATTTGCTGCGAGAAAAGCGGTTTCGGCTACTGCTTTTACGGTTACTGGGGTTGTGAATAAGTTTCTCACGGTGGCTATTAATGTGACGATTTGGGATAAGCATGCTAGTCCTGCTGGTCTGGTTTGTTTGCTTTTTACTATAATTGGGGGAGTTCTTTATCAGCAATCGGTTACTGGGAATTGTTCAATGCTATCAGTATGAAAAAACCCTGTTATTCAAATGATGTGATTCAAACTGTTTGCTGAATTTTATGCAGGAATGTTAAATCTGATCTCTGTACTGAACATGAACATAACATGTAATGTTTTTCATTTTCATAGAAATAGTATCAAAATTCTGCATGTGCTTGATATTATGCTTATAAGTATAAGTAAATGATTACTTCAAGCATTACACACTTGGTTAATGTGATGCAGGAGGATTTTGAGGAGCATGCTGCGAAAGTCAAGACTCTAAAAGAGAGTCCATCAAATGAAAACTTGCTTATCCTTTATGGATTGTACAAGCAAGCCACTCTTGGACCTGTTACCACCGGTGAGTTTTCTTTTATTTAAGAAGTCATTTTCAAATCGATATTTCCACTTTTGAATCCTCACTGTCACCTTCCTGCAATAACGAGTGGAGGGTTAGGGCCGGCACAAGCTTAAGGCCGAACAAACCGTTATAAGTTGAAAACAACTTATGGACATGTCATAAGCTATTTCTATAAGATCTTCTAAACAGTTTCGCTAATGTTTATGTCGGTAGATAAACTCAAGTAGGCTAATACAGAAATGCCCTAGGCAATAAGGCTTATGGATTATGATTGTTCATGATTTTGTGTATGATTTACAGCTCGTCCTGGGATTTTCAGCCAGAAAGACAGAGCTAAATGGGATGCATGGAAGGCTGTTGAAGGTAGAAAAAGTTATAAGTTTCGGTTTTTAGTGTGAATATTTTGTTATGGTGCTTTTGTGCTATGAAATACCGACACAAACACGACACTAAGACATCGTCAATCTATAGTTTCAATGCAACAGTCAAAATTATATTTATTTATTTTGCAGGAAAATCCAAGGATGAAGCAATGAGTGATTACATCACTAAGGTGAAACAGCTGCTCGAAGAAGCTGGTCTTTCTGCTTAACAACATTGTCATGTCTAGCTTTCTAGTTCTATGCTAAAAGTTTCTATGTATTTTGAAAATAAAACAGTTGCAGTGTTTGATGTTTGATCTAAAACTTTTAATATATAATCTTAATTGTTCTGTATTGAATTACATGTGTTACAATGAGGTCAGGTAACTTCATCACAACTACTGAAAATGTCTGTTGACAGATGCAGTGGCTAGAAACTTGAAATGTTCTATGTGGTTTACTTAAAACTATTTCTACTTTGGATCTTAATTGCTTGATCTTGAATTTAATATAAAAAAAGTTGGTTTGAATTGGTATATATATATATTTGTTAGCCAAAAATTGGTAGAAAAAAGGCCAAAATGGCATATATACAATGTGATAATTGTCTGTCAAAATCTGGTTGAAAACAGGTAGAAATTCTGGTTTATAAACCTGGAAAAAATGTGGTTTAAAACAAAAGTTTCAAAAATTTTCGTATACATTAGACCGCGCTTTTGTAAAAAGCGCTGTCTAAGGGGGGGATTAGACAGCGCTTTTGGCAAAAGCGCTGTCTAAGGTATACCTAAAAAAGTTAAAATAGGAGGGTCTTAGACAGCGCTTTTGGCCAAAGCGCTGTCTAAGGTGGGGGGCTTAGACAGCGCTTTTTGAAAAGCGCTGTCTAAGGTATACCTAAAAAAATTAAAATAGGAGGGTCTTAGACAGCGCTTTTGGCCAAAGCGCTGTCTAAGGGGGGGGGGCTTAGACAGCGCTTTTAAGATTCAAAAAAGCGCTGTCTAAACCTTTAGCAGCGGAGGTTTAGACAGCGCTTTAAAGCGCTGTCTAAGGCTAAAAAAAGCGCTGTCTAAGGTCTTGTTTGGCGTAGTGAAATCACAAAGTCAAGAGATCAATGGTCGAACTCAAATAAAATTAAATGATTCAATCACATAAATTGATCTTGATAATAAAGTGATAGATTATTAAATCGTTTCCATCAAATAGTCAAATATATAAAAAAATTAAAAACTATAACAATTAAAAAATATCAAAACGTCTAAATGAAATCATTTTTTCTTATATATACATTAGTATATGAGAATACTCTTTTTTAGGTTAATCATTGCGTATTTTATTTTAATGACAGAGAAAATTATTATCGAATAATCTCAAATTTTATACGTATAATATCTTTTAATTTAGTTATTGATTTAAAAAAAGTTATCTAATAAGAAGTTAGAATTCCGGGTAGTGTGACAATTTAAGGCCTATTAACTAAAATTCACAAAAAACTAAAATTTAACAAAACACACATTGAGTCAAAAAGAAAGAAAAAAACACACACACGCACATAGTGTGAATGTGATAGTGATAAGTCACACCCTATTTTGTTTTTTGTGCCTTTGATTTTCAAGACATGAGATAAGTATTAGACTCCAAATCCTATAAATAGCACATTAGCAACTCTTCTTTTCAACTCATAACAAACACACAATTAACACCTTATAATACCTTATCTTGTTCTTTTAGTCTTCTCTCTATCCATGGCTCGTTTGAATTCTGCTTTACTCATCACTCTTCTTTTCTTGATCATGCATTCCTCACCATCTTCTATAGATGCTCGAAAGACTCTCAAAATGGACACACAAGAGTTTCCTTCTTCAAAGGGTACCCTACCTTTAACTGATGCTATTAATAATCTCAATATTTATAGAAATGGAAGACTCGTTGCTCATCTTGCCAACAATGGAAGAGTTCTAGTATCTTCTGTTCCTAGCCCAGGTGCTGGACACCAGTGATATCTTCAATATCAGTTATTGATACCCACACTTCTATTGTAACATATTAGCATCATTTCATGTCCATATTACGTACTAGTGATACTGAATAAATGATTCCCATCTGCTGAATGTATATATATCATATATGTAATAATAATTGTACATCACCTATCTAGTTTTTGTATCATAATTTCATGAAATCAAGTATAATGTAGTGTTCAGAAGATGAATCCTTGTTCGTTTCGTATGAAAAAATTGTTAGCGAAAATATTTATAGATAGATTATATGAAATTAGAACATCAATACTTAATTGAAGTCATGATTCCTACTCTTGAAAAGATAAATAAACGGATTTTCTTTTGTATCTTACACCTCATTCACAATTCTCAATAGAAGAAGTTGTGGGGCCGTCAATTACGTTTGTGATTTTTGTAATTATAGATGGACATGCCCATACAATATATATAACCCTAGTCCCTATATATTATGGATCAATAGTTAAAACTCATACTTTTGTCCACACTAATTAGATTTCAGATACTTAGTCCTTAATTAAAAAAGATCACTTAACCAATAAAAGGGTTTATATATACATCTCCATCAGAATCACGATTAACCTATTTTTCACAAACTAAATAACAATTGATTGTAGCTCACAAAATGTTAGATAAATTTAACATTCTCCCACTTGGGCAAAATCAATTGTGTGATTTTTATTTTTTAGAATACATTTTGAAAACGGCTCTCGGGTTAATGACTAGTTTCTTAAAATGCGACCACATTTTAAAGAAATGCATGATTTCAGGTGTAGTGTCTGAATATGACCTCATCCAATAAAAGTCGAGCTGTATTGAATCAGGGCGATTGTTATATCTTTCATTGACATAAAACTTTCAGTGGTTACAAATACTACGGGCCCCGTCAACTAGTCATCAGTGTGGAGTGCGGCAATATGACATCGAGCTTAAAATCATACCTCAACTCCAATATGACATCGATCATTGGTATAGTGGTTCCGAAGATGCCGAGCTCAAAATTATAACCATGCCTCGAACTCCAAACTAGTGTCGACCATAGGCACGATGGTCCTAATTACACTAAGTCCCAATTTTAATAATTGACATATAAACAAACAATAACAAATAATAATAACAATATCCATTGTAATATCAATGCTCAAAACAGAAAGTACTTGACAATCCAACACTTAAAGTTTCCAAAATAAAATACAACATGATAAAAAATGACATAAAGAACAACCTCTCACTAACCAATTACTTCAAAAGAACTCACAATGTCCATGCTCTCAACATGGTCTTTGAACACAATGGGCCTAAGTCCCTTAATTAAAGGATCATCTAGCATGAAATCAGTACCAATATACTCAACAACAATATCATTTTTCTTTACAAGATCTCTGACTGTCAAATACTTCAATTTCAAATGCTTAGAACCGCTAGAAGTTTTATTATTCTTATAGTAGAACACAGTTGTATTGTTATCACAATAAAGTTTTAGTGGCTTAGCAATGGAATCAACAATACGAAGTTCAGTCACTAAATTTCTCAACCAAACAACATGAGTGGCAGCAACATAACAAGCAACAAACTATGCATGCATAGTAGAAGAGGCGGCAAAAGTTGTCTTTTTACTCTTCCATGATATCGCACCTCCAGCCAACATAAAAATGTAACAAAAAAGTAGATTTCATATCATCGATACACCCAACAAGATTAGAGTCAGTATACCCAACTATTTTCAAGTTGTCAACTCTCCTAAAAACAAGTATATAGTCTTTAGTTCTCTATAAATATCTCATAACTTTCTTAGAAGCAATTCAATGATAACTCTCAGGATTGTACTGGTATCGTCCCAAGACTCCAACTATGAAAGCAATGCCATGCCTAATGCATACATCAAGTTGCCCAACATACTATCAAAGGGTTTTCCTTTCATTTCTTCCAACTCGATCTCATTTTTAGGACATTGATCTTTACTGAATTTGTCACCTTTAGTAATTAGAACATCCCCTGGCTTATAGTTTTTCATATTGAACCTCTCAAGGACTCTATTAATATAAGTCCTCGGGGACAAGCCGAGTACATCATGAGATTTGTCTCTATGTATTTCAATTCCCAACACAAAAGATGTTTCACCAAGATTTTTCATATTAAAGGACTTGGTTAGCATAATTTTGGTCTCATGAAGTAGACCAAGATCACTACTGGAAAGCAAAATATCATCAATATATAACACAAGAAATATGAATTTGGTCCCACTGACCTTAAGATAGATGCACTAATCAACTTTATTTTCTTCAAAACCCAAGGAAGTCACCACATCATCAAATTTCAAGTATCATTATCTAGAAGCATGTTTCAAACCATAAATAGATTTTCTCAATTTACAAACCAAATGCTCATTACCAATTGACACAAAACCCTCAGGTTGCTGCATGTACACCTCCTCATTAAGATTACCATTCAGAAAAGCAGTCTTAACATACATCTGGTGCAACTCTAAGTCAAAATGTGTTATAAGAGCCATGATGATTCTAAAAGAGTCTTTAGTGAAAACAGGAAAAAAGTTTCATTAAAATTAATCCCCTATTTTTGTGTGAAGCCCTTAGCCACAAGACTTTCCTTAAACCTCTCATTTTTACCTTTTGAGTCCTTCTTTGTTTTGAATATCCACTTGCAGCTAACCGCCTTACAATTTTCTTGGTAACTCCACTAGTTCCCAAACATCATTATTTACCATGGTTTTCATTTCATCATGCATTGCATATGTCCACATGCTAGATTTAGAACAAGTAATAGCTTCTAGATAATTTTTAGGATCAATAATAATACCAACATCATAAACATCCTCATTAAGATAAACTATAAAATCATTAGGGATAGCAGGTCGCTTTTGTCATAATGACCTTCTAACATGGATTTTCTCAACTGGCTCATTATGTTGTTCAACCTCAACTATAATAGGATGATCAAATACATTTTCAACAAACGGTTCGACTACATTTTCAACTGGATGTTCAACCACATACTCATTTGGAGCAAAACCTCCATGAGCAGTGGATGCTCTAGTATTATCAAAATTAGGCAGTGACAAAGTAACAATGTTAGGCATAACATAATCAATATTATCATATGCATTAACAGGCTTAGAAATATAAAGCTCAAGGAATTTCGCATGCATGGACTCCACAATTTTATTACCTTTATCTGGACAGAAGAATATGTATCCTTTAGCTCGATCTTGATATCCAATGAAAAAATAATGACTTATTTTTAGGTCAAGCTTTGTCTCAAAGGGATTATATATTTTAACCTCTGTGGGGCAACCCCAAACACGGAGATGGTTCACACTGGGTTTTCTACATGTCCAAAGCTCAAAAGGTGTTTTTGAAACTGATTTACGAGGAACTCTGTTTAGTATATAGAGAGATGTTTTTAAAGCGTCGCCCCATAAAAATTCTGGTAAATTACACCTACTCGTGATGCTTCTCATCAGATTCTTAATAGTGTGGTTTCTCATTTCGAATACACCGTTTTGTTCAGGAGTACCATGCATGGTGTATTGTAGAACAATTTCACAATCCTGCAAGTATTTATCAAAAGGCCCCATATGTTGCCCAATAGAATCATATCTACCATAACACTCTCCACCACATACAGAATGTACCACCTTTATCACCTTTCCTAGTTGATTGTCAACCTCGGTTTTAAAGATTTTAAACTTTTCAAGTGATTTTGATTTTTCCTTAATCAAGTAAAGATAGTCATACCGAGAAAAAAATCATAAATGAAAGTGATAAAGGATTTATTACCATAAATAATAGGAGAAAGGGGGCCGCTAATGTCTGTATGAATAATTTCTAAAAGGTCTGAACTTCTAGTTGAACCTTTCTTATTGGTCTTGGTAAATTTTCCTCAAATGCAATCCACATAAGTCCCTAAATAATTTAAATCTAAGGAAGGTAAGATATCATCTCTAATTAACCTTTCAACTCTTTATTTAGAGATGTGGCCTAAATTCTTGTACCACAACAAAAAGGATTTCTCTCTAACTTTAGACCTTTTAGGAATAGATCTTTCAACATTCAAGGATGAGGAAACATTATCACAATCCAAAGACAACTTATATAAACCATCAAACAAGAAACCATTACCAACAACTTGAGAATTCAACATCAAATTTATTTTTCCATCATAAAAGGTAAATTGAAATCCAAGTCTATCCAAACAAGATACTGAAATTAAATTCCTCCTAAAAGAAGGCACATAAAAGGTATCTTTCAAAACAAGTTCAAAACCAGTTCCTAAAACTAAGAAAATATCCTCCCACTAGCTCCACAATTACTTCAAGATCATTTCCTACCCTAAGCTTGATTTCTATCAAGTTTGGTCTCCGTTGGTTTCTGAACCCCTATAAGGACGCATAAATATGGGTTGTAGAATCACTATTAAGCCACCAAGAATTAATGGGAACATCAACTAAGTTAGACTCAAAACAGATAAAAGCTAAATGATTCCCTTCAGATTTGTTCTTGTTGTCTAACCAAGTTTCGAAATCATGACAATCAGTTTTCTTGTGCCCCTTTTCCTTACAACAAAAGCACCAAAATGATTTCTTAAAAGCAACTGACTTAGGACCTCCTATATTATGGTGTGGACCATTACCTAGTTTCCTAAATTTAGGATATCTAAGAGAAGCATTATGAGTATTTTTCTTATTTTTTCAAGAACTCTTACCATAATGAGGCTTATCATGAAAAGTTGGGAGGGATAGGTCACTTCTTTTATTCTTGAGTTTCTCTTCTTCAACTACACACTTGGTAATACGTTATTGATAGTCCACTTATCACTAAAGGTATTATAGGCAACTTTGATTTGAGTGAACTCAACAGGTGGGAGTTTAAGGCATGAGACACAATGGAATTCTCATCCAGGTCAATGTCATGGGATTTCAGTGTGGTTTGTACATGAACCATCTTAAGATTGAACTCCCTGACACCCCTATTATTATCATATTTCATGTTCATGAGTTTTTCCAATAAATATCCATATTCAATAATATTATATACTTGAAACCTCGCTCCAACAGCAGTAAGATATTCTTTAACATTCTCTTTCTCGGGAAATCTACTTATCAAATATTTAGAAATGGTCATCTTAATAACACACAAGCTAAGTCGATCACTCCTCTCCCACTTAGCTAATTTTTCTTTCTCTTCGGGTGTGCTCTGATCATTGATCACAAGTTTGGTTTCACGTAATCCTATGTCAAGATCAGCAATCCCTAATGAAAACTCTAAGCCTTTCTTCCATTTCTTAAAATTAGATCCATTCAAGATCTCAATCGAAGCAGAATAGTTGTTCATAGAGAAGGTCATTATTGAGACAAAACATGAATTCATTTAAACAAATAATAAAGGCATGATATACCTTTAAATTGCATCTAATTAATCTAATGGTTAACATTTTTATTTAATTGAACTTAATATTTTTACTCAATTAACCATTCGATTAAATCTAAATTAAAGGTTATGATTTGGAGTAAGTTAAAAAACTTACTCTTAGAGTAAGTTGAACCTCTCTCTCTCTCTCTCTCTCTCTCTCTCTCTCTCTCTCTCTCTCTCTCTCTCTCTCTCTCTCTCTCTCTCTCTCTCACACACACACACACACACACACACACACACACACACACACACACACACACACACACACACACACAGTAATATCTCATTTTTGATCGCCTAAATATTTTATTATTTTATTGAAATATATTTCATCACGATCCTTAATAAGAACAATTGTGATAAATGAAAGGTTATTTGCTTCAATTCCCAACACCAACATTTTTTTAAAAATTTCGTAACAAAAAGGGCTAGTCCTTGTAGTCTAATAAATATATTAAAATAGTACTTACATTTTATTACTGATTTTGTTAACATATGTGGTGATAAGTTTTACACATAAATAAGCGAAGTTATCAAGCTTTCACACAGAATAGTTGTCACTCTCAAAACAAAACTATAACATCTCTTTCTTTCACATGCAGCAAACTCTTCCTCATAAGCTTCTTCCTTTCAACATGAATTAAAATTCTAAAGATTTATCTAACCAATCTAGTAGGAGCGTACCTATCAAAGAAATTGAGGTTCCTAAGGATGTTGATGATATGATTGAATCTTGGTTAAATAAGGTCAAGGAAGCAGGAGATGTTAGGAATAACATCACCATTGTTGAACCTTCTAGTGGGACACTTGGGACTAAGAAGATAATGATCACCAATTTAAACCCATAAAAGATAAGAAATATAGAAGTAATTATTGAAGAGCTAATGGAATCAAGTGACTTCGAGTCAGATGAAGACTAAGATAACTTCTTGAATTCAATTGGGCATAAAGTCTGAATGCTTCATTGATAAAGGGAGTTTCTGATCCTGAAGATTTAAGTTTTTCTTTCAATTTGATGACCCTTGTATCTACGCATATTTTATTTCTATTTATAAAGGCTTTATATCCTCATTGAACTTATGTATAATAACAGGTCTAATGCTACTTATTCTTCTCATATTTTGTCTGTGTGTGCGCTAAGATGAAGGTGAGAAAAACAAGAAAGGGGGGTTTTGAATTGTTTTTGAAAAATAAGCGCTTTTCAAAATGAAAATCACACAAGGATTTTATACTGGTTCGCTTATAACACAAAGCTACTCCAGTCCACCCGGCCGAGGTGATTTCGCCTTCAACAAGGACTTAATCCACTAATCTTGAAAGATTACAAACAACATCTAAGAGAAAAATCTCTTAGTCCTCTCAAGTATACAGACTACACAGAGTCACTTGAGGAAATCAACAAACAATAGATGAAAGATTTATGTAATCTAGAGTGCTTCTAAGATAAGCTAATATTACAATAGTAAGAACAAAGTGATTCACGTTATAAGCAAAAGCTTCGTGAAGATTTTGAGAGCAAGAATGTTTTCTTGTGCGTTGATGTTTCAGTATAATTTCTGCTTGTATGTGTTACTTATATTTCAAAGTTGATTGCAACCCATTTTATATATTAGTTGAAGTAGTAGTTGAAACTGGTGGATATTAAAATGAATTTACGCCATCACTTTAATAGCTTCTGCAGGATAACTTTCTCTCCTTGAAATGACTACTTACCACAAGTAGTATCTTCTTTATTGAAATTGGAGATTAACGTCTCTTTCTTAATTAGGAAAACCATTTGCAAATCTTTACTTGACTTTAACGTTACTCTTTCATGATTAGCAATCCATGCTCAGAGTATTTGTGTTTCTGGAGAATCTTGGAATCTTGCTTCTGATGTTAATCTCTTGTGAGTTCAGATAGTTTCTTCAGATAGCGCTGATAACTTCTGGAAGTTAGAGATAGCGTTGTTCAGAGTCAGAACATCTAGAGCTTACTTCTTGTTCAGATGCTTCTGATACTTTGCTGTTTTGCTCAGAGTTAGACTTTCTTGAACGTGTTCCACTTCAGATGCTTCTGATCATATGATAATATGCTTCTGATCTGGTTCTGTATCTGATGACATCATCAGATTTCTTCCTTCTTTCTTTAGAATCCTGCACACTTAGAAACTTTTCGTTAGGGTGTCATTTTTGGTTTCATCCTTTGTTATCATCAAAATCAAGGAATCTGTTGTAGAACAATTTTTGTTCTTACAATCTCCCCCTTTTTGATGATGACAAAACAAACTTAATTAGCAGATGAAACATGAATAATATCAGATCAGATAGACAGAAGCTCCCCCTGAGATAGTGCTAGGGAGTTCAGAAGTTCTTACCAGAGCTTCTAAGTAAAGAGGTTTCTTGATACCTTCTGCAATTTCTTAAGTCCAGGTTAGATAAAATTATTTTTAAGAAAAATATGTTGCAGAATGCTTAAGGTATTAGACAATATTTTCATCATAGTTATTAATGACTTCTCCCCCTTTTTGTCAGAATCAAAAAGACATAGCAAAAAATAAATAAATTAAGAGAAAAACTTGTATTTAGATAAAAGCACAAAGGCAACAAGAACTAGAAAACATCAGATTCAGAGAAAATAAAACAACAGGCAAGCAAAATAAATCCTAAGTGCCTAAGGGTTCGGAGGCGGAGGCATTCTCTGAAGCAACATAGCAAGCATGTTCTGGATGTTGTCGTTGACAGTATCTTGCTTGTCCATTCTGGCCCGGAGTTCATTCTGATCTTGCTTAAGTTCTTTCAGAGTCTGAAGAACCATAGGGATAACAGAAGAGGACTCTCCCAGAGTCAGAGCCTGCTGTGCTTCAGCTTCAGCAGCAGCTTGTGCTTCTGCATCCGCCAGAGCCTTAGCTTCAGCTTCCTTAATCCTTAGGATTTCAGCTTCCCTTGCTTTTTCTTCTTCAAGTCTTCTTGCTTCTTCAGCTTCTCGCGCAAGTCTTTCTTCCTCTAGCCTTCTGGCTTCTTCAGCAGCTTCTCTGGCAAGTCTTTCCTGGAGTCTTGCCTCAGCATCTCTGATGTAGCCATTTCTGACTTGTTCAGAGATGTTCTTCAGTCTAAAAGCCTCAGAGGTCATCCAGCCAATGACTCTGTTCCAGTGTGTCCTTACAGATTCAGGATCATCACTGACTTCAGAGTTAGTGGTCAGAGACTTGACCTTTTGTACTGAAGCCCCTGCTACCAGCATGATGGCTTCCTCAAGGGTAGGTACAGAAAGGTTTGGTTCAGAGGTTTGAGGTGAAGATGTTGGAGGGCTGAGATTTAGTGTGAGAGGTTCAGATTCTGCTTCAGGTTCAGATCTTTGGGGTGAAGCGTAAAGAGGGTTTAAGTCTAAAGGTTCAGTTTCAGTTTCTGATTCAGGTGCAGCAGAGGTGTTTGGTGGGTTGATATCAGAGGTGGGAAGGTCAGAGGGTTGGTCTTCAGAAGGTTGGTTTTCAGAAGGTTGGTTTTCAGAAGGGATGGTGGTTGTTTGTTGTGGTGAAGTTATTTCAGTTTCTGTTGGTTGTTGTGAAGCGAGGTTTAGAGCATAAATTTGGGCTAGGGTTGGAGAGTTAGGGTCTGAGAGTTCTGGGTCAGAAGAAATGTTGAGGTATGGTGGTGATTCTGGGGCTGTGGAAGAAGAAGAAGAGGAAGTGCTTTGGTTCATTTGTTCAGGTTCAGAAGGAGGTATGAATGTACGGGCGATATTTAAAACTGGTGAAGGCTGAGAGGTTCTGATGGTTGAAGGTGGGATTTCAGAGGTTGTATAAATTGGTGGTGTTGGGAGAGGATTAGAGGAAGGGGTAGAGGAAACCATCGGAGGTACAGAGGAAAGAGGAGGAACAGACATACCAGTAGAGATTTTCAGAGGAGCTGGAGATCTGCTTCCAGAAGATTCTCCAATTCTGGCCTTCTTTGCCTGTGATGCAATCTTCTTCTCAGAGAGACCTCTCTTGTATCTGACGAAGTCTTCTTCTGAATCCAGACAATCGTCGAGGCTGAAGTCAGATATGTCAACACCTTCATCCAGCAGACGCTGAAGATAGATAACAACCGCATCTCTGGGTTCATCCTTGAAGAACCTTGCAAGACCATGAGGCAGCTTCCTCTGATCTTTCAAGGCATCCCAGGAGGTATCCATAGTGGGTCTGACTTGAATCTTCTTTATTATTCCCATACTCTTGAGATTTCTGGCGTTCAGAGGCTTCCCAGTATCTATTGCCAGATCATCCATCAGCTTGGTCTTTTCCAGATGATCTACCAGTCCATTCTCAATGAAGACATCAGATATGAGCCTTCCCAGAGGGATGTAGGATCTGGGCTTCATGTTGTTTCTGGTTTCTCTTACAGAATCTCTGAGATATCTGAAGAGAAGTGCAGGAAGGCAGATCTTCACACCCTTCTGAATGCAATACAGAATGCACTTCTGATCTGCATTGATGTAATCAGAGGAGTTGGATGCTGGGCGGTGGTGAATAGTTCCCAGAATGATCTTCAGCCACACTCTGAGGTTCTGATGCAGCTCTTTGTTCTTTGAAGGATTTCCTTCAGTGTTGGGTTTGAAGATGGTTGGATTGATTACATCAGTAATGCACTTTGACCTAGGAGGGATGTTGTAAATCCTTTTTCCTCCATCTCTCTCCATGTTTAGTAAAGAAGCAATTGACTCTTCAGTAATTACTATCTTTACTCCCAAAACAAAGGAGACGATGAAATGGTCATCAGCATCTGCAAATCTCCAGAACTCCTTGATGAGAAGTGGGTAAACAGGACCATAAAGCCTTTGGAAGTAGTTTTCCCACCCTTGTTGACGAAGTTCTCCAGTAAGATCAACGCCATTTCTCCTCAAGTTGTCGAAATCTACTAGCGTTTCACACAACACTTCCAGTCCTTCAAAAGGGGTTGATAGATTAATATGGGGTTCACGGTCAAGAATATGGGGTTCCTTGTAAACAGGGGTGATAGAGACGCCTGTAACCGTTGGAGTTGGAATGCTTGAAGTTTGAGCAGTTGAGCTTGATTCCATTTGTTGAGAAAAGTTAAACACTTCTTGTTGTTGAGCGTCCATGGTGAAGAAGAAGATGAAGATTGAGAGTTTGCAGAGAATGCTTCAGAGAGGTTTAGGGTTTTAGAGTGAGTGAGAGTGATAAGTGTGTGAAATGTGAGAAAAGTGTTTATATACTTTAAGTAAAACACATGCAAAACGACACATTAAATTGCGTTAGTACAAAGCTCAAGATTGCACGCTTGGGGGGAAAATGATTACAGCTAATTAATGAATGTCTAATCCCAACAGTACGCACACTGCTCAAGGAGATTTCAAACGTCTGTCCTTTGAATTTCTTTTGACAGCTGTCTAGAAGTTCTAGGGTTAGACGCTTAGTGCTCCACGTGTTGATGTATCTGATCTTCAGGAATACCAAAAGATTGATTCCTGGAGATTTCTAACTCAGATATCTTCTTAACTTGTAGAAGTATCAGAGTCAGAGGCAGAAGAACATTTGTTTTTATGTCAGAGTCTCATTTTACATTTTCAGAGCCACACTTCATTCTGGGCAATTTTGAATGTTCAGATTTTCTAAGATGAAAAGAAATCTATCTTCAGCTAGAGGCTTAGTAAAGATATCTGCCAATTGATGTTCTGTATCAATGAACTTCAATGTTACTATCCCTTTCTGAACATAGTCTCTGATAAAATGATGTTTTATTTCAATGTGTTTGGCTCTGGAATGTAGAATGGGATTCTTACTTAAACAAATAGCAGCAGTATTATCACAAAAGATAGGAATGTTACTCTCAAAGATTTGCAGATCTTCTAACTGATGCTTCATCCAGAGCATCTGAGTTGTGCACAGTGATGCTGAGATATATTCTGCTTCTGCAGTTGATAGATCAATTATTGATTGTCTTTTGCTAGCCCAGGATATCAGATTGTTTCCCAGAAGCTGGCAATTTCCAGATGTGCTTTTTCGTTCTAATCTATCTCCTGCATAATCTGCATCACAGTAACTAGAAAGTCTATACTCTGATGTTTTCTTATACATCAGGCCCAGGTTAGGAGTTCCTTTCAGATACTTAAGAATTCTCTTAACTGCTGTTAAATGAGATTCTCTAGGATCTGATTGGAATCTGGCACAAAGACAGACACTAAAGAGAATATCAGGACGAGTAGCAGTCAGATAGAGAAGAGAGCCTATCATACCTCGATAGAGCTTCTGACAAACCTTGTTGCTTACCTCTTCCTTTTCAAGAATGCAAGTTGGGTGCATGGGAGTTTTTGCAGAGTTGCATTCAGTCATGTCAAACTTCTTCAGAACGTCTTTAATGTACTTGCTTTGATGAACGTACGTGACTTCTGGAGTTTGATTAATTTGAATTCCCAGAAAGAACTTTAGTTCTTGCATTAAACTCATTTCAAATTCTGCCTGCATTAACTTAGAAAATTCTTGGCAAACAGAGACATTAGCAGAACCAAAAATAATGTCATCAACGTAAATCTGGCATATCATGAGATTATTATTAAGGTTTTTACAGAAGAGTGTAGAATCAACTTTCCCTCTGATAAAATTTTGTTCCAGAAGAAAATTGCTTAAACGTTCATACCAAGCTCTGGGAGCTTGTTTAAGTCCATATAAAGATTTTTTAAGTTTAAAAACATGTTCTGGAAAGTTTGAATTTTCAAAACCTGGAGGTTGATTGACATACACTTCTTCTGAAATATAACCATTAAGGAATGCACTCTTGACATCCATTTGATATAATTTGATAGAGTGATTAATAGCAAAAGATACAAGAAGACGAATAGATTCTAACCTCGCGACTGGAGCAAAGGTTTCATTATAATCAATACCTTCTTGTTGACTATAACCTTGAGCTACCAGTCGAGCTTTGTTTCTGACGACTTCTCCTTTCTCATTCAGCTTGTTTCTGAATACCCATCTGGTTCCAATGACGTGAGTGTCTCTGGGTTTAGGAACGAGATCCCAGACATCATTCTTTGAGAATTGATCTAATTCTTCTTGCATAGCTGCCACCCAGTCGTTATCCTGAAGTGCTTCATCACAAGACGTACAATCAGAGACACTAGTCCCAGAGGAGTATCTTCAGAAGTCCTGAAGGTAGATCTGGTTCTGACAGGTTCGTCCTTGTTTCCCAGAATCAAATCTTCAGATACATTGATACGACTTTTAACTTTCTTTGGGATTTCTGGAGATTTAATTTCTTCAGAGTTCTGAGTGACAGTTGCTTCTGGAGTTTTATCAGATTCTACAAGAGTGATTTCCAAATCTGCAAACTTTTCAACTAGCTTTGACTTTTCAGGGTCAAGCTTATCATCAAATCTGACATGAATTGATTCTTCCACAATTTTGGTTTCTGTGTTGTATACTCTGTAGCCTTTAGAGCGTTCTGAGTATCCTAACATAATACCTTTCTGTGCTTTGGAATCAAACTTGTTCAGATGTTCTTTAGTATTTAATATAAAGCAAGAACATCCAAAAGGATGAAAATATGAAATGTTTGGTTTTCTTCCTTTACACAGTTCATAGGGAGTCTTTTCTAGAATAGGTCTTATAGAGATTCTATTCTGAATGTAACACGCTGTATTTACAGCTTCTGCCCAAAAGTGCTTTGCTACATTAGTTTCATTGATCATGGTTCTGGCCATCTCTTGGAGTGTCCTATTCTTCCTCTCTACAACTCCATTTTGTTGTGGAGTTCTAGGGCAGGAGAAATCATGGGATATTCCATTAGAATCAAATAATTCTTCAAAATCTTTGTTTTCAAATTCTCCACCATGATCACTTCTGACTCTAATAATTTTAGAGTCAAATTCTTTTTGCACTTTGGAACAGAAACTAGTGAATACAGAGTGAGACTCACTCTTGTGCTTTAGGAATTTTACCCATGTCCAGCGACTGTAATCATCAACAATGACTAGTCCGTACTTCTTTCCATTAACAGATGTTGTTTTCACAGGACCAAATAAGTCAATGTGAAGAAGTTCCAGAGGCTTAGAGGTAGAAACAACATTTTTCTTTTTAAAAGATGTTTTTGAAAATTTTCCTTTCTGACAAGCTTCACACAGAGCATCTGAAGAAAACTTCAGTTTAGGTAGGCCTCTGACTAACTCGAGTTTAGTTAGCTGAGAAAGTTTCCTCATGCTAATGTGGCCCAAGCGTCTATGCCATACCCATTGCTCTTCGTGAACTGACATTAGACATTTAACATTTTGATCTTTTAAATCAGAAAGATTTATTTTGTAAATGTTGTTTTTCCTCTTGCCTGTGAAAAGGACAGAGCCATCGTTCTGATTAATGGCTTTACATGTTTTTTGATTGAAGATTACATCATAACCGTTATCACTTAATTGACTTATGGATAACAAGTTATGCATTAATCCTTCTACATAAAGAACATCAGATATAGAGGGAAGAGTACCATTACCAATAGTTCCGGAGCCTCTGATCCTTCCTTTCTGATCTCCTCCGAAACCTACGAATCCAGCATCTTTAAGTTCCAGGCTTTGGAACATAGACTTTCTTCCCGTCATGTGTCGCGAGCATCCAGAGTCCAGGTACCATGACTGGTGTCTGAACTTTGCTGCATAGGATATCTGCAACATACACAATCTTATCTTTTGGTACCCAGAATCTCTTGGGTCCTTTCAGATTAGTTTTCCCAGAGTTTCTTATAACTTTGGGTTTTCTAGCATTTTTAAATTTTTGTTCTTGTGTGTGTGTATAGTGATATGAAAAGGGAGACTTAAGTTGGTTACTGGTAGAAATTTTATCTTCCTTAGGATCATACCCAATTCCCTTTTTATTATTCTGACTAACTCCATAAATCATGGATGCCATAATACTCCTATCTATCCCATTTTTCAGAAATTCTTGAAAGGCTTCTTCGTATTTATAAATTATTTTATTTGAAGTTTGTGGTGCTTGAGACAACGCTTCTTCTAATTCTGAGCTTTTTGTTTTTGCTCCATCTCTTTCTAACGTTAAAGATCTGATTGTATCTTCTCGTGCTAGAATTGTTATCTCAAGTTCACTACATTCTTCAAATTTTGCTTTAAGACAGCCTTTAATGTTTTTAATTCTTTGTTTTAATTTCTGATAAGAGCTAAGAGTTTCTGACAAGCATGATTCTAAATCAGATCGAGAAAGTTCAGAGAATACCTCTTCAGATTCTTCATCTGAGCTACTCCTGGATGTGGTAGCCATAAGTGCCACATTGGCCTGTTCATCAGAGTCAGATTCTGATGATCCAGATTCACTATCATCCCAGGTAGCCATCAGTCCTTTCTTTGTCCTGAAAGTATTTTTCTTGAAGCTTTCTTTTCTAGGGTTGTCTTTCTTTAGCTTGGGGCATTCATTCCTGTAATGACCTGTTTCTTTACATTCATAACAGGTAATATCTTTGTTAGATTTACCTTTTGAAGTTGATTCTGATCGATCCCCTCTGGGTCTTGATCTTCTGAAGTTGTTGTTCCTCTTTTTCCAGAGTTGCTTAACTCTTCTGGTTAGTAGGGACAATTCTTCTTCATCATCAGAGTCTTCTGGTTCAGAGTTGTCAGCATCTTCAGTTTCTGCCTGGAGAGCTTTGGTTCTGTCAAGTTTGCGTCTTTCAGGTCTGGACTTTAATGCTACAGACTTGTTCCTTTTCTGAGGCTCATCTTCCTCTAGTTCTATCTAATGGCTTCTGAGAGAACTGACAAGTTCTTCAAGGCTAATATTGTTCAGATCCTTTGACAGCTTCAGAGCAGTAACCATAGGTCTCCATTTCTTTGGCAGACTTCTGACTATCTTTTTGACATGGTCTGCAGTTGTGTATCCTTTGTCTAGAACCTTGAGACCTGCAATCAGAGTTTGGAATCTAGAGAACATTGCCTCTATGGCTTCATCATCCTCCATTTTGAAGGCTTCATATTTCTGGATAAGCGCCAGAGCCTTTGTCTCTTTGACTTGAGAGTTTCCTTCATGAGTCATCCTCAGAGAGTCAAGTATGTCTTTGGCTGTTTCTCTGTTGGTGATCTTTTCATACTCGTTGTAAGATATAGCATTTAGGAGTATGGTTCTGGCCTTGTGATGATTCTTGAAAACTCGTTTCTGATCATCTGACATCTTACTTCTGGGAACTTCAGCTCCATCCTCTGTGACAGGAGGTTTGTATCCATCCGTGACAATGTCCCAGAGTTCAGCATCATAACCCAGAAAGAAACTTTCAATTCTATCTTTCCAGTAGTCAAACTTTTCTCCATCAAAAACAGGAGGCTTAGCATTGTAACTATCTTTTTCATTTGAGTGGGCCATAGTTTTTCTCGTACTGGATCTCTCTACACTGTTAAGTGTTTGATTAGAAAATCAATAACAGAGCCTAAGCTCTGATACCAATTGAAGGTGAGAAAAACAAGAAAGGGGGGGGTTGAATTGTTTTTGAAAAATAAGCGCTTTTCAAAATGAAAATCACACAAGGATTTTATACTGGTTCGCTTATAACACAAAGCTACTCCAGTCCACCCGGCCGAGGTGATTTCGCCTTCAACAAGGACTTAATCCACTAATCTTGAAAGATTACAAACAACGTCTAAGAGAAAAATCTCTTAGTCCTCTCAAGTATACAGACTACACAGAGTCACTTGAGGAAATCAACAAACAATAGATGAAAGATTTATGTAATCTAGAGTGCTTCTAAGATAAGCTAATATTACAATAGTAAGAACAAAGTGATTCACGTTATAAGCAAAAGCTTCGTGAAGATTTTGAGAGCAAGAATGTTTTCTTGTGCGTTGATGTTTCAGTATAATTTCTGCTTGTATGTGTTACTTATATTTCAAAGTTGATTGCAGCCCATTTTATATATTAGTTGAAGTAGTAGTTGAAACTGGTGGATATTAAAATGAATTTACGCCATCACTTTAATAGCTTCTGCAGGATAACTTTCTCTCCTTGAAATGACTACTTACCACAAGTAGTATCTTCTTTATTGAAATTGGAGATTAACGTCTCTTTCTTAATTAGGAAAACCATTTGCAAATCTTTACTTGACTTTAACGTTACTCTTTCATGATTAGCAATCCATGCTCAGAGTATTTGTGTTTCTGGAGAATCTTGGAATCTTGCTTCTGATGTTAATCTCTTGTGAGTTCAGATAGTTTCTTCAGATAGCGCTGATAACTTCTGGAAGTTAGAGATAGCGTTGTTCAGAGTCAGAACATCTAGAGCTTACTTCTTGTTCAGATGCTTCTGATACTTTGCTGTTTTGCTCAGAGTTAGACTTTCTTGAACGTGTTCCACTTCAGATGCTTCTGATCATATGATAATATGCTTCTGATCTGGTTCTGTATCTGATGACATCATCAGATTTCTTCCTTCTTTCTTTAGAATCCTGCACACTTAGAAACTTTTCGTTAGGGTGCCATTTTTGGTTTCATCCTTTGTTATCATCAAAATCAAGGAATCTGTTGTAGAACAATTTTTGTTCTTACATAAGATATTAAGGGCTTGATAACAACTGCCTGAACTTTGTTTTTTTATTGAAAGATATTTCATCACGTTCTCTATAACAACTGTTGTGAAACACATTTTATTTATATTTTATTAAAATATCTATTATCACGGTTATTACAAGAAAGTGTTATGAATATTACTTACAATTTATTACGGGTTTTATTAACACACACACACAGGGTTTTATTAACACACACACACACGTACACGCATACACACGCACACACATGCGCATACACACACAAACACACACACACACACACACACACACACACACAAACACACACACACACATACAAACACACAAACATACACAGATACATAAACACACACACACACAAACACACACACACACACACTTTATCAAGCTTTCGCACTAAATAATTGTCATTCTCAAAACAAAATCCTAACATTTCTCTCTTTCACATGCAGCAAACTCGTCCTCATAAGCTTTGTCATACTAAAAGGTACTCAAGTTCATACATTTTATCATTATTCTTCTTCTTCGCAAGCTTTCTTCCATGTTATTCATATGTTTTCTTCTATTTTTTTATGTATGTGCTCTTCCATTTTTCTTTGTTTTTCATACACTTTCATTTGGCATGATTTTTTCGCGTTTTGGTTTATCATAAAACTTAGGGTTTAGGGTTTTCATTTGGCATGACTTTTGTGTTTTTTAGGTTATCTCTACTTGAATCTCTGTTATTGAAATGGATCTCAGTTAGCATATATGTTTCATGTATTACACTAGTTCTTCAAAAAATCTATAAAAAAATCTTAGTTCAATAGAGACATCAGTGTTTTAACATTACTTGGGTTTTCGTTTATGTTAACATGTTGTTAATCTCATGTTAGTTTATGTTTCCAAATCAGGTTATCATGTTGTTTGTAGGATTACAATTTTATGCTAGTTTAAGTTTCCAAATTCGGTTAACATGATAATATACATTTTGACTTATAGAAGTGGTTCGCAAATTACTTATGTTGCAATGAAGAAAAAATAAAAGGAGTACGAAGTTAATGTGAAAGTGGCATACTTGTGTGAAAGACCCAGATCATGAGCACAAGTCTGCTGTAATACTTAAGCTTTATCCTTCTTTCATTATGGATTCCATTTTGAGACAAGTAGATCATTTTTTCATCTTCATTCGCCACAAATCTTTTCAATAAAAGGTAGGTTTGTGAAACACTTATGAGTTAATATGTTGTTGTTGTTCAAAATGTTTTCCTCATTTTTTAATTCCAGTTGATTTTATTATATCATATGTAGATTGCATATTTCACTAACCCCTCAGTAAATATGCATTCATTTAAATTGATTTAGAAAATGATAATCTGAGAATTAGGTTATATTTGAAAACCAACTTATGTGAATCAATGTTTTTTAAATTGCATGCAGCTTGTAATTCATCTTTGCCTCTTTAACATATATAATTTGGTTCAATGACCCAAGTTCTTCAAAGTAACGGTTCATTTTATTCTATTTTATATTACAAAACATCAAATTTATTGAGAAATTTTGAATTATCTTCATCATTGTCATCATAATATTCATCATCATCGATTAAAATAATGATGATTATGACTCGAAATGGGTCAACAAATTGAATGTTTGCAAAATAAACTATAGGATAATGAACTTTGCTTTGAATAACTTGGGTCATTGAACCAAATTTTATATGTTAAAGAGTGAAAGATGAATTACAAGATACATGCAAATCGAAAAACAATAGAGTGTCTACGTTGTTTTTCAAGAATAATTTAATTCTTTTAGATTATTATCTTCTCAATCAATTTGAATGGTTGTATATGTTTATTGAGGGGGTAATGAAAACAAGTAATCCACATATTTTATAATAAACACATATATATATACTACCACGATTGGAATATATAACCATGTTGAAATGTTAAATTTATTCATGCTTTAATTAAATTGTTGTTGTTGGGTTTCGAACTCATGACCTATATATATCACAACGGTTGTTTAATATAATCGTTGTGATAGGTAGTGTGTTACATAGAATATTACAATACGCCCATGGTGGAAAAGGCCATACATACGATCACTCCTTATCTCACAACGGTTGGTTAGACGTGGTGGTATCTCTTTTCGAACCGTTGTGAGAGGGGTTTTCTATAGTAGTGTGTTCAATCAAAAATACCCTTGCAATGGAACGATGAACATGCATACCTTCACAAAAGGGCCCCACACTAGATCCAAATTACTTTTTCATCATTAGACATTTGATCCAATCTAACAGTCTTATGTATTTCGTGTTATGCCAACCTAGAGCGGTTAAAAGTGCCAACCAAATATAAGTTTAATTATGCATCGTAGCAAATACTTTTTCATCCGCTCTTGCAAAGTTTTCACCTCAATGACTTGGGCATTAGAGTGTTAACCTTGCAAACACATCCCCTTCTTACCGAATTGAGATCAGTATCGATGCATCGAAGCGCTTTGCAACCACATGTCATCAATTTCTCTTCCACGTTGTAATAGTGGCATTGGTTGTCGGAATCTTCTTCCGATTCTTACAATTTTCATAATGGATTCATCGGATCATTTTGTTGCATTGTGACAATCACTCTATCAATCAACTAACCTCTATTAACTCTCTCAACTGATATATGGTAGTTTCCAAGTTAGCTAGAATAGGCACACATTAAAAAAATATTTATAAAAAATATTTGTGTATTTAAAATTATTTTTGTAACACAAAATAAGATTTGTTATTAACCAACTTTAGTATTGTATTAACCACAAAAATATATGTTATTAACCAGATATTTTACTTATAATTCATTAAACAAGTTTATTATTTTATTAATCAATAAAGTACATAATCAATAAAATATGGAATAAAATATAAAATATAATATTAAAATATGAAATATAATAATCAATCTTTACACTCTATGAATCAATTTTATTTTTTATATTTCATATATTTTATAATTTAATATCACAATTTTATTTACTATATTTCATATATTTCATAATTTAATATTAGAACTTGGTTAATGAAGTGTGAAGACTGCTATTATATTTCATAATTTAATGTAATAAATTGATTAATATATTTTAGAGATTAATTACTATGCACTGTTGGTGTAAAATATTTTACACAATCGATTCATCAACATCACTCGTTTGCATTACTTTATAGATTTTTAAAATAAAAGTCAAACTTATTTCAACATCCAACGGTTATGATTAATTGATAGTGTAAAATCCTTTTATACTGTCAGTGTATTTCAATTAAATCCTATATTTTATTGGTTAACAAAGTAGTAAAATTAATTAGTGAGTTATAAATAAAATATGTGGTTAATAACAAATATTTTTGTTGTTAATACAACAATAAAATTGGTTGATAATAAATATATTTTCTATTACAAAAATATTTTATATAAATATTATTTTTTTTATTTTAAAAACTAGAAAATAAAACATTTTATATTAGTTAAATATTACTAAAATGCATTTTTAAATTATGTAATTCTACTAAAAATACTATTAAAAATATTAAAAACAACTGATAAAATTATATGATAACTAGTTGTCATTACTACTCATGTTTTTTTTTCTTTAATTGGTTATAAAACTCCATTGTTTTTTTTTCAAATCTATAATGATTTGATACTGTTAAACCCAGTTCTTAGACCAGAGTATTCATGTTAGTCGATGGATTTTTTTCTTTCAATTGATGGTGGTTTTTGATGTCATAATTTATCTTGAATTTGTCTTTTTTATTTACTTTTATATATTATATTTGTTTTTATAAAAAAAAAGTCATCAAAATTTTTACATTAACAAAGAAACTTAAAATCTCACATTAAATAAACTCTTTAGCAACTTAATTGATCTCTATTGTTAACATTATGGGTGGACAAGAACTGGTAACCCGGTCCAAACCACATAAACCCCAAAAAAGGGGAATAGGTGGTTTGAAATGGATAAACGAACCCACATGTGCAAAACTCAGTTTAGGGTGGTTTATAATGGGCAGGTCGGGTAAGAATAACTGAACCATGGGTACACGGACCCGCCCATACCCCATTAGTTGCACGATGTCATTTGGCAATCAGGGAAGGCAGTAGGTAATACCCTCAGTTTCACCTCACTCTTGTCTCTTTTGTCTCTCACTCTCGGTTATGAAACCCTAGCATTGTTCACCCTCTCTCTCACCAACCACTGTGACTCAACCTCACCGCCATCATCAGTCACTGTCTCTCTCATAAACCAATGTTTATGCTATTTTATCAACACGAAATCAAAGGTTGATACAATTGCATGGTAATCCTATTTTATCTATTTATCCTACTGATGTAACTAACCATGGAATCAACACGAAATCAACACGATTTTGTTGTAATATAACCTTTTTTATTCAATTTTTCATTTTTGTTTTGTTAGGGTTTGCTTAGGGTTTTGAATCTTGACCTTATGGTTTTGAATTCTAACTTAGTTGTTTTGATTCTAACTTTGTTTTCTTTATGATAGTTTAATCTTTTATTGAGTTCAAAAGTGATTTAATTTCTTCAAGAGTGATTAAGGTTAATATTTTCAACATAGGTTCATGATTTAAATCGCAGTTTTTTTTCTGATTTACATTACTTGTCCCATGATTTAAGTCACTTTTTTTTTCTAATTCATTGCCTCTTATCATAGGTTCATGATATGCATTCTAACTTCTATGGTCAGTCATAGGAAAGGTGTTATGCATTCCAAATATTGTCAAAACATAAGGTGTCCTTTTATGACATTCAAATCTTTTATGAGCTTAACTCTTACTTTTCAACAATGTTTTCTTTAGTTAACTATGTTTTCTTTAATTTGGCACAGATTAAAGGGTGATTTGGAGTTGGATATTGAAGTTAGCTCAAATATGCCCACCGAACACATTGCACACTTAAAGATACAACAGAGTCTCCACCAAACTTTATTTATCCCAAAAGGGGGAAGGGAAAATATCGATAAAACCCAAGGGGGATCAGAGAAACGGGTAAGGAAGTCGGTTATGCAAGGGGAATGTATTAGCACCCCTCACATTCATGGTACTCCATGGGAACCATTTTGAATGCTCTTGCTTGGATGGGTGTTGCTATCTGTGTATACCTGCAAAACAGAAAATGGGTTAGGAAAAGAGTGCTTGAAGAGGATTGTGGCTCTCATGCCTACGTATTCTCATGGTGCAATGAGAAAGTCAGAACCTTGTAGTTCGTGGAACTAGAGAAAGAAAAGGGGGAGAGGAAACAAGGATGGAGAAGGATGCTCGCCAAGGATTTACATCCTCGTGCCTACGTATCCTCATAGTGCAATAAGGAAGTCAGAGCTCCGTAGTTCGGAGGACAAGGACTGAGAAAAAAAGATGATTGAGGTGGTGTTTAAACCAAAGGAAAGGAAACTTGTCAAAGCCGAAGACTCACATAACAAGTGTCTTACCAAAGCACTAGGTCTAACATGGTAAGAAAGAAAAGCAGGAACTTGTCAAAGCCGAAGACTCACATGACAAGAGTCTTACCAAAGTATTGGGTCTAACATGGTAAGGAAGAAAAGCATAAACTTTTCAAAGTTGGAGACTCACATGAGAAAGGTCTTACCAAAGCACGGGGCTAATATGGTAAGGGAGAAAAATAGGAACTTGTCAAAGTTGGAGATTCACATGACAAAGGTCTTACCAAAGCACTAGGTCTAACATGGTAAGGGAGAAGTGTTTAAACTAAGAAAGGGTAATAACCGTGAAGGTGTCAACCCAAAAAAAGAGTGGGAATAACCATAAAGGTGTCAAACTAGGGAATAACCATAAAGGTGTCAACCCTAAAAGGAAAGTGATTGTAATGGTGTTTAAACAAAGAGGATAGATAAGATAACCACAAGGCAAGTTGCATGTTTGTCAGTGAATTGACTGGAATTGCATTAAAGTCTATGAATAAAAATGAATACTCTGAGAAGCTAGGGTATACATCATGTGCACAAAGATACTCTAGAGAAGGATAGGGAAGATCCCATCTCATCATTTTCTACTACTTAAGGCTCATGACATGCAAACCTAGTTAAGGACTGACAAGTTGTTAAGGCAGGTTCCCAAAGATGCTTGTGAGGATTAGTTATATCTACTGAAGAAATTTGTAGTCCAATGAAGTCTTAAACTTGTTGAGAGGTTGAAGCTCCCAAGTAACAAAGACAAGTCCCATCAAGTGACCAAGAGACTTATGGTCACTTGACAAAGACAAAGGGAAATATAGCAGATGAAGGGATCTAGTTTATCAAATGAGAATTTGATCAAGCCAAATCAAAGGAATAGGATCGATGAACAAACAAATTTGCATGATCATATAAAACTATCCTAAGGTCTCATTGTTAGGTAGACCAAGAGAAAGCCATGTATGTGCAAAGTGTATTGTCTTATGTCTCATTGTTAGGTAGCCCAAGAGAAAGTCATGTGTGTGTAGATATGTGTTAAACCTAAGCAAATGAATGCAATAACCAAGAGGCATAATAACCACAACTTCAAAAGTTCAACAGGAGCAAAGCAAGTTAAAGTATCCATAAGGTCCAAGGGTCCAAGGTCACTCCAAGTCAAGCAAATGGCCTAAATACTAAGTCAAAGTCCAAATTCCAAAGAGGCCTTCAACACTCCAAGTCAAGCATAGGGTTAAGATTAGGTCAAATTTACTTTATCATGTTTTAATTCATTAAGATTAACAAACAGATCAACCAAATAAGATAAGAAGCAACAGATGAATAAGGCAATATGAATAGAGTATAAAGTGAGATGATGATTAATGGGACATAAAATTAAGTGCATTAAGTAAATGACATAAACAAAATAACTTAAATTACATGGAAATAATTAAGTGGCAATAATGTAAAGAGCAAGAAGTAATGTTAGGAGTTAATGGTGAATTGATTATGTTGGGATAATTTAGCAATATGTTAAGCAGTCGTAAGTAGGCTTATGTAGAATCCATACCTATTTGAGGCCGGTCAATAACAACGTATGTGTCATACATGTTAGAGAGTTAACACAAAGTTAATCTCCTATAACATGTAACAATATGATCAAAGCAAAAGAAAGGAAGAGATGGGGATGGAAAGAGTGGAGAGAAGAGAATCAAGGCAATCATATAGGGATCATTCTATCCACAAATCAAAGGACTCAAAATATGGTGCATCGAGGGTTAACCTATCATTGATGCAAAGTATTTAAGATGATCCATGATCATCTATCAACAGTTTTGGATCAAAGAAGGTTAAATCAACCTCAAGTCCATCTATCAATTATTTGAGATGTGGAAGAAATCACCAACCAAACAATCAAATCAAGTCAAAACATCAAGTCAAAATCAAAAAGAAAAAAAAAATAAACATGATTAAATAATGACCAATAAAAGAAAATAAAAGAGAAAATGTCAAAGAGGTATAAAAACACAATAAAAGTCCAAGAAAAATGGAGAAATTCAACAAAATTATAAATGACTGGACCTCAAGAGTTGGGATGAAAAATGATTTAAAATGATTAAAATAAAAATATCAAAATAAAATTAAATGAAAAATAAGATAAAATATGAATTGAATGCAAAAAGAGTTTTAAAAATTATGGGAAACTTATATGTGGTAGATAATATTTTCATGAAAATATGAAAAAAAGTTGGACTAAAAAATAATAAAGTAGCTAATTAAAATGATTTTTAGAAGAAAAAGGAATTAAATGAAATAAAAAAAGAAAAGAAAATATTTGAATATAACAAATAAGTTAGGTGGCGTGTCCTAATTGGTCAGGGAATTTGAATTTGGCTACATTACGCGCGCAGGCTTCACCTTCAACCTCCGAAACTTTGATTGTGCAACTTCATGAACTTGAAGTTTTAAGCTCAAACATGCATCATGCAAGCTTCTACTTCACTCATCGTTCATGTCCCCATGCATCATAGCAATTGATTTTCTCTAAGCAAGGAGAATTTGCTCAAACTCGTGAAGAACCCTAGTTCTTATAAGTTAAATTAAATGACCAAATCAAAAGATAAATTAATGGTAGATGAGGACTTTCAAACAGTGGAACCACACGAAGAGAATGGTAACTTGCTTGAAGTGTGATTTTACTCGTAACTACCTTGTACAAATCGAAGCTCAAAGTCAATAATGGTGGAACTGGAAGCAAGGTTGCAGGAGGATTCAGACCTCGACAATGCTTCAGACAACTTTAGATGATGTTGATGAAGGATTATGGGCAAAGAAATGGAAGCAAAAGGACTCAAATCGAAAAAGAGAGTGACTAGTTTTCTAAGTTTTTGAGCTTCAGTGAGTAGTGGATTCTTTGGTTTTTCAAGCTTGGAAATGAAGGAAAATCACTCCTCTATTTATAGGAAATGAAATGGGATCATGGTTCGTGTGAAATTTAAGCTCAAACCTGTGAATCCATTCAAGAATTTTCAAATCCAAACAGTGTGAAAATTTGGTGCCAAACTCGTGATTTTTGTGCTTTAAAAGTCATTTTGTATTATGGTCAGATGCATTTGGTCATGGGAAACAATTTTGCACGCGTGAGAAGTGGTCCCAATTTGATTTAGGCATGTTTCTACAATATAAGTCACGGTGCAAAACAGAGTTCAGGTCATCATGTTCATGCTTTGGCCAATTCCAATCCCCTCGTATGTCTTCCAATTTTATTTGAGGCAAATGACCACTTCATGGAGTAGAACATGATTCAAAAATAATCAAATCCAAAAGAGATTTTAGGTTAAAGTTGCATGCTTGTGAATTTGAGGTCGTGACCTGAGTTTTAGGTTGGGCAATTAGTCAAGCAGTTTGGGGCATGTTTGGTCATTTTGAGGCCCCAAGTTGATGTCACCATAACTTTTGATTCCCTCGTGCATTTTTATCCAAACTTGGGCCAAATGATCTTTGACATAAGCTTAACAAGATTCAAAAAGAATGGGATCAAAAGAGTGCTTGAGATGAAATGGCAAGGGTGGAAAGTAGGGGTCATGGCAAGGTTTTGGCCTAGTTTAGCAACTTGGTCCTTTACACAAATGAGGTACTTAATGAATGAATTGATGTTTGACCCTTGAATCAAAGTTGTAGAGGGTACCAAAAGGCAGATTTGTCTAAAACAAGCTTAGAATTTGGATAAAAATTGAAGGAGTTATGGAGTTTGGACCAAAGGCATAGCATACTTGCAAATTAGGTCAAACCAACTTGTACCCATTTGTGCAAACTTGATGTTTTCTTCCATTTCAAGCCATAATGATGATGTAATAAGTATCTCTTGATGAAATCTTGATTAGGGCTTGAGTGATCTTGAAGATATCTTGAAGATTGAGTGATGTGGCATGGAAACAAACACCTGAACCACCTTTGAATCACATTGAGCAAATTTTCACTTCCCTTGATCAAAAGGCATTTGTCTTGCCTTGATTTGAAACATGATCACCTACATGAGTAAAAAGATAAAACAAGTACCATCTCTCAATGAAGTTTGGGTTAGTTGATAATAAAAACAAGATGAAACCATAGTGTTAAGATACAAGACACAATATGGCCATGCTTGTGATTCTATGACCAAATGCAATGGTCGTGCCTGATATGATTTAGTCTATGGGATATGCAAAAAGTAAAAAGGGAGGATAAATTTTAGGGTATGACAAATATATGGATCAAGGTCAAAGTGGAATGCAAAGAATGTTAGAGCAGGGACAATGTAATTGTAAGTGTATTCAAATGTTTTTCAATATTCTTTGTATTGTTTGTATGGTATGCATAAATGTTTGGCAATGAAAATGTCTTTTGAAATACATGTTTACATGTAGAACTGTCTTTTGAAATGAAAATGTGTTGTTGAAAATGTCTTTTTAGTTTGCTTATGTACCATTTTGGTGTTATGCTAGTTTTGAAAAGGTTGTTGTGTATGTTAGAGTCATGTAGAAGATTCTACTTAGAAAACAAAATGTTAATGTTAGTAACCAAGTTGAACAAACATGTCTTAGCTGTTTGTTACTCCATCTGCCTCATAAATTGTCTTGTTTTTAGGACTTTTTATATGTTTTTAAAAAAAATCACTTAAGAATATACCATGGTATTAGTTTTATTAGTTTACTTATGTATACTATGATATTTGAGTCACTTATAAGAAAATCGTGTCAATCATGATTGGTAAGACCTTATAAACTATCTATGATTAAGTAGTGTTTGAAATGTTAACTAGATTCCAAGAATGAAGTTTATTCTAGAGCAGTGTATTCTTGTTTATTGTTGGTTCTGAAAAAGGTTTTGAAAAGGTTGTTGTTGAAAAGATTATTACTTATGAACCCTTTAGTTTGATATGTTGTTGTTATTTCTTATGCTGGTTTTGAAAAGGTTATTGCTTGCATACCCCTTAGTTTGATATGTTAGTGTTGTTGCTTATGTCTTAGTCATGTATAAGACACTATTATTTGCACTCATTTCATCTGGTATTATTCTTGTTAATGAATAGGTGTATGTATAGTAATTGAATTATTGTGTAATTATGCAATGTGTTATGAAGTTGTGTTTCACGTGTTTGTTGGTGTTTAATATATAGTTGTAACAGGGCTTGTAAAGTGTAAAAAAATGTATATATTAATTAATAATATGTGAAAATAATAGATATTCTTAACAAGTGTTATGTGATTGAAATTATTATGTGTTAAAGTATGTTTGTAAAAAACTAGTGTGGATTGATATCAACGTGAATCAAGTGGTGTACTAAACACAATAATATGTGTTGAGTATGCATAGTACAATAATTTAAGATTAGTAAAATGATATGGAATATTAATAAATTAAGATGATTTACAATAAGTATGTGTAGTGATATGAAGTAGTGTTTCTTTTTTTAGTTGTGTATGTACACGGTTCCAATGGAATTTATTCTTGTGTGTGGTTCTAGAAGAGTTTGTTATGTTGTTGTTCTTGCTTAGTTTGCTATGTTGTTTTTGTTGCTACCTTATAATAGGCATAATGTGTGTGATTAAATTTGTAATTCTTGATTATGGCTCCTTCATTTTTTAGCGATGGGTCAACCTAATCAAATTTTACCTACTCAATCAGTCGTGAATGAAGTTGGTGGAAAGGGAACCTAATTTTGACATTCTTGTGTGGTGGAAACACAATTCAGCATAATATTCTATTTTATCTACAGTAGCTAATGATATTTTTGTCACACCAGTGTCTACTGTTGTATCAGAAAGTGCTTTCAACACGGAAGGGAAAGTCTTAGAAACTTATAGGAGCTCCCTAAAACCTGAAATGAAAGAGGCATAGGTTTTTTTCGTGTATGTTGTTGTTATGTTTCACATGATTTTCTTCTTGCTCGAGAGTTTATAGGTTTTTTTGTTGGTGTATATTGTTGCATGTTTTACATGATTTTCATATTGTTTACTTCGGCTTCACATGTTTTATTGTTGGTTTAGATATGCTTTAGGTTTAGGTTTTGAAAAAGGGTTTATCTTCCTTACGACCATTTTGACACCATTTTGACATATCCTTCTCTTAGATTTCAAATCCTTCTCTCAACATGAATCAAGATCAAGCTAGTGGGAGAAAACGTGTCCAAGATATTGAGGCTTCAAAGGAGGTTAGTAATATGTTGGAGTTATGGTTGAACAAAGCTAAGGAAGCTAAAGTTGTTAGGGATCATATTACTGTTGTTGAACTGTCTGGTGGAACAGGCTATAAGAAGATTCATATCATGAATCTTAACCCTGAAAAGATAAGGAAGGTAGGGGCTATTTTGAAGGACCTAATGAACATGGATGCAACTAATACTGAATCAGATGAAGACCTTGAGAACTACACGAGTTCAACTAGTCATGAAGGTTTAAGACTGCTCTTCATGTATCCAATAGATTGTAATGTGTCAAAGTATGATCATGCTAATAGGGGTGCATATATTCAATTGATTTTAAAATTTAAGTGTGGAACACGAAGCTATTACTAATTCAGGTATTATTACCGGTAAAAGTTTAGCATGATAAATCAATGTATCACCTAGTTAGCATGCCTTAATTTAGCAAGTGTTTGAGTCAATGTATCAATTGTGCATGCCAATTGTTTATGTTATTGTGTGAGTCAAAATAATACAATAATTATAGAATGCAATTATTTGGTTCAAGGCCATTGTGTTTAGTTAACTATATGATATTTTATATATGTTAATTATGAGTTAAACATTATCTTTGATGTAATACAATTTTTGGTATGATACGATTCACAAAAGCACAAATGTATATATAAAAAAGCAAGTGATTTCACCACGGTTGCTAAATCCAACTGTGTTTATTTGTTGGATGCTATCTAGAATAATTTAAATCTCAAAAATGGAGTTGATAGGAATCGAACCAAGGACCTTTAAACTTTTCACAACGGTTATTTAACACAAGTGTGGTGCTAGTGTAGCATCTTAAACCCCGAAACTTATATTTTAATAATTACACTACAATCTAAGGTGTCACCTGTCGCATTACGCGAAAAACCGACGGGAAACGAGAACAACAGAGCCGCCACCGTGCGTTATTTATCCCAAAGGAGGGAAAGGAAACGCTCGAAGTAAACCTGGAAAGAACATGGTCTCGCGACCAAAGAGAATGGGATCGGGAGTCGGTTATGCGAAGGGAAGGTATTAGCACCCCTACGCATCCGTAGTACTCTACGGGATCCACGCACAAAAGGAAGGAAAATGGTTGCTATAACACTGCTCACACACACACACACTGGCTGAAAGAGACACAAGAAACTGACTGAAACTGACTCGGCAGGATATCGCATCCTGGGCCTACTTAGTCTATCAGGCATAGACATCAGAGTCGAAGTAGTTCGGACTGGGGAAACGACACATGCTCGCTAGGATATCGCATCCTATGCATACGTATCTCCTTGGACGAAGGAGAATCAGAGCATTCGTAGCTCGGCTGACACGCACGCAAACAAACACAGGCACAGGCAAACGTGGAGCCCGAATGCCAATCACTGGACTTACATCAGCATCCGAACCAAAACACACACACACTGGAACCCAAATGCCACTCGATGGACTTACATCAGCTCCCAAGCACACAACAACACAACAAGTTAATAGGGAGTCGGGGACTCGAGCCTATAACTGTCAAGCACACACTCAAACAAACAGACAACAGATTGCTAAGGAGTCAGGCACTCGAGCCTAGCAACTGTCAAACAACACACACAAAAAAGAAAAAGGGCGCCCGGAGAGATCAGCTCATCTCCTGCCTACATACTTCATCTGGTATGAAGATCAGGGCGATGTAGTTCCCCTACGCAGGGACAAAGGACTAGCCTAACCAGATAACAGAGGGAGACACAACACTAGGGAGACTACGACTCGAGCCTAGATGTTGTCATGCAAAGTCGTCCCTAAGTTAAGGTTTCTAGCTAACTTGCACAGGAAGCAAGCCTATCCTAATCATGACTTGCACAGGAAGCAAGCCACACCAAACCTAACTTGCACAGGAAGCAAGGGTCTCGATTGCAACTAGGGCAAGAGAAAGGGGAGGTCTCAATCGCAACGAGGGCGAGAGAAGAGAATTAGTGTTAGTTGTTAGTCAAACTCGACAAGACATCGCATCTCGTGCCTACGTATCTCATCTGAACATGAGATTCAGAGTTGCCGTAGTTCGGCCGTTAGTCAAACTCGACAAGACATCGCATCTCGTGCCTACGTATCTCATCTGGACATGAGAATCAGAGTTGCCGTAGTTCGGCTAAACTATTCTTGTTGGTTTGTGTTTTTTAAGTGGACAACGTCACTGCACAATCTACCTGATGCTCGACCTTTGGAGACTTACTCACCTGTAGTAGAAGGAGTTAACGTATCTTTAAGAGGGGATAATGTGTTTGTGTTTTAAGAAAGCTCAAGCAAGAAAGGAAGTCCTATACGAAGGAACCGTGCTACCTTAATTGACATGCAAACGAGACTACGCGGAGTCTAGCAAACCTAGGGGATACAATCACACCACACAAGCACATACAGCGTAAAATAAACACACCAACAAGGGGGCTCAAACATCAAGGCTAGGTTTTAGTTGAGGGGTCATATCAACCTCAACAAACAAACCTCTGGAATTGGGTAGATGTTGCTCTTAACCTTGCCATTGAGGGGCTAAGGTGAAGCAGATGAAAGGTGAGTGAAGATAAGACTTCACAGCTCTTATCCCTGGCCTGGGAGAGCTCAAGACAAGAATGTGTGGGTTCAGAAAGTGGGAACCCTTCTACACATTTGATACTGACTCAACTGTACAATTGTACAAGATCTTGGGTTTGTATCTGCAATGCATCAACACAGTGGTGTGAGCAAAGCAGATGACACACAGAATAGCAGGGGATAGGTTGCATATCCCTTGGGTTCTGCCAATTGCCTCTTCACTTAGGAGGTCCTTGACTATGTACAGGGACAAGATTTAAACATACACAAACATTGCCTCTTAAGGAGGACTTCAGACAGTTGCCTGGCCAAGTAACAGACCAGGTCTTCCAGACTACATGAAGATTAGAAGTATACCTCAATGCAAATTGCTTAATAAGCAAAGCAAAGCAAAAGTTCACAAGGAACTGAGCAACTAAAAGCACCTGAAATAGTCAAGCAGACATTAGTATACAACTTCAAACAAAGCAAAAAGAAACAGACATCAACAGTTAATTAGAGGCAAATGGATGTGCAAGGCACAAGGCTTAAGGCATGTGAGCCAAGCCACCTACAAAACAAACAAGTTAAACAATGATATTCAAGCAAGCTCAATCAAAAAGAATTGGTCTCATTGGTCATTTGTTGGTCAACCTGAAAACATGAACTCAAAGGTGAGTAACAGGACCACTAGGGCAAGCCTAGGGTCAAAAAGGAATGAAAAAGTCAAAACAGCAAAGGGCAAGCATCCAAAATCATGTTCAAACAATCAAGAACCAATGCCAATTGGGTTCACATTCATATCAATCACTATCATCATTTCATGAACAATTTAGGTCAAGGTATAGCAAACAGAAGCTCATAGGAGTCAACAGAAAGACTTGAATTAAAAGCAAACTCAAACATTTCCAAAAATCAACAAATAAATCATGATCAAACACAACACATAGCATGGTAAACATGTCAAATTTCATCTCATTTGGACAAGAGGAAGGCAGTCAATGAAAATCAGAAAGGCAAAGCAATTTTGAACATGCTCAAAGAAGTCAACCAAACATGCATCAACTTGAAAAATTCATAAATCAGAGATGGCATATGATAAATGAATGGGACTAAAACCATGGCAAAGCTTAGTATGTCTAGTTATCTCATGAAAAATTTTATGTCCATCTAATAAAGTATGAGCATTTCACAAAACAAATGGGCACATGTATCACATAAGGTCAACATTTTGGTCAAACAGGGGAGAAAATCTCAAACAAATGGAAAATGCCATAAACAAATCCACAAAAAATCATATGCAAACTAGACATGTTCAAGCTCAATCATACAAAAAATCAATCCATTTGGAGGTCAATAGGCATGGCTATAAAAATCAACAAGTTACACATCAATGGTGTGACACAAATTGTCACACCCTACTTCAAAAATTCATAGCTCACAATCCAGATAAGATAAATTCATGATCTTTACACCAAAATCACCATTGAGATGTCTAGTTTGTGCTCAAAAAAATTCAAGGTCAAAGGTTAAAGCATGACCATTTCACAAAGGTTTTGGTAAAATGTGTACAATATGGATGCATGTTACAAATCAGTATGCCAAATAATATCCATTGATCATAAAAATCTGGAAAAAATATGACAATTAAGTAGAGATCATGATGAAGAGAATGCAAAAAATCCCATGAATTTTGGATAAAGCATGCTTGACTTATGATTTTTACAAGTTTGGTGATCAAAAAATGAAATTAACATGAAAAATAACAAAATCCAATGGGTCATGTGCCACGCCAGTGGCAATTTTGTAAATAGGTGAGCCACTTATCAAAACTCGGTCGTTTAGGGCAAGGCAAGGAAATAATTCTATTGGCCAATATGGATGTACAGTGGCATGCACGTGAATCTGGGCAAGGCAAAAACGAACTAGGGTTTCGCACATACAGTATGAAGCTTCATCATCTCAAATCGAGCTCAACAAAATTTTTTTCCAGAAATGGCAATTGAATATACACAAATGATCAGCAAAGCATGACAAACATGAATCCATCATCAATTTTCATTAAAACACAACATTACTCCAGAATCGAACACAAATGCAATTCATCATCAAACTTGAAAACAACATAACTTCATAAATATCCAACCATTTTCAAAAGTAAGACCATCACAAAGATCAGCATGGAGAAACCTTTCTAAAGCATGTATTGATTTGAAGAAATAAGGAGATCGAAAATTTACCAATTCTGAAGTGCAGTGTGATTCTGATGTTGTTGTGTGATGCCTTGCTAAAACAGATGTCCTGTGGCCCTCCAGATGATGAATGACGAAGATGGTTTGGCTCAATGAAGCTTGTTTTTGCTCGACACCAACTCTGCCATGGATGATGCTTTGAAGAACAGTCGAACAAATGGTGGTTTCAGTTGGCGAAATGAGGTTGCAATGAGCTCAAGATGCTGTTTGGATGATGAAACAACAATAGGTAGCTCGGGGCCTTTGGAGTTTTTGGAAGAAATTTGAAAGATGAAGAAAATGGATTTTTAAGAGCAAGAGTTTTTCTGTGATATTCAATAGCTGCTAGGGCTTCACAATGGTCAGAAAGATGGTATATATTGTCTGTTTAAGTTTAATCCATGTATGCTAATCACCTTTTAACTTAATGAAAGCAAATTGCTAAGTTGCCACATTTGTCCATGTGGGATGGTGCATAAGCAAAGGCCACGAATTTGGGCTTGCAACAAGTCAAAAATACTGTATCTGAACATATTTGGATGGCACAAGTGGTTGGAAATGCTTAAATCAAAAAGTCACTTTTCACCCTTACTTGAAATTTAAACATGATAGTGAAAAAATGCCATTTTGATCCATAGAGTTTTGGTGCATGAAAGTTACATTTTTGGAAAGAGGAGGTTAAATATGACTTGTTGGAAAAAACCTCACCAAAATTGGCCAAATGGTTTGAGAGATATGGCCTTTTGAAGTTCAAGAATTTTTGAAAATGATTTGATCATATCTTGCCAACCATACATGGGAATTGAGAGTTCTTGGACTTTTTGGAAATGGGAGAACAAGATCTTCAACTTTCATGTTGGGCAAAAATTCATTTGAAGCTTGTATCAGGATGTAAGTCTAGGATCAAGAAGTTTCCATTTTTGGCAAATTCCAATTACAGGTCAAGTTTCTATTTTTGGAAATTTCTTGTCTGGCTTCAAATTCTTCAATGCTGATGTTTGACATGATATATGAGGCCTATTTGGACATGGATAAGCTCTCTCAAACCAAATCCATCCATCAAAACCATAAAATCAATCACAATTGACCAAGTTTGACTTTTTAGGGTTTCTGACTGACTGTGCATTGACTGATGACTTCTGAACATCCAATCTTTGACCAAAACACTTCAAAAGGACCCCTAGGTCATGTGAACGTGTTGGACCAACCCTAGGGCCTTGGCTCAATGAAAAACACACTTGTTTGCTTGATTGACTGATCTCCTGATCAGTTTGACCTAATGCTTCTGACTGGCTTGCACTTGAGGCAAAGGGACAATGCAATGCTATGCAGTGGACCATGTTATGTTATGACCTAATATGAGAATGTATGTACAATGATAGGTGCAAATTTGAGGTGCTACAGCTGCCCCTATTCAATCAGCTGGGAACCCGAACGGATGATAGCAGCGGCTGTCAGACTTTCAGGGTAAACAGGGATTGAATACCAAAGAACCGTAGAATTTGCACAATGCAGGGATCCAATAATGGAAACGTCCACTGGGATCTGATACTTATTACTGGTTTTTTTTTTTTGGTTTTTTTTCAAAGGGTACGGCCACATCCAGACATCGCAACGACGATGAATGGGAAAAGAAAACACAACTAGATGCCAACGGACAACTAGGAAAAACTCAACGTTTACCAAGACCAACAGAGAGGTAACCAGACATTAATGAATAACTGGAAGGGATACAACCATCCGTCAACGGACGAAATGGGAAAAACTCAACGTTTACCAAGACTAACGGAGAGGTAACCAGACATTAATGAATGACTGGAAGGGATACAACCATACGTCAGCGGACGTAATGGGAAAAACTCAACGTTTACCAAGACCAACGGAGAGGTAAATCCACGTGGGGACAGGTACAACTAGACGTCATAGGACGAATAGGAAAAACTCGACGTTTATCGACACCAACGGAGAGGAGGACTACTGCTGGGGAGACAGAACACAACCAAATCATCAACGGATGATTGGGAAAAACTCAATGTTTATCGACACCAACGGAGAGGAGGAATACTTCATCGATCTGAAAATCGGAAATTGGCCTGAACGCCACTTCGGTCTGAATACCGGAAAATTGGCCTGAATGCCATAAGTACATCGACCTGATCGTCGGAAACTTCTTCGGTCTGAAAACCGGAAAAACATAAGTACATCGACCTGATCGTCGGAAACTTCTTCGGTCTGAATACCGGAAAAACATAAGTACATCGACCTGATCGTCGGAAACTTCTTCGGTCTGAATACCGGAAAAACACATAAGTACATCGACCTGATCGTCGGAAACTTCTTCGGTCTGAATACCGGGAAAACATAAGTACATCGACCTGATCGTCGGAAACTTCTTCGGTCTGAATACCGGAAAAAAGATAAGTACATCGACCTGATCGTCGGAAACTTCTTCGGTCTGAATACCGGAAAAAACATAAGTACATCGACCTGATCGTCGGAAACTTCTTCGGTCTGAATACCGGGAATTCATGAGACATATTATCTATAGCCGTCAAAACGTAGATAATACACTCGCATGGAAGATTATCCATAACCGGGTTGTAGGTTGTTAAATGAATAATCGACCGACAAGAAAGGCATCGGTACCAGGACTAGGTATGCAAAGATGACCAATCAAAAGAGGATAAAGTTGCTAACTCGGAGCAAATACCCAAAAAGAAGGGGAAGACCCAATGGGGACAATACTGCTTGATCAAGGCAAGTATCCAGAGGGAAAAAGAATATTAATGCCGCAAAGAGGGGATTACATCTACCGGTTTGTAGGCAGAAAACCACGGAAAAGTAACCAGTCATCGATAGGATGAGCACACAGGGTTAACTCCACCAAGGGGATGAAAGTGGGATTTTACAACTACCAGCTAGCGGGTAGAAAACCACAAAGATAGGACTTACAACTACCGGTTTGTAGGTAGAAGCCAACAAACAGAATGAACCACAAAGGTTACCTCTGCTAGGGGGTGAAAGTGGGATTTTACAACTACCAGCTTGTAGGTAGAAAACCACGACAATAGGACTTACAACTACCGGTTTGTAGGTAGAGGCCCACCAAACGATCTGCTGAGAGACAGAGTGAGAAAAAGGATTTACAACTACCGGGTAACGGGTAGAAGACCGACAAATTCCGCTGAGGATAAGATGAATGAGTGCCGGTTAGTGAGCGACTATTCATTTATGCCCCAGGGAAGCACAGGAGACAGCCAACAGGAAGCCAATTTAGAATCGATCCAAAAAGGCAGACTGAAACAAGACTCATCCTAATGAGGAAAGAACTCAATAGGGAAAACCCATCCCGTGTAGGGAGGGAACGGAAGCAACCGTCATCCACGAGGATGTATCTCAGTGGGGAAATGGCAGGAAAGGATAGACACTTTCTACTTAAGGGGTTGGCTCTACATGGAGAGATCAGACACACCCACATCTGCTAGGGAGGATCTACTGGAGAGATCTGTATCAACAAATAGCAGGAGACAACCATCAACAGATACACGGCAACAGCTGCAACATGAGTATCCAAATGCTATGATTATGCATGTATGCATTCTACCTAAAATGTATGATGAATGCTGACAAACAGACATGCTCAATACACAGATCCGGGAATCAACCATCCGGTACTACTCTTTTTCCATAGGGAAGGCCAAAAACACCAAAGTGCAAACGCGATCTGCTGGAAACCGGGATATCAGGGAACAACACCATCCTGCGGGGAGAGGAGAAGACTGCTCTGCTGGAGAGACGAACGCTAACGTCTTCAGTAAACACTCTGCTTTGGGAACTGCCCCACAAAACATTTCAAAAGCAACCTTGCTGGGAATGCCCCTCGGTAGGGCTCAAACAACCCTCTATTGGAGGTGCCCCACAATAGGGCTAACAGGGACTTGGAGGAAGAATGTTGTACTGCCGGGAACATGAAGATAAACAACTTCAACCAACACTGCACTGAGCAACTTTGCTGAGGAGAAACCAAAAGAGGTTCGACAGGAAAAAGATACAGTTATGCTCGAGATACGAACAAATGTCTTACCTGTTGGTAATCATACCACCCTCGGGAGAGCACTGCAGATCTCCTAAGTATCCCTCCATCATCGTGAATGTTCACTTTGTTTAAGAATAATTTTTGAAAAATTTGTTTATTTTGAAAATAATGATACTTTATCAATTAAAAAACATGCAAAACATTTGTTGAGTCGAAACAAATAAGAGTGCAAATAATTGGATAAAAGCTCAAATTGATGTGATGGGATGGTAGTCTGCAAAGGGCGAGACTCCATAGATCTGTACAAGTTTGAAATCGGTGATATATATTGGAGAGGGCTACATTGAACATAATGACCTTTCCTCTACCATTCCGAATTTTCGATGTATTCGGAGCTTCAGTCGATGACGAATCGAGAATTCCTGACGGATGAAAGATGTACAGCACAGTCTTGTCAAGATGCAGTTACTTGCCAAATCCCTAATTTTTGCCTAGATTGCCCCAGTGTGAGGTGCTCAATCTAGCGGGATGCGAATTCTCTTTTTTTCAATGTCTCTAACTTTTGCCTGGATCGCCCTTTCGGGTTTTCAATCCACCGAGACGCTCCTTTTTGCCTAAGTCGCCCTTTGGGGTGTTCGACTTAGCGAGCTTTTACTTTTTTTTTTTATTTGTAGGCGAAGTATTTCTTGACTGCATCGGGATTCACAGGACGAGTGAACTTCTTCATCCATTGTTGTAAGTGTCAGAACACTGCCTGAAAAGGCTCTCTTGAAAACATATGGACTTTCATAGCTTAGAGTTCACTTGCCCCTGGAATCGGGCACGAAAGACAAGACCTTCTTGAGCACAAGGTCACCTTCTCGGAACACACGAGGCTTGACCTTCTTATCGAATGCTTTCTTCATTCTCTGCTGATATAACTGACCATGACACATGGCAGTTGATCTCTTCTTTTCGATCGAATTCAGCATCAGTCAACTTGGGACTTTGAGGGTGCTATTTTTTTTGTTTCTTTTTTTTTTCTTTTGATTTCTTTTGATTTTGCACCCTCCTCTTTTCTTTTTTCCTTTTTTTTTTGTTTTGTTTTTTTTTTTATAATGCCCCAGTTGGCTGTTCTGCTGATTCTCGAGATGCAGCTGAGTGATCTTCTTTTCTTGCTCAAGAAGTCGGGAAATCTCGTCAGGAATCCCTTCAACATCATCTTCGTCCGCTTCAAATACAGGGAATTCAAAATTGGGAGATGACGTCCGATCATTATGTTCAATGGGTTTGAGAAACAACCTGCATAAAGATTTAGAGATGAAAAGCTTTTTGAAAAACAAACAAGACAATCGTTATGCAAATGAAAAGATTGCTTTTATTCCTGTTTTTAGGGTTTTTTGTGATCACCAATTTCATGCAAAAAGCAAAAAGGAAAAACAAATGGAAAAACAAATGTTCAAACATGAATTTATTTGAATGAAAATATCATTGCACAAAATGTTGCCAACAATGTCATCACTTCTCCTTTTGGCATGGGAGAAGGGTTTTTAAACAAAGTGATTATTTCTCTGACTTATGAACAACTGTAGGAAAGCCCACAGTGACCCAATTGTGATAGATCCCCCCGGGGATGACAACTATCAGTATCTCTTGCATCAGTGTCATGAACCGGGCCATGTTTGCCCTCATCTCAGCCAACTCTGCTTGAACCTGATCCATAATCTTCTAATGATTGAGTCTGGTTGAGTAACGATGCGGTCAGCGGTCAGCAATCCTGTCTCAGTCAAGACCCAAAGTGAGAAGTCGTGTCCCCAAACATGTCTGCAATGCAAGGATGATATGTGCATGATATGCATGATGCGGATGCTATTTTAATATGAATGATCCTGATAAAGGATATGCGTATGCGAGTTAACTTTTTTTCTTTTTTCATGCATTATTATTTTTTGAAAATAAATATGCTATGATGCAAATGATGTGAACATGACTGGTCAGGCTGTGCGTCTCAAGGCACAGGGTCAAAGCTTCGGCTTGAACTCTGATCACAAACATCTGAAACCCAAAGTCAATCTGATCAACTGGCATCTGAAACCAATCTGAGGAACCAAGTCACCATAAATCCGACTTGGGGAGTTCCGAAATAAACGAAACAGGAGATTGCATCACTATCATCACAGGAACATCCACTGAACGGATGACAGCCAGATCCTCTGAACAGGTACTCTCAAATTCAACCCGGGGATCCGAAATAAACGGAACCCGCTGATAAACCACGGACAGAACTCCGGCGTCCCAGAAATAAATGTCCATAAATTCGGCTGAACCAAAGTCACCATCACAGCATCACTGGCAGAAACCGTATCTATAGAGATCAAACCCTCCCCTCACTGGTAGGTTCTAAGAACAGAAGTTTGTCAGCTTCAGCCCTTCAGTCGAGAATAATACGTTTACCACTGAAGGTTTGGCATTATTACGGGATAAAAGACCTCTGCTGACTCCCCTCAACAGGATATCCTAAAGCAAGTTCCCAGTCTCGGGGTCCTCGGATTGAGCAGCGAGAATGCGCCCACCAGAGCTAACATAATCACGTCTCGGAGGAGAGGCCTCGACTGAGTTCTCGGGAAATGGTCACCAGAATCGACGATTTCTAAAGGAATATCTGTCGTTATGGAACACCCATAGGACAAAATATATCCAACAGAAACCTCGTCTGGAATGTGGGTCTCATGAACGACTTATCATAGCAACATGCCATGCAAGCCTCATGACTATCCACTCTAACACCTATGTGTACACTCAAGCCTGGGTAGTGGGCTTATTTCTCACAAAATATCCCATCCCACCAAACAGACAACCGGCAGATGAATATGAATGAATGCAAACATTAATGCAAACAATAAATGCAAACAGTAAATGCAAATACATACAAATGAATGCAATAAATAAAGCAACACAAAGCAACCAAAGCCCTAACCTAGAGAGCGCTAGGAGAGACTCGCTCGGGGAAGATGGACCAGCACAGGTCAACTTCTCTATATCCCCAGCAGAGTCGCCAGCTGTCGCATTACGCGAAAAACCGGCGGGAAACGAGAACAATAGAGCCGCCACCGTGCGTTATTTATCCCAAAGGAGGGAAAGGAAACGCTCGAAGTAAACCTGGAAAGAACATGGTCTCGCGACCAAAGAGAATGGGATCGGGAATCGGTTATGCGAAGGGAAGGTATTAGCACCCCTACGCATCCGTAGTACTCTACGGGATCCACGCACAAAAGGAAGGAAAATGGTTGCTATAACACTGCTCACACACACACACACTGGCTGAAAGAGACACAAGAAACTGACTGAAACTGACTCGGCAGGATATCGCATCCTGGGCCTACTTAGTCTATCAGGCATAGACATCAGAGTCGAAGTAGTTCGGACTGGGGAAACGACACATGCTCGCTAGGATATCGCATCCTATGCATACGTATCTCCTTGGACGAAGGAGAATCAGAGCATTCGTAGCTCGGCTGACACGCACGCAAACAAACACAGGCACAGGCAAACGTGGAGCCCGAATGCCAATCACTGGACTTACATCAGCATCCGAACCAAAACACACACACACTGGAACCCAAATGCCACTCGATGGACTTACATCAGCTCCCAAGCACACAACAACACAACAAGTTAATAGGGAGTCGGGGACTCGAGCCTATAACTGTCAAGCACACACTCAAACAAACAGACAACAGATTGCTAAGGAGTCAGGCACTCGAGCCTAGCAACTGTCAAACAACACACACAAAAAAGAAAAAGGGCGCCCGGAGAGATCAGCTCATCTCCTGCCTACATACTTCATCTGGTATGAAGATCAGGGCGATGTAGTTCCCCTACGCAGGGACAAAGGACTAGCCTAACCAGATAACAGAGGGAGACACAACACTAGGGAGACTACGACTCGAGCCTAGATGTTGTCATGCAAAGTCGTCCCTAAGTTAAGGTTTCTAGCTAACTTGCACAGGAAGCAAGCCTATCCTAATCATGACTTGCACAGGAAGCAAGCCACACCAAACCTAACTTGCACAGGAAGCAAGGGTCTCGATTGCAACTAGGGCAAGAGAAAGGGGAGGTCTCAATCGCAACGAGGGCGAGAGAAGAGAATTAGTGTTAGTTGTTAGTCAAACTCGACAAGACATCGCATCTCGTGCCTACGTATCTCATCTGAACATGAGAATCAGAGTTGCCGTAGTTCGGCCGTTAGTCAAACTCGACAAGACATCGCATCTCGTGCCTACGTATCTCATCTGGACATGAGAATCAGAGTTGCCGTAGTTCGGCTAAACTATTCTTGTTGGTTTGTGTTTTTTAAGTGGACAACGTCACTGCACAATCTACCTGATGCTCGACCTTTGGAGACTTACTCACCTGTAGTAGAAGGAGTTAACGTATCTTTAAGAGGGGATAATGTGTTTGTGTTTTAAGAAAGCTCAAGCAAGAAAGGAAGTCCTATACGAAGGAACCGTGCTACCTTAATTGACATGCAAACGAGACTACGCGGAGTCTAGCAAACCTAGGGGATACAATCACACCACACAAGCACATACAGCGTAAAATAAACACACCAACAAGGGGGCTCAAACATCAAGGCTAGGTTTTAGTTGAGGGGTCATATCAACCTCAACAAACAAACCTCTGGAATTGGGTAGATGTTGCTCTTAACCTTGCCATTGAGGGGATAAGGTGAAGCAGATGAAAGGTGAGTGAAGATAAGACTTCACAGCTCTTATCCCTGGCCTGGGAGAGCTCAAGACAAGAATGTGTGGGTTCAGAAAGTGGGAACCCTTCTACACATTTGATACTGACTCAACTGTACAATTGTACAAGATCTTGGGTTTGTATCTGCAATGCATCAACACAGTGGTGTGAGCAAAGCAGATGACACACAGAATAGCAGGGGATAGGTTGCATATCCCTTGGGTTCTGCCAATTGCCTCTTCACTTAGGAGGTCCTTGACTATGTACAGGGACAAGATTTAAACATACACAAACATTGCCTCTTAAGGAGGACTTCAGACAGTTGCCTGGCCAAGTAACAGACCAGGTCTTCCAGACTACATGAAGATTAGAAGTATACCTCAATGCAAATTGCTTAATAAGCAAAGCAAAGCAAAAGTTCACAAGGAACTGAGCAACTAAAAGCACCTGAAATAGTCAAGCAGACATTAGTATACAACTTCAAACAAAGCAAAAAGAAACAGACATCAACAGTTAATTAGAGGCAAATGGATGTGCAAGGCACAAGGCTTAAGGCATGTGAGCCAAGCCACCTACAAAACAAACAAGTTAAACAATGATATTCAAGCAAGCTCAATCAAAAAGAATTGGTCTCATTGGTCATTTGTTGGTCAACCTGAAAACATGAACTCAAAGGTGAGTAACAGGACCACTAGGGCAAGCCTAGGGTCAAAAAGGAATGAAAAAGTCAAAACAGCAAAGGGCAAGCATCCAAAATCATGTTCAAACAATCAAGAATCAATGCCAATTGGGTTCACATTCATATCAATCACTATCATCATTTCATGAACAATTTAGGTCAAGGTATACCAAACAGAAGCTCATAGGAGTCAACAGAAAGACTTGAATTAAAAGCAAACTCAAACATTTCCAAAAATCAACAAATAAATCATGATCAAACACAACACATAGCATGGTAAACATGTCAAATTTCATCTCATTTGGACAAGAGGAAGGCAGTCAATGAAAATCAGAAAGGCAAAGCAATTTTGAACATGCTCAAAGAAGTCAACCAAACATGCATCAACTTGAAAAATTCATAAATCAGAGATGGCATATGATAAATGAATGGGACTAAAACCATGGCAAAGCTTAGTATGTCTAGTTATCTCATGAAAAATTTTATGTCCATCTAATAAAGTATGAGCATTTCACAAAACAAATGGGCACATGTATCACATAAGGTCAACATTTTGGTCAAACAGGGGAGAAAATCTCAAACAAATGGAAAATGCCATAAACAAATCCACAAAAAATCATATGCAAACTAGACATGTTCAAGCTCAATCATACAAAAAATCAATCCATTTGGAGGTCAATAGGCATGGCTATAAAAATCAACAAGTTACACATCAATGGTGTGACACAAATTGTCACACCCTACTTCAAAAATTCATAGCTCACAATCCAGATAAGATAAATTCATGATCTTTACACCAAAATCACCATTGAGATGTCTAGTTTGTGCTCAAAAAAATTCAAGGTCAAAGGTTAAAGCATGACCATTTCACAAAGGTTTTGGTAAAATGTGTACAATATGGATGCATGTTACAAATCAGTATGCCAAATAATATCCATTGATCATAAAAATCTGGAAAAAATATGACAATTAAGTAGAGATCATGATGAAGAGAATGCAAAAAAATCCCATGAATTTTGGATAAAGCATGCTTGACTTATGATTTTTACAAGTTTGGTGATCAAAAAATGAAATTAACATGAAAAATAACAAAATCCAATGGGTCATGTGCCACGCCAGTGGCAATTTTGTAAATAGGTGAGCCACTTATCAAAACTCGGTCGTTTAGGGCAAGGCAAGGAAATAATTCTATTGGCCAATATGGATGTACAGTGGCATGCACGTGAATCTGGGCAAGGCAAAAACGAACTAGGGTTTCGCACATACAGTATGAAGCTTCATCATCTCAAATCGAGCTCAACAAAATTTTTTTCCAGAAATGGCAATTGAATATACACAAATGATCAGCAAAGCATGACAAACATGAATCCATCATCAATTTTCATTAAAACACAACATTACTCCAGAATCGAACACAAATGCAATTCATCATCAAACTTGAAAACAACATAACTTCATAAATATCCAACCATTTTCAAAAGTAAGACCATCACAAAGATCAGCATGGAGAAACCTTTCTAAAGCATGTATTGATTTGAAGAAATAAGGAGATCGAAAATTTACCAATTCTGAAGTGCAGTGTGATTCTGATGTTGTTGTGTGATGCCTTGCTAAAACAGATGTCCTGTGGCCCTCCAGATGATGAATGACGAAGATGGTTTGGCTCAATGAAGCTTGTTTTTGCTCGACACCAACTCTGCCATGGATGATGCTTTGAAGAACAGTCGAACAAATGGTGGTTTCAGTTGGCGAAATGAGGTTGCAATGAGCTCAAGATGCTGTTTGGATGATGAAACAACAATAGGTAGCTCGGGGCCTTTGGAGTTTTTGGAAGAAATTTGAAAGATGAAGAAAATGGATTTTTAAGAGCAAGAGTTTTTCTGTGATATTCAATAGCTGCTAGGGCTTCACAATGGTCAGAAAGATGGTATATATTGTCTGTTTAAGTTTAATCCATGTATGCTAATCACCTTTTAACTTAATGAAAGCAAATTGCTAAGTTGCCACATTTGTCCATGTGGGATGGTGCATAAGCAAAGGCCACGAATTTGGGCTTGCAACAAGTCAAAAATATTGTATCTGAACATATTTGGATGGCACAAGTGGTTGGAAATGCTTAAATCAAAAAGTCACTTTTCACCCTTACTTGAAATTTAAACATGATAGTGAAAAAATGCCATTTTGATCCATAGAGTTTTGGTGCATGAAAGTTACATTTTTGGAAAGAGGAGGTTAAATATGACTTGTTGGAAAAAACCTCACCAAAATTGGCCAAATGGTTTGAGAGATATGGCCTTTTGAAGTTCAAGAATTTTTGAAAATGATTTGATCATATCTTGCCAACCATACATGGGAATTGAGAGTTCTTGGACTTTTTGGAAATGGGAGAACAAGATCTTCAACTTTCATGTTGGGCAAAAATTCATTTGAAGCTTGTATCAGGATGTAAGTCTAGGATCAAGAAGTTTCCATTTTTGGCAAATTCCAATTACAGGTCAAGTTTCTATTTTTGGAAATTTCTTGTCTGGCTTCAAATTCTTCAATGCTGATGTTTGACATGATATATGAGGCCTATTTGGACATGGATAAGCTCTCTCAAACCAAATCCATCCATCAAAACCATAAAATCAAACACAATTGACCAAGTTTGACTTTTTAGGGTTTCTGACTGACTGTGCATTGATTGATGACTTCTGAACATCCAATCTTTGACCAAAACACTTCAAAAGGACCCCTAGGTCATGTGAACGTGTTGGACCAACCCTAGGGCCTTGGCTCAATGAAAAACACACTTGCTTGCTTGATTGACTGATCTCCTGATCAGTTTGACCTAATTCTTCTGACTGGCTTGCACTTGAGGCAAAGGGACAATGCAATGCTATGCAGTGGACCATGTTATGTTATGACCTAATATGAGAATGTATGTACAATGATAGGTGCAAATTTATCATTTAACAATGATAGGTACAACGATAAAAAACTCTAATCATTTAACAATTAACAAAACACTGCAGCAGAAATACTAACGTCAATCGATATTTATCATTGCACACTCACCTTCACTTAAGATATCATTTCGGTGGTATCTTTCCTATTTCGATTTAAATAAAACTATCACAACAAGACATTTAGTCTCAAACTTCCAATTAAAGAAAAATATTTCCAAAAACAAGATTTCTCATAAGCAACTCTCAACAATTCCAACACAAAACCAATTAAAGGTTTAAACTCCAACAAAGCATAATAATCAAATAGTGTTCTCGGCCCCTATGTTATAGAATAAGAGCAAGACTTATAACAACGAAAATTAAAGGAGTAACTCCTGGAGCTAACTTCCACTTACTGCAACAAACTTTACTCCTGAGTATCTGTAAGATGTTCATGATGGACAACATCAAAGCAAATGGAGTGAGAATACATTCAAATAAGAAATAATGCATAAACAATCAGAGTAGATTAACTACATCACAAATCATGCACATATCAATAATAGATCACCAAACATATATATTCAAAATTCACCTACATCACAATCTCATGCATATATGTACACAATGCAACTCATAACAACATCATTAACTCATATGCATGCGATATCGATCTCAATAATGGTTCTTCTTATGAATTGGGTTTCACTTGGCAACCGTCAAGCCCTAAAATCAAGCTCCAAACCTTAACATAAAGCTTGGGACAATTACGGTCCAAAGATCTGAACCTGCAGTTGCCTCTTTCACAACAACAACGATATATGATGCAAGTATGAAAGTATGCATCAGCATCACAACAACTCAACCAACAATCAATGACATTACATCAATCATATAATTTCTACCCAACATCAACAAGATAGTTTCACACAGAAACTATGAGCCTCTACTCAAATATGTCATCAACATATGACAATCACATAGCCTACGATCATGTTTGCACATTTAACAATCATCTCGTCATTGTGAAAACTCAACGGTTCGCTACATAACTCATACACATCATCACATAACTCACAATAGTAGACACATTATAACAACTCAACTATCCCACAACTAACTACCATTGTGTAGTTCAGCGTGTTAGTTTTCTAACACTTCAAACGACACATTATTTAGACTTACGAAACGAAAGTTACAGCCAAAATTGTCGGGGGATGCAATTTAAGTTAAAACAATAAATTTTCAAATTCTACCCGGCATGCATCTACCTTGAGGGAGCATGTGTCGACCTACGAGACTTATGCGTCAACCTATGGGATGTATATGTCGATGTCAAATGGATTAAAAGTCTATTTTTTGCAAACAACACAGTATGTGTCGTATGTGTCGACGCCAAAAGGATAACAAGTGTGTTTTTTTGCAATTTGTCAAACCAGTTTCAATTATCACACTCCAAATCACCTAATTCATATTTTAATAACACCAATACACTAATCATCTTATAATGAACATGAATCTACCAACGTTTTCATAAATTAATCATATAATTTCAGACTCTAAAACACCTAATTCTTCATCAAAACACCAAGAACACAACATCAACAACAATAATTCATACCACTCATGATGAACATAATTAAATCAACATACAACAACCAATTTATCATCATACTCATCAATAATCATTATAGATTCATAGATTCAATAAGTCCTATTGGAAGTTAGGGGTAACCTCTTTATCCCTTTAAGATTTAAGCATCCTTATGAGAATAATCCTCCTACCTTAGATTTCATAAGAAAAAAATCAACAAAAGCAAAGTTGATTTTGTTTATTCTTTCAAAATCTAACCGTCCTCTTCAAACTCTTCTCTTTAATTCTCTAACTCTCACGTTCTCATAAAATAAGTTTTATTCTCCTATTTTTATGAATTTATCATTTCTAAATATCTTCTCATAATCACATTTTTGGCCTAATTAATCAAATCTTTATTATTACTAACCTCACACTTCTATTATTCTCATCCTCCACCTCATTCTCATTATTTCTATAATTCTAATTAATTAATTAATTTCACTCAATTAACTAATTAGTTCTATTACTCACAAAAATATATTTAATTAAATAATTTCACACTCAATTAAACTAAATAAATAAATAAATAATTAAATGTATTTCTTTTTCTAATGATAGTTATTGAGTTTACAATAAATATGTATTTGTAATTGTAGTATTACATGGATTTCTGCTAGTGCTGAATTTTGTATTAATGCTAGATTTATGTTGAGCCTAATTAACATTATGTAAAATCACCCCTCTACATTTATACCTACCAACTTTTTTGTAAGTAGTTAGTAGCTACGTCATTGTTTTTAAGAGCTTGTCCTGTCACACCAAAATTATAGCCTCAATTCAATGCCCTTTGGCCCCCCCATCTGATCAAAAGGGTGCTTTGATAATGGTACACAAAGAGAAAAAGAAGACCAAGCCCCTTAAAATCTACCAAATAATAGCTTACATCTACCCTACCCCCTCCCTTTGCCACATCGATTAAACGTTAGCAACGGCCCTAAAAAATTGACCACTTTCCAAACTTTTAAAGACAACAACAATAGTGCTTAATCTATTTCAAACTAACCATCCTTTCAATTTTGTGAATACATATTCTAAAATAAAATAGTCAAATACACTTTATTTTTATTAAACTAATTTTTATTATAAATTTTCCACCGTCATAAATATAAAATATAGTATAATATTTTGACAATTATATATAAAATTGAGAATTACATTTATTTATTTATTTTAAATTTTGATATTAAATTATATTAGTTATATTTAGTAGGATTCAAATATGAGATCTCGAAGCTCATAAAAATGAATTTATTTGACTAGTTAAGTAGCAGTTCAAGATATATTTAATGGTTCATACCACTTTCCTTTTGAACCATGTGAGGCACAGACCAACATGTTTTCAATGACTACTTTTTGCATTGCATTAGTCTCAATCACTTGTTGAAATGCATAAAGCATTACATGAAGATGCATATCCATTGAGAATCACAAACTTTATGGTTTGCAAATATTGTCTTCAATGAAGTTGGCATCATGTGGGACCTAATTGGTTTTCCAATACATTTATTTACTGTGTTTTTGTAGTACATAACAAACAGTACTATGGATTTATGAAGTCCATTTATGATAGCATTTCTACTAGGGCAAAATTGTCATTTGGCTATTTATATTTATTTGTTTGTCGCCACACTAGAGATAGTGACACATTTTCTCATAGCTATAAGTCTATAACTATGAATGTGTTTGAATGAGTTTTCAGCATATCTCCTTAGGTGGGTTGACCAATCTTATTTAATCAGTTTGTTATAAATTTGTATATTAAGAGCTCGTTTATTTTAGTTTATTTTAATGATTTTTATAATTTATATATTTTATAAAAAATTATAAAGAATTCTAAAAAATATTAAATAAAAAATGGTATAAATAATTTTTTTATTATTTTAGATATTTTATCATTTTATTATAATTTTTTTATTATCAAAATTTTAAAAAGATTACTTAAATTTAAAATTATTTTGAATTTTTTTTCGTAAAATTTATTTTTAAGATGTATTTTTTTAAAATTATGTAGTTTTAATTATAATCTAATCTTTAATGAGGTAAATTTATATTAAAGCATTTAAAATTAATTTTTTAATTTATAAAAAAAGGGAATTAAAATATTATATTTTCATTAAAAATGATAAAAAATTATTTATAAAAATACAAAAAAAAAATATTCTTTTAAAGATAAAACAAACTGAATATTAATTAGTCTAATCTGTCTATAATTATTAATGAGTTGCAATACATTAGTTTAAGTTTTATATTAGAAATATGAATTTTGAATTCATTATTTTTAAAACTCAATAACAAAGTGAGTGAATCTTCTCATGTAACTAATCTTAACAACTTGAATTAACTAAACAGAAATAAGAAACAGTTACTTGCTTCAAATTGAAAGCTAAAATAAGTTAAATTTAATTAAGGTGACTAGAAAGTAACATTGAGTTTGTTTCAGAAATTCGGAAAAGCATTTGTTCACAATGTCTTGGTTAATGTATCTGCAATTTGATGTGCAACACAACAGGGTCATGTTGAATGCCCTTTTTCTTGGACATAACTCTTTCTCACAAAGTAAAGATCAAGTTCGATGTGCATTTTACAAGCATTCAACACAAAATTATGATATAAATGGAGGTCATTCAAATTATCACAAAGTAAATTTGGAGGGAAAAACGGATATATAGTTCCGATAATAGAGATTATAATCAAAGAAACTCATGTGTAGTGTGTGATAGAGTCCTATATTCAACTTATGCACTAGATCTAGCAACCAAAGACTACTTTTTCAAGCATCAAGCCACTAAATTGGGCCAAAGAAAATACAAGAATTGAATGTAGACATGCCATCATCAAGGTCACTAGTCTATTCACTATCATTATATGTCCTAAGAAAATTTTATGATATGCAATCAAACGCATAAACAAAATATCATGAGAAATTGTCCCACTTAAGTAACTCAAAAAATTTCTTGTATAAGTTGTATTGTCTACCAATGGTTTTGATGGTGACAATTGAACAAGAAAAAATATATTTAAAGTTTCGTTAGTAAAAAAGAAATCAGAAATGTCTTAAGTTCTAATTAAAAGTGTTAAGATAAAGTTTAAATCAAGTGTTAGATAAACTTTAATCAAACAAAAGAATTTGAAGTTGTGAATATGTGAACTTGAAGTTGTCGAGTTGTGATCTTGTCTGAAATTGCACTTAGTATTTTCTCTACTAATTTGATCAGTTAATTTAAAACGAAGCAAGACTAAATCTTGCGATACTAAAGCAATGCATACACACACAAAATATTTTAAATCTCTAATTTTTTTATAAAATTCTTTAAGTCAATCCATGTAAGTGTTTAAATGATTAAGAAACTTGTTTGATCAATTATGAATGCCAAAAACATTGTTAACCGATTAATACTTTCTTCTAATCAATTAAATCAAATTGTAAATCCTCTTAATCGATTAAGAAAGTTTATGCTGGACAAGTGACTCAGAACGCATAGAGGGTTAATTGTGTGGGTTTGAAAATGTTGTTCAAATAAAAAAACTTTGATAAAATTAATGTTTAAAACATATTTATAAAACAAATAGGAAATAAGCAGTTGAATAAAGAAAATCAAAGAGAAATATTGCAGAAGTAAATAGATAAATGAAATGTAGAGATATAAGGGAAGAGAAAGACACACTAGAGATTTATAGAGTTTCGGTCTAACCAATTGGCCTACTCCTCTCCCCAAAATTTTCTTCTTGAATTTCCACTATGATGTGAGCATTTTTTAGGTTTTGCCTGCGTACCTTCTTACAGACATACTAGAGTTTTGCAATGGTTATCCTACAAACTAAATAGGATGTTTAACCATTGTATGTGGGTGTGCGCGCGCGTGTGCGTGTGTGTGTGTGCGTGTGTGCGTGCGCGTGTGTATATGTGTGCATGTGTGTGTATGTGGGCGCACGTGCGTGTGTTTGTGTGTGTGTGTGTGTGTATGTGTGTGTGTGTGTGTGTGTGCACGTGTGTGTGTGTGTGTGTGTGTGTGTGCGCGTGTAAGTGTGAGTGTGAGTGTGTATGTGTGTGTGTGTATGGGCGCACGTGCGTGTGTGTGTGTGTGTGTGTACGTGTGTATGTGTGTGTGTGTGTGTGTGTGTGTGTGTGCGCGCGCGCGCGCGCGTGTGAGTGTGAGTGTGTGTGTGTGTGTGTGTGTGTGTGTGATTTTCCGTAATAAATTAACATCTAATTTTATACCTTAGCAGACACAGATCACGCGACACAGATAAGGAGAGCTTTCAAACTTTCTCTCTTTCACAACTTTGAAGCTTCATGTTCCTTGCTACATTATCTTAGACTTTATAGTGGAATCTTGAATCCTCTCTTTGATGAGGCTTGAGATAACTATAGGATAAGCGTCATCATTAGAGAGATTACTTGATCAGAGATATTCACTAACTCTATCGAACATCGCTTCACATTAGGTGTTTTCCTCAAAACTCAAAAGATAGGCTTTGACATGTTAATCTCCAAGCACCACAACTTAATCATAACAACAGATGAATCTTCATCTCATAATGTTATCATCATCAAAACCAAATAGGTCAACAGATTGTTCTAGTCATTGAACCTACAAGTACAAAGATCCATATTCTCCTTATTCTTATGAAGACAACGCATCTCTCAAGGGGGTGGACAAATAAGAAAACAAAGGTGATAGATTTGAGTCATTCAACTCCCCCTAAAAAATATAGAGAGTATACCCTGCTCCCAATGAGAGTATACTTCTTCCCCATTGGAATGACTAAAAAGGTAGAAAATATAATAAACAGATATGAAAGATATTTAAGCAATGATTTGGATGAAGTTATTTGATCCATAAGGCCCTTCGTAGGTTAAGGATTTACCAAAGTATGGTAACTCAAACCAGGGACGGAGCCAGAAAATTTGAGTAGTGGGGTCAATATAAATATAACATTTTATTTTTCAAAAATATAAATACAATTATAATTGTTCTCGACGGTTTTTCTTGTTATGAAAATATTGATTGATTTTCTAATTTTTAACATTAAAAAATATATATCTCAATGTAAGTAATTAAGCAATCATTTAACCATTTATCACCCATGCAATTTCACATTCGATTCTTGATAAAATTCATAGCAGAGAAAGCTCTTTCAGCTATTGTAGTTGTCACCAGTAATATCAGAGATAACTTTAAAAGCAAATATATCAATGGATACGCTACATGTTTTTTGTTGATGCACTTTGTAGTAAGAGAAAGAGAAGTAAGAGAAAGAGAAATATGGAAAGTGATTCTTTTGTCCTTTGAGAGAGTCGAAGAGAATTAATAGGAATAGAAAAAGAAAAAAATAATTTTTTTATTTTTATTTAAAGTATTTATTTTATTTATTATATAGAATCAATATTTTTTTTAAAGAAAAACAAACAATTGAATATTTTAAATGTAGTAGAATAATAGGTGTGTGTGTGAGAACTAAATTATTCAATATTATTTATTAAGTGGGGGTCATAATAAAATTTTCTTCTTAATTTTTAATACATTTAACATGTTAATATATTACTTATAATATTAAATATGGGATAAGTAATAATTGTGGTGGGGGCATGGGTTCACCCTTTCAATACACTAGCTTCGTCCCTGACTCAAACAATTTTCCAAAATTATCTCTACGAATGTGTATCTCAACACCCTTTACCAAAGATGTGTGTGTTGAGTCTTCGATCTTGATATTTGCATAGACCAATCTCACAAGCATTGGAAACATGTGATCTAAAACTTTGATGAAGAACTCTCTGAGTAAGCCTGGGATGATGTTATCATAGGGCCTGGAATCCCTAAGAAACTATGATTCCACGTGAAAGGGTTTGATCATCACCTATTTTGAGATATCTTTTTCTTATTGGTTCTTTGATGAAGATTATTCTAGGAGAGACTTGATTGAAGAAGGAAGTCCATAAGAAAAACTCTTTGTTGGAGGTATGATGATGATAATAATAGTGGCAAAAGGTAGAATCTCACACAAGAAGAGAAGAAAGATTATGAGGCAAAAGAAGGGATGAGTGAGAACCTTTGTATAGCAAAGTTTATGAAATTATTTTCGTGAGAAAGTCCATGAAATCAATGGAGATTTGGCCCATAAGAGAGAAAAATTAAAATCTTTCCAAAATGAGCTCTCTAATCAATAACAATTAGGATTTAATCAATTAGATATTCAAAAAGAATGAGATTTAGTGTGTTCCTTATAAATAAGTTGATTCGCTTGAGTTTTGGAAAAGATACATTCTGATTTCTCCTGAATATTTGAAGTAGAAGTAAACTATAATTGATTATCCATCTGGTCCAAACGAACATCATACTACTTTCAACCTTTCTTGTTTCTTTTACGCCTTGGTAGGATTTTGGGCTTGGTTGATTTCTTTGGCACCCTTAAACTTTAGCAATGCACCATTTTACCTAGATATTTCAATTTTTGTTTTGAACGCTTGCTAAAGGAATAAATAACTTAAACCAAAAATTTGTTATTGATAAAAAAATATTCACTATACATGAAGAATACCACTTGCCAGACAATTTCCTCAGAGTTTTCTGATTCAATTTCTACCAAGTATTTTACCTCTAAAATCTAAAAAATTCTTGAGAAAATTCCCCCTTTTAAGGGAACTACAAACCATTATCTACGGATTATTTAATACGAGAGTTGGATAAAAACACCATCATGAGTGTCGAGCACCACCATTAATGGCAACAAACATTAAGAGATTGTCATAATCAGTTATGGACGTGATTAGGCATATAATCTAATCGATTAGACAAGTTAAAAAATTGACCTAATCAAGCAAACAGTCCACTATGTGTGTGTGTGTGTGTGTGTGTGTTTCCGCGTGCGTGCATGGTTTTGAGTGGGGAGGATGTGAGTGTGCGTGCGTGCTTGCATGTGTGTGTCTGCGCGCTTGCATATGTGTGTGTTTGTATGCGTGTGTGAGGGGGGAGGGTGTATGTGCGTACGTGGGTGGTTGTGTGGGTGGGTGCATGCGCGTGTGTATAGGTGTACGTGCACGCTTGCGTGTATGTGTGTGTCTTTATGTATGCGCGTGCATGTGTGCTTGCGAGTTGGTGTTTGTGTGTGTGCGCGTGTGAAAAAATTATATTATTTTAATTAAAAAGTGTGTATGTGTGTGTGTGTATGTATGTATGTGTATGTTTGTGTGTGTGCGTGTATGTGTGTGTGTGTGTGTGTGTGTGTGTGTGTGCGCGTGTGTGCGTGTGTGAGGGGGGGGGGGGGTGCGTACGTGGATGGTTGTGGGTGGGTGGGTGCATGCGCGTGTGTATAGGTGTACGTTCACACTTATGTGCATGTGTGTGTCTCTGTGTATGTGTGCGCATGTATGCTTGCGAGTTGGTGTTTGTGTGTGTGCATGTGTGAAAAAATTATGTTATATTAATTAAAAAGAAAAGGGAAAGGCTTCTTTGTGTGTGTGTCTGTGCGTGTGTGTACTTGTGTGTGTGTGTGTGTGTGTGTGTGTGTGTGTGTGTGTGTGTGTGCGTGTGTGCGTGTGTGTGTGTGTGTATGAGTGTGTGCGTGTGTGCTTGGGTGCGTGAGTGTGTGCGTGCGTGCTGTGAGGGCAAAGATGCCTAGTTCGTATTTTAATGATGTCAAACTTTTCTAGTCGTCCATAACGTGTACTTTGGACGGTGTCATCATATCATAGAATGCATTCATCCCCTAACATGTTCAAAGTATAAGGTCAACGTGTCCAGCCATATAGGAGCATATCATAGATGTGAATCATGCACTTGATCATCTTCAATACTCTAGGTTCATAAGAGATTGGTTTAAATTGATCAAAATACATCTCAAAACTCATTTTTGACAATTTAAGAACTGTGAGTCGACTCATGACTCGGAGCGTAACTCTCGGGTCTGAACAGATCGAGTCACAAGTCGACTCAATCCTGGGAAAACTGAATGAGTCGACTCATCCACATGTTGCATCGACTCATTGCTTATTTCCATTTGAGCCATGTAGCCACGGGGTCTGAACAGGTCGAGTCATAGGTCGACTCAACCCTGGAAAAACTATGTTTGAGTCAACTGATCCCTTGTTTGAGTTGACTCATCGCCTGCTTCACTTGAATAATTTTGCCTCGGGTCTAAACAGGTCAAGTGATCTGTGTGAACAGGTCGAGTGGTTGCTGCTTGGACTCAATTTTATGTTGTGTAATTGTGCAAAATAATTTGGTTATGTCTGTTATTTGGTCCATGCATCATATAAATATTCTAGAGTCTCTTCTCCAAAAAAGTAACAAGAAAAGTGAAAGATATACACCAAAGTGCTCTTCATCTTCATTCTCCATTGCATTTCTCAACAAATACACATAACAATTTTTGTTGATCATTGTGCATTGCTGTGGTGATAACGTTCAAATAGGATTGTGTAATCTTAGTTTGGGTTGAGGCTTTGTGTGGGTTTTTCTTGAATAAAACCATTGGGATTTTGTCCTCCAAGAATTGGGGGTTTTTGCACTAACATTTGCTTCACATAATCAGTCGAGTGAAAAGTTTGAAGACCGGTGGGTGCAATCAAACAAGTAACGGTAACCGGAGTATTGTGAAGAAAGCGTTAGGTTCAAGCGACATGCGATCGAAATCAGTCGAGCTGAAGTTTTAGAGAACGTGGAGTTCTTGCAATAAGGTAATTGTAACTGGAGGTTTGTTCGAAGCGCTTGAAGGACTTGGTTCAACTCGAATCAATGGGAGAGAAGTGAATAGGATCTGCAACAACATTAGGGGTTGATTGATGGTGATCATTTATTCTCTTATATCAACTTTGCAACTTAATAATAAATATATCTCAATTCTAGTTTTAGAATTGAGGGCAGACGTATCCTAAGCGAGGACGGTAGGGGAACTGCCTAAACAAATCTGTTGCCATTCTCTCTTTCTCTTAACTCTTTAAATTCTGCATTTATTACGTTTTGTGTGAAATTAATAGTAAAATCAATCTCGCTTGATTGTTGTGCATAGTAGTTATTCGATAAATTGGTGCAATCACTTTGATTGCAACTAAGCAAAATTCTGCACATTCAATTTGAGTGAAATTGAGACTTGGTGAGGAGTGCTTACCAAGTGTTCGATAAAATTATTCTCACACAAATCTATTAATATTTTACTTGCTCTCTTATTGTGTTAACGCATTATTAGAGGTAACGATATCAAGGATTGTGGTAGTTAATCGATTGATTTAGATAGTGGTTGATTATCTTTATCTTAGTTATTCCATTCGGTTTCATGCATATCCGATCTTTCCATTAAAGGATCGTTTAGACGATTGTAATCTAGGGAGCTTTCACAACTGTTGAAAACAATTTTAAAAAATGCTAAATTTCAAATACTGATATATTCAACCCCCCTTCTAGATCGGTACTATCGTCTAACACGTTCGTGTGAATGTTTTTGCGTGCTTACGTGTGTGAGTGTGTGCTTGTGTGTGTGCGTGCGTGCGTGTGTGCTTGGGTGCGTGAGTGTGTGCGTGTGAACATTTTTGCGTGCTTGCGTGCGTCGTGTGAATGTTTTTGTGTGCTTGTGTGTGTGCATGTGTGCTTGTGTGTGTGTGTGTGTGTGTGTGTGCATGTGTGTGTGTGTGTGTGTGCGTTTATGGGTGTGGGTCCGTGTGTGCATGTGTGGGTATTTGTGTGTGTGGGACTGTGTGTGCATGTGTCGGTGTGGATGGGTGTGTGGGGGTCTGTGTGAGCGTGTGTGTGCGTGTGGGTGTTTGTGTGTGTGTGGGTCTGTGTGTGCATGTGTGGGTGTGGGTGTGCGTACGTGTGTGTTCGTGTGTTCGTGTGTGCGTGTGGTTGCGTGTGCGTGCGTGTGTGCATGCGTGTCTGTGTCTGTGTGTATGTGTGCGCGCGCAGGTGTGTGCTTGTGAATGAGTGTGTGAAAAAATTATGTTATTTTAATTTAAAAGAAAAGTAAGAGGTTTCTCTCTATGTGTGTGTGCGCGCGCGTGTGTGTGCTTGCGAATTAGTGTGTGAAAAAATTATGTTATTTTAATTTAAAAGAAAAGTAAGAGGTTTCTCTCTATGTGTGTGTGCGCGCGCGGGTGTGTGCTTGCGAATTAGTGTGTGAAAAAATTATGTTATTTTAATTTAAAAGAAAAGTAAGAGGTTTCTCTCTATGTGTGTGAGCGCGCGCGGGTGTGTGCTTGCGAATTAGTGTGTGAAAAAATTATGTTATTTTAATTTAAAAGAAAAGTAAGAGGTTTCTCTGTATGTGTGTGCACGTGTGAGAGATATTTATCCATACTATTTATGGAAACACCTTTGTGTCTATACAATAAATTGATCACTCAGACAAACACAATCATACGAGTTTTCACTCTTCCTCTCTTTCACACTCTTAAGCTATGTTTTGGTATTATCTTTAACTTTATCACCACACATGAACTTTGAGCCTTCTTGATGAGACTTAATATATTTTCGTATTAGTTGTCATCATTTGAGATGTTTTAAATCACTAGTGATTATAAAACCTAGTTTATCACTTGAACTCACTTTGGCTTGATTCAAAAAGATAACTTGATCTTGAACACCCATCTTGTGCATCTTTAACTGCTGGATCTTTTTTTAGTAGTTATTCGACTCAAGTGTTGTTATCATTAATACAACTTCAAATGTTGTCATCATTAAAATCATGTCATCATCAAAATTATGCCATCCTCAATATTAAGCAATTACTTTTTGAATCTTGCTATCCATGAATTTTATCATCTTGGATCACTTACCAGGAAGCATATAAATTATAAATCTGCATTCTCTCCATTTTATGATGACACATTAATCAAGTTCTAAAAAAGATCAAACTCATGTCGAAAAATAAGTATGGGTGGCAATTGGATCCATTTAGAGAAAATCCATCCAATCCATCCATCAAAAAATCCATCCAATCCATCCGGTACATAAAAAATTAAGTTAATGGATTGATCCAATCCATCCATTTATAAGCATGGATTATCCAATCCATCCAACACATTTTAATGATCCAATTGATTTTTTTATCTAATTTTAAAAAAATAATTTTTTTCAAATATTAATTTTTTTTTAAAATAAAAAATATTTTTTTTTTCTAAAAAAATCTTTTTTTTTGAAAAATAAAAATAAATTTATTTTTTCGAAAAAAAATATTTTTTTTGAAAATACAAAAAATCGTTTTTTTTTCCAAAAATTTAAAAATAATTTAAAAAATACCAAATTTTGATTTTATTTTCGAAAAATTTATTTTTTTACGAATATAAAAAAAATATTTTTTTTCAAAAAAAAAACAATTTTTAAATTTTTTTTTTCGGAAATAAAAAAATATTTTTTTAAAAAAAAATGATTTTTCTCAAAAAAAGCTGATATTGTTTTATTAAAAAAAATATAAAAAAATAAAAAAAATAAAATAAAAAAAGTGATTTTTTTCAAAAAAGAAAAATTTTAAAGGAAAAAGAAATGGATGGATGGATATCCATCCACTAAAAATATGATAATGGATGGATTGGATGGATTTTTATTCTTAATGGATGGATTGGATTGGATATTTTTAAAAAACTTTTAGTGGATTGTTAATGGATAATGGATTGTTTTGATCCATCCATTAACGATCCAATCCATATCCATCCAATCCATCCATTTTGCCACCCCTAAAAATAAGTATGTTGAAAATGAGAATGAACCTCTAGGATAGACAAGTCTATACTTGGATGACTTGCATTTAAATAGAATATTGTTGAATTCAAGCATAAATCACTACTAATAATATTTTGTTTCTACATATTCCGAGGGTCTAGCTTATTCTACTAATCACACCTCGTTGATGAGTCATATTTATTTCTAGATTTATAAACGCATGTACTTTAATGTCACACAAGATGCTAAAACCAAGCAAAGTTTTAGAATAAAGTAATAAACATTGCTAAAAGAAATTGCATAGAGCTGCTAGCACTTAAATATAACAACACCTATTCCAACATTTCATCAACAGACAAACATAACATTAAAATAACCTCAACTAAATTCAACAAAGGAGGAATAAGGCACAAAACAAGATTATAAATAATCAAAAACAAAAAGCAAAAGAGTATTATAAAATTCCTACCTATATATCATAATATTATTATATACATATTATATCATGCAATGTCTTCTACATATGCATAACAGCTAGACCACCCCTGTCACCGCCCTGATATCAACAAATTTTTGGGGGGATGTTTTTGATAAACATAAAATCTTCATAAATTAAAACAAAAAAACAAATAAAGATTCTAAAAGAAAAAGGTTGTTCCCAATACTATGGTCCACTAGCTTTTCTTTTTTCTAAAATAAACAAAACACAAAAGGACAAAAATGCCCTCGTCTTCCATGCCATGCCATGTCCTTCACCTTTGTTGTGGGGCCTATTACATGTCTTTTATTGAAAATATGAACTTTTCTTCTGCATGAGGTAAACTTGACACTGTAAAAAAGTTTTACCAATCCTAAAACCAGGAACAACAGTGAAACCAACCACAGGTTCTTCTTCTGGTTCAACAATTGTTGTTGTCTTGTCTGAATTTGCACACATGAACATTTCATCGTTCACACTTTCCATGTACACATCAGAAAATCTACACCCTTTTGAAACTTGGAAAATCTCAGCTTGTTCTTCAAAAGAGTATGCTAAACAATGTAATAGATAAACCCTTTTCGCCATTTCAGCAAACGATGTGAAAAAATCACTTTTTGGAAACTCTCCATTGCTTATAAAGTTCCTGTGATTCATGTTTCCGAAAAACGATGACTCCATTTTCGGATGAACGAGTCTCAAATACTTGTTCCTGCAGAATTTGGCAAACGATGATTGTGGTTTCACGGAGAGAAAGTCTTTAACTTTCCCTGATTTCAGCTCGTTGAAGCTCTGAAAGAACCAGTTTTGTTGATTGGATCTGTCATCCGGAAGCGACTCGTTTGGAAGATTGAAATTCGGGAAGTGAAATGCCTCGAACATTTCTTTGCAAACAAAGGATTCGATTGCGAAACACTTGTGATCTTCTATGAGGTAAACAACATTGTGTTCAATAGCATCGACAGCAGCATCGATATCCCATTTTGCAGATCTCATTTCATCGACAACTAACCTCACAAAGCTTCTAATCGATTTAACAGTATGACGAAGAATGCTAGCAAAATGGCTAGGACTTAACCCTGATATGTTAACATTATTATCTAGCGAAGATGAAGATAAAGATAACGATCCACTTTGATTCAATCTCTTCTCGATTAACTTGTTATGACTATTAGCTTCCACTAATTTCTCTTTAAGAAACATAATCTCAGAAGCTTTGAGCCTTACCTGTGACTCTAACTTCTTCGCTGTAATCTCATAGGTTTTTATAACACCTTTTGTCTCCTTCGATTCAGCTTCGAGTATCGCTTTCTCCGGCGAAGGATCATATTGTTTCTTCAAGTAACACTGCTTCAGCTCAGACAAATGCTTCAACTCAGAAACTAGTAGTTTATCAGAAGCTTCAATTCCATCAGGATCAAAAGGTGATTGAAAATGCTGTAGCTCAGCATACGCGCCTTTAACAGTCGAAACGCTGGCGAAAACCTTCGCGAGAAGTGCTTCTGTTGCAACTCTTTGTTCTTGAAGCTCTTCATCTTCATCAACCTTGTTGAACGATTCAGACCAATTAATTGGAGTTGTTTCATCCTTTGGATTTGTTTCAGATATAGTAACATTCTTCAAAAATGCTCTGAGATGAAGAACTTTGGCAAAATTTCTAGCTAGTTTCTTGCTTGGTGTTACCGCTAATGGTTTCACTGATTCCATCTGAAAAAGTAGAAAATGAAAACACAAGAAAATGAGAATTTATAATGTTTACTAGTAGATGACAATATCTTTGAAAAGGATTCACAATTTCAATAAAATAATAAAATAGTGATCATGAAGAGCATATTTAGACAAACTATTATTATTAAAAAAAAAGTAAAATGCTTTAACACATAGATCGAGGACTTTTAGTAGTTGCGGAATTTTCTTTTTATTTATAAATATATATTTACATTACCCAATAAAAAAATATATATGTATTAGTTTCAATAATATATATATATATATATATATATATATATATATATATATATATATATATATATATATATATATATATATATATATATATATATATATATATATATATATATATATTCTCTGATTATAACCCTTAGGATTCTCTGATTTATGCATATCCATTTCAGCATCTTTGAAGATCTAGCCATACAGTGACAAGCAGTGTTTGGAACATAAGCTAAAATTTAAAGTGAAATGTCTGACAGAGACTTGAAACTTTATAATCATGACAACAAAAAATGTTCCTCAAACAAACACAAAGGACGGTGTGTGTGACTGTGTCACATTACATTACACAACTAGTAAAAAAAAAGAAAAAGAAAAAGAAATTTTGGTTTATGTAAGTTAGTAGTAAGTGAGTGTAATGTCCAATGAGGGGCAAAAATGTCAAAAATATAAATATAAATGTTATTCAAGAAATGTAGGAATATTTTGTTAAGTGTAAGTGACTGTAACATATAACATCTTCCCAATGTTTATGTCATTTCAACATCCATTGTGTCAGAAGTTCACATGCCTCTTTATTTTTATTCAAAAAAAAGTCAAAAATCATACAACTTGAGATTCTCTGTCTTTGTGAAATTACCAAACAATTCACACTGCAAATTCCCAAATCCTCCTAAGATTACAATAATACTCCCAAGAAACATGTATTATTAGATATTGGTATACCTAAAATAAACATTGCAAATTTGTACTAGTATCCAACACTACCTAAAATGTAGTACTGTACTAATTGATCTTTATTTATTTATTTATAAAAAACACAAGAAAAAGGTTAAGAAACCAAAAAGGAATGAAACATACCTTGAGAAATATGAGGAGGTGAATCTGAAGGTTTCAAATGGTCATGGTGAAACGTAAATTTCAAGTTAACAGACAGAAAAATTTACTCCAACCAAATGTAACTTTCCTGCAACAAATATTCATAAGAAAATTAAAATGTTGAAATAAAGAAAAAGAAAAAAAAAGAAAAAAGACACTTCTCCAAACAAGAAAAACAACAACACACCCGAAAGGGGAAAAACACTGAACAAACACTATCAACAACAACAACAACGTTAACTAATAACAACCACATTCATAAGAATCATCGAAACACGTAATATCTAAAAAAAATTATAACATAAAAAAATTTCAGAAAATAAAATAAAATAAGAAAGGAATTTTATTTTTAAAGATGAAAACTTTTCTTCAGTGGATAACAAAAAAAACCACTTTCACCTTGAAGACAGATCAAAACAGAAACACCCCAAAAGCTACTGAATCAGCTTCTTTAAACTGCTATATGGTAAAAAAAAAATCTAAATTGAGAAAAAGAGAAAACATAAAAGGAAAAATTGGAAGGGTTATTGATATTAACTATACCTTTTGCTACAATGGTGAATGGGTGAAAAATAATTAGTTGGGGTAGGAGTGCAGGGTCTTCAATGGTGTGAGGTGTAGAAAGTAGAGATTTTGAAGTGTTGGGAAGAAAATAGTAGCGTGGGGTTTTGGTTTTACCCTTTGGCTGAAAGAGAGAGGAGAGAGAATAAAAGCTCGAGAGTAGAGAGAGAGAGAGAGAATATTTGGAATGACGAAAAACACACTAAGCGATAGCTGTCCGAACCTACTTGTGTTCTCTTGCCTTTGAAATTTTAAAACGTTACAAAAAAAATGTTTTTTAATCTCTTATCAACTTAATTCTTAAATTATTGAAATCAACTTTAAGAAATTAAACTATTATTTTATTCATCTAAAGGCTATATATAGTTGGATAATGGAATAATTTAAAAAATCTTTAAATTAATTTTAATATCTTAGATATTAAATTGGTACGAAAGTGGTAATTAAGAACGGTTAACTAAGGTTCGATTTTTTTTCGAAACATTTCTTTTTTAAGGATTAATTTTTTTTCCTTTTATAATGTTAACGAACTAAAATCTACTAGGATCTCTTAATTGTTGATTTTTGCTTTGTGATTATTTTGAATAACTTGTATTTGAAATATCAAGGTAATGTGGTGTTTTTATTTGTCAAAATTTATTAATATAGTCTTATGAGAAATTCATTAATTTTTCTCGAATAATCATTAACTCTATAATAAATTTGTTTTGTATCGGATAAAAGGTATAAGGATTCAGTGTTTTGCACCGATCAAAAGTTTAATAATATGAGATTCATCCATTTTTTCAATTTTATCAAATACACAATCTCTAATCTCCATTTTTATCGAGGTTATCTCAAATCCTAAATTGATTTGAGCATTTGAGTGTTAATCATACAGGTACCTCTCTTCTGAACTGTCGTATCGGAGATTAGTGAGTTGACTCAAGATCAACGTTTCTCATTCAATGAGCATCGTGATCACAACCTTTGATCAACGATGCCACATCGTAAAGTCGCATGCGAAGTTCCGTTCCACCATGATTTTCGCATCTCATCCATTTCACCAACTAGTGACATCTTAGTGACTCCAAATCAGTATCGCGTTCAACCTTCTGATCCGAACAAATTTTGTCGATTTGCACGTGTCGTTTGATTTCTTCGTTCACACCCTCCTAGATCTGGGAAGCAATGGGACTGGGAGTTAAGCGTAGAGGTTCGTCGGGGCCTACCCAAGCTCAACTCCATCGTCCAGATCTGCGATTTCCTCAAAAATCCCGCAGATAAGCAGGAATGATAATCTTAGGTCTGGATTTTGAATCACGCCAACTTCTGAAGGAAATCTCTAAAAAGACCAAGCATAAACCTTGTCGACCTCCAACCAGGAGAAGACGTCAGCATTTTCCACACGACTGGGAAGGTCGTAGAGACAACATCAGTCAGGTGTCACATGTTCATAGTTAATGGCACTCGGGTGTCGCAAGATCATAATTAATATCGGGCGTCGAACGAACATCGGGGAGCATCCCACGGATCTCGTAGGATTTTTGTTGGATGCATCAGGGCTTCCACCGACCAAAGAGAGAAGGAGAGGTCCACTAGCGGTGCCCGGTAAAAAATGTCACGAGCCTCTGTCGCTAAAAGACTTGTCGGCATCCATGTCTGATAGAATCTCTCAGACTTTGTTTCAGAAGGGAATTAACAAGTTGGAATACATCACCCCTAGCCTATCAAGTCAAGCAAGTATCCCGAATAAATCAAATAAGATCTGAGTCTAAAGATGTTGGCCTAATCCAACCCCGAAAAGTAGAGTCGAACGCATCAGAGGTCGGCCATTTCCCAAGCCAATAACTCAGTCCTCTAGATCAACTAACCATCAAGCCACCCGGACAACACATCAGAGGGAGAGCGATCTGAATACACTTTCGATCGACTACAAGATTTAATTTATGTTGTTGACACCAAATTTTGGATTCCAATGGTTCTCTCAAAGAGGTTTTTCCTGTTTTACTATAGCAATAAAATCCCCTCAGCGTCGAGCATGCATTTGAAGTTCAAAGATATTATCGAAGACGCTTTGCACGTACTACTAAAGCAATTAATTCCCCATAGTGCCATTGTGCGCCTCTAGAGTCCAGGGAAGTTGTCAGAGACATTTTGCACATCTGACTACAACAACAAATTCCTTCAGGGGTGCTATCAGAGACACTTTACACGTCTGAATACATCATATAAATACCCCATGTCAAAGACATAAACATAATTGTGTGTAGCTGGTGCAACCCCCCACCCCCCATCATTCGGATCTATCCAATCCATGAGACGTGAGTGATGAAGCTTAGAGAAGTTCACCTCGATCTGAGTTATACCTCGAGGAAAGGGAGGGGGATCGTCTACCCTTGGCCATAGAATGATCCTTTACGACGCGGAGCATTGTTCAAAAAGCATGGTCGCATCAAGTAGGTTTCATGTCCCTCGTTTGTAAGTATAATTCAAAATATAATCGCACTTAACTAGATTTGTGCCTCATCCATATGGATATGATTAAGGCATCGCCGCATCTAGCTGGTTTTGCACAAAATACTTACAGGTACAATTGAAAGCATGAATGCTTATAGTCGAGCTCGTATCTCATTAGTAAGAAGCCAACACGCGCATACATTAGATTGAATCATTACTTTGTATACACAACTACGTTCCAATCACGGCCATGTCTAACCAGCTCGACAGCTCATCCAGATAACACGTACATCTTAACACAACATACTCACAAACAATGCAACCATACATGGTCTTACTAAACACATGAGGTTATTTACACTTTAAGTGAATATTATTTGCTGCTCTCTATAGCACATAAATTATGCAAATTGCAGGGCTCAGAAGCAAAAAGAATAATGAGAGTAGGAACAAAAAAATCCTCCAACATCAGTGCTTGGCTTTGAAGCATTTGAACCACTTTTGGCGTTCTCTCTAGGAACCGCTATAAAAGGATCCAGTTGATCAATAATAACATTAAGGCCAGGATAAAACCCTCGCACCTGCCCTAACATTTGATCTTGGACCATATACACGACGTTCACAACCCACTAAAGGAATCTTGAGATTTTTTTCGAACAACGGCCATTTCCTCCTTGAGGCCTCTCAATGCATTGAATCGACCATCTTCTTCTACTGAAGAACTTTCTGACCCGCCTCGAATTCTCGACACACTTCTGCCACATCTTCAAAAGCCTTCGTTCAGCGTTTCTCTCCCTCAACAATAGAAGCATCCAATTTCGTTATCCGAGCAGGAAAAGTGGACGGAAGACCGTACCAATCAACCTTTTCTCGCAAAGAGTCAGTATATTTGGCCTTCGCCCGTAGTTCAACAAACTCCTTCTCAACTTCAGCATTTCCCCGCTCAAGGGCCTCAAATTTCTCCTTTAATCCATCTGGCTCCCTCAAAAGATCACCAGAGCCCAGTACATTGTTTTGGCCAGCAGCTGCTATAGAAACCAGAGATCCGACACTGAACAAGGTACAAAAATCATCTACAAAAAGAACCAGCCTATCAGTTACAAATAAGCTTCAGACAAAATCCAAATCCTCATTAGCCATAGCAACAGCAAATTTCTCCTGAGTGCTTGATATCAGGATGGAAGAATGGTAGGGAGTCGGAATAAAGAAGTAAGAGCCTCCTGATTTGCACCCTCCAACAAGTGAGCCTGTTTGGAAGAACCCTCTTCAGTAGGGGTAGATAAGATATCACCCTGACTCCTCTTGCCATGAGATGGGGACGAAGAAGGCTCGTGAATAGAAAAGTCAGTTGTCATAATAGTCAATTGTTCCACCTCGTTCATATGTTATACTCGGGGTAGCATCTGTAACTACCGTTGGGGAAGTTGTAACACCCTAACCCTGAAACTTATATAACAAGCATTATTCGCTGATTAAAATGTTATCAACTTCAAAACATCTCAACTTTATTTAAATAGCAACGGAAAATCAAATAAAAACACTCAACCAAATCATGTTTGTTCTCAACTTCAAAATAACGTCATAAAAACTCCTCAAAACAATATTTTGAATTCAACAACTAAACAAATGTCCTAGCCTCGAGGTCACATAATCGTAGCATAATCACTAACTAAACAACGAAAATAAATGGAAATAACTTCAAAAGTTATCTTCCAATCACAATAATAACTTCTAAATCCTGATAATATGTGAGGTGTCCATGATGGACAACATCAAAGCAAAGGGGGTGATAATTCCCGTCAATAAATTAACAGAATAAATTGCAAGGTAGAATTCAAACATCCACACGTTCAACAACAATCGCACATCATTCTCGCACTTAATCCATCAACACACACACACACAACAATCATATTTCATCATTTAATTATACAATGAGAATCTCAACTTCAACTGGACTCATATGCATGTGGTACCAATTAATGAAGGTTCTTCATACGAACCGGGTTCACCCTCTTAGACCTCGAACCCACCCTTCTAGATTTGGGACAAGTCATTAGTCCATCCTTCTAGACTTATAACTTGCCTCTTTCAATAATAACAAAGACACATTGGATGTGTGTCACAACACGTTAATGCAACAACAACATAATGTTTAAAGTCCCCTCATGACAATAACCATAACATGAATTGACCCAACGATCATAGTTCTCCTCCCGAACAATCATTCCACAACTACATACTTATCATTTCAACAACATAAATCATGCTCATACAACATTATATCATAATCATAATTCACATCAAGTAATACAATATCATCATTTATTGTGCACATTGTAAGACCTCAATTTTGACCCTAAGATCCCTCATGTAATTTCATCATAAGCATTAGCATTGAGATCATACCTTGGCATCCTCCTTACCCCTCTTTAATTGGGTTTATTTTGGGAGAGATCACCAAGCATTATGTGATTGTGTCATACTTGTATTTTATCATTTTACTAACCAAAATACCAAAAATATGTCTTTGTATTTGCCTAACTCTTTTGTAGGTAGGGCATGATCACCATTGATCTATCAAGTTCATATCTAGGGTTTGAGACCCTCATGACAAGGAGCATAGCCATAAATTTATCCAAGAATGTTTATGAGCATCATATATGAGTTCCATTGATTCCTACATGTTATATTTATCAAGTTTTCTTCAAGAGTTTGGAAGTGATTTGTTTTGGAAACCCTAGTTTGACTGGGTATCTTAAGTAACTTCTCCAAAAAGCTATCTCACCAATTGATCAAATTTCTCAAGGGAAACTTCAAAATTCATCATGTTATGCATATATGATCTACCAAGAGCCTATAAAGTCAATAGAATTGAAGGATAGCAAGTTGGTTAATGGTGGTTGGCTAGATGAATTCATCTGATCAAAATTGGGTCTCCCTAGACCATATCTCCTACAACTTTCACCATATGAAAATGATTCCAAGATCAACGCTGCTCTAAATAATATTCCAAACAACTTTTATGTTGAGACCTAGAGCTAGGTTTGCTTGGAAAATCATTTTCTATATTGAAACATTATAGGTCATTTTGTCTAAACCCTAATTTGAAAGTCAATTTCCCAAGGCCATAACTTGCTCAATTTTTATGAGATGAAATATTTCCAAGTTGAACAATCAAATTCAAAATGTCTAATTCAACTTTGATGTTTAGAGTGATAGCTAATTCAACTTTTATGAGCATGTGATATGAGGATACATTATAGGTCATTTTTGACCTATACCATTGAACAAGTGATTTTTCCAAACTTCAAAAATGCATAACTCTATCATTCCAAATCCAAATGACATGAAATTGGTGACCATTTTGAAGGTATTTAAAAGGTATACAACTTTGATGAAGACAATATTCTCATTTGAAGCTCATATAAAAAGTTAAGCAAGGTGGAATATTGAGATATATGGCTTGACACTTAGAAAAAATTTCCACATGTTGAAATTTCCAAACTTCCACCTCAAAATTCTCCATGTTCCAAGATCCAAATGAAAAAGTGTTGAACATAAAACTTGTTCCTCTTGATCTAACCTTTCTAAAAAGTCCAATTTCATCCTTTTTGGACAAAGATTGCTAGGTCTGTGCATGGCTTTAACAGGGTTGCATCATTGGAAAGAATCAATCACACAAACTTCAGTTCACAATGCCTTGCCATTCAAGCTTCATTCAGACTTCAATTGGAATCATTTTGTACCTTATTGAATGCATCATGGGCCTGTACATTCCCATGCACTCGTGCCATCCATATTGCCAATTTTGGACAGATTTTGAAGTGTGCAAATATCATTCCCTTTGGCTATAAATAGAAGGCCTTTGAGCTCATTTGAACAGGACTTTGCGCGCCAGCTTTGCCCCCCATTGAAACCCTCTCATTCTAAAGGAAAACTTGAGAAATTTCAATTTGAAATTTGAGTTTGAATCTCAACTGTTGGAGATCAAGAACTCCAGGATTAAAAGCCTTGCAACCTCTCTAATCACTTCCTGCTAGCTTCTCAATTGTGATAAGATCGTGTTTGGAGCAAGTAACATCAAGAACTGCATAGCATTGAAGGTGATTTTCAGAAAATTTCATCTCTTAGATTTTCACTTAATTCTCTTATATCTTTGGTTGTCTTAAGTCCTACAAATGTATGCAAGAAGATTGAGTTGCTTAGAGGTCAAATCGAAGCAACTCAATTGACACACCTCAAAATTCAACTAATCATATCTTTCTATATATGTGGAGTTAGTTAAAATTGAGGTTGGGTTCGTGCTCTACGCCATTTTTTCTTTCAGATCATGTCCTCCCTTTTTATTTTGGTGATGGTTGAGGGTGGACCAGTCCGGTGAGGTCCACCGGAGAAGAAGACCGGAGCTCTGGCTCCGGCGATGTGTTGGCATCTCTCCAAACCACATGATCCTTTTCAAATGTTTTAATCTCGTGCCTTGGCTTTGCATACCATCCCTGCAGGGTATTGACTAATGTCCATTGTAGAACGCGCACTGAGGACCACTTGATCTGCCACCTCAATTAATGAGGGAGATCAAGTGGTCCACGTTTTTTGCTATTTTCTGATTTTTATTTTAATTCTTTTATTTTCATTAATTCATATTAATTTTAATATTGATCCAAAAAAATATGAGAGTTATACCAAAAAAATTCAAATAATTTCCTCTTTCATATTTTGAATTAAAATTATTTTTTGGATCATTATTAATATTTTTCCTGATTTAATTGTTTTTGTGATTATTTTTAATTGTTTAAAAATACTTTTAAGTCTTTAAAAATTCTGAACTTTTTTCTCCAAAGTCCTTTGACCTTGTTTTACCTATGATAAATCTCACGGTCATTTCTTTGGTGTTTTGATGAGGTTTTAGGAATTTGACAAACCATATATAATTTAAATGCCTTATTTTAGTATTTTTAATTTGAATAAAGGCCAATTAATTATGTTGACCACTTGTAATGACTTGTTTGAGTTTGACTCTTGTTGTTGGGTCTTGGTCAAGGTTGACTTGACTTTGTCAAGTTAATATCATTGGATTTAGGGGATTGATAGAATGTACATTCCATCTCCCAAAATAAATGGATCATATTAATTTGGTAAAAGTCCTCCTTTGACTAATTTGAGTTTTGATCCATTCCCCTCCCTCTTCATCTCATTCCCCCTTCTTTATGCATTCATCTCATTTGGTCTATGATATCTGAAAGTCCTAAGGCTAGTTGATTGAAAAATCAACATAAGTATGAATGAGATTAGGCCACCTCTTTTGCATATTCTTTTTGTGTGTGGTATGTTTCATGAGCATAGTTCATTATACTATGTCTCTAACATGCATTAACACAAAAATTCTATTGCCCAATCTCAAATAGTTGTGATTTCTATATAAGTCCAATTACGATTGCTTAACATAGCGCTAAATTTGTGACATAAAAGGCATAGCATTCTAGTTAGTGAGATTGTAAGTCTTCCCTCTTTCATGGTATTGTGTGGAAACTTGGCCTTTTTTCCTTCCTTTGGAAGATGTCTTGGTTCAAGGATCCATGCTTGTGATAAGTGGGTTGAGTGTTCTCCAAAGAATGACTTAAAAATGAAAAGCAAAAGCAAAACAATACTAACTTCTAACTCATTAACAACTAACTTTTAATTTCAAGCCATTTACTTTAATGTCATTTAATTTTAGTCTTTATTCATTTGCCATTATTCATACCATTCTAATTGTTTATGTTAATGCAATTTTCACTTTGTCCATTTGGACCATATTGTGTGATATATCTTATTTGTGTATACTTTGCCTGTTTGTGTGGTCTTTGACCATTAATGTACATAATTACAACAAAGACCCTAAAAAAACATTTGTGTGGACTGTTGGCTTGATCTTGGACAAATGGACTTAGAACTTAGGCAACATTCCTATGCTAAAGGACTTGGCCAATGCCAACTTTCTGTGAAACCAAGGGCTTGCAATTTGAAACTTCATCTGATACATCATTCAAGATCCCTCAGAGTACATCTGCAACATGATCATTGTGAAGCTATTATTTTGAACCTGTAACTTGTGGAATTCATTTGTTACATGGGCTAATTTGAAGAAGATCATGGAGTTGCTAAGCTTGGATATGGCTATCTTTATTTGATGCCTTGCTCTTCAAGATAATATAATTGTGCATTTGTGTGTTGCTTGATTCTAAATGTCCAGGGGAATTTGGGTTTCTATTAACATTCTTGTTTATTGGATTGTTACCCATTGGTCAGATCTTTCCAACTCTTAACTTTTAATTTTGTGTATAGCATTAGTCTCTTCATCTTCTCCCCATTTATTTAATTTCAAAATCTATCCCTCCTTTTTAAAACTTTCTTTGTTTGAACTTATTTTGTTCTAAACTTTGACCACTTTGTAAAAAGATAGAAACTTTGGCCTTATGCCATTGCATTTCCAAACTTCTTTTCTTAAATCAAATTTGTAAATAAACTTAACTATACTTGACTTAAACTTTCAGAAAAGCCAAAAAGAACAAACTCATTCAAACCATTTTTAGGGCTTTGTGTCTTTCAAACTTAATTTTTGTTAAAAGCAATGCATCCACTTTAAAATTTATATCACGAACTACGAGGTTTTGATTCCTCATTTTTATGTTGGTGCGTAGGCATAAGTCTGAAGGTCTTGTCAAACACACAAAATATAATTAATGAATTCTCTTCTCATCCCCTCATTCTATTTGTTTGTAAATATCATTTTTGTACCAAATACATATGCACACAAAAAGGGCTCCCTAGGAGTACCTAGGACACTTTGGGTGCTAACACCTTCCCTCTGTGTAACCAACCCCCTTACTTGTAATCTCTGATATTTTATTAGTTTTGATTTATAAACTTCTTACTTTTGGGTTTTGTTCGTACTTTTTCCCTTTTCCCTTGGAAACAATAAAAGCGCGGTGGCGGCTCTGGTTATTTGATGTCTAGCTTATCCGTAGCTTGATGATCATGAATTTACTGCTACAAAAATTAAGTGGCGACTCTGCTGGGGAGTAGTCTCCAGTGGGTTTAGCCTACTTTTTGTGTGTATATATTTGTATATATGTGATGTTTGTATATATGTATGTGTGATATAATTTGCTTGTTGTGCTTGGTGATCTCTAAGTGGTGAGATAAGTTCTAACCCGAACTTGAGTGCAATTAAGATAGGAGGATGGTATAGTCATGTTCGACTTGTGTGGAGTAGTCCTTAGCAAGTTGGATTGAGATCCATCTACTTAATGGAGACTCTTTTGGATTTGGAAATGTCACACAAGTATTTGTGGTTAGGCATTACTATCTCTAATTTGGATCCGAGAAGGTGAAGACCGTAGAACATTTACCCCCTCTTGGCCTATTTAGGACGTAGTGCGGAGACTATTCAAGTGTATACTTGATAACAGTTGTTACATGATACTACACTCAGACGAGTTTCTCTTGAGAATATTATGGGTCCATGAGTCAGTCATCTTAACATGTAATATCCGATAGATGGAATTAAGACTCTGGGAACTTTTTAGAACATGATCTACAGGTTTTTATCCTTAGTTCACTTCTTTGGGATGGTTCTTACCCAGACTCCATGCTCGTGACTTACAACAAACCCTTGATTCTTGGTTGATCCAATCAAGTCTTGTCAATATCAATGGAACTTGGGTGTTGATAAGGTGTAAACCATAATCCACCAAAATGGATGATTGATCTTGACAATGACTTGATTCATCCCTTGACCTTTGTTTGCCTTGTGTGTGATCCCTTATTTGTGATTGTTGCATTCATGCATTCATGCGCATCATAACATTCATCACACGAAAATTTCAAGGAACTGAGGTATTATTTGCAAACGTTTTCAGACCATGGATTATGGACGAAGGAACACTAAGAAGTTCAGTTTCAGATGTCCCAACTTGAAAGAGTTAAGGAAGCTAGCATCTTTTGTATTAGATCCCTTGGACTTCAAACAACTTCATGGGAAGATTCTGTCCATCTTGTCAGCTGACGTGGTTGAAGGACTTTTGAGTGTATTGGTGCAGTTCTATGATCCTCTCTACCGTTGTTTCACTTTGCCAGATTTTCAGCTTGTGCCTACCTTGGAGGAGTATTTTCATCTTTTGGGGATACATGTTTCTAGTAGAGTACCTTTTAGTGGATTGGAGGAGATTCCCCGATCTAGTATTATTGCTGAAGCTCTTCACTTGAAGAAGTCTGAGATAGAGGCCCATTGGGTGAGGAAATGAGGATTGTTTCGGTTGCCATCTGATTTCCTCATCAAGGAAGCTACTACTTTTGCCCAAGCTGGTAGTGTGGACGCTTTTGAAGCTATCTCGGTGTTGCTCATTTATGGATTAGCTTTGTTCCCTAACATTGACGATTTTGTTGATGTTAACGCCATTAGACTCTTCTTGATTGGGAATCCTGTGCCTACTCTATTGGGTGATATGTATTTCTCTTTGCATCTAAGGAATTATAAGGGTGGTGGAACTATTAACATTGCATTCCTCTTCTGTACAAGTGGTTTATTTCGCACTTGCCTCAGACACCTGCTTATATGGAGAACAAACAATGTCTAAGGTGGTCTCAGAGACTTATGTCTCTCACTAATGATGATATAGTTTGGTATGATCCGTCTTTGAGCAGTTTGGATATTATTGATAGTTGTGGTGAATTCTCTAATGTGCCTCTCATTTGTACACAAGGAGGAATTAACTAGAACCTTGCTTTGGCTCGTCGACAACTTAGGTTCCCCTTGAAAGACAAGCCTAATAACACTTTGTTAGAAGGTCTTTTCTATCAAGAGGGTAACAATCCCCAACATTTGAAGTAGAAGATTGTGCATGCTTGGCATAATGTGCATAGGAAAGGAAGATCCAAGCTTGGACCGTGCAATTGTGTAGCTTTGGAAGCTTACACTCTTTGGGTGAAGAAGAGAGCTTTGAAGTTGAAGATGCCCTATCCTTGTGAAATACATATGTATATGGTTGTGGTTGAGCCATTAACTTTCCCTAACCAAGATGTAGAAGAGTTGGAAGACGCGCTCGTCAAGATGAAGCAAGAGAGGGATATGTGGGAAGAGCGTTTTCGTGCTTTGAGCAAGAAGTATGAAGAGTTGCAGTTGGAGTCTAAGGAAAAAGATGCACTTATTGAGCTACTTGAAGAATGAGTGACAAATAGACAGGGAGAGCCAGAGGTTTCATCTTCTAGCATGCCTCAGCCTTCCGTTGCTTAGAAGAAGATTGTTGATCAACTTGGCCTCGAGAAGACTCAGATGAAGGCTTCTTTTGAGACCGAGATCCGTCACATTCGAAGGAAGTACGCACCTTCAGCTAGGTCTTCTGACATTGTTGTTAGGGATCCTTAGGATGACTAGTCTCCTTTTCTCTTGTATTTTTCATTTGGTTTCTGAAATTATACTCAGTGTGATCCTTTCAATTATATAAATGAAAAGAGATTTTTGGTCATATAAAAATTATTGCAATTGTTGATATATATATATATATATATATATATATATATATATATATATATATATATATATATATATATATATATATATATATATATATATATATATATATATATATATATATATATATATATATATATATATATATATATATATATATATATGAAAATGATATAGTAAGTTCCTTGAAAATAAAAATAAATAAACAAGCATTGCATTTCATGCATCATGTGCATAAGCAGGTTTCTCTTTCGCCAGATGTCTCATTGGTGTTTCTTCTGTGCTTTAGCCAAGCTGACTCATTGGTACAACCCCCACGCCAATCATCTCAAAATTATGGAGCATCTAGAGCAAGAGAACAGAGAGCTGAAGGACGAGATCGCCCGCCTGACTGCCATGATGAAGTCAGTTCTTGGATCTCAGAGCCAAGCTTCTCCAACGCCTGCAACTCCTCCTCCTCAGAGGACAGATATTTCAGAGGTGGCTACCTCTACCATGCTTGCTGCTACCGCTCACTTTGTGCCCACTATGCCTGCCGGATTCCCATGGGGAATGCCATCCAACTTTATGCCTGAAGGCTTTGCGCCTACTTTTGCTTCCATGTCGGCATCTAGCCCGGTCATGTCTGTGCCACCTCCCATTGTGCATACCTTACCTTCTGTAAAGGACACCATTTATCACTCCGAACTGTCTGAGGGTCCGGATATTTACGAGAAAATGGATGAAATGAAAGATCAGTTTCTTGAGCTACGCAAGGAATTGAAGATGCTAAGGGGTAAGGACTTGTTTGGAAAGAGTACTGCTGAGTTGTGTTTAGTGCCCAATGTGAATATCCCGGTGAAGTTCAAAGTGCCTGACTTTGAAAAGTATAAAGGGAACACTTGTCCACTGAGTCATCTATTGATGTATGCTCACAAGATGTCTACTCAGACTGACAATGATCAACTGTTGATTTACTACTTCCAAGACAGTCTGACCGGTGTTGCGCTCAGATGGTATATGGGATTAGACAGTGCATGCATTCGTACTTTTAATGACTTGGGAGAGGCTTTTGTAAAGTAATATAAGTACAACATAGATATGGCACCTGATAGATACCAGTTGAGGTCTATGTCTCAGAAGGATAAGAAGACATTTAAAGAGTACGCACAGAGATGAATGGAATTGGCTGCCCAGATCACTCCTCCTTTGGAGGAAAAAGAGATGACAAAGATCTTTTTGAAAACTCTGAGTTTATTTTATTATGAATGAATGATTGCCAGTGCCCCCAGTGACTTTACCGAAATGGTAAACATGGGGATGAGGCTTGAGGAAGGAGCCCGAGAGGGACGTTTGTCGAAAGATGAAGCATCGTCGAGTAAGAGGTATGGCAACAATTTTGGGAAGAGAAAGGACAATGAAGCGAATGCAATAAGCAGTGGGAGGCAGAGGAGGCCTCAGATCAGAAGGAATCAACCATCCCGTCAACATCATCATCAAGTATCTTCAATTATCCCTGTGTTTTCTAATCAACAATCAACACCAGTTCAACAACCACAACATCAACAACCGCAACAACGAGCAAACACCTACAATAACAACAATACCAACAATTATCATCAACAAAACTTCGAGAGGAAGAAGGTCTCTTTCGACCCGATTCCTATGTCTTATACAGAATTATACCCGTCTTTGGTTCTCAAGAACCTAATCCAACCAAGAAACCCACCACAAATTCCAGAACCACTTCCATGGTGGTACAAGCCTGAGCTCAGTTGTGCTTTTCATCAAGGAGCACCCAGGCATGATATAGAGAATTGTTATCCGCTCAAGTATGTGGTTTAAAAGCTGATGAAGAGTGGAATGGTGTCCTTCGAGGACCGTGCGCCGAATGTGAAAGCAAATCTATTGCCCGCTCATGCGAACTCTTTTATGAATATGGTGGATGGTTGCCCTGGCGAGTTTAAGGTTTTTGATGTGCATTTTATCCGAAGATCCTTGGTGCAGATGCATAAGGACATTTGCTTGGTAAGTGATTATGAGCATGACCGTGATGGTTGTAATGTTTGCAGTATTAATTCACGGGGTTGCGAAGTTGTGAAAAGGGACATCCAACGACTGATGGATGAAGGCATGATTCAAATTGTTCAATCCCGTCATGTAGATGACGATGTAAATATCATAGTTCCCATTTTCAAGCAGCCATAGAGATTGGTAATTCAGTACGATAGCAGCAACAGTAACAATGTCAGCAATAGATCAGTATCGCCGTTGGTTATACGGTTAGCGGGCCCAATCCCGTATTCATCTGATAAACCTGTGCCGTATCAGTATAATGCTACAATGATAGAAGGTGGTCAAGAGGTCTCGTTGCCTATGACTAGCTCTATGGTGAGCATTGTTGATGTTACCAAGGTGACCCGCAGTGGTCGTGTGTTTGGGTCAGTGTTCCCAAAGGATAAGGAAGAATCAGTTGTTGGAAAGAAGGTGGAAGTGCCTGTTGTAGATCCAGTTGGTGCTTCAAAAGGTAAGTCTGGTGAATCCAGCGATTTGAAGGCTAACGATGATGATGAGATACTTCGGTTAATCAAGAGAAGTGAGTTTAATGTAGTGGAGCAGCTGCTCCAAACCCCCTCAAAAATCTCAGTGTTGTCTCTGCTCATGAATTCTAAAGCGCACAGAGAAGCACTACAAAGAGTTCTAGAACAAGATTTCGTAGAACATGATGTTACAGTGGATCAATTCGATCATATCATGGCTAACATCACTTCGTGCAATAATCTTAGCTTCTATGATGAAGAACTCCTTAAGGAGGGCAGAAATCATAATTTGGCTTTGCACATTTCTATGAATTGCAAAGAGGATGCTTTGCAAATGTGCTTGTTGACACCGGGTCGACACTGAATGTGTTTCCGAAGTCAACTCTATCAAAGCTATCATACCAAGGAACGCCTATGAGGTATAGCGGTATAATCGTCAAAGCTTTTGACGATTCGCGCAAAATAGTTATTGGTGAAGTGGACCTTCCAGTTAAGATAGGTCCGAGTGATTTTTAGATTACTTTTCAAGTAATGGATATCCACCCGACCTACAGTTGCTTGTTGGGAAGGCCATGGATCCATGAGGCAGGAGCTGTTACTTCCATATTACACCAGAAACTCAAATTTGTAAAGAGTGGGAAGCTTGTGATTGTTGATGGGGAGAAGGTGTTGTTGGTTAGCCACCTGTCATCTTTCTCTTATGTTGAAGCTAAGGATGAGGTTGGAACTCCGTTCCAAGCCTTGTCTATTGTTGTTGGAAAGAGAGTTAGGGGCACATATGTCCTCATTGAAAGATGCTAAGAAGATTGTAGAAGAAGGCAATGTTGATCAGTGGGGGCGCATGGTAGAGGTCTCCGACAACAAAGGCAGAACAAGTTTGGGGTTCCAAAAAGGTTCATCAACCGCAAGGTCTGAAGATATGCAACTTAGCTTCCGTAGCGGAGGGTTCATTCATGGCAATGAACAACACTTAGCTGTTGTGCTAGAGGATGACGAAGAGGAAGACTGCACCAATTTTATGACACATGGAAAGGCTTGCAACAATTGGATTGTTGTTGATATTCCTGTTATTTTGCATCGATCTAAGTAATTGCTTTTATATGTTTTCGAAATCCTTCTCCTATGCCTAAGGGAGAAGTGAACATTGTTTGGGCATTTTCAAATTGATCATTAATAAAATTAATTCTATTCATCCACATCTATGATGTTTGTTTTTACTTTTTGCTTTATTCTGAAAATGGTAATCACAAAAAACATAAATAAATAATATAATTGTCCATCTGCATAATACTTGGTCACAAATCCACTTCTCTAAAATCAAAATATCAAATCATTATGCAGGTTGGTTCCTAACCCCATTAAATACAATGATCTTTATCCTTCTCTAAATTTTGAATTCCCTGTGTTTGAGGCCAAGGAGGAAAGTGATGAAGAAATGAGTGATGAATTATCTCGTCTTCTTGAACAGGATGAAAAGACCATTCAGCCGTTCGAATAGCACATTGAGCTAGTCAACTTGGGTTCCGAGGAGGATGTGAAGGAAGTCAAGATTGGGTCTCGACTGTGTTCAAATGAAAGAAGGGGTTGATTAATCTTCTTCGAGAGTATTCATATGTGTTTGCTTCGTCCTATCAAGACATGCCTGGTTTGGATTCTGAGATTGTGGAGCATAGATTGTCGTTGAAGCCAGAATGCCCGCCAGTCAAGCAGAAGTTGAGAAGAACACATCTTTATATGGCTGTGAAGATCAAAGAGGAAGTGCATAAGCAGATTGACACCAGTTTCCTTGTGACCGCTAAGTATCCGCAATGGGTGGCCAATATTATGCTTGTGCCGAAGAAAGATGGAAAAGTCTGCATGTGTGTTGATTATAGAGATTTGAATAAAGCCAGTCTGAAAGATGATTTCCCTCTGCCACACATTGATATGTTGGTAGACATTACTGCTAAATTCAACGTCTTTTCGTTTATGGATGGATTTTCCGGATATAATCAAATCAAGATGGCACCCAAAGATATGGAGAAGACCACATTCATTACGCCTTGGGGAACATTCTATTATAGAGTGATGCCTTTCGGTCTAAAGAATGTTGGTGCAACTTACCAAAGAGCAATGATTACTCTTTTTCATGATATGATGCATAAAGAGATTGAAGTATATGTCGATGACATGATTGCTAAATCAATTGATGAAGAGGGACATGTTAAGCATTTGTTGAAGCTATTCCAGTGTTTGAGGAAATATAAACTCTGCTTGAATCCCAATAAGTGTGCTTTTGGTGTTCGTTCTGGTAAGTTGTTGGGCTTTATTATCAGCGAGAAGGGTATTGAAGTTGATCCTGCCAAGGTCAAAGTAATACAAGAGATGCCTGCGCCCAAAACTGAGAAGCAAGTCAGAGGTTTTCTCGGCCGCTTGAATTATATTTCCAGATTCATTTCCCATATGACTACCACATGTGCGCCTATATTCAAGCTTCTTCGGAAAGATCAGTCTTGTGATTGGACCGAAGACTTCCAGAAATCTTTTGACAGCATCAAGGAATATTTGCTTGAACCTCCGATTTTTGTCTCCACCTGTTGAAGGAAGACCTTTGATCATGTATTTGACTGTGCTTGAAGACAGTATGGGTTATGTTCTAGGTCAGCAAGATGAGACTGGAAAGAAAGAATTTGCAATTTACTACCTCAGTAAGAAGTTTACCGACTGTGAGACTCGGTATTCTATGCTTGAGAAGACTTGTTGCGCATTGGCTTGGGCTGCTAAGCGTTTGCGTCAATATATGCTGAATCATACCACTTGGTTGATATCCAAAATGGATCCGATCAAGTATATATTTGAGAAGCCTGCTTTAACTGGGAGGATTGCCCATTGGCAGATGTTGTTATCAGAGTATGATATCAAATACCGATCTCAAAAAGCAATCAAAGGTAGTATCTTGGCTGACCATTTGGCTCACCAACCGATTGAAGATTACCAGTCAGTGCAGTATGATTTTCCCGATGAATAGATTTTATACCTGAAAATGAAAGATTGTGATGAACCATTGCTTGAAGAAGGGCCAGAACCTGGTTCCCATTGGGGCATGGTATTTGATGGGGCTGTTAATTAGTATGGTAATAGCATTGGGGCAGTGATTATTACTCCTCAAGGCACGCATCTACCATTTACAGCTAGATTGACTTTCAAGTGTACGAACAACATGGCAGAATATGAAGCTTGCATTATGGGGCTTGAAGAGGCCATGAATCTCATAATCAAGTATTTGGATGTCTTTGGAGATTCTGCTTTGATTGTGAATCAGATCAAAGGTGATTGGGAGACAAATCAACCCGGTTTAATACCATATAGAGATTATGCAAGGAAGATTTCAACTTTCTTTACAAAGGTTGAATTTCATCATATCCCTCGAGATGAGAACTGGATGGCAGATACTCTTGCAACATTGGCGTCAATAATTGTAGTGAAGTATTAGAATGAAGTTCCCAATTTGTCTGTGATGCGTCTTGATAGGTCAGCTCATGTGTTTGTTGCTGAAGAGATCAAAGACGAGAAGTCGCGGTATTACGACATCAAGTGTTTCCTCCAAAGTCAGATTTACCCGTCTGGGGCATCTTTGAAAGATAAGAAGACTTTGAGAAGATTAGCCAGTAATTTCTACCTGAATGATGATGTTCTGTACAAGAGAAATTTCGATATGGTTTTGCTCAGATGCGTGGTGTTGTACCCCAAAATTTGCCCTCCCTGATCCATATTTTCATTCAATCCTCAATTGAAGAATAATCCCGCATATCTTCATGCTCCATGCATATACATTCATATCTGGTGATTGATCCTTTTGGATTCAAAGATATGGATTTATGAAACTAGGATTGTGGAGTGGATGAAACTCTAGACCCTAATGACCTGATCTATGAAAACTCAAGTTCTATCAAGATGGATCCAAACCATAAATTTCTAGTAGCGGTGAGTGAAGCTGCGTGTTCAGTTGCGCCGACCTTATTTGGACTTCTAATACCCTGGTTTGAGATCTACTTCCCACTTTGATCATTTGTCAACTTTTTGGTCAAAAAGTTGACCAAAGTCAGCCAACATCCATAGTCCATTGCATTTCGTTGTCAGGATGTTATGTTTGGCAGATTAATCCTACTACATTTATGATTTTATTTCCAATTAAATTTGGAAGCCGACTATTTTAAGTTTGAAGCTGATTTTATCAATCGAGTTCCGAAGTTGAGTTGAATTAATTCTAATTAATTCCAGTAAAATCTTGGAATTGATTTCAATTAAATTTTGAAGTTGACTTTAATTGGTCTTACTATATTTTAATTCCAATTAAATGTTGCATTGTTATTTCAATTGAATTTTGAAAATAATTGAATCCAAAATTCGGTTTTAAAATCGACCTTAATTAATCCCAATTAATTCTAGAGTTTATTTTAAGCAGGTTCAATTGATCCTAATTAATATTAATTTAAATTAATTTTTTATGCTTCATTGGAATTTGGTCTGTGATACTGTAGTTCCATAAGTGGAGTGTTATAATCCTGGAGGATATTTGTCCAAGTCTTGAAGCAGATAGTGGAATACACTCCGAATCACTATCGTGCCACTCTTCCTTTATCTTTTGGCCATATGTGGGTTTTTTTTGTTTCACAAGTGACACAAAATAAGCATGAAAATTTGATTAGAGACAATTGAAATGCTATTCCTTAATTGCAAAGAGCCTTCCATTTTGAAGCAAAGTGTTACGTGGTTGTTAGAATACATTTCAAACAATACAAGTTACAGTGCAATTCAATCATAATTATGTCTCTTTGCAGACCACGGTACGAATCCAACAACAGCTGGTATGGAGTTCGCAACGCGCCAAGCCATTTTGCTTTGCTTTGAAGACTCGGAATCCACGACCTGCATAATAAAATCGGTTCCATGGTAAGTTTCATGACAGCAGCAACCTGTAACATCCTGCAATGCGCCAGATGCATACCAACGACTTTGCTTTCCCAACAATTCGTGTCGTATATCACCTGCAAACATCTTACAAACCAGTTGGATAGAGAACTAGCGGTTCATTCCAATAGTTTGTTCACCAACATTTTGATTTAACACGAAATCGATTCATCATCGCAGAAGCTAACATTCATATAGCCGCATCTAATCATTCATTCCTTAGCTACCACATAACTACACATATTCATAACCATAATGACAAAATAAAGCCAGTCACCATCTACTTCTAGTGGGGAAGGCCAGAGTCGAGACAGTCCTGCAACAAACGCAACCGAGACACCAGTTCACAGCTATAACCTGCAGCCATCAAGCAGTTCAATGCCAATTTCAGCGCGTGAATTCCAGACCCGGCAACCATAACTCGCATATAAAATGTTAACCTACAACATAGCATCACATTTCACTCATACTCAGTTGCAATACAGATGGTTGATTCTGTTCATATACATTGGAAAGGAATTTGCCGAGATTGTTCTAACCTTCTTATGTTAGTCCATGTTGTGTCGCCATTGCATATAGACCATATGAGGAAGAAGTTTCAACTGTCATTACTTATATCTTCCAGAATATTAAGCACTCAGGAGGTGCGGTTGATCCATCAAAGTCAGAGCATTCTCATGCCATATGGAACATAGGATTAACATCATCGAGCACCGAACTTCACACGCGACGAACGCAGCATATCATGCAACGCCTACAAAAATCAATTTCAGAAGCCCGTCAATTTACAGTTGAACTAACAAACATTAACACACCTGTGTAAAGAAGAAAACTGTTATTAATTTCAATCTAACCTTTTAGCGGCTTAACCGTTTGCTAACTGAAAAAACTAACTTACTGAAGCTAACCAATTTTTTTCCCTAACAGAACTCAGCACAACTAACTTATAACAAGCTGAAATTAATTCTAACTGAGTTAACTAACTGAGTTATCAGTTAACTCAGTGAGTCATCCCTAACTAACTCCAAGCCACCCTCAACTAACTACATACCTAAATCAAAAGCTAAGAGATTCCCAAGCCTAAACTCTATTTAAGAGATTCATCACTCACACGTTGAGGCCCTTGCATTTTTTGGCTTGAACCTGCACTATCTCTCTCTTGCAACCTCTTCCCTCACCAGAGCTCACTCTATCTCAAAGAAGCCATTGAAGCTTCGCATAGAAGCTTCAATTCTCCTTGAGCTAGGCCACTTCAGTCTCTTTTCACCGTTCTCAAATTCAGAAGAAGAAGAAAGAAGAAGTTATAGAAATCACACAAAGAGAAGGAAAGTCACCTGTGAACGACATCGACGACACCGGAACCTCCGTGTCGCTTCATTCTGGTAACTTGCTTCAGTTTATCGTAACTCATATTCTTGGTGTCATGATTTCATTCCATTACTTGATGCAAATTGCTAGCCTCGTTCCCACGTTGTTCTTGATATCCGTTGAAGTTTCTTGGCCTTAAGTCCGTTACTTTGATGCGAAGGGAGTGGAATTAGGAATTAAAAAAAATGTCAGAATGTTTCACCAAATTCAGATTCACATTTTTCAAATGATGCGCCTCGATTCTGCAACTATACCTTACATCTCAACTCTGTAATTCGATCCCGCAAATGAATTCCACTGGATTCTATAACGAGAGTTGAACTCTGCATTTGGTTTTGCCATCCTGCAGCCAAAGCTCCTTCGCGCCGCGACCATACACATATCAAATTGAAAACAGAAGGAAGTAAATCAATAATGAATCGAAGAAGGAGAAAGGAGATTCGAGATCGTAGCATTCCTTACCTGAACCCCAGAGTTGCTCCGAGTTCATACGCCTTGAGTTTCGACCTGAACTTCTTAGGAGAAATCAAAGATCGCCATTATCAGATTCGTGTTCAGCGAGGACGCCAATTCTCACCAAACCGCCATCAGAAACTCGATCTGGTCTATCTTCAACATCGTTTATAGGCGGGCGATACGAGCCATCCCATGGAATCTTCCAAGCCAGGAGCCTACAAATCGCTACACGTCCAAACACAGACAAAATCACACAAACGAAGTGGATACGGCGATGATGATGACGGCACGACGATGTAAAGAACAGAGTGACGTGCCGTAGGATTTTACTCGTTTCCTCTGTTGTAGCTCGATGTGAAGAAGAAAGGATTGTATCCGCGAGGTCATGTTTGGACCGGGTTTGGACCGCCATCTGTGCAGACCCGTTCTCCCCACTACCATTCCTGCCTTGAGGCCCATTCTTTTGGGCTTGGGGTTTCTTTTAGGTTCTGGTTTGTTTAGAAACAGGCCCTTTTTTAGTTAAGATTTGAATCAGGATTAATTAGGGATTTAGGGTAATTAGATTAAGTTTTAGGATTTTATTAGAAATTTAGAATTGATTAGAATTATTAGTGATCAATCAGATTTAGATTAAATTTCAGATGATTAGACTCTTAAGATTTCATTAGAACTGATTAGATATATTGGAGATTAATTAGGATGTTGGGATTCTTTTAGAATTTTAGTTAGATAGAAGTAGAGTTGATTAGCTATTAGATTTTAATTAGAAATTAAATTTAGTTTTAATTAAAAATCAGGTAGGATTTAGGCCAATTTTCAATATTAGGTTAAACCCATTTTTAGGACTTAATCATTTTAGGTTTTAGTTAGATTTCGATTAGAATTGATGTATTTTGTTAATAACCATTTTACCCTTTAGGGGTGATTTTGATGTTTAACCATATAATAACATGTTCCCTTAGGATTTTTACATAGAATTTTTAATCAAGATTTGTGATTAACCATAACGTGCTCCACTAGAATTTAACATAGAATTTTCAATCGACTTTAATCAATCATAACATGTGTCCTTAGGTTAGTGTGACTTAATTTCTCACCATTAGATTAGGATTAACCTAGTTTCTTAAATCATTTCAAATCCCCCGATTAAATTGATCAAAAGAAATTTTGATCAATTAAATCCTTTGAACTTATATAATCCCACAGTCTCAATTGAGTGACCAAAAGACCCTTTGTCACTTAATAAGACTTTTCTTCCAAGTTGTTGAGCTCAAAGCATCAAGATAAGATCTTCAATCAAGGCATCCTCAGTCACACCAAGCAGTGGATTATACAAGATAAATCAAAGGTCAACACTTGGTAAACCCGATTCAAATTGTACGAAACGTGCCTTAAGTAACGAGGAATGATGAGAGGGAGTCTCTCCTACCCTTGTCTAGAGCGACTTTGCGTATGGGGCGTATGCCCCAAATATTCAAAGCGTTCACCCTTATTCATAGACTTTAGTACAATACGAATCGATTAAACTACGTGGTCTTCCTCTTCATACAAGTTCAACATCAACACAAGGATCAACAACAAAGGTTCTTCACCAGTAACTTGTCAGTCAAGAGAAGTATCATGCACTTCAAGTCTTAAGTAATGAGGAATGATGAGAGGGAGTCTCTCCTACCCTTGTCTAGAGCGACTTTGTGTATGGGGCGTATGCCCCAAATATTCAAAGCGTTCGCCCTTATTCATAGACTTTAGTGTGATTCCTATCAATCGACTATCGAGTCTCTTATCACTTCCCTCTCCACTCCATTCTAATCAATTCAATCTCTATCATACATTTCTTCTTGCCTCCAATCATTTTCTTTTCAGCCCTAGTAGGCTGAACTACGAAAGCTCTGATTTCCTCATTGCACAATGAGGGTACGTAGGTAGGAGAACCCTGTTTCTTCGTGAGCTATCTTATTTATCAATCTATCTTCTCTATCACATGGATCATTCTCCACTCATGCAATCTCACCATCTTTTTGAGATCAATCATCCTTCTCCTTGGATTCCATTCACATCCTTTTAGGACGCCTAGTGAATAGTCCGTCTTGTGAATCGAGAGTTGTTTGACTTGTACCCAGACGTTTAATTCCTTTGTTTTTGCTTATTCCGCTATAGTGATACCATGCCTTGGGCCCCTCACTTGTTGGTTTACCTTTACTCTTCGGTTCAGAGTTTATTCCTTCATGGACCCAAGATACTTCTTCTCTTTGATCTCAAATTGCTTGTTCCCCAACAAGTGATATATGTTTCCTTGTGCCAATCAATACTTCCTTTTGGATTCCATATTCACCCTTATAAGACGACCTAATGAAATGTTCATCTTAGTATCAAGAGTTGTTGGTTTATTGCCATACAGTTATTTCTCTTTGTTTCCAGTCATTCAACGATAAATATACCATGCCTCGCGCCCCTCACTCGTCGGTCTGTCTGTTTACTCTTTCATTCAAAGTCAGTTTGCCTTTATGGATTCCCATGTTACCATTCTATTGGTGCAAGTTATAATCTTCATCACTGTATATCTCCCTTCCTTTCTTTTCGTAGTTCTGAACTACGATTGCTCTGATTTTCTCATTGCATAATGAGAATACGTAGGCACGAGGATGCGAATCCTTGACGAGTCATCCATATCTTTCGCCTTAGGGCATCATCCATATCTTTCACTATCCATTATCTACCTTCAGTCATAAATCGTCCACCTAGTGACATATTATACCTTTGACATCGAAATACACTCTCTTTGGAATTCCATATATATACCCTTTTATGACGCCTAATGAATATTCCGCTTTAGTACCTAGAGTTGTTTGGCTTATTGTCAGACATTTAATTCCTTCTTTTTCGGCCAACCATATAGTGATACCATGTCTTAGACCACTCACTTGTGGTTCATGCCACCTTTCCCTCTATGGTACAAATTCCATTTCTCACGTGGATTCCGATATATCTGACTTTTGGTTTCAAACTATACCTTTTCAGTCACTTATCACCAGATACTCTATTATGTGACTTAGGTCACTTCACTCCATTCATCTCCATGATACCTTTGTAATCTACCTTCGCTCACTTCATGTGATATACCTTATTCTTTAAGTCAAATACATTATACCTTTGTGCTCCATCTTGTACCCCTTTTTGTGAACCAAGAGCCGATTTGTTTGTTTTGTTAGACCTTGTAGCTTAGACAAACATCTCCTTACGTACTTTGCAACCGTATTTAGGCAACCCTTTCTTTTCGGTTATTCCAATACAGTGACACCATGTCTCAGACTCCTCACCTGTTGGTTCATACCAGTTTTACTCTTGGGTTCACATTTTCACCCCTTGTTGGAGGTCAAATCATGAAATTCTTTGGCTTAAATCATACCTTCTATCACACTCCTTTCCACCTCCTGCCTCTAGTTCCTTGAACTACGAAGCTCTGAATTCCTCATTGCACTATGAGGATGTGTAGGCATGGGGGCCCTAATCCTCACCGAGCACTTTATCTATTTCCTTTCCTTCCCCTTCTTTTGAGAGTAATCTTTAGATAACACATATTCGAGCGAGAACAATCAAAACGGTTCCCATGGAGTACCATGGATGTTTGGGGTGCTAATACCTTCTCCTTGCATAACCGACTTCCTTACCCAGTATATCTATTCCCCGGGGTTTTTTCGATGTTTTCCCCTCCCTTTGGGGATAAATAAAGTTCGATGGCGACTCTGTTGTATGTTTGAGCGTGCGATACGTTCGGGTATATTTCCGCTAGCTTCAGCTGGCGACTCTGCTGGGGAACTTCGTTACTTGGAGTACTTCCTAGTCGTTAAGAGGAGTCGAGCCTAGTTTAGGTTATTTTCTCGCTAGTTTCTAGGTGTTCATCTTTATACCTTACTCGCTTTATTTTATTTGCTACTTACTTTATTATTGCATTCTGGCATCTTGGATATCTGTATGTGCTGTTTGGGTATGTCACACCTAGAGTAGATCTTTTTGGGAGTATCATTGTCTGACGAGTCATTCGTCCAAGACAATGGTATCTCAAATTGGGTCGTTGACTCTAGAGACCTTTTAGGACCACCCTTTGAGGATAGTACACACCTGTAAGGGGATAGGGGTATTTCTTGCAGGAAACCAAGACTATTCATACCCGTGTTCTTGTGTATACGTCGAACCTTTGAACCTGCAATAAATAGATTGTGCAGTTTATCCAACGCATGCCAGAATTCTGATTATATGACATCCTGCCATCATTGCATCACATAACATCATTACATTAACCATTACATGTTACATTTGCATTTTTCAGGGACCTACTGTGCCAGTTGCTAGTGTCAGTGCAGCCATGGATAAGACCAACCGAAGAAAAACCCATCATTACAAATTGAGAGACTCCAAGGTCGATGAGTTGAGGAAGCTCAGCGAGTGCCTTACCGAAGATTACCGAGTAGCCTTAAAGCAAGCTTACGGCAATCGGTTAGGGGTTTTAAACACCAAGGAAGATTCAGGGTTGATGTTCACTTTCGCACAGTTTTATGACCCCACTTTACACTGCTTCACGTTCCAGGACTTTCTTCTAGCTCCCACACTAGAGGAGTTTGCCCATCTACTACAGTTGCCAGTCAAGAACTAAGCTCCCTACATGATTGATGAAGACTTCCCAGATTCCGCATATATAGCTCAGGCCTTGTGCATGAAAAAGGATCTAGTCGAGGCCACTCTCCGAATCAAGGGTAACACGCAGGGTCTACCGTCCAAATTCCTATTCGAGAACGCCATTATGTTTGCCAACAGTGGAAGTTGGGACGCATTTTACGCCAGCTTTGCATTACTCGTCTATGGATTGGTGTTATTCCCGAATGTTGAAGGCTTCGTCAACAAGGCTGCCATCACCATATTCATCTCTCAGAATCTGGTCCCCACCTTACTAGCTGATGTATTCTTCTCCTTCCATTGGAGAAATATTAAGAAAGGGGGAACCATCAATTGTTGTATTCCTTTGCTGCAGAAATGGATTGTGTCCCATCTCCCGAAGAAAGGGCCATTTGTTGATAATGTGGGTGATCTGAAATGGTCACAAAGGTTAATGTCATTAGATGCTAAGGACGTCGTCTGGTTTATTCTCGATTACTTGAGAGTGGAGCGAATATTCCGATGTGGGGAGTTCCCAAACGTTCCTCTTGTCAGCACAAAAAGGGGTGTGATCAACTATAATCCCGTCCTCACATTACGTAATTTGGGATATCCGCTCAAAGAGAAACTCGATGATCGTATGTTGGAAGAGTTGCTTTTAGCCGAAAGGGTTGAGAGTCCAGAGATGATGAATAAAGTGCGTAGAGCATGGGGCAAAATACAGCGAGTGGGAAAGAAAGATCTAGGCAAGCAATTATGTACCGTGACTACCTCCTATGCTGATTGGGTGAAGCCAATGGCCAAGATGATCAAACTGTCGTACCCGTGGGAACCTTCCATGTGTATCAAAACCCCCAAGCCACCTGCCGCCATCACTTCTGAAGTGGATCGCCTCAAGGAAATCATCAAGAAGTTGGAAAAAGAGAATGTCGGTTTCCGTTCCAGCCTGATAAAAGTCACCTTAGAAAAGAACACCCTGAAGGCCATCCTCAGTCAGAAGAGGGAAAGGTTCAACAAAGCAGATACTGATATCCAGATTGAGCAAAACAAAAGGAGAAAGGTGGGAGATGCTCTGAAAGGGTCTTTTGAGACCATTGCGAACAAGAAGAAAGAGTTGGCCGAAGCCCAGAATCGAGCCTGCAAGCGAGAGATTGACTACCAAGGTCAAATCAAATCTCTACAAGACCTATTGTAGAAATCGTAGAAGGATTTGAAGGACGAGCAAGACCGCGCCAAGAAGCTAGAAACAACCCTCACACAACTCCAAAGTGACATCGACAAAAGGTTTGAAGAGATACGATCTTTGAATCGCCAGGCCCATCGAAACTTGGAGGAAAGGAAACAACTGCAAGAGGAAGCTACCCAATGGGAGATTCAGAGTCGTCACTTGCAAGTTCTCCTGGACCAGAAAGAAGAATTTGTGTAAGACATCTTGAATGGACCGAGTCTTTACTTGATACATAACCTCATCAGGGATGCCCAGTATTGGACTGATAGACATGCCCGCTTGGCCGAATTTGCTAGCCAATCACTTGAGAACCTTCCTGGGTTGTTGAATAAGGCCTATGCTGACATGTTTCCTCACAATACCCTGAAGACTGTTTTTCATTTCATTTATGTATGTAGGGTTGTTATGGAAAGGAACAAGTTTGATCTCCATGCTAGTGCATCAAAATGACCTCGAGTTGTAATAATTTGTACTGTTTGGCTTTCAAATAAATAAAAGAGATTTTGTTGAAATACTCCTGTTGTCTTATCCTTGTTCACAGTATGACTATGTATGCACACTGGCACACTGGCACCCTAGAAATAATATTTTTTCTACTTGGTAAACATGCATTTATTACATTCATAGCATAAAGCTGACAGAAAACAAAATGCTTACCTCCCCTGTTTTGCCGCAGCAACAACGACGACTCGTCATCCATACTACACAAGTTCCAGCAAATATAGAATCATGGCCAAATACGAAGCCGACAACGCTGTTGTCCGTGAATCCCTTGCCCAAGTGCAAGGAGAAATGAACTTGTTCAGGGGGAACATAAAGACCATCCTCGAGATCCTTCAGTCTCAGAGGAACCCTGCCTCTGCTACTGCCAACGTCACCCGTGATGCTGGGGTGACCGTTCCTGATACTGTTGTTGGCACTACCGTCGACCCTCCGGTAGAAACTGTGGTGCCTAACCGTCAGGTGGTCCCCATGGACCCTACTAGGCTTGTTGCTGCCTACCCCATGGGGAATGTCCCCACATCTTGCTGCTAGCCTCGCCAGTGGGGGGGGCTTTCTCCCCTCACCCGACTCTTGTTGCTGCTGCTGGAAATGCTGGTTTCCCTTGGGTTCTCCCCACTCTCCAAACTACCCTGGTTAATGTTGCTGATCCGGATGACAACCAGGGTCAGGTCCCTGACGACCTCCCTAATAATGAAGAAGATTACTGAGGCCCGCGCCTCCACTTTTAACTTCCTAATCAGACTGCTCGAGCTGCGAGCATTGGTCAGGTCCCGACGTTCCTTTCGGTTACCTAGAGGCAAGTTTTGTGCCCATGATGACGATCCTTTCACCCTAGTATGTGCAGACAGGGGCATCTCAGGCCCCCAATGCTCAACCTGGGATGCAATACTTTCAGCCTGCTACTGCCGCTCAGACCGTGCCACCAGGTTTTCTCTACCCGCCAATGTGGTTCAACCCGAATATGCCCGCACCAATCGCTCCCGAAACTTCTCGACCGGCCAGTCAGGTCGCTCCTCCCGCTGTTGATCCGGCTAGACCCGCGGATTACCAGCTTTTGGACGACAGAATAAGGGACATTGAGGGCTTCTCTTATTTTGGCATAGATGCTCGAGACCTCTGCCTGGTCCCGAACGTGGCGTTGCCCCAAAAATTCAAGGTGCCTGGCCTACCCAAATACAAAGGCCTTAGCTGTCCCCGCAGTCACCTCACTATGTACTGCATGAAGATGGCTTCGCATATTGATAACGACAACCTCTTGATTCATTGCTTCCAAGATAGCCTGACTGGGGCTTTCTTGGACTGGTACATGAGTCTAGAGCACTCGAAGATCCGATCATGGAGGGATCTCTCAGAGGCATTCTTGAAACAGTACAAGTACAACCTTGACATGGCTCTGACAAGGCTTCAAATACAGAACCAGTCGCAAAGATCTAATGAAACCTTCAAGGAATATGCTTAACGTTGGCGCAAAATGGCGTCTAGGGTTCGGCCAACATTATCTGACAATGAGTTAGTAGACATCTTCATGGGTACGCTGCAAGGACTATATTCCGAAAAGATGATTGACAGTTCATCGAGAAATTTTAAAGACATGGTTACTATTGGGGAACGTGTTGAGAGTGGGCTGAAATCTGGGAAAATAATAGACACGACCACACAACACACAATCAACAAGAGGCCGCATGGGGGCTTCGCTAAAAAGAAGGAGGGGGAGGCAAACACTATCATAGCGAAGGCTCGCCCCCGATATCAGGTTCCGATGGCCCCTATGTCGTATTATCCATATTTATATGTCACCGCAGCTCAATACCAACAACCGCCTTTCCAGTATCAACCACAGAGAAGCAATCAACAATCAACTCCTACTAAGAAAGATCAGAATCGACAATACAACCGTGACAATAGAGGGCAGAATAATAGAGGAAACTATGGCAGACGCGCTCAGTACGTTAAGATCCCAGTACCATATACTGACTTGGTACCATATTTGGTCCATGTGGGGCCATCGTGCCAAAAGAAATCCCTCAGGCCGTACCGCCTTACCATTATAAACATAACCCCAACGCCTCATGCGCCTACCACGCCGGCCACGTGGGACATTCCATCGAAGATTGTTGGCCTTTAAAGAACAAAATAAAAGACTTGATTGATAGGAAGATCTTGACCTTCTCGGAAGAAAAGCCTAATCTAAAGACGAACCCCCTGCCTAATCATGATGGTCCTACGGCCAGCGTCGTCATTGAAGAAGAATTCGCAGAACCTGTGAAGTGGGTTGATAAGGTGAAGACTTTGTTATCCGTCGTGTTGAGAAAACTTGAAGAGTTTGGGTTTTTAGAAGGAGTGCATAACGATTGCTCACTGTACAAGTCTGATCTGGATGGTTGCAAGCAATTGAGAAAATGCGTGCAAGAATTGATAAATCAAGGGTTAGTACAGTTCTCCAAGTCCAAAGCAGAAGAAGAGATGACAGTGATTGAACCGATAACAATTGTATATAGGAAGAAGAAGGTTGAAGCTCCTCCCAAGAGGATTCAACCGATTCATTTCCGTGTTCCAACTCTGTTTCCGTATCAGAATACCAAGGCAGTGCCTTGGAATTATGAGACCACAACGTATTTGGGAGGGAAAGAAATCCGCATTCCTGATACAGAAATAGTCAACATTGCTGGAGCGGGAGGCATGACTCGAAGCGGCCGTGTATTTGCTCCTAAATACACTCCTAGGGTGTCTCCAGCACCCACAATTGTCTCGCCTAAAGAGAAGGCAACTCCTACGCCGACTCTGCAGGCAGTGGCAACTTTACTCGCCACTCTGACCATGACGACTGCTCCAGTCTTGACGAAAGTTATTGACAATGATAAGGCTGCCGAGGCCGAAGCATCCAAGGGTAAAGGGCCGATGGTTGAGAAAGAACATTCTAATGATCACAAGAAGAGTATCACCTTTGAGGAAAGTCGGGAATTCCTCAAACTGATCAAAAAGAGTGACTTCAAGATTGTTGAACAGTTGAACTAAACGCCTTCCAAAATATCAATTTTGTCTTTGCTGATGAGTTCTAAGGCTCACCGCAAAGCATTACTGAAAGTTCTAAATATCGCTCACGTGATGCAAGATATCATGGTCGATCAATTTGACGACGTGGTTGCAAACATTACCACCAGTAGGTATCTGGGATTTAATGAAATAGAGTTACCTCCTGAGGGAAGGCCAACAACAAAGCACTACATATTTCGGTCACATGTACTGGCTCTCTCTTATCCTGAGTCCTTGTTGATATTGGATCCTCACTTAATGTACTACCAAAATCTACATTAAGCCAGTTACAGTTCAAGGGGCCTGAAATGAGAACTAGTGCATTGATTGTTAGAGCTTTCGACGGTTCCCGAAGGCAGGTAATTAGGGAGGTCAATTTTCCTATTTGTGTTAGACCACACTAGTTCGATATCACTTTCCAAGTCATGGACATCAGCCCAGCCTACAGTTGTCTGTTGGGTAGACCATGGATTCATGCCGCTGGGGCAGTCACTTTTACTTTGCACCAGAAGTTGAAGTACTTGATAGATGACAAATAGTTAATTGTGTGTGGGGAAGAAGATTTGTTGGTCAGTGAACTCTCCTCCTTCAGATATATTGAAACAGATGAGGGGATCGTCGAGGTTCCGCTCCACTGTCTAGAATTTGAAGATGTCAGTTCCGCCTCCACCAACAACAATCAATCATCCGCTACCATCTTATCCTCATCGAAGAGTGCCAAGTAGACATTGGAGAAAGGCTCGCTTCCCGGTTGGGGCAAGGTCGTTAATGTGGTAGAAAAGCGCGACAGGTTTGGTATCGATTATCACCCGGCAACATGCAAGGTGAGTCCGAAGAAAAAGCAATTCAACCCGGTCAAGTTCAGCAGCACCGACTATCAAAGTGAGCATACCGTGGCGGTCATTGGAGAGTCCAGTGGTAAGAAGCTAGGGGCACCCGACCTCGTTCGCAGATGTCCACCAGGATTCAAGCTTCCCAATTGGACGACCACCGTGATCCCTATGGTGTACTCGGAAAAAACGTAATGCACTTTGTTTTCTCTGTCCCTCGTCCCTTCCTGAGACGAGAGGATAGCTTGTAAGGACCCCCATGTTTAAAAGTATTATGTGAATAAATAAAAGTACTTTTTTGCATGCAAAACTCGTGTTCCTTTTCTTTCAGTTATTTTCCGTTTTCACTAAAAAACAACGAAATGGCAAAAGTTTTCTTTTCCTTTTTCCATTTTCTCAAAAATAAGCATACTAAAATAAGCTCATCATATGCAGAGCAAATAAAAACATTGATTACGACATGGCTAAAATCAACTATGAATTTGGACTTCCAATCAACCAAGCTGAAGACTACAGTGAGGAAGATTGTGAATTACCAACTGAACTAGCAGGACTCCTTGAGCACAAAGAGAAAGAGATTCACCCATACAAAGAACCAGTGGATGTCATTAACTTGAGTTCTGAAACTGAAAAAAAAGAGGTAAAAGTTGGGGCATCTCTTGCCAAGCATGTACACTTCGAGTTGGTAGATTTGTTACGTGAATATGTCGACGTCTTCGCTTGGTCATATCAAGATATGCCAGAATTAGACAACAGCATTGTCGAACATCACCTACTGCTCAAGCCCGAATGTCCCCCAGTCAAACAGAAGCTCAGAAGGACCAAACCCGATATGACACTCAAGATCAAGGAAGAGGTTAAAAAGCAGCTAGATGTTGGCTTCTTAGCCATTTTTGAGTATCCGCAACGGGTTGCTAATATCGTTCCAGTTCCTAAGAAAGATGGTAAAGTCAGAATGTGTGTAGACTATCGAGACCTCAATAGAACCAACCCAAAGGATGACTTCCCTTTGCCTCATATTGACGTTTTGGTCGACAGCACAGCTCAATTCTCATCTTTTCTTTCATGGATGGGTTCTCTGGATACAATCAGATAAAGATGTCACCAGACGATATGGAGAAGACAACCTTCATCATACCTTGGGGAACTTACTGCTACAAAGTCATGCCATTCGACTTGGAGAATGCAGGGGCAACATATCAGCACGCCATGATAACACTCTTTCACGACATGATTCATGAAGAGATTGAGGTTTATGTGGACGACATGATTGCCAAATCCAAAACTGAGGAAGATCACTTGGTAAATCTGAGAAAGTTATTTGTCAGACTCCGAAAGTTTAAACTGCGTCTGAATCCGGCTAAGTGTACTTTTGGAATTCGATCAGGTAAACTTTTGGGTTTCATAGTCAGTCAAAAAGGTATTGAGGTTGATCCCGACAAAGTTCGAGCCATCCAAGATATGTCAGCTCCCCGAACAGAAAAAGAGGCCCGAGGCTTCCTTGGGCGACTTAATTACATCTCCAAATTCATATCTCACCTGACAGCTACCTGCGAACCGATTTTCAAATTGTTGAGAAAGAACCAATCGATTGTGTGGAACAATGATTGACAAGGGGCATTTGATAAAATAAAAAAGTACTTGCAAGAACCACCAATCTTGGTACCACCGGTTCCAGGTAGGCCACTCATTATGTATCTCACAGTGCTGGATGAATCCATGGGTTGTGTTTTGGGTTAACACGACGACACAGGCAAGAAAGAACATGCTATATACTATCTCAGAAAGAAACTCACTGAATGTGAGACCCGATACTCACTTTTAGAAAAGACTTTTTGTGCTTTGACTTGGGCGGCTCGACGCCTGAGACAATATATGATTTGCCACACTACTTTATTGAGATCCAAGATGGATCCGATAAAGTATATATTTGAAAAGCCTGTTGTTACTGGTAGAATTGCCCGGTGGAAAATGTTGTTGACCGAGTATGATATACAGTATGTGACCCAGAAAGCAATAAAGGGGAGTATTCTGTCTGACTATCTCGCTCACCTGCCTGTTGAAGGTTACCAACCGTTGAGGTTTGACTTTCCAGACAAAGACATCATCTTTATCAGAGACTTTACTATGCCAGGCTTCGAGGTAAGCCCTGAGGAAGGCCCAGAACCAGGATTGCGATGGACGCTCGTGTTCGATGGTGCTTCCAATGCTCGAGGTCATGGTATAGGTTTTGTTATCACTTCTCCAACTGGTTTCCACATTCCCTTTACCGCTAGATTGTGTTTTGACTGCACCAACAACATGGCAGAATATGAAGCATGTATATACGGGTTAGAGGCGACAATCGACTTGAAAATCAAAATCCTTGAGGTATTCGGTGATTCAGCTCTGGTAATCAGTCAGGTGAAAGGCAATTGGGAAACTCGGGATAACAAGTTGATACCCTACAAATAGCACATCAGAAAACTGATACCCTATTTTGATGAAATCTCCTTTCATCATATTTCTAGGGAAGAAAATCAGTTAGCAGACGCTCTAGCCACGCTAGCATCTATGTTCAAAGTCAAATGGAAGAATGAAGCACCATCCATCCAAATTGACCACTTAGATGAACCAGCACATTGTCTAGCAATTGAGGTTGATCCTGACGATAAGCCTTGGTTTTACGACATAAAGACGTTTCTGGAGAAACAACAATACCCCAAGGGTATATCCATTACCGATAAGAAAGCTCTGAGAATATTCTCTTCCAAGTTCTTCCTAAATGGTGATGTACTATACAAGAGGAATTATGATTCCGTACTGCTCAGATGCGTGGATAGACACGAAGCTAGTACAATCATAAGATCCATACACGAGGACTGCAAGGGTGTACATGCAAAGGGTCCTGCTATGGCCAAGAAGATTCTTCGGGCTGGTTATTATTGGACGACAATGAAGGTTGATTGCTACAACTTAATGAAAATATGCCATAAGTGCCAGATATATGGTGATAAGATCTTTGTGCCACCAACTCCGTTGAATGTTCTAACTTCTCCATGACCTTTTTCTATGTGGGGCATCAATATGATTGGGATGATAGAGCCCAAAGCTTCCAATGGACATCGATTCATCCTAGTCGCTATTTATTACTTCATGAAATGGGTCGAGGCTGCTTCATATGCTAATGTCACTCGACAAGTGGTTACCCGGTTTATCAAGAAATAGATAATCTGCCGCTATGGAATACCTAGCAAGATCATCACTGACAACGCCAGTAACCTCAATAACACTATGATGAGGGAGTTGTGCAAAGAATTTAAGATCGAGCACCACAACTCTTCACCATACCGGCCCAAGATGAATGGCGCCATAGAAGCAGCTAACAAGAATATCAAGTGGATCGTCCAGAAGATGGTCAAGACATACAAGGATTGGCATGAGATGTTACCTTTCGCCTTGCATGGTTACAGAACCTCAGACTGCACATCCACTAGGGCAACTCCGTACTCTCTGGTTTATAGGATGGAGGTCGTCCTACCGATCGAAGTCGAGATTCCTTCACTCAGGGTCATCATGGAAACAAATCTGGATGAAGTTGAATGGGTTCGATCTCGGTATGACCTAATCGAAGAGAAGCGTTTGATGACCATCTGTCATGGTCAGTTATACCAAAGATGTCTCAAACAAGCTTTTGATAAGAAGGTTCTTCCTCGTGCATACCACGTTGGAGACCTCGTGCTCAAGAGGTATTCTGCTATTCACTCAGACCCGTGAGGCAAATGGACTCCTAACTATGAGGAACCTTTCGTAGTCAAAAAGGTCTTCTCAGTCGGGTCTCTAATCCTCACAACAGTGAATGCAGACATAGTCAAAAAATATTATGCCTAAAAAGAAATGATGAAAGCCCGCTAGATTAACCTCCGCAGGGTGAATCTAGGCAAAAATGGCTATCCCGATGGACCAAAAAATGATTTGTCCATGCAAAATTTAGGGAACACATATTAAGCTCGCTAAGCCGAAAACCCGAAAGGGAGGCTTAGGCAAAAAGGAGCATCCCGGTGGACAAAAAGAATTGAAAGATCCAGGCAAAAGTTAGGGATAAAGGCATTGACTCTGATCCTTGAGTCTACACGCTACAAGCTAGATATCAGAGGGTCAAGGACTGATCCAATCACCGTCAACTGAAGCAAGGTCTTGGGATTCATATTATATGGTAGACTAAGGCCAATGTCGTAATCAATGGAGAAAATCATACAAAAATATTTCCCATTGCCATTTCAATTATTATTTTTTCAATTTTTGCAACGTCCTCATTAAGGGCGTCTGCATCTTTGTACTCACAATATGTACAAATTCTATATCAATAAAACTCAGTTTATTCCACCAAATGTGTTTGTTCTGTGTTTTGTATGCAAAATAACTGGCTTGTCTTTCTCACATAATGCTTTAAAATTTTGGGGAACAATAAAAAGCTACATTAAAGAGAAACATTTTGCATTACCGTTGGAACCCGATAAACCTGGTAGGCGATCGGTGACTCAACAGTAATGTTACTTGAATACTTGTGACATTCAATCGACTGGGGCACCATGGGGACTCCAGCCTTTCAGTGTTCCTTAACAGGCAAGGGATTTCGTGATGGCAGCATTGACACCAATTAAAACTTCTCGGCAATCATGTTCTAATTCTCGATGACGAGTCGGAGTTCACACCACAATAAAGACTCATCCTTACATACGACAAGCAAGAAAAAACATGCATCATAAAAAAATAATAAGCATACATCATGCACTGCATAAAACATACCCTCCACACTGGTAATAAAGCCAATCACCTGGTCCGGCAAATTTCGGGCACGTAGGAATTTAATCCTCTTCTACCTTGAATACATGAAAAGCTTCCGCAATTCCTGTATTCAGGTCCAAGAAGATCAAATAGGGGCAGCTGTTGTACCCCAAAATTTGCCCTTCCTGGTCCATCTTTTCATTCAATCCTCAATTGAAGAATAATTCCGCATATCTTCATGCTCCATGCATATACATTCATATCTGGTGATTGATCCTTTTGGATTCAAAGATATTGATTTATGAAACTAGGACTGTGGAGTGGATGAAACCCTAGAGGTTCAGTTCGAGTATTCATTTAGTGGCAAGAGATGCAAGACCCTAATGACCTGATCTGTGAAAACTCAAGTCCTATCAAGATGGGTCCAAACCCTAAATTGCTAGTAACGGGGAGTGAAGCTACGTGTTCGGTTGCGCCGGCCTTATCTGGACTTTTAATACCCTGGTTTGAGACCTACTTCCCACTTTGATCATTTGTCGATTTTTTGGTCAAAAAGTTGACCAAAGTCGGCCAACATCCATAGTCCACCGCATTTCATTGTCAGGATGTTATGCTTGGCAGATTAATCCTACTACATTTATGATTCTATTTCCAATTAAATTTGGAAGCCAACTATTTTAAGTTTGAAACTGATTTTATGGATCGAGTTACGAAGTTGAGTTGAATTAATTCTAATTAATTCCAGTTAAATCTTGGAATTGATTTCAGTTAAAATTTGAAGTTGATTTTAATTGGTATTACTATATTTTAATTCCAATTAAATGTTGCATTGTTATTTCAATTGAATTTTGAAAATAATTGAATCCGGAATTCGGTTTTAAAATTGACCTTAATTAATCCCAATTAATTCTAGAGTTTATTTTAAGCAGGTTCAATTGATCCTAATTAATACTAATTTAAATTAATTGTTTGTGCTTCATTGGAATTTGGTCTGTTATACTGTAGTTCCATAAGTGGAGTGTTAAAATCCTGGAGGATATTTGTCCAATGTACTCACAAGCCGTCCAAACCTATTCTGCATTCAGTCTTGAAGCAGATAGCGAAATACACTCCGAATCACTAACGTGCCACTCTTCCTTTGTCTTTTGGCCATATGTGGAGTTTTTTTTTGTTTCACAAGTGACACAAAATAAGCATGAAAAATTGATTAGAGACAATTGAAATGCTATTACTTAATTGTAAAGAGCCTTCCATTTTGAAGCAAAGTGTTACATGGTTGTTAGAATACATTTCAAACAATACAAGTTACAGTGCAATTCAGTCACAATTATGTCTCTTTGCAGACCACGGTACGAATCCAACAACAGCTGGTATGGAGTTCGCAACGCGCCAAGCCATTTTGCTTTGCTTTGAAGACTCGGGATCCGCGACCTGCATAATAAAACCGGTTCCATGGTAAGTTTCATGACAACAACGACCTGTAACATCCTGCAACGCGTCAGATGCATACCAATGGATTTGCTTTCCCAACAATTCTTGACGTATATCACCTGCCGACATCTTCCAAACCAGTTGGATAGAGAACTAGCGGTTCATTCCAACAGTCCGTTCACCAACATTTTGATTTAACACGAAATCGATTCATCATCGCAGAAGCTAACATTCATATAGCCGCATCTAATCATTCATTCCTTAGCTACCACATAATTACACATATTCATAACCATAATGACAAAACAAAGCCAGTCACCATCTACCTCTAGTGGGGAAGGCCAGAGTCGAACAGATTGAATTGTTTTCAAACTTTTTGGCAAGGATCCTAATGATTTCCCTGTTGTTCTTCGATCACAGATCCTTAGCTGGTTATCTCACAGTCCGACAGAGATAGAGAGCCATATAAGGTCGGGCTGTATTATTTTAACTATATGTCTCCGCCTAGAAAATTCGGCATGGGATGAGCTATGCTATAATCTGGGATCTAGATTGAGAAAGCTTCTAGCTGCATCGAATGATTCACTTTGGAGAACAGGATTGATATATACAAGAGTACATAACTCTGTAGCTATTCTGTATAATGCTCAGGTGGTCTTGGATGTGCCATTGCGTCTTGGAAGCCCAGATAATTGTCAGATTTTGTGCGTTAAGCCCCTTGCTGTTTCTGCGAATGCAGATGTAAAATTTTCTGTGAAAGGGTTAAACCTTTTCCTGTCTAGTGCAAGGTTGCTCTGCGCACTCGAAGGAAAGTATTTGGTAGAGGAATAGTGTCATGATTTGATTGATGGTGCTGATGCAGCCACTGGACACCATGAGCTTCAGAATCTCAGCTTCTCTTGTCATATACCAAATATGACTGGAAGAGGGTTTATTGAGGTCGAAGATGATAGTCTCAGCAGTTGTTCCTTTCCATTCATAGTTGCAGAGCCTGAAATTTGTTCCGAGATATGTAATCTAGAAACTGTCATTGAAGCAGCAGAGACTGCTGATGACATCCAGATAAAAGCTAAATTAATGGAAGAAAAGACTCAGAGCAATGAATTTCATACAAGAAATGGGTTGGCTCCTTCATAGAATTCGTGTGAAATTTAGGCTAGGGCCAGCAACACCTGTTCAAGATCGCTTTCACTTTAATCAGTACACATGGCTTGTTGGCTTCTCAATGGATCATGATTGGTGTGCCGTGATGAAAAAACTCTTGGACATTATATTTGAAGGTGAAGTTGATACTGCAGAACATACCTCTCCCGAGCTTGAGTTGTTAAACATGGGTCTTCTACACAAAGCTGTAAAGAGAAATTGCAGGCCTATGGTAGAATTACTGTTGAACTTTATGCAAATTAATGCGTCGGATGGTGGAGACAATAAAGAGATGCAAGTCAATAAGCCCCCTGACAGATTCTTGTTTAGACCCGAATGTGTTGGGCCTGTTGGAGTGACGCCCCTTCATGTTGCAGCAAGTATGAGTGGTTATGAAACTGTATTGGATGCTTTGACCGATGATCCGGGAATGGTTGGAATTGAAGCATGGAAAAGTGCAAAGGACAATACAGGTTTAACACCCCGTGATTATGCATCCCTTAAGGGCCATTGACACCATTGAAGCCAATGCTGAAATCAGCAGACCTAACACATCATTTCCCTTGGATAATTCAGTATGACAGTATGCAGGTTTTGCTTGACGGTCGGATTCCCAATTGTATCAACCTGCTGAATTGCTACGAAATTAACAACAAGACCGAAACAGCTATCAACTACATCAACAATATGCACGCATAAACAGTCTGAGGTAGAGCTGTCAAATAAGCCCTATATTTAAAAGCCCCAATTATTAAGCCCTATTAAAGCCCCAATATAATAAGCCCCTTATCATTGAGATTTATTTTAGGCCCTTTATATAATGCATTTTTTTAGGCCCCATTGAGGGGCCTTATTTTATTCCCAAAATTTGGACGTTGAGTTTATCACTCCATTCATGTTCTGTGCAAAGCTTCCGCCACCGTCAACCAATTACACCGCCGTCGATTTTTCTCTATCACAGAAATAAAGGTACTCTTCTATCTCCATTTCTCTTTAATCTCTAGTTTTCTTAATATCAAATTTCATTTTTTTATCTCATTTGAATCAACATGTTTATAATACTGCTTAATATGTACACTCACAAGCTGTTTGTGGAAATGCCTCAATAACTTTATACATGATATAAATTTGATTAAAATGCAATTTTGATGGTAAAGTTTCGATGATTAATTTGCCGTGTTTTAATCTTAGTGGTACTTTGAGTCATTCTGTTGCAAATTTAGGTTCTTTAGTTGATATCAAATTGGAGGGTAATCATATCAATGGCGTAGTGCCTAGTAATTGGACCAGTTTGATGAATATGAAATTGTTTGATCTGAGTAGAGCATTTTTAACAAAATTTAAAACACAAACTACCATCTCTGATCTTCATGTTCTGATATCTACATCATTTCACCCTGCCTATGTTACTGCTGAAAGAGTTAAGAAAGCTAAGAATTTAGAGTTACTTTTGACTGCCGGAATTGGTTCTGATCACATTGATCTCAATGCTGCGGCTGCTTCTGGTTTAATTGTCGCAGAGGTCACAAGAAGCAACACAGTATCTGTTGCTGAGGATGAGCTCATGAGAATTCTCATTATGGTGAGGAATTTTGTGCCTGGTTACCATATCAGTCTATTACAGGAGAATGGGATGTTGCTGACATTGCACATAGAGCCTATGATCTTGAAGGAAAGACGATAGGAACGGTGGGTGCTGGACAAATCGGGAAGCTTTTACTCCAAAGGCTGAAACCTTTTAACTGTAACCTTTTATATCATGATAGACTTAAGATGGAGCCTGAATTGGAGAAAGAAATTGGAGCTAAGTTTGAAGAGGACCTCGATACAATGCTTCCAAAGTGCGATGTAATTGCTCCAACAAAGTTATTAAAGTACTATGTGGAATGGAAGAATCGTCATTTTTGGACCGAATGATTAGTCATCTTCGGGGAACTTGCAAGTATGTCCATGTTAACTACTGGTGTCATTTTCTCTTAATTGTAGCTTTATTAATCTTTACTACTGATTCTATTTTCTATCATTCTGTAGTAACTACAATAATTCTTTGTACAGCAATACTTATTTTTCTCTAGGCATTTTTTTCGTAAATTAAATATTAGAAACTAATTATTGTCATTTGATTGAAGAATTGTTTAGTCATATCGATAAGTCTATGGAATCTCATTTCAAATAATTGAATATTAACGACAAAGTTCAGTAACCCGTACTATGGTAGCATACTTTGCAATTTGCATGATATAATTTAGATGATAGATACTTTGCACAATTCCCTGGTGCATTTGTTGAAAGTATATTTCGTGTCGGGTTTTTGTTATCGTATCCACAGGGATTGTAAGATATCACCGCCGTTCGATGGTTGTATTAATCTTAGCTCAATGTAACAATAGGGTTTTGGTTTTAATCAAGTTATCTTGCATAAAAAGTAATAAATTGCGGTAAAAGTTTTGGTTTGAATAAATGAGAAAGATTGCCAAAGTTAGGTTTCAATGATCACTTTGCATGTATTTGCTCGGTCAACAATCTTATAAACTCCTTTAGATGATAGATCATTTCACAAAGTCCTCTCAATATGTTTCTCTCGAACACACATTGTGAGTTTTGCCATTTTGATCCATTGTTTCTCTCGAACACAATCTATCAAAATGATAACTTTTTGGTTCAACCTTATGGTGAACAAAATCATTCATTACTATCTCTAGCTAACAAACAAGTTTGGATGAAAACCTAGGTCAAGAGTCGGTAAACATCTCTCGATCATAAACCAACACAAAGAGTTTTAAATAGAAACAAAGTTTTCATCATATATTTACCATTAAAGAGTTTACATATGAGGATCCTTACATTTACACACAAAGCTAGTAATCACTTACATCTAACCTTGACAAATGGATGACTTAGCTACTCATTTTCATGGTAGCTTGGTCGGCAAGTAAGGAAAGAAGGTTGATCAACATCCAAGTCGGATAATCGAAGTTGGATGGGAATCCACCTTCTTTTTGTAGAAGATGATTCTAAGATGAAGAGAAATGAAAATTAGGGCATAAAAGATCCCCTAGAACAATGCTGTAAAATATCTCTCCAAAGTACAAAAGTGGAAAAAGTTGGTAAAAATGAGGTATGGTGCTCAAAAGTGGCACCTGCTACTTATAGACCTCTGCTGGGCTGTCATGCTCGCTAGGCGAGCAGAATGGCTCGCCTAGCGAGGGTCTAGTATGGGCACATAAGGCACCTGCGCCCAGAGAAACAGGGTCTGCAGAACTGTCATGTTCGCCTAGCGAACATACCTTCGCCTAGCGAAGGACACGCTTCAACCTTCGCCCCAGCGAGGTTGAGAGGTTTTGCTACTGGAATGCTCGCTGGGGACTCGCTAGAGCTTCGCCTAGCGAGTGAGTGCTGGCTGCGCTTTTCACCAAAACAGAACGAACTCGCTACCACCTTCGCTGTCAGCTCGCCTGGCGAATTTATTGACAATTTACTGGAGCTTTTCGCTTGGCGCTCGCCTAGCGAACCAGTGCTTCGCCACAGCCCTCGCCTAGCGAGCAGGCTGATGAATGCTTGTTTGCTTTGGTTCCTTTGCCAACTTTCTTGTGTCTTCAATTTCAATTATTTCATGCCTTCTTTCTGCACAATAACACACAAATCAAAGGCACCAAGCTTGTTTTATCAATGTAATGCATTTCATCAAAAACCAAGGTGATTTTGACAATTTTAGCAGGGAAATAGAGTGAAAGATGCCCACATATGATAGCTCAATTAAGCACTTTTGGGCATCTAACAACTCTCCCCAACTAGATTCTTGTTTGTCCTCAAGCAAAGTATGCCTCTTGAAGGACAAGAGGATTTGCATTAAGAAAATGGTTTCTCCGAAGTTGGATAAACGGCTCAAACACAAGCGAAATCAGCAAATACAAGTTTCCAACGGTTTGAATAAAATAATACACAAGAACTAAAACTTAAATAGCAATGCAAAATATTTATCTATCTACAACAGTACTATTCTGAATGAATCATCCTATCTCTCCTCTTCGAATAAGGAATGAAGATTTTACGCGTTTGCAACCGCGGGATTAATCTCACTCTCTAACAAACAATGAAGAAATCAAATAGATTCATACAATGTCTAACAATTATAAATGGTATTGTGGAAGCATAAAGATCACTAAGGGCTTTTCGGTTGAAGCTTGGTTAGGTTAACAAACAAGGGTCATTTCTAAGGCCATTGAAACGAAAGTGCCGATGCAAAAGAGACATTCACAGTATTATTCACACTACTCGACTTTGTTTCATTTGTTTCTTATTTGAAACCTTCACAACACATATTCCACAACTCAATTTTTATTTTTCAGTATTTTTCTTCCAAGCAAGCATTCATTTTCATTCTTTTTATTTTTGTTCTTTTCTTTCACATCATATATACAAAACAGATGTTTCTTTTCTATATTTTCTATACATATATTTTTCTATGCTTGCTCGGTTTTTCTTTTCTTTTTCAAGAGTTGTGGTACTTACCGATTCTTTTTCGTTCTCCCCAACTTATTTCTTACTCACCCTAAGTGAATGCTCTTAACTTTTTACGGCAAAAGAACAATAATCAAGATTTTCCGGGTTGTAAAAAAAAGATTTTTGAGATCTCGCTTTATTTCAAGCCGAGATTCAACTGTTTAAGCTCAAAGGGGTTAACAAATACTCTCTCTGCTCACAGGTAAGTTGTTTTTGGATGTAGTTGTGCTCAAAAGAAAACAAGTGCCTTGATCATTTCTAATTGCTTCCACAATTTCACAATAATAAAAGACAAAGCATGAATCTCATGAATCAACAAAACTTATTAGAATCCAGCATTTAAGTGTACAATGGAGGTTTCCTCACAATTTGTGGTTTTAAGTTCTAGATGAAACATTCATTCAATTATGTTGCAAAAAGACAATATTCAATTTACCAAAAAGAGTAAAGTTCCTAATGCATTCTAAAATTCTAGCCGAAGGTAACCATGTACCTTAGCTTCATTCACTTGTTTATTCTTATCATTGCCATCCAAGCTCGGATGCACCTTCATTGGGTACTTCTTGAGGAGCAACCAATCTAGAAGGGTTTGCCACTCAATCAACCAAAAATTTATTAAACACACAAAATTAAAAACATAAATAATTAACATTAACTGAAAATATAAATTTGTTCATGGGGGACAAAACACCCCAATAGTACAACACCAAAATCAAGATACAAAATCCGAAAATACAAATAGAAATGACATAAAAGCTGAAAAAATACAAAAACTTAACCCACTAAGGGCTCAGGACTCCTCCTCGCTACCGGCCTCAGAACCGGTAGCCTCATCATCAACATCATCATCATCATCAGCATCAGCGCTCACCCCCTCACTATAGACAGGCCTGTCCACAGGCCAGTTAGCGTTAAGCAGAAACTGCTCACGCGTCATCAAAGCATGAGCACCACATGCAAATGAGAGATTGTTGAGTGCTCTGTAAAAATTGTTCTCAGCAGGGTTGCAAGACAGCAAAGTTGAGTTAGGGCAAAAATGAGTGCCCTGCTGAGTTTTTAAATAAGTGCTGTCATGCAGCGCTCGCTGCTGCTTCGCCTAGCGAGCAGCTAGCGAATTAGCTCGCTACTGCCTCGCCTAGCGAGCAGCTAGCGAGCATGACAGCAAGTGCTTTTTCAAAAGCAGCAATTTCATGTTCATCCAGAATGGTTAGCACAAGGAAACCCTACACAACACAACACAAAAAACAGTAAATACTTACAATGTTGGGGTGCCTCCCAACTAGCGCTTGTTTAACGTCGGCTAAGCTCGACGGTGTGATGCTCACAGAGGAGCATCAAGCGGAAGTTGTGCAGCTTCCGCGATCCACTTTGTTGTTTGAGCTACCGGGATCCATTTTGTTGAGCAACTTTCTCAAGGGCTTTGTTGTCTTCACGAGGTTCTTGATGAACCTTCGATAAAATCTAATACCACCCTTTTTCGGAACTATTTGCACAACGCTCACCCATTCACCGTCGGCGATAGAACAATTCATCCCGGCCTCTACCAGTTTGACAACCTCTTTCTTCTTCAGCACCCGCATCAATTGATTCTCTTCATTTGTGGACAAATTATTGCTAATGATCACGTGTTTAGCACAGTTATCATCAAGGTACACATATTTCAAATGTGGCTCCAGTTTTGGCTCCTCCACTATATTAGTCATATCCACGCCTTCCCTTGTCTCTTTATGATAGACAAGTTCTCCACAAGCTTCTAATTCGTGCAACAATGCTTCCATGTTTTTTTCTTTATTTTTGGTTGAACCTTTGTATACTCCGATAAGAAATCTTTCGGAAGGATTAGAAACATGAACCTGGTTTGCGACCTCCACAAGTTTCTCCTCTGTGACATCAATTCGGAAAGAATCATGTTTATCATTGAGATGCTTTTTGGCTTCAAAAAGATGGAAGTCTACCTCTTCATTTTGGACCCTTACCTTCATCAAACCGTTATCTACGTCTATCATCATGCGCGCGGTTTTCATGAATGGTCGGCCCAGGATGAGCGGAGCATCATCATCCTCTTCCATATCAATAATAATAAAATCAACCGGGAAGAAGAATTTATCAACTTTGACTAACATGTCTTGAGCCACTCCATATGGTGCAGTGGTAGATTTATCAGCAAGTTGCAAAGTCATCTTCGCAGGTTTGATATCAACATTTCCCAATCTTTTGATAATGGACAGGGGAATTAGATTGATGCTAGATCCCAAGTCAATCAAGCCATTACCCATGTAGGTGTCTCCGATGGTTATTGGTAAAACAACTCGTCCCGGATCGGATTCCTTTCTTGGGAGAGTTTTCTGAATGATGGCACTACATCGTGCATCAAGCAAGATTGTCTCTGGTTCCGTGTATCTCCGTTTTTTTGTAAGTATGTCCTTCATGAATTTGGCATACTTTGGCATTTGCTCCAAGGCTTCAGCAAACGGAATGTTCACTTTCAATTGTTTAAAAATATCCATGAACCGGGCGTAATGCCGTTCATTCTCCCTTTTGGAAGGAGCATGAGGATAAGGAAGGTTTTGGATAGGAGTAGCGCTCACTACCTCCTTTCCCTTTGCAACTCTAGCACTCTTCCATCTCGGCTTTTTCACTACCTCCCTTATTACCTCATCACTTGTATTTTTCCCCATCTCCACACCTTTTTCTTTTTCAACTTCACCATTATTTTTATTCTTTTCACTTTCTTCACCCTCACTCCACTCTCCTACTTCACCATCAACATTCTCTTTCAATATTTCCTCCTCAATTTCTTTCTCTTTCTCTCTTTGTTCACTCTCAACTCCTTTTTTATTCTCACTACCCAACTCCCTCCCACTTCTCGTCATAATCGCCTTACAATGCTCCTTAGGATTTGTTTGCGTGTTTGCCGAAAAGGAAGGACCGGTTTGTTGTTCCGCGAGTTGCTTGGCAAGTTGCCCAACTTGAGTCTCGAGATTCTTTATGGCCGCGTCATTGCTCTTTTGATTGGCCATTGACATTTGCATGAATTGCGTCAATGTCTCTTCCAATTTAGAATTGACGACCGGCGGTTGTTGAGATTGATACGGATTTTGGGGAGGGTTTTGACGGCTAGAAGAACCACCTCCGTAACCTTGGTTATGATAATAGTTGCTTCTATGTTGGAACCCTTGGTTCCCTTGGAATTGTTGTTGTTGTTGTTGTTGTTGTTGAGGGTGCGGTTGATAAGGTTGTTGTCTCGGTTGATAGTCCCGTTGATTGGCCATGTAGTTTACTTCGTCAAAACCGGGAGGTGGACAAAATCCGGTGTCATGTTCACCTTTACAAAGTTCACAACAAGCTATTTGTTTAGCTTTTGACGGTTCTCTTAACTCTTTGATTTGTTGCGTTAAGAGTTCCACTTGTTGTGAGATGAGCTTGTTTTGGGCAAGGATGGCATCGTTCGTCCCTAGCTCAAGCACTCCCGCCTTCTTCAAAGAATTTCCTCGACTTTGACTCTGAAGATCATTCAAAGCCATTCGATTTATAATGTTCGTGGCTTCTTCGGCACTTTTTGACAATAAAGAGCCACCAGAGGTAGCATCCAACAACGTTTTGCAGTTTGGTTGAAGTCCATTTCTGAAGATATGGATTTGAGTCATTTCATCAAATCCATGCCCTTTACATTTCCGAAGCATGGACTTGAATCTTTCCCACGCTTCATTCAAAGATTCACTGGTTCCTTGTGAAAACACCGAGATGGCCGTCTTGGATTCCATGAACCGGTTATGGGAGAAGAACCTTTCTATGAATTTCTCTTCGAACACGTTCCAGTCTGTCATTACGGCTGGTGTTTGATCTAGGTACCAATCCTTTGCTTTACCGAGCAAAGCGTGGGGAAATAATCGTCTGAACAACGGAAGCTCCTGAGCCTGATCCACTCCGGCAGCCAATGCTATCTCATAAAATTTTGTGAGAAAAGCAAATGGGTCTTCATGGTCCATTCCTGTGAATGGACTTCCATATAATAGATTTAGAGTTCCCGTTTTCATCTCAGCTTGCCTTCCGGTGTGGTTGGCAAACTGAGTGGTGTTCCTTGGACTATTGATGCATGGAGTAGAAATAGGTGGTGGTGGTTGTGGCTCCATGTTTGGTATGAATGGTGGTGGATTTGTGGTTGAAGAACTTTCTCCTTGCTCTTGGCGTTGTCTAGCCTGTTGCCTCCTACGTCTCGTTTTGCTATTGAGCCTCCTTGCGGTTCTCTCGATCTCAGGATCAAAAAGAAGTTCGACCACAGGGATTTGCCCTCGCATAAAACGTAAGCTGCACACTAAACCAAACAAATTACAAGCACAAGTCAAAAATTCACAAGCTAAAACTTAAACAACCATTGCGATGCTCGCAATATCAATTTACAATCCCCGGCAACGGCGCCATTTTGTTGAAAGTATATTTCGTGTCGGGTTTTTGTTATCGTATCCACAAGGATTGTAAGATATCACCGCCATTCGATGGTTGTATTAATCTTAGATCAATGTAACAATATGGTTTTGGTTTTAATCAAGTTATCTTGCATAAAAAGTAATAAATTGCGGTAAAAGTTTTGGTTTGAATAAATGAGAAATATTGCCAAAGTTAGGTTTCAATGATCACTTTGCATGTATTTGCTCGGTCAACAATCTTATAAACTCCTTTAGATGATAAATCATTTCACAAAGTCCTCTCAATATGTTTCTCTCGAACACACATTGTGAGTTTTGCCATTTTGATCCATTGTTTCTCTCGAACACAATCTATCAAAATGACAACTTTTTGGTTCAACCTTATGGTGAACAAAATCATTCAGTACTATCTCTAGCTAACAAACAAGTTTGGATGAAAACCTAGGTCAAGAGTCGGTAAACATCTCTCGATCATAAACCAACACAAAGAGTTTTAAATAGAAACAAAGTTTTCATCATATATTTACCATTAAAGAGTTTACATATGAGGATCCTTACATTTACACACAAAGCTAGTAATCACTTACATCTAACCTTGACAAATGGATGACTTAGCTACTCATTTTCATGGTAGCTTGGTCGGCAAGTAAGGAAAGAAGGTTGATCAACATCCAAGTCGGATAATCGAAGTTGGATGGGAATCCACCTTCTTTTTGTAGAAGATGGTTCTAAGATGAAGAGAAATGAAAATTAGGGCATAAAAGATCCCCTAGAACAATGCTGTAAAATATCTCTCCAAAGTACAAAAGTGGAAAAAGTTGGTAAAAATGAGGTATGGTGCTCAAAAGTGGCACCTGCTACTTATAGACCTCTGCTGGGCTGTCATGCTCGCTAGGCGAGCAGAATGGCTCGCCTAGCGAGGGTCTAGTATGGGCACATAAGGCACCTGCGCACAGAGAAACAGGGTCTGCAGAACTGTCATGTTCGCCTAGCGAACATACCTTCGCCTAGCGAAGGACACGCTTCAACCTTCGCCCCAGCGAGGTTGAGAGGTTTTGCTACTGGAATGCTCGCTGGGGACTCGCTAGAGCTTCGCCTAGCGAGTGAGTGCTGGCTGCGCTTTTCACCAAAACAGAACGAACTCGCTACCACCTTCGCTGTCAGCTCGCCTGGCGAATTTATTGACAATTTACTGGAGCTTTTCGCTTGGCGCTCGCCTAGCGAACCAGTGCTTCGCCACAGCCCTCGCCTAGCGAGCAGGCTGATGAATGCTTGTTTGCTTTGGTTCCTTTGCCAACTTTCTTGTGTCTTCAATTTCAATTATTTCATGTCTTCTTTCTGCACAATAACACACAAATCAAAGGCACCAAGCTTGTTTTATCAATGTAATGCATTTCATCAAAAACCAAGGTGATTTTGACAATTTTAGCAGGGAAATAGAGTGAAAGATGCCCACATATGATAGCTCAATTAAGCACTTTTGGGCATCTAACAGCATTATTCTTGGAAATTCACCTCATCCCGTGCTGTCTATTAATGGGAAATATCAATTTGTTGGAATTGTTTTGATAATATTAGGTACTATACTGGTTATCCAAAGGATCTTGGACCATCATGGGTTGTTCATTTCACCTCCGAGCGTGAGTTTGTCAATCTCCTTCATGAAGGGTTTCCCGTGGTTGTTGCTTTTACTATCAGGTGATTCGGTTGCAGTCGGCTCTTGAATACTCTTACTCTAAAGCTTATTTAGGTGTGAATGAAAAAGAAAAGAAATAAAATGAATTAATTTAGTAATGACTTCTTATTATTCTATAATGCAGGGGGAATTACACAGAACATCTTGACAAAGTATTAGAAGAAGCTGCTTCTGAGTTTTATCCACATGTAAAATTTATGCGTGTAAATTATTTTATTAATGATCTCTTACTACTTGTTTGTGTTGGCACTTGGGAGTCATACCTATGTATATTTTTACTCACGATGAAGCATTGCAATCGTCTAGTCTGATAGAGTCACAAAAACATACACAAATGTGCTCATTACTTTGCAATGAGTTGGAGTTTACTAATAGGAAAGTAGGCACTAGGCTTACAGTAGAATTTATCTTTTATCGTGTTCCTTTTTCTGTACCTTTATTGCTTGTTATTGTCTACGCACTCTGCAGCGTTTCTATTCCACATTGATGATTACATGATAATTTTTTGTGCTTTGCAGGTTGAGTGTCCAAAGTATCCTGGGTTTTGTATAAGTCGGCAGAAAATGAGTACCCATTCATGGAAATATTTCATAGTCCAACACATGTATGGTATTCCTTTCTGTTTGCTAAGCCTCTTAACCTTAATGCCTAAATTGCTAATAGGATAAAATTATAATAAATTTTCTTCTGATGGCATGTTTAAGTAAACCCAAGAAGCACAAATTTTATGACAATAATTTGGTTTTTAGTAATTGGTTGATCTTTTCATTGACTAAATGGAAATGTAGTTACTTGAGACATGTGTTTCTTTTTACAGGTGGCTAACCAGGGTAGGGTAGCTGATCCAAATATTACTAAATACAATGTGAAAGTCATGCCTGTAAGTATCCTTCCTCCTGCTTTTCAGGAAAATTGTAAAGCATGTAATACCGGCCATGATTATTTTTATTTTGAACAATCCCCCTTAAGAAAATATCAAATACTGAAAATGTACCCTTCCCAGGTATTAAATCTAGTAATCAACCACTAAGATCAACTTAAGCACGTGTTTCTTTTGGATCAAGCGCTAACCACTAGGCTAAAAGCAATTGCTGTTAATGAGGGCGCAACTTTATTCTCTTATAGCATAGAGCCCTCAAGGGGCTGCGCCCAGCCCATACTAAACGCCATGGGTTGAGATGTTAAACCCATCGAATCCCTAAGGGTGATGCTGGATTAATAAATCCAACAGTTTCTTGATATGAAGCCATTTAGGTTTTTACCAATGAAATTTGTCTACTTTCCATGGAGGGTTCCTCAAAGTTAAGATTTCTTCCATTTCAGGCCAGTAGATGGCAAATCATATATTTAAGGGTTGAGACGTCAACAAAACAGGTAATTATAATTTGCCATCTACTGGCCTGAAATGGAAGAAATCTTAACTTTGAGGAACCCTCCATGGCAAGTAGACAAATTTCATTGGTAAAAACCTAAATGGCTTCATATCAAGAAACTGTTGGATTTATTAATCCAGCATCACCCTTAGGGATTCGATGGGTTTAACATCCCAACCCATGGCGTTTAGTATGGGTTGGGCGCAGCCCCTTGAGGGCTCTATGCTATAAGAAAATAAAGTTGCGCCCTTATTAACAGCAATTGCTTTTGGCCTAGTGGTTAGCGCTTGATCCAAAAGAAACATGTGCTTAAGTTGATCTTAGTGGTTGATTACTAGATTTAATACCTGGGAAGGGTACATTTTCAGTATTTGATATTTTCTTAAGGGGGATTGTTCAAAATACAAATAATCATGGCCGATATTACATGCTTTACAATTTTCCTGAAAAACAGGAGGAAGGATACTTACAGGCATGACTTTCACATTGTATTTAGTAATATTTGGATCAGCTACCCTACCCTGGTTAGCCACCTGTAAAAAGAAACACATGTCTCAAGTAACTACATTTCTATTGAGTCAATGAAAAGATCAACCAAATTATTGTCATAGAATTTGTGCTTCTTAGGTTTACTTAAACATGCCATCAGAAGAAAATTTATTATAATTTTATCCTATTAGCAATTTAGGCACTGAGGTTAAGAGGCTTAGAAAACAGAAAGGAATACCATACATGTGTTGGACTATGAAATATTTCCATGAATGGGTACTCCTTTTTCTGCCGACTTATACAAAACCCAGGATACTTTGGACACTCAACCTGCAAAGCACAAAAAATTATCATGTCATCATCATTGTGGAATAGAAACACTGCAGAGTGCGTAGACAATAACAAGCAATAAAGGTACAGAAAAAGGAACACGATAAAAGATAAATTCTACTGTAAGCCTAGTGCCTACTTTCCTATTAGTAAACTCCAACTCATTGCAAAGTAATGAGCACATTTGTGTATGTTTTTGTGACTCTATCAGACTAGACGATTGCAATGCTTCATCGTGAGTAAAAATATACATAGGTATGACTCCCAAGTGCCAACACAAACAAGTAGTAAGATATCATTAATAAAATAACTTACACGCATAAATTTTACATGTGGATAAAACTCAGAAGTAGCTTCTTCTAATACTTTGTCAAGATGTTCTGTGTAATTCCCCTTGCATTATAGAATAATAAGAAGTCATTCCTAAATTAATTCATTTTATTTCTTTTCTTTTTCATTCACACCTAAATAAGCTTTAGAGTAAGAGTATTCAAGAGCTGAATCCAACCGGATCACCTGATAGTAAAAGCAACAACCATGGGAAACCCTTCATGAAGGAGATTGACAAACTCACGCTCGAGGTGAAATGAACAACCTGTGATGGTCCAAGATCCTTTGGATAACCAGTATAGTACCTAATATTATCAAAATAATTCCAACAAATTGATATTTCCCATTAATAGACATCACGGGATGAGGTGAATTTCCAAGAATAATGCACCAGGGAATTGTGCAAAGTATCTGTCATCTAAATTATATCATGCAAATTGCAAAGTTTGCTACCATAGTACGGGTTACTGAACTTTGTCGTTAATATTCAATTATTTGAAATGAGATTCCATAGACTTATCGATATGACTAAACAATTCTTCAATCAAATGACAATAATTAGTTTCTAATATTTAATTAACGAAAAAAATGCCTAGAGAAAAATAAGTATTGCAGTACAAAGAATTATTATAGTTACTACAGAATGATAGAAAATAGAATTAGTAGTAAAGATTAATAAAGCTACAAATAAGAGAAAATGACACCAGTAGTTAACATGGACATACTTGCAAGTTCCCCGAAGATGACCAATCATTCGGTCCAAAAATGATGATTCTTCCATTCCACATAGTACTTTAATAGGTGAACTGTATATCTAGTACCTGCATCATGAACAAATTTTACTTCTAGGAGTTGATTACGATAATCTCATCTACTCTCTCATACATAGATAATAACCAACTAAACAGCAGGTAAAAATCTCACAATTTACTTTGCATCACTAGCTCAAAATCAAATAACCAATTAAGCAGGCAATAGTTATGACACTGCACTATCAATGTCACTAAAACCTATCTTGGTTCATTTTATCTATGACAAGTGTTTCCTATTCACAAAGTTCGGTTGAAGCATTTTATCAAACAGAAAACAAGCATTACACCATGAGACACAACAACAGCAAAATCATTCAGTTTTATCAACGGAAACATCTTAACAATGGAAGAATTCAAATCAAAGCTTTGTTACTAATTCAATATCAAGACAAACGAGAAGCACTTGGTTGAACACTTCATGGCAACAAACTAAAACAAATGAGAACTCAAATGGAAATAAGACAAATAAAAGCTTCATTATCATAATGAGGATTGAAACCCACTGTGGGGAAATTAAATTACCCTTAAGCCTTGGAACCGAGCTTCAATGGCGAAGGGAAAACAGAAAAGGAAGAAGAATGGATTCTGTGTTTTATGAGAAAAGGAAAGTGGAAAGGAATTGCATACGAGAGTGAACAAGACGGTTTTCAATACCCAATACCGGGTTTGTGGTTTGATCGAATTAGTTCGTTTGAACCGATTTGTTCTATTTTCTCCCGGTTTACTTTGTGATTAGGAGTAGGCATGATTAACGGTTCACGATTTTTAACTCACCAAATTCAAATTCAAATTCTAAAATAATCTATTTTTTTGTCCCAATTTCATCAAAAATAGAGAATTAAAACTCAAACAAATTGAGGTTGGGTATTTCCGCTCCGACATCATTTATTTAATAAAATTATTTTTTTAAAATTAAATTACATTATAAATAATAAAAATAAAATTTCATACATATATTTCAAATATTTTAAATAATAAATACAAATCAAAATATCAAAACATTAACAATATTTAATATTCTAAATTATCAAAACTAAAATAATAAAGTACATAATAAAATAAACAAAGTCGGTTCGAAGACGAGTTCAAGGTGGGTACTAGGGGTGTTCAAATTCAAACCGATCCAAATTTTAAACTGCAAATCGATAAAAAAAACTGAAAACCGCAAAAAAATTGAATAATATTGGATGTGTTTGGTTGTTATTTTATAAAAATTACTCGGTTCAGATCAGATTTCTGATTGATTTTTTAAAACCGATCTAAACCAAATCGAACCGCATGTATATATTTTTATACTTATTTGTTTTTTATTAGTATGATATATTGTGTTAATTTATTTTTAAATGATATTTATTTTTTCATAAATATAGTTTATGTTATATATTATATAAAAAAAATTGTTTATTAGTATTTTTATAATATTAATAAATAAAAAAATTGTAATTTGGATATCTAAAAACGGATCTAAATCAAACCGCGTGAAATTTGATCGAATCAGATCGAATTTTTTAAACTTATCATCCAAAACTGAACTGGAACATGTTTTGACTGGGTTTAAGTTCGGATTTCCCCATCAATGAATTAATGATTGGTGTTGAGAGTGCTGACCAGGATAGATGAGTCACAGCAGTGGTTGATGACCAATAGATGAGTCACAACAGTGGTTGATGACCAATAGATGAGTCACAGAAGTGGAACCAACTTAGGAGGTTTGAATCCTGCAAATAAGATTGGTTTGGAAGGACAGAAAAGAGATTTCAGTATCTTTAAGACGAAATCCACTCTCAGTAAACAGAATTCTTTGTTGCCGAGAAAAATCGAGAAGGAATTGGAGTCTCAGAAGATTAATGGCACTTCTGGTGTGGATGATGATTCTGTTAATGCAAGTGTTCCTGCTGGTAGATACTTTGCTGCTCTTAGAGGACCTGAGTTAGATGAAGTCAAGGTGAGAAATTGCTACCTAAGTTTTAAATTTTTACCTCAAAGTTGCATGAATGCATGCATGTTAGCTAGATATATGCTATATATCTTTCCAAAGACTCAATCACAATTAAAAATTATGGGATTTTAAAATGATGTTTAAGAGAATAGTTGATCAGATATTTTTATTTTTAAAATAGTTTTTAAATATGTATAAATGATCAATTATAATGTTGTGCATACATTTGACACAGGACTATGAGGACATCCTTCTCCCGACAGATGAGCAGTGACCGTTTCTCCTTCGATTTCCTATAGGATGTTTTGGTATCTGTCTCGGCCTAAGCAGTCAAGCGGTTTTATGGCATAATCTGGCAACAAGTCCTGCCACAAGGTTTCTTCATATTACACCAAATATCAGTTTTCTAATATGGTTGTTAGCCTTAGCAGTGTTGATAGCTGTTTCCATCACCTACATTCTGAAATGCATATTCTACTTTGAAGCAGTCAGAAGAGAGTATTTCCATCCGGTTCGTATCAACTTCTTCTTTGCCCCTTGGGTTGTCTGAATGTTTTTAGCAATCTCTGTACCCTCTAAACTAGCCCCACAACAAACCCTTCACCCTGCCATTTGGTGCACTTTCATAGCACCTTATTTTCTACTTGAACTCAAAATCTATGGCCAGTGGCTTTCTGGAGGCAAAAAGCGTCTATCTAAGGTTGCAAATCCCTCTAACCATCTCTCTGTATCTGGTAACTTTGTTGGAGCAATTACATCGCACTTTGGAAGCATTGTATCGAGGTCCTCTTCAAACTTAGCTCCAATTTCTTTCTCCAATTCAGGCTCCATCTTAAGTCTATCATGATATAAAAAGTTACAGTTAAAAGGTTTCAGCCTTTGGAGTAAAAGCTTCCCGATTCGTCCAGCACCCACCGTTCCTATCATCTTTCCTTCAAGATCATATGCTCTATGTGCAATGCCAGCAACATCCCATTCTCCTGTAATAGACTGATGGTAACCAGGCACAAAATTCCTCACCATAATGAGAATTCTCATGAGCTCATCCTCAACAACAAATATTGTGTTGCTTCCTGTGACCTCTGCGACGGTTAAACCAGCAGCAGCTGCAACATTGAGATCAATGTGATCAGAACCAATTCTGGCAGTCAAAAGTAGCTCTAAATTCTTAGCTTTCTTAATTCTTTCAGCAGTAACATAGGCAGGGTGAAATGGTGTAGATATCAGAACATGAAGATCAAGAATGGTAGTTTGTGTTTTAAATTTTGTTAAAAATGCTCTACTCACATCAAACAATTTCATATTCATCAAACTGGTCCAATTACTAGGCACTACGCCATTGATATGATTACCCTCCAATTTGATATCAACTAAAGAACCTAAATTTGCAATAGAATGACTCAAAGTACCAATAAGATTAAAACACGGAAAATTAATCATCGAAACTTTACCATCAGAATTGCATTTTAATCAAATTTATATCATGTATAAAGTTGTTGAGGCATTTCCACAAACAGCTTGTGAGTGTACATATTAAGCAGTATTATAAACATGTTGATTCAAATGAGATAAAAAATGAAATTTGATATTAAGAAAACTAGAGATTAAAGAGAAATGGAGATAGAAGAGTACCTTTATTTTTGTGATAGAGAAAAGTTGACGGCGGTGTAATTGGTTGACGGTGGCGGAAGCTTTGCACAGAACATGAATGGAGTGATAAACTCAACGTCCAAATTTTGGGAATAAAATAAGGCCCCTCAATGGGGCCTAAAAAATGCATTATATAAAGGGCCTAAAATTTTAGGGCCTAAAATAAATCTCAATGATAAGGGGCTTAATATATTGGGGCTTTAATAGGGCTTAATAATTAGGACTTTTAAATATAGGCTTATTTGACAGCTCTACTCTTACATTCATGATGATACTCATCCTCTTTTTTTTTTTAACTTGAATGATAAAATAAGATTACAATGGTAAAAATGATATGATTGGGATCTAAAAGAGGTGGAAAGAAGAAGATGAATTGACACATCCAAAAATCACGTGCATTATTTATTAGAATAAAATACACTTTTTTGTTGTTGCTTTAAACAAAGTCTTTTATTTTGTTTTAGTAATTTAATTACCAGAATTTTACTCTTTAAAAGTGAAAAAATAAAATGTTATGGGTTTGAAATCATGCTCAACATTTAGATATTAATAAATTATTATTTTAACGAGACTAATAAAGCCTTATATTTTAATTTCATCTTAATTAATGAAATAAATTTAGTTATACACTTGATTCCAATAAATAAATCATAATACATATATTGCTACTACTTTTTAATTATAGAATATAAAAATGTCACAAGTAGTTTGTCAACTATGCATTTTTGAAAAAATTCACTATATTAAAAATAAAAAGAAATCGGCGCTATAAAACTTAATATACATTTAAACCAATAAGATATGTTATTACTAATATTTATATTCAATACACATTTAAGAGACTAAAAGACTTAGAAATTGAACCCATGCGCAAAGAATATCCCTGTACATTTAAGAGTGTTAAATTACTTATAGGATAATACTAACTTGTGCCCTAGGGGTATCCTAGGGACACAAGTTAAGAACTAAATAAAGAAATATTATTTTTGGGAATTGTGTATTGGTTATATTAAAAATATAAAATTTAATTTTTTTCATTTTTGTTTTCAATACAAATTTTCTATAAATGAGTTTCTTAACTTGTGTCCCAGGGCACAAGTTAGCATTACCCTTAGTTATATATAAACAATAATATTATATATTTTTTCAATAAGAATTTTATAATTTACCTTTATATGAATTTTAATGTATAAATTATAAAACTAATAGTTTTATAGTTTTCTTCTTTCTAAAAGTTGATCATATATGTTGTTTAAGGTAATATTAAAAAATCTTATATATTGAAAATATGTTTGAAAAACTCTCATTTAGTAGGAGCAGAACATAAAATATGTTGAAAAATAATAAATCTTTAAAGTATTATATTTTAGAATTAGAAGTTGAATATAATTGTTCTATTTAAAAGTTTAATGATTTTGTTGTCTAGTAAAAGATTTAATATTATTGTAGGTTATTTTTGCATATTAAAAATGTGTTTGAAAAACTACTGTCGCAACCTGAAAAATACAGTGGTGCGAAAAAACAACCGGCGAAAGAAAAGAATGACAGAAGAGTCGCCACCGTGCGTTATTTATCCCAAAGGAGGGAAAGAAAACGCTCGAAGTAAACCTGAAGAGAGGAAAGGAAAAGACAAGGTCTCGCAACCAAATCTTGGGTTCGGGAGTCGATTATGCGAAGGGAAGGTATTAGCACCCCTACGCATCCGTAGTACTCTACGGGATCCACTTTTGTTGTTCTTGTCTAAAGGGTGTGTGTTTATCTAATGTACTATTTACTAAAAGGGTCAAGAGAAAAATGACTCGCACAGATATCGCATCCATTGCATACGTATCTCATCTGAATATGAGAATCAGAGTCTTCGTAGCTCGGGTACCTATGGGTGAAAGAGATGTGTGTGTGCTAAGACATCGCGTCTTATGCCTACGTATCTCATCTGGAATGAGAATCAGAGCAAAACGTAGTTCAGCTAACTAAGGGAACAAGGGTCTCGATTGCAACTAGGGCAAGAGAAAAGGAAAGTCTCGATCGCAACGAGGGCGAGAGAAAGGATCGCAACGAGGGCGAAAGCAAACAAGGATTAGTTGTTAGTTGTTAGTCAAACTCGGCAAGACATCGCATCTTGTGCCTACGTATCTCATCTGAACATGAGAATCAGAGTTGTCGTAGTTCGGCTACATAGGGGTTGCCATCTGAACATGGACTTACAAAGGAGGACACCAGTTGTGTCAAAGGAGAGTGGGCAATGTGTTCTCGTCCTAGCAGTAGGTGTCGCAGCTTGCTGAATCGAGTCTTAGGCAGTTACCTCTTTGCAATAGAACGGACTACATGCCACAAGATCGGAGACGCTCAGAAAGGTCTAGAAGTGGGGGAAGCTCTGCCCTAGAGTTGTCATGCAATATGTATTTAAGTGTTAGAATTTACAAATCTACACTCGGAAAAGCGTCATCTATCTCTACTCAACAATCGTGGCTGAAACAATGTTTTATATCTCTTAAGACAAGATATCTTTCATTTTAAAAGGTTTTTTGATTGGTCGCACGGCGGCGAGAAAAAGAGTTTGATTGGTTGGATGTGCTTCGAGTGATGGCGAGAACTAGGATTGGCGAGATATACATCTCGAATCCTAGCCTCAGGAGTGCATGGTATACACCATGTTCCATTTCCATCTTTATTTGCAAAAGTGTTTAATAGAGAATTAAGTGTTTTGAATTTGATTGAGAAAGGGTTTGGAGAAACCGCATTGACAATTTTAGACGATGGCGAGAGCTAAGATTGGCGAGATATACATCTCGAATCCTAATCTTAGGAGTGCATGGTATACACCATGTTCCATTTCCACCTTTATTGAAAAAAAAAGTATTAAATAAGAGTTAGGTATTTTGAGTTTTGTTGTGAAAATGACTTGACCTAGATCAAGTATTGATGGACGTTTGAGAAAGATTTGAATGAGTGTTTGATAGAGCAAAGTGGGTAAATTGGATGATGGCGAGAGCTAGGATTGGCGAGATATACATCTCGAATCCTAGTCTCAGGAGTGCGTGGTATACACCACGTTCCACTTCCATCTTTATTGAAAAAGTCTTGACTTATGAATTAATATTTTTTGAGTTTTTATTAGAGAAAATGGCTTGACGTTGAATCAAGCATTTGATGAAAGTTTGAAAGAAAGGGAATAGAATAGGAAGGCGAAATGAATTGATTTGTTTATTGAGAAAATACTCGACGTTGGATCGAGTCATATTTTTTGTATTTTTTCAGAAATGGTGGATTTTACTCTTGTGTTAGTGTCTAAAACAAATAGAGAAATAAAACAATACAACATTATATACACATTGGGGAAGTGGGGTACATTTTGTCAAATGGGGATTCAAAATCATGAAATAATTAGATCAGGCCCAAACAACAAATGATGCGAAATATGAGTGTAAGTGCAAGAGAACCGACTCATTGTAAGAAAGCCCAAGAGTAAGCTATGTGAGGTTGATGGCGACGCTTAAAAAGCAATCGACTTACAAGGGTATGGAAAATGGGCTCGACATTAAATCGAGAAAAATATGATTTTTATAGTTTTAAAATGGTTTTGAATGAATGATGAAATTAAAAGAAAACAAATCTATGTTATGATAATGAAACTATGAAAATAATAAAGCATAAACATAACAAAAAAAGTTAAAAAGAAAAGAAAATGCTACATATGGGTATTGAACTCACCCCACTAAAGACTATGATACTACCCTTCTCCACCAAACCACTCATGATTATTTATTATTTTGATGCTACTTTAAATATATAAACCAAAATAGATTAAACATTAGAATAAAAACTAAAATAAAAAAAAGTCTGTTGGACTACCAGTAGTTAAACCCAGCCGCTTGGCTGTTGGGTTTTTTAATGGGGATAAGTTGAAAACATAAAAACAATTATTAACTAAACCTAGGAATTCTAAGCAAAACCTTTAATGTTTTTAAAAAACCTATTCTGTTTAAAAATAAATCAAGGAAAAGATAAATTGGAATAGTAACAGACTCGTTCTCTCCCCATCTCACGCTCTCGGCAAGCTCGCTCTCTCCTCTCACGAACTCGCTCCCAAACTCGAAGAATCTCTCTCAATCGCTCTCGTCGCTTACCCTCAGCATCTCTCTCAATCGCTCTCGTCGCTTACCCTCAGCATCTCTCTCAATCGCTCTCGTCGCTTACCCTCAGCATCTCTCTCAATCGCTCTCGTCGCTTACCCTTCGCTTACCCATCGCTCAACCTCGTTAACCAGAGAGAGTGCAAACCCATGGTTTTAAAAAGAGAAGTCAAGCGGGAATCTCACCTTTGGCGTCGACAATGAATCAAGTGAGCTTGAATCTATCTCCTCTCTTCCAATACTGGCCTTTTACTTTGATTTCTGGGATTTAGGGTTTTTGTTTTGCTTTTAAGTTTCAATTCCGCCTCCAGTGTTTTTTTTTTGTTAATTCATCCCCCTTACTGATTCGTTCTCTATTTATGCTTTACAAATTAGGGTTTCAATTGGTGTCTTTGGTATTCCAGAAGAGTAATTCTGCAAAGCACTTTGGATGTTCAGAAATTGGATTGACCTCTTTGATGCTAGGTTCGAAAAACGGTAATATGGACTCATACTTTTCTTTGAATTTTGTTTCTATTCCAATTTGGGAATTTTCTGGATTTTCAACTGACTTGCCAATTGCTTTGTGTTTTGTTACTGCAGTAAAAAAATGAAAACATGAGGAGCTCAAACACGGTTCTTTTCACGTGGCCTTGGCTTTGCTTGGATTTGTTGCTACTTTTTCTCCTTTGTTTTTTGGATGATTTACCCTTCTTACTACCTTTCCCTTCTGGTTGTGTAGAAGATGACTCTTTATTCTGTGAGGTCTCGACAGGAATGCCTAGCTCTGAAAGTGAGCTCTCAAGTGCTGACTTAGATTGAAGTTTTGCCATCTGTTGGTCATCGAGAATATGTCCTTTAGACTGCTTAGTTTCGAGCATCTCAATCTGCTGCAACTTCTTCCTTATAGCTCGAACTACTTTGGAGATTTCACTATCAGGATCATCCTTGGGCTGTAGAAAGGAACCTGACCTTTGAGCTTTCTCCAATTTCAGTGCAGATATTTTCATGGGTTTGTCATAGGTCTTTTATATCAGCCCATGTCAATTTGAACGTAAATATGCCACAGCCAGATTTGATCTTAGGGATACTCGTGACCAAATCAATGAAGCTTGTTTGAGCAACTGTGGTACTATCTAGAAGATCAATGGAGCTTAAGCAGAATGGTATTCCGTCCTTTGAAATTTGAACAGGACAGTCAAGAACGTCCGCACCATCTGATATGGCATTGTTATACACTAAGTTGGTACAAGCTGGATAATCTCCACTTGCTCCAAATTTTGAGATAATCAAGGTTTTATCTCTTCTCGTAGCATTTGTGCCTAGGCGGGCAAAGCAATCAATTGCTTCTGATGGAGTTATGGGAAAATCAGTCAGCACACCATCCACGGAGAAATCACCGTTATCAATGAATTAGAGGTACTCAGCAAGAGGATCATAGCTGTAATTAAAGCTTGATACAAAATCATTTGCAAAATCTGATGCATCAACTTCAAGCCCCGCTTTATGTGCATCTGAAACCAAAGTGGTATGTGGTTGCAAATAACCAGCAGCATCTATTGGCCATATATATCCTTTGGGAACAAGAATTCCAGAAGCAAAAGTCTTGATAAAGGTGAGATTTATCCATTAGCTCATGCCTTTGGATGATGGAATATGATGGTGCATCATTTCCTTGTTTCTGTTTGAGGTTTATGGCAATGTATCAATTGGTTTTGCAGGCTGTTGCTGCTGTTTGGTGGTAGGCTCATGTTGATGCAGGATTGTTATGACATGATGGATCACTACAGTAGCAGGGCATGCATTTCCAGGGTTTGGTTAGATGCTTGGTCCAAGGACATCTGCAAATTACTCCCAACTTCCTGCTATATGGCCTTGCAAAGATGTTATGGTCTTGACTGGATTGCTTGCAGGTCTAAGGCCAATGCTTTTGGTTGATTTCATGACTTGGCATTACATGTGTGACATGAGCTGTTTTGATGCCTTACTAGATATGTAACCTACTGGCTTGCTATTTTAGTGTGGTACCAAGCAATGAACATGGTTACAAGCTAACTTGGGTTGATTTGTACTTTCTTGCAGGCTGATGTGAATGATATGCAACCTTGCTAATCTCAACCAGCTTCTTCTGCCATGGCCATTTACTGATGAATTTGTGGCAACATTCAGAAATGTGTAGGCCCTTTGTCACAAGCCCGCGATGAGCACAAGCAGTGAGAACGCCGAGAAAAGCGATTTTATCCGGTATTATGCCACGAGATAGCATCTTCTCAAACATCTCAGTAGCTTCTTTGGCTAGTCCGTGGAATGCATATGCACATATCAATGAAGTCCAAGTAACTAGATCAGGCTGTGAAGTTAATTCAAAGCATTTAAATGCACTAGCAATGCTACCATTTATCAATGAATTGGAAAATCAGTCAGCACACCATCCACGGAGAAATCACCGTTATCAATGAATTGGAGGTACTCAGCAAGAGGATCATAGCTGTAATTAAAGCTTGATACAAAATCATTTGCAAAATCTGATGCATCAACTTCAAGCCCCGCTTTATGTGCATCTGAAACCAAAGTGGTATGTGGTACCAAGCAATGAACATGGTTGCAAGCTAACTTGGGTTGATTTGTACTTTCTTGCAGGCTGTGAAGTTAATTCAAAGCATTTAAATGCACTAGCAATGCTACCACATTTGGAGTAAGCACTGATCAAAGAATTGGCAACAGATAAAAAATCATGACACGATAACTTAACCGCAAAAGCATGTGCTTGAAGTGTTTCGGTAATGGCAGAAGCGTAGCCACATGAACTAATAACGCTGGAAATAGTCAATTCATCGGGAAGAAACCCTTCCCGAAGCATCTCTCTGAGAAGCCTCATAACTTCATTGCCATCACCATGATTTCCACACCCAACAACCATGGTGTTCCATGCCACAACATTTCGAATCGACATCTCGTCGAATACTCTACGTGCATCAATTATATTTTTGTTTTTGGCATACATGTTGATCAATGCGCTAGCCACTAAAACATCTGAGTCAAACGACTGTCTCAGAACAAGACTGTGAATCTGTTTTCCAAAATCATAATATCCCAAAGCATCATCACTTAGTACACTCAACATGCTACTAAAAGCCTCTTCTGGTAAATAATTGAAGGTATAGCAAGAAATCATCACATTCCACATAACCAAATCTTTAAAAGGAGCAACACAAAACACCCTCCTAGCATTTTCAACAAAACCACATTTCGCATATAAATCAACAAGAGCACAGCCAACAAAACAATCCAAATCAAATCCAACTTTCACTATAAAACAGTGCAACTGAATTCCCATCTCAGCATCATAAAACCGAGCACAAGAACAAATCAAACCATTTAAAGTTATATAATCAGGAACCACCATTTCCAACAGCATCCTTTTAAAATAAGAAAAACACAGCTGCTTACGATCCAATTCATTTTCATTGTCGCATGATCCAACAATACCGCGAATCATAATATTCCACGACACAACATTTCTCACAGGCAATCCATCAAACAGCTTCTCTGCATCTTCAGTTTCTTTACATTTAAGATAAACACTCAAAATCTGATTTTGCAAGGAAAGAACATGACAAAATCCAAACTTTATTAAACGGGCATGTAACTGTTTTCCTTCAGGAAGATAACCCTTTTCGGCTGAGATTTTGAGGGCGTTGGAACAAAACAAACGAACAGTGTCATGGTCTTCGAAATGAGTTTGATCAGGAATTGACATAGAAGCTCTGAGTCTGCTTGTGGAGCTACATGGATGATGGGGTTGGTAGGAAGAGAAAGTGCCCATGTCAAGCTTGTATACTCGGAGCATGAATGTTGAGTTGCAAGTTTTCCACAGAGTTCCCAAATAGGAACCAACGTTGGACATCCCAAGATGTCGTTTGCTTTAATATTTTCCACTGTGTCCATCTAAGTTTAAAGACCCATTAGTCAAATGAGAAGAGATTTCATCTGTGTTACCATTGAATTATCTATTAAAATCCATGCAAATGAACGATGACCTTCGGCCACTAGCTTGATTCCGACGATAACCAGGCTCGGTCCCTCTTAAAAAACTCACATGATAATGACTCTCCCTTAAAACATGGTAAACCACTGGAATCTCCTTGAATCAAACAATGTCCATCAAAGCTTTTCATGACTAATATTTTTGACCACATACTCTAATCCAAACACAATAATCCTCGAATTCCTTGATTACCACCGACGCGGAATGCGCCTATGCATATAAATATGTTGACGGTAGAACCTCGCCTTGAATGCGCACAACACAACAAGGTGCACCCATAACAGAAAAGGAGACCACTTGATGCTCATGAAAAAGGAGTACCATAGTAGAGGAACAAAATCATGAGTAGCAAATAATGAATGAAATAATGATATGAATATCAGGGTCAAAATCGGGGTGTGACAGTTGCCCCTATTTAAGCGTCTTCAACTAGAGAATATGAAGCAGGACGTTCTTCATATGATCATAGTGGGAGATGGTTAAATACTAAGAAGACCCGGATTTTGATCCTGAATCCCTATGAAATAATTAACAATGCCTGTCAGAATTGGCAAAGAAGCAATCTCAAAAGAAGAATCCGTCTGGTACGGTGAAAATCGGCCTGAGTACCGAAACAGAAAGTTGACCTGGATACCAAAATAAATGGTAACACAGGAATACCCATGGCCTGAACGCCGCACATTAGTCTGAACACTAAGCATCGGAATATGAGAGTATCAATGTTGGTCTGATCATCGGAAATCTGGTTTGAACACCACTTCGATCTGGAAATCGGAAAACTGGCCTGAATGCCACAAGTACTTCGACTTGATCATCGGAAACTTCTTCGATCTGAAAATCGAAAACTGGCCTGAATGCCACAAGTTGCATCGATCTGAATGTCGGAAACTTCTTCGATCTGAAAATCGGAAACTGGCCTGAATGCCACTTCGGTATGGATACCGGAAACTGGCCTGAATGCCACAAGTTGCATCGATCTGAATGTCGGAAACTTTTTCGATCTGAAAATCGGAAACTGGCCTGAATGCCACTTCGGTCTGGATACCGGAAACTGGCCTGAATGCCACAAGTTGCATCGACCTGAATGTCGGAAACTTCTTCGATCTGAAAATCGGAAACTGGCCTGAATGCCACTTCGGTCTGGATACCGGAAACTGGCCTGAATGCCACAAGTTGCATCAACCTGAATGTCGGAAACTTCTTCGATCTGAAAATCGGAAACTGGCCTGAATGCCACTTCGGTCTGGATACCGGAAACTGGCCTGAATGTCACAAGTTGCATCGACCTGAATGTCGGAAACTTCTTCGATCTGAAAATCGGAAACTGGCCTGAATGCCACTTCGGTCTGGATACCGGAAACTTCATGCCTGTCAGCATCGGCAGAAATAGGGAACAATAATAATTGAGGTGGCACGTGGGCCGACGATCCATGTTGGGGATAATAAGTCATGAACAACCTTCAGTCTGAGCACTGGAAACAAACTTCTGGCTTATCACTTGGGATACCGAGAATGTTTTATGCTTACATGCGTATGTTTGAATTTTGCGATGGCGTAATGCTCCATGAAAATGGAAATGCTACGCAATTTGGGAGGATGCAATGCAATATGATTCTACATGCAGGGATGCGAAATGTTGGGGAAAATGCCAAGTTGAAGCAAGGAATCCTGTTGGGGAAATGATCACAATCTTCTGGACCCTGACAAGACTGTTGGAGATGCACAGCGCAAAGAACTCTGTGGGGAAATGACCCGCCACTCGGTGTTCTGGCAATGACGAGATACCGAGACTCTGACTGGGGAGAGAATGGCGCTGGAAACCTGTTGTTGGGAGAAGCGATAGTGGTTCTGGCAACCATAATCTACGAGAGATGACTCAGCAGGGGGAAGCAAACACCGATACGGTATCGAGGTTATGCTTCCAGGAAGGAGATCATCGATCTGGGATTGAAATCCTCAATCTGGCATCGAACTCTGAGGAGCAGCTGCTTCTGCTGGGAAGATACAGTCTGGTACTGTCAACTCCGCTGGGGAGTGTATAGTCTGACACACATGCTTAGGAAATGCCCCGAGGGTATCTGTTCTGAATAGATGATCCAAAGCACTTAAAATTCACAGCAACTTTAAATGTTTATTAAGCATATACCTGTAAAGCCCTTATGTGTCATGATGCAATGTTTATCAAAAATTCGGACGTCATTTTTGCAAACAAAACAGTAAAATGAAAATGAAAACAGAGATATACTGAGTAACATGATCTATTGATTGAATGGCCTCTGAATAGGCGTTTACATCAGGAAGCAATCCCTGGAAAGAGGTAATCGTAGAAATTAACCTAATGGCAATGTGAAATGGATTTCTATTGGATTCCAATTCTGCTATGACTTGCCCGTCTTCAAGATCTTCCAGATGATCAGCCTTCTGAAAAGGTGATTAGATTGTTTTCTTCCTTTTGAAAGTTTCCAGTCATCGACATGAGATGAGATTCAGAACTAACTCAGAACGCAGTCATTCGCTTAATCCCTAATTTTTACCTGGATCGCCCTTTCGGGTTTTCAATCCACCGGGATACCCATTTTTGCCTAAGTTGCCTTTTCAGGTTTTCAACTTACTGGGTGTACGATCTTTTCATTTCTAAATCCCTAATTTTTGCCCGAACCTTTTCATTTTCTTGGTTCGTCGGGATGCCCATTTTTGCCTGGACTGTTCTTTTTACCATCCAGCGGGTCTATTTTATGCGAAGTATTTTTTAACTGCGTCTGAGTTTACCGGGGAAGTGAAGTCTTCACCATCCATCGTTACAAGCATTAAGGCCCCACCATCGAACACCTTGGTGACGATATACGGTCCCTCATAGTTAGGAGTCCACTTGCCCCTGTGATCCGTCTGAGGAGGAAGGATCCTTTTCAACACCAAATCTCCGACTTGGAAACATCGAGGGCGCATTTTTCGATCAAAGGCTCTCTTCATCCGACTCTGATACAACTGCCCATGACAAATGGCTGCCATTCGCTTCTCTTCGATAAGACTCAACTCATTAAACCTTGTCCGAATCCATTCAGCTTCATCTAGCTTGACATCCAACAGGACTCTTAGGGAAGGAATCTCCACTTAAATAGGTAGGACTGCTTCCATACCATACACCAGGGAGTAAGGGGTCGCCCCGGTCGATGTACGTACTGAGGTGCGATACCCATGCAAGGCGAAGGGTAGCATCTCATGCCAATCTCTGTACGTAACGACCATCTTCTGCACAATCTTCTTTATGTTCTTATTTGCTGCCTCAACAACACCGTTCATCTTAGGACGATAGGGGGAAGAATTGTGATGCTGAATGTTGAAGTTCTGGCACAACTCCCTCATCATTTTGTTATTGAGATTGGAACCATTATCAGTAATGATTCTTTCGGGAATCCCATAGCGACAGATGATTTCTTTCTTGATGAAACGGGCAACCACATGTCTGGTGACATTCGCGAACGACGCTGCTTCGACCCACTTGGTGAAATAGTCGATGGCAACAAGGATGAAGCGATGCTCGTTGGAAGCAGTCGGCTCAATCTTTCCAATCATGTCAATGCCCCACATAGCAAACGGCCACGGCGAAGACATCACATTCAGAGGATTCGGCGGTACATGCACCTTATCAGCATAAATTTGGCATTTATGACACTTCCGAGCATACTTGAAACAATCTGATTCCGTGGTCATCCAGTAATAACCCGCCCTTAACAATTTCTTAGCCATTGCATGTCCGCCGGCATGAGTACCGAAGGAACCTTCATGAACTTCCTGCATTAACATGTCCGCCTCGTGTTTGTCCATGCATCTGAGCAAAACCCTGTCGAAGTTCCTCTTATACAGCACATCGTCTTTGTTCAAGAAGAAACTGCCTGCCAATCTTCTCGAAGTCTTTCTGTCATTGTTGGATGCCCCTGCAGGGTACTCTTGATTCTTCAGAAAGCACTTGATGTCGTGATACCAGGGCTTGTCATCAACCATTAGTTCAGCGGTAAACACATATGCGGCCCTATCGAGGCGCATAACATCGATCCTAGGAGCATGGTTCCACCGAACCACCTTGATCATGGAGGATAGAGTAGCAAGAGCATCTGCCATTTGGTTCTCATCACGAGGTATATGATACAGCTTTACTGTTGTGAAGAAAGTCAACAGCCTTCTCGTGTAATCTCTATAAGGGACCAGATTGGGCTGGAGCGTATTCCAATCACCATTCACTTGATTAATCACCAGAGCTGAATCTCCGAAGATGTCCAGAGTCTTAATTCTCAGATCAATGGCTTGTTCAATACCCAAGATACAGGCCTCGTACTCAGCTTCATTATTGGTGCACTCGAAAGTCAGACGAGCGGTGAAAGGCATGTGGGCACCTTTTGGAGTAGTAATGACAGCGCCAATTCCACTTCCTTTGGTGTTGACGGCCCCATCAAACGTTAAAATCCACTTTTCATCTAGATCAGGTCCCTCCCCAACAACTGGCTCTTCACAGTCTTTCATCTTGAGGAACATGATGTCTTCATCTGGAAAATCAAACTTCATCGGTTCATAGTCTTCAATCGGTTGTTGAGCAAGATAGTCTGACAGAATACTCCCTTTGATGGCTTTCTGGGATGTATACTGGATGTCGTACTCTGTCAGTACCATTTGCCAACGAGCAACCCTTCCGGTGAGAGCTGGCTTCTCGAATATATACTTGACTGGATCCATCTTGGAGATCAGTAAGGTTGTGTGAGTCAGCATGTATTGTCTCAATCGCTTAGCAGCCCATGCAAGTGCACAACATGTCTTTTCAAGCATTGAGTATCTCGACTCGCAGTCTGTGAACTTCTTACTCAAGTAGTAGATGGCATGCTCTTTCCTACCTGTCTCGTCGTGTTGACCGAGAACACAACCCATAGAATTGTCAAGTACTGTCAAGTACATAATCAGCGGTCTCCTTGGGACCGGAGGCACAAGGATAGGAGGATTCTGCAAATACTCTTTTATCTTCTCGAACGCCCTTTGATAGTCATCATTCCACCTGATAGCCTGATTTTTTCTCAACAATTTGAATATTGGCTCACACGTGGCTGTTAGGTGAGAGATGAACCTTGCAATGTAGTTCAACCTCCCTAAGAAACCACGGACTTGTTTCTCTGTTCTTGGCTCAGGCATTTCCTGTATCGCTTTCACTTTGGCTGGATCCACCTCAATCCCTTTTCTGCTAACAACAAAACCCAGCAATTTTCCAGATCTCACCCCGAAAGTGCACTTGTTCGGATTAAGCCTCAGCTTGAATTTCCTTAAACGCTCAAACAGTTTCTGCAGATTCACCATATGTTCTTCTTCTGTCTGAGATTTGGCAATCATATCGTCCACATAAACCTCGATTTCATGATGAATCATGTCATGGAACAGAGTCACCATAGCTCGTTGATATGTTGCCCCAGCGTTTTTCAGACCAAACGGCATCACCTTGTAGCAGAAGGTCCCCCATGGGGTTATGAAAGTTGTCTTCTCCATGTCTTCTGGTGCCATCTTGATTTGGTTATAGCCAGAAAAGCCATCCATGAAGGAGAATACCGAGAACTGAGCCGTGTTATCCACCAAAACGTCGATGTGAGGTAATGGGAAATCATCTTTAGGGCTAGCTCTGTTCAGATCCCGGTAGTCAACACACATCCGTACCTTTCCATCCTTCTTAGGTACTGGAACGATATTTGCAACCCATGGCGGATAATTGGTAACTGCTAGAAACCCTGCATCCAACTGTTTTTGCACTTCTTCCTTTATCTTGACAGCCATCTCTGGTCTTGTTCTTCTGAGCTTCTGCTTGACCGGAGGACAATCCTCTTTGAGAGGCAAACGGTGTACCACAATGTCTGTGTCAAGCCCTGGCATGTCCTGATAAGACCAAGCGAAGATGTCAACATATTCTTGCAGCAATTCAATCAACCCCTTCTTCACATCATCTTCCAAAGCAGCCCCTATCTTGATTTCTTTCTTGACGTCCTCGGTGCCAAGATTAATCACTTCAGTAGACTCTTGATGCGGTTGAATGACCCTTTCCTCCTGTTTTAATAGCCTGGCAAGTTCTTCAGGGAGTTCACAGTCTTCATCACCCTCTTCTTCAGCTTGGAAGATTGGGTTTTCGAAGTCGAAGCGAGCCATAGCAGAATCGTTATCAATAGGATCCGGTGATGTGCATCTGCATGAGTGATGGTGTGTGCTTATGAGTGTAAACAGTGAGTGAAAACTAAACAAAACATTGCCAAATATTTTTATTCTTTTGAAATTTTGAAAACTGCAAAAATAGAAAGACAGTGAACAAAAAATTTGAATGCAAAAGACGTCCTTCATTTATGATAAACAATGCAGGTATTCACATAGATGAGCCCTACAATGAGTCATTACGCCCTGGGAGGAACGTAAGACTTGGACATGCATGAATAAACAAAGAAAAATTTCTCCTCTAGAAGAGTGACTTTGACAATTTCCTCGGAAGACCAATTGTTGATGACTTCACCAGGGATCCTCGGACGCACCCAGTTGTCGATGTCGCAATCACTATCTCCATTTTCATCGTTGATCGCAGAGATCTGGCCATACTGAATGATGCCAGCGCTGGAGAAGGTAATCGGCCCCTGGCGAGTCTGAGGTGCTGAAGTTGTAGAAGTCAGCGCTGGTTGATACCCAATCCCGAACTTGTCGTCTTTCATTGGTAACTCCAACAGACGTCCCCAACCGGGAGCAACACCTGAATCCACCAAGGCCTGTGCCTGCTTGAAGGATGAGATAGAGGCACCTGCTTTAACCTCTTCCACCGGAGCTGCATCCTTGATCTGAACTGACTCAAAGGCCTGACAGAGAGTCTCATGAATTTCACCTTCTACCTCTACATACTTGAATGTAGACAGGTTACTGACCAGGATGTCCTCCTCACCACAGACAGTGATAATTCTTCCATTGACTGGGTATTTGATCTTTTGATGTAAAGTTGAAGAGACTGCCCCAGCATTGTGACATGTTATGGGATATGCAAATGCACTAACATGTTTATCAATTCCAAAAGGCATTCTACCCCCTTGATTCCAGTCTCACATTTGATAAACGGTGTAAGAAGAAAATCCCGACTAGAATCAAGAAGAAGATATGAACCCCTGGGGATAGATAAACATGTGTTAAATGATATGAATGCAGAATGATGTGATGCAATGCAGTGACATGGAAATCAGGACTACTGTATCTGCTTGAACATCTGTCGGGTTGCACTGTCTGAAAAGAAACCCACTGAGGAATGTAATACAAGACCAAAACTCTGCTCCAGAAAATCGGGTTGGTTGGAGGTTAAGGTTCCCTGAATTTAGCCCACCCCTCACTGGTAGGTTCTAAGAACAAAAGTTTGTCAGCTTTAGCCCTTCAGTCGAGAATAATACGTTTACCACTGAAGGTTTGGCATTATTACGGGATAAAAGACCTCTGCTGACTCCCCTCAACAGGATATCCTAAAGCAAGTTCCCAGTCTCGGGGTCCTCGGATTGAGCAGCGAGAATGCGCCCACCAGAGCTAACATAAACGCGTCTCGGAGGAGAGGCCTCGACTGAGTTCTCGGGAAATGGTCACCAGAGTCGACGATTTCTAAAGGAACGTTTGTCGTTATGGAACACCCATAGGACAAAACATATCCAAAGAAACCTCGTCTGGATGTGGGTCTTCATGAACGACTTAACGCAGCAACATGCCACACAAGCCTCATGACTATCCATTCTAAAACCTATATGTACGCTCAAGCCTGGGTAGTGGGCTTATCTCTCATAAAACATCCCACCCCAACAAACAAACAACCCACGGAACCCACAAATACAACAAACATATGTACATGAATGCAATAAGATAAAGCAGGTAAATGCGGAAAGTAAACGACTGTACAAAAGCATAAACACCCAACAAACAAGAAATCTACAAAAGCTAGGAGGGACTCGCTTAGGGAAACCAGAGATTCTGGGTTCGTTCCCCAGCAGAGTTGCCAGCTGTCGCAGCCTGAAAAATACAGGGGTGCGAAAAAACAACCGGCGAGAAAGAAAATGACAGAAGAGTCGCCACCGTGCGTTATTTATCCCAAAGGAGGGAAAGGAAACGCTCGAAGTAAACCTGAAGAGAGGAAAGGAAAAGACAAGGTCTCGCAACCAAATCTTGGGTTCGGGAGTCGATTATGCGAAGGGAAGGTATTAGCACCCCTACGCATCCGTAGTACTCTACGGGATCCACTCTTGTTGTTCTTGTCTAAAGGGTGTGTGTTTATCTAATGTACTATTTACTAAAAGGGTCAAGAGAAAAATGACTCGCACAGATATCGCATCCATTGCATACGTATCTCATCTGAATATGAGAATCAGAGTCTTCGTAGCTCGGGTACCTATGGGTGAAAGAGATGTGTGTGTGCTAAGACATCGCGTCTTATGCCTACGTATCTCATCTGGAATGAGAATCAGAGCAAAACGTAGTTCAGCTAACTAAGGGAACAAGGGTCTCGATTGCAACTAGGGCAAGAGAAAAGGAAAGTCTCGATCGCAACGAGGGCGAGAGAAAGGATCGCAACGAGGGCGAAAGCAAACAAGGATTAGTTGTTAGTTGTTAGTCAAACTCGGCAAGACATCACATCTTGTGCCTACGTATCTCATCTGAACATGAGAATCAGAGTTGCCGTAGTTCGGCTACATAGGGGTTGCCATCTGAACATGGACTTACAAAGGAGGACACCAGTTGTGTCAAAGGAGAGTGGGCAATGTGTTCTCGTCCTAGCAGTAGGTGTCGCAGCTCGCTGAATCGAGTCTTAGGCAGTTACCTCTTTGCAATAGAACAGACTACATGCCACAAGATCGGAGACACTCAGAAAGGTCTAGAAGTGGGGGAAGCTCTGCCCTAGAGTTGTCATGCAATATGTATTTAAGTGTTAGGATTTACAAATCTACACTCGGAAAAGCGTCATCTATCTCTACTCAACAATCGTGGCTGAAACAATGTTTTGTATCTCTTAAGACAAGATATCTTTCATTTTAAAAGGTTTTTTGATTGGTCGCACGGCGGCGAGAAAAAGAGTTTGATTGGTTGGATGTGCTTCGAGTGATGGCGAGAACCAGGATTGGCGAGATATACATCTCGAATCCTAGCCTCAGGAGTGCATGGTATACACCATGTTCCATTTCCATCTTTATTTGCAAAAGTGTTTAATAGAGAATTAAGTGTTTTGAATTTGATTGAGAAAGGGTTTGGAGAAACCGCATTGACAATTTTAGACGATGGCGAGAGCTAAGATTGGCGAGATATACATCTCGAATCCTAGTCTCAGGAGTGCATGGTATACACCATGTTCCATTTCCACCTTTATTGAAAAAAAAGTATTAAATAAGAGTTAGGTATTTTGAGTTTTGTTGTGAAAATGACTTGACCTAGATCAAGTATTGATGGACGTTTGAGAAAGATTTGAATGAGTGTTTGATAGAGCAAAGTGGGTAAATTGGATGATGACGAGAGCTAGGATTGGCGAGATATACATCTCGAATCCTAGTCTCAGGAGTACGTGGTATACACCACGTTCCACTTCCATCTTTATTGAAAAAGTCTTGACTTATGAATTAATATTTTTTGAGTTTTTATTAGAGAAAATGGCTTGACGTTGAATCAAACATTTGATGAAAGTTTGAAAGAAAGGGAATAGAATAGGAGGGCGAAATGAATTGATTTGTTTATTGAGAAAATACTCGACGTTGGATCGAGTCATATTTTTTGTATTTTTTCAGAAATGGTGGATTTTACTCTTGTGTTAGTGTCTAAAACAAATAGAGAAATAAAACAATACAACATTATATATACATTGGGGAAGTGGGGTACATTTTGTCAAATGGGGATTCAAAATCATGAAATAATTAGATCAGGCCCAAACAACAAATGATGCGAAATATGAGTGTAAGTGCAAGAGAACCGGCTCATTGTAAGAAAGCCCAAGAGTAAGCTATGTGAGGTTGATGGCGACGCTTAAAAAGCAATCGACTTATAAGGGTATGGAAAATGGGCTCGACATTAAATCGAGAAAAATATGATTTTTATAGTTTTAAAATGGTTTTGAATGAATGATGAAATTAAAAGAAAACAAATCTATGTTATGATAATGAAACTATGAAAATAATAAAGCATAAACATAACAAAAAAAGTTAAAAAGAAAAGAAAATGCTACATATGGGTATTGAACCCACCCCACTCAAGACTATGATACTACCCTTCTCCACCAAACCACTCATGATTATTTATTGTTTTGATGCTACTTTAAATATATAAACCAAAATAGATTAAACATTAGAATAAAAACTAAAATAAAAAAAAGTCTGTTGGACTACCAGTAGTTAAACCCAACTGCTTGGCTGTTGGGTTTTTCAATGGGGATAAGTTGAAAACATAAAAACAATTATTAACTAAACCTAGGAATTCTAAGCAAAACCTTTAATGTTTTTAAAAAACCTATTCTGTTTAAAAATAAATCAAGGAAAAGATAAATTGGAATATGTCGCATCCGCGAAAAAACAACTGGCGGGCTGAAACAAAAAAAACACACAAAGCCGCCACTGCGCGTTATTTATCCCAAGATAGGGAAAGGAAACGCTCAGAGAAACCTAGAAAAAGCATGGTCTCGCGACCAAAGAGAAAGGGTAAGGGAGTCGGTTACGCAAGGGGAAGGTATTAGCACCCCTCACGTCCGTCGTACTCGACGGGATCCACGTTCTAAAAGAAAGAATAGGTTGCTAAAATAAACAGACAAACATCATACACACACACCGAAGACAACACAGGTGGGGTTAAGAAGAAGAGAGCTCGATAGGACGTCGCATCCTATGCCTACGTATCTCGTCTGGAACGAGAATCAGAGCTGCCGTAGTTCGGCTCACGCACGCCAAACAAGCAAACATAAACACAGGCAAACATAGAGCCTGAACGCCAATCCCTGGACTTACATCAGCATCCGAACCAAAACACGCACAAAACGGCAAACGTGGAGCCCGACCGCCAATCATTGGACTTACGTCAGCATCCGAACCAAACACACGCACCCTGGAACCCGAAGGCCACTCGATGGACTTACATCAGCTTCCAAGCACACAACAACCAACAAGTTAATAGGGAGTCGGGAACTCGAGCCTATAACTGTCAAGCACACACACAAAAAGAAAAAAAAAAGTGCCCGGAGAGACCTCGCACGGTCTCCTGCCTACATACCTCGTCTGGAACGAGGATCAGGGCGATGTAGTTCCCCTGAAAGGGAAATAAAATCTAGCCAGAAACCAAGGGAAGACACACTACCAGGGAGCTGGACTCGAGCCTAGTGTTGTCATGCATCATTGCCCTACGTTGAGGTTTCTACCTACTTGCACAACTGCAATCTAATCCTATCCAGGAAGAAAGCAAGCATACAAGCATACAAGCAAACAGAGTAAACAAATATTCACAAAGCACACACTATAGCCAATCAAGTGAGGCTCAAACAATGGGTTTGACTGCCGAAGCAAGTCATCTGTACATGGGTAGTATTCGCTCTTAACCTTGTCATTGCGAGGCTAAGGTGAAGCAGATGAAAGGTGAGTGAAGATTAGACTTCACAGCTCTTATCCCTGACCAGGGAGAGCTTTAGACAAAAGAGCGTGGGTCCAGAATGGAGAGACCCTTCTACGCTCAAGACTCTGACTCGATCGTGCAACAACACAAGATCTTGGGTTTGTATCCCAATGCATCAACACAATGGTGTGAGCAGAGGGACGACTCACAGAATAGCGGGGGATAGATTGCATATCCCTATGATCCACCAATTGCCTCATAGAGGTCTTTACCTGCTTGGCACAAATGTAAACAACCACAAACATCGCCTCTTAAGGAGGACTTCAAACAGTTGCCTGGCCAAGTAACAGGCCAGGTCTTCCAGACTACATGAAGTATAGAGAGTCTACCTCAACTGGTTTAAAAACCAAGCAGCAGCAAGCAAGTTCTTAAAGAACTGTAAGCGACTAAATGTACCTGAAATCAATCAAGTATCATCAGTACTCAGACAAATCAACAGTAAACAACAAATGTTAATCTATACAGACAACACAAGTCAAATGCACACAAGTACAAGCTATAAGCCCAAGCTCAAGCTTCCAATCCTACAACACAAAATAATGTTAGTGGACAACATCAACCAAACTCAATTCAAATTTCCTTGAAGCAATCTCCTTAAGCATTGTGCATTTCATCCTGAAAATCCAAACCAAATGTGAGAAACTAGACCACTAGGCCAAGCCTAGGGTCCAAAAGGTGATAAAAAATTCTAAACAGCAAGAAAAACCAATCCAAAATCACATTAAAACAATTCAAAAGCAAATGCAATTGGTCTCATGCTCATATCATTCACCAATATCAATTTATGCACAATATACCACAAACTAGGTCAAATACAACACCAAAAGTCCAAACAGAATGACTTCAATCAAAGGCATACCAAAACAATTCCAAAAATCCTCAAATAATTCACACCTAAACAGGACACAATCAAGAAGTAGCATGTCAATTTTCAGCTCAATTGGACAAAAGGAAATAGGCCAATGAAAATCAAGAAATCCAGACACAATTATTCAAGCCAATTCAAGGCATCAACACAAGCATCCACTTCAATAATTCATAAAACAGTGACAACACATTAGAAATGAATGGGATCAAAAGCATAATGTCCTACAATGTGTCTACAATACACATATCCAATTTCATCTTCATCCAGTACCATATGAGAATTTCACAAAAGATATACAAACATGTGTCACACAATGTTACCAAATGAGCATACAGTGAAGAAAATTATCAATCAAATTGAAAACTCCATCAAAAATTCCAGAAAAAATCACATGTTATCTTGACACATCAATGATCATTCATGCAAAATTTCCACTCAATCAAACAATCCTAGGCCATGCAAATAAAATCAGAAAGTTGACCTAGCTTGGTGTGACACAAATTGTCACACCTCTATTCAAAAAATCATATCTCCATCACCAAGTATCCAAAAATCATAAACTTTACATGGAAATCACCATCAACATGTCTAGAATAAGCACAAAAATTTTCATCCATTTCTTTACAAGGTATGAGCATTTCATGTTAAAAATGACAAAGTGTACAAAAATGTGACACATTCTACAAACCCTAGGCTCATTATTTTTCCATACATGAAAAGAATTCACAAAAAATATCATTAAATTCTACACATTCTCATGAGAATAATGCAAAAAATTGCACTCAATTTGGATAAAAAATGAATCCTATAGGAATTTTCTAAGTTCAAGCAATTAAATGAAATAACAAAAGAAAATAAAAATGAAATAATATATAATTTAATGTCACAATGGCACGGTTGTAATTTTTAAACATCCAAGCGAAACGACGCCGTTTTGAGACACGGCCATGAAATATTCTCATTGGCTAATACGCGCGCCAAACAGAAATTCAAATTGGCATTGCAAGGAAATGGATCAAACACAGCTTTCTTCATCGTTCTTCATCAACTTTTTCCAGAAAAGTGCAGAAAAACATGAACATCAAATTTTCACTAAAATTGGCAAATGGATAACCGATCAAACCGTCTGAACACCAGGATTTCAAATATGTAACCTATTTAACCTAATTCCTACTGTGTAATCGGGATCGGGCAAAAACATAAACATATATCAAACTAAAAATCAAGATGACTCTCTCTATAGTCAATCAATTCACAAACCAAGCATGGCATAATGATCTATGATGAATGAACTTCAAAAAGCACATCTCAATTCAAAGAATAATGATGTTCGAATTTTGGTACCTTGAATAGAGCAGTGATGAATTTGCGTGTTTCTTGATGCCAAAGTCCAAAACAGATCAAGGAGAAGGCTTAGGAAGTTGATTGGAACTCGTAGCTAAGCTCAAAGTTGATCCAAGTGAAAGAAATCTTCAAATGCCATTGATGCACATACTTTGGACAGCTGCGATTTGGAAGCTTTTGGCAATGGAGAAGTCAAAACAGATGGAGATCTTGATCCAAGGAAGGTGAAGCAACAAGAATTTCGTGAAATGATGAAGAATTGATGAAGTTTCAATGAATTTGGTTGATGAAGGTTCTTGATGAATTTTCACTTTTGGAGGGAAAAACAGTTACAAGCTTTTGTGAATTGTGATTATGATCCAAATTCAGTTACAATTAAAGCTTTATACTCTTGCTTAATCACCTTCTAATCACCAATTAACCAAAAATGCACTTGATTAGCTTAATGTGGAATTTTCAATGCAAGGGCAAAATTGGTATTTCACATAAGGGCTCATGACAGCTGTATGACAGCTCAGACATCTTCCAAATATCATTTGTGATGTGTTGGCTTTGGTTTCATAGCAATTGGCATTGTATTTCTCATTTTCCATATGCTATGCTAAAAAAATGCATTTTAAGTGAATGTTCAAAAGTAGCCTTGCCAAATATTGAACCTTGAACACTTATGACAGTTGAAACAAGTCACATTTGGTATTTGTGATGTGTTGCAAAAACTCCCATTCCAAAATTCCCATTATTTCTCAACTTGGACCATTTTGCCCTTGACTTTTTAATTGTGCACTTGAAAATTGACCTTTTGCATTGACCATTTTTGATAAATTCCAATTATGCACCATGAAAGTACATGTTAAATGGAGTTTGCTCATAAAAAGATCACTCATTTTGGACACTCCATGTGAAAGTTATGCCACTTTGATTATGGGTCATTTTTGAAATTGAATGGACCATAACTTGTCAACCATACATGGGAATTTCAAGTTCTTGGACTTTTTGGAAAGGTGAGATCAAGATCTACAACTTTCATGTTGGACAAATTTTCATTTGAAGCTTCCTTGGACATGTAATTTTGTGGTCAAAAACTTTCCATTTTTGGAAACTTCCATTACAAGTCACTTTCTATTTTTGGCAATTTTTGTTCTGACTTTATTTTCTCCATTCTTGAGCTTTGAAAGATCAAATAACACTTGTTCCAACATGAATGAAGTATATCCAACTCACTCCCACCTCCAAATCCATAAAATCAAGCACAGTTGACTTTTTCAGTTGATAGATGAACCTGGCAATGCACTGATCAATCTGAGCCCCAATCTTCTGATAAAATGGCTCAAGGATGAAACCCTAACCTCCATAAGCTCAATACAATCATGAAATGATCCCCATATCCATCATAGACCCCATCTCCTTGCTATGCCCTGATTGGCCCAATGCAACTGATTAGGGTTGACCAGTGGTCAAAACCCTAATCTCAAGGTGTCTGCTCCAACACTTGATGATGACAAACCATGATGATGATGATGAATCATTTCAATCAAGATGAAGACCAATCCCCTTTGAGAACCACAAAACCCTAATTTGGACCTCCACATCCTCAGATGATTAATGACCAGTCCAATGAAACCCTAGCTTGCACATAACCTCTCCATCTTCTGATCAAGACTTGGGAGAATGGCTTGCACCATGTAACCACATGATATGCAATATGCAATGCCTAATGACCTAAAAAATGATATGTAATATGTTAAGCTAGTCCCAAGAGAGGAGGGCAAATTTTGAGGTGTTACAGAATAGTAACAAACTCGTTCTCTCCCCATCTCACGCTCTCGGCAAGCTCGCTCTCTCCTCTCACAAACTCGCTCCCAAACTCGAAGAAATCTCTCTCAATCGCTCTCGTCGCTTACCCTCAGCATCTCTCTCAATCGCTCTCATCGCTTACCCTCAGCATCTCTCTCAATCGCTCTCGTCGCTTACCCTTCGCTTACCCATCGCTCAACCTTGTTAACCAGAGAGAGTGCAAACCCATGGTTTTAAAAAGAGAAGTCAAGCGGGAATCTCACCTTTGGCGTCGACAATGAATCAGGTGAGCTTGAATCTATCTCCTCTCTTCCAATACTGGCCTTTTACTTTGATTTCTGGGATTTAGGGTTTTTGTTTTGCTTTTAAGTTTCAATTCCGCCTCCAGTGTTTTTTTGTTGTTAATTCCTCCCCCTTACTGATTCGTTCTCTATTTATGCTTTACAAATTAGGGTTTCAATTGGTGTCTTTGGTATTCCAGAAGAGTAATTCTGCAAAGCACTTTGGATGTTCAGAAATTGGATTGACCTCTTTGATGCTAGGTTCGAAAAACGGTAATATGGACTCATACTTTTCTTTGAATTTTGTTTCTATTCCAATTTGGGAATTTTCTGGATTTTCAACTGACTTGCCAATTGCTTTGTGTTTTGTTACTGCAGTAAAAAAATGAAAACATGAGGAGCTCAAACACGGTTCTTTTCACGTGGCCTTGGCTTTGCTTGGATTTGTTGCTACTTTTTCTCCTTTGTTTTTTGGATGATTTACCCTTCTTACTACCTTTCCCTTCTGGTTGTGTAGAAGATGACTCTTTATTCTGTGAGGTCTCGACAGGAATGCCTAGCTCTGAAAGTGAGCTCTCAAGTGCTGACTTAGATTGAAGTTTTGCCATCTGTTGGTCATCGAGAATATGTCCTTTAGACTGCTTAGTTTCGAGCATCTCAATCTGCTGCAACTTCTTCCTTATAGCTCGAACTACTTTGGAGATTTCACTATCAGGATCATCCTTGGGCTGTAGAAAGGAACCTGACCTTTGAGCTTTCTCCAATTTCAGTGCAGATATTTTCATGGGTTTGTCATAGGTCTTTTATATCAGCCCATGTCAATTTGAACGTAAATATGCCACAGCCAGATTTGATCTTAGGGATACTCGTGACCAAATCAATGAAGCTTGTTTGAGCAACTGTGGTACTATCTAGAAGATCAATGGAGCTTAAGCAGAATGGTATTCCGTCCTTTGAAATTTGAACAGGACAGTCAAGAACGTCCGCACCATCTGATATGGCATTGTTATACACTAAGTTGGTACAAGCTGGATAATCTCCACTTGCTCCAAATTTTGAGATAATCAAGGTTTTATCTCTTCTCGTAGCATTTGTGCCTAGGCGGGCAAAGCAATCAATTGCTTCTGATGGAGTTATGGGAAAATCAGTCAGCACACCATCCACGGAGAAATCACCGTTATCAATGAATTAGAGGTACTCAGCAAGAGGATCATAGCTGTAATTAAAGCTTGATACAAAATCATTTGCAAAATCTGATGCATCAACTTCAAGCCCCGCTTTATGTGCATCTGAAACCAAAGTGGTATGTGGTTGCAAATAACCAGCAGCATCTATTGGCCATATATATCCTTTGGGAACAAGAATTCCAGAAGCAAAAGTCTTGATAAAGGTGAGATTTATCCATTAGCTCATGCCTTTGGATGATGGAATATGATGGTGCATCATTTCCTTGTTTCTGTTTGAGGTTTATGGCAATGTATCAATTGGTTTTGCAGGCTGTTGCTGCTGTTTGGTGGTAGGCTCATGTTGATGCAGGATTGTTATGACATGATGGATCACTACAGTAGCAGGGCATGCATTTCCAGGGTTTGGTTAGATGCTTGGTCCAAGGACATCTGCAAATTACTCCCAACTTCCTGCTATATGGCCTTGCAAAGATGTTATGGTCTTGACTGGATTGCTTGCAGGTCTAAGGCCAATGCTTTTGGTTGATTTCATGACTTGGCATTACATGTGTGACATGAGCTGTTTTGATGCCTTACTAGATATGTAACCTACTGGCTTGCTATTTTAGTGTGGTACCAAGCAATGAACATGGTTACAAGCTAACTTGGGTTGATTTGTACTTTCTTGCAGGCTGATGTGAATGATATGCAACCTTGCTAATCTCGACCAGCTTCTTCTGCCATGGCCATTTACTGATGAATTTGTGGCAACATTCAGAAATGTGTAGGCCCTTTGTCACAAGCCCGCGATGAGCACAAGCAGTGAGAACGCCGAGAAAAGCGATTTTATCCGGTATTATGCCACGAGATAGCATCTTCTCAAACATCTCAGTAGCTTCTTTGGCTAGTCCGTGGAATGCATATGCACATATCAATGAAGTCCAAGTAACTAGATCAGGCTGTAAAACAGTGCAACTGAATTCCCATCTCAGCATCATAAAACCGAGCACAAGAACAAATCAAACCATTTAAAGTTATATAATCAGGAACCACCATTTCCAACAACATCCTTTTAAAATAAGAAAAACACAGCTGCTTACGATCCAATTCATTTTCATTGTCGCATGATCCAACAATACCGCGAATCATAATATTCCACGACACAACATTTCTCACAGGCAATCCATCAAACAGCTTCTCTGCATCTTCAGTTTCTTTACATTTAAGATAAACACTCAAAATCTGATTTTGCAAGGAAAGAACATGACAAAATCCAAACTTTATTAAACGGGCATGTAACTGTTTTCCTTCAGGAAGATAACCCTTTTCGGCTGAGATTTTGAGGGCGTTGGAACAAAACAAACGAACAGTGTCATGGTCTTCGAAATGAGTTTGATCAGGAATTGACATAGAAGCTCTGAGTCTGCTTGTGGAGCTACATAGATGATGGGGTTGGTAGGAAGAGAAAATGCCCATGTCAAGCTTGTATACTCGGAGCATGAATGTTGAGTTACAAGTTTTCCACAGAGTTCCCAAATAGGAACCAACGTTGGACATCCCAAGATGTCGTTTGCTTTAATATTTTCCACTGTGTCCATCTAAGTTTAAAGACCCATTAGTCAAATGAGAAGAGATTTCATCTGTGTTACCACTGAATTATCTATTAAAATCCATGCAAATGAACGATGACCTTCGGCCACTAGCTTGATTCCGACGATAACCAGGCTCGGTCCCTCTTAAAAAACTCACATGATAATGACTCCCCCTTAAAACATGGTAAACCACTGGAATCTCCTTGAATCAAACAATGTCCATCAAAGCTTTTCATGACTAATATTTTTGACCACATACTCTAATCCAAACACAATAATCCTCGAATTCCTTGATTACCACCGACGCGGAATGCGCCTATGCATCTAAATATGTTGACGGTAGAACCTCGCCTTGAATGCGCACAACACAACAAGGTGCACCCATAACAGAAAAGGAGACCACTTGATGCTCATGAAAAAGGAGTACCATAGTAGAGGAACAAAATCATGAGTAGCAAATAATGAATGAAATAATGATCTGAATATCAGGGTCAAAATCGGGGTGTGACAACTACGTTATGGTTTAGTAGGAGCGAAGTTTGCTTTTGGTTTCAATTTCACATATAAATTAGCTATAAACAATTTTTAAGTTTCCTTTGTCTCATGTTCTACTAGATTTTTGTTATGATTGAGAATATTAATGATATTATAATGATTCATAAGTCATTTAAATATTTAATTTATTTTTGTTATTATATAAGTTTAGAAGTTTGTAATTATATTTTAATTTTGTATATTTTATACTTATTTTACCTTAATAATAACTAATTTATATAATTTTTGTTATTATAGTATGGATATTTATATAATTTATATTTATTTTACCTTAATAGTTATATGACTATTTAAATTAGAGTAATTATTATTAAAATTGTTTCTTCTTATATTTTATGATAATTTGGATATAATTAATTTTATTATCTATTTTTTTAAATAAATTTATGTCATTTCTAAAAATAATACAAATTTATTTTTGATGACTAAATTATAATTTTATTATGTTTAATTTTTAAATAGATTGAGATTCATCAATTTTCACTTAACAAATAAATTTTGCAATAAATTACACTTATATATTATTAGTGAACACATTATATGCAACAATTATATCCATGATGTTATGATTTTTAACATAATTTACGTGTGTATCCACCGTTCCCATAAACTGTCAGCTTTGTCACTGAGATTCCATAGGAGTTTCAGCAGAGTTACCGTATTCCATATATCAAGGTTAATTATATTCAGTCCTCCATTCTTTTTAGGCATACTAACCGTGCTCTATGCAACCGGGCTTTTGCGGTTGTTCCCCTGTTTTACCAGTCCACAAGAATACGCGACACACAACATTAATTTTGTGAACCACACACTTTGGGATCGGCAAACATTGCATCCAGTAGTTTGTTAATGCAAAGGTCACGCTTTTTACGAGTAGTAACCTGCCTGCGTAAGACAACAATTCTGACTTCAGCCCTGTTGAGAGAGAGAACACATTATATGCAGTCATCATCAGCCTTACGGATTCCACATAACTATTGTATCTTCTTTGGGGGTGTGGACCAAACAGGTAGGGAAGATTTAAAGAATCTTACTGGTTTTGCTGAAGAAAATCTTCCTTTCCGCTATCTCGGGATTCCTATGTCCAACAAACGTTTGAGTGCTCAGGCTTATGACAACTTAATTGATAAAATCATGGGTAAAATCAACCGTTGGAGCTCGAAGTTGTTGTCTTACGCATGCAGGTTACTACTCGTAAAAGGGTGACCTTTGCACTAACAAACTATTGGATGCAATGTTTGTCGATCCCAAAGTGTGTGATTCACAAAATTAATGTTGCGTGTCGCGTATTCTTGTGGACTGGTAAAACAGGGAACAACCACAAAAGCCCGGTTGCATGGAGCACGGTTAGTATGCCTAAAAAGAATGGAGGACTGAATATAATTAACCTTGATATATGGAATACGATAACTCTGCTCAAACTCCTATGGAATCTCAGTGACAAAGCTGACAGTTTATGAGAACGGTGGATTCACACGTATTATATTAAAAATCATAACATCATGGATATTAAAGTGACGACAAATGCTTCATGGATTGCGAAAGCAGTTTTGAACCAAAGGGACTGTGTTAGAGGCAGAAGTTGGTGGGGGGATATGCTGCACCAGGACAAATTCAAAATGAGTAAGATTTACAAGGAATTGCTAAGAGATGTGCCACAAGTTCCTTGGAAATCGTTGTTCTATGGAAACTTAGCGCGACCAAGGGCGAAAACCAACCTATGGTTGCCATGTAATGAGCGCCTTGCTACAAAATCAAGGTTGTATCGCTTTGGGATGGTTGACAACCCCAATGTTGTTTTTGTTTAGAGGAAGAGACTCAATCCCATTTGATGTTTGATTGTGTGGGAACTAAAGATATTTGGATGAAGGTGCTTGAGTGGTTACAAATCCAACACATTCCTAGTGGATGGATGCAAGAAATGAAATGGATTATTCATAAAACTAAAGGTAAAGGGGCGTGTGCGAAAATCCTCAAACTTGCAACAACGGAAAGCATATACGAGTTATGGAGGTATAGGAGTGATAAGTGATTTAGAAATAATGTAAATGCACATAAAACTTATGATACCATTATAGACACTATAGTTTATAGAGGTTGGGAAAATAGGAAATTGCGATCTTACGTAGCTAAGCTAGTGCTTTAGGTCTCTTTTGTCTGATGGATGTTTTTGAGTTGGATCCGCCTTGGATCGCTTTTGTTTCTCTTGTTTTATTGAATTAATCAAAAATTTATTCTTGATTAAAAAAAAATATAAAACAAAAAGTATTAATTATTTTGTTGAAAACAATATAAAACAAAGATTTTTTTTCAAAATAACCATTTAAAAAAAATCGAAAATAACCAATTATTCAAAAAAATTACCAAAATAACCGGGTTTTGAAGAGGATGCGCCAGATGAATTGGCTCATCCCCAATGCATGAAGAGGAGGCGCCAATAGAATTGGCGCATGCATTGGGCTCCTCATGAGGAGGCGCCAATGCTAGTGGCGCCTATGTGCATTTGGTTGGTGTATGCGCCAATTCATCTGGCGCATACACCCCCTCCTATTCTTTTTAAATTTTTTTAAATTTTTTTAAATTTTTTTAATTATTAATATTTAATTCGTATTATTTAATAAATAATAAATAGTAATGAAAAAAAATCATTGAAGATGTAATAATTGGTTACATTGGACTAACAATAAATTAATGACCGGCCCGATTATAACGTCCCCCTGTTCCACATCCCGGTGCGTTAGTTTGTCTCCGAGGTCTCCCACGATTTCTTGAGGTGTTTGGGGTCTTTGTATGCTGACCTGATCGAGCGATGGCTGGTTGGAAGGTCCAACGGAAGTTCCAGCGATATTTGACAGATGTGTCATCATTTACTCCCAATATTCGGAGGGGCTCTGGCCAACGACGCTTCCGTAATGGAGTTCGGTGCCCATGTCATCGTAGTTAGGGCATTGGGGTTGGGTGAATTGGGGACGATATAGTTGCCCAAATTGGGCCATTGAGTCGTTTTGGAAACGAAGCAATGGTTCCTGAGGCGTACTATAGTTAAACAATGGTTGGATGTTCTGTTGATGGGATGTTTGGGTGGTCATTGGTGGGGGGCTACGACAAGGGAATGACAAACTTCAGAAAGCATGTGAGGAATCTCTTCTAGGCGCATGTGAAGAAACCACATGCAAGGGAAGAGGCGCCCTTCCTCTTGGCGCCTACATGTGATTCTTCACATGCAAGGAAAATGCGCCCTTCCTCTTGTCGCCTTAGTGTAGGGCAATGGGAAGGGGCGCCCTTCCTAGTGGGCCAAATCATCTATAAAAATCCGATTTGGTTTGTAGAAAACCAGGTAAAATTTTATCAGAAGAAGATTCGAGATGATGATGTTCAACATATGTTTGTTAGTCACGAACAATCCAGTTACAACGATATAGAGTTGTATATATTACCACATCAATAACAGGTGTCTCAGTACATTGATCAGTCACAAGTGTTTTGTGAGATTGATGACGAACAAGCTGAGGTGAATGTTCCAGATGACGAAGAAGAAGAAGCTAAGATCATGGTTGATTCGATGGTGAATGCTGAAGAGGAAGAGGAGCCAATACCAGCAAGTCATGTATACGACCCACACCAACACATGATAAGGTTGAATTTGGGTTCAGATGAACCTTCAGCAGATGTATGGTACAATCCTTACGTGCAGATGCAAGGATCTTTGAAACAAGGAGACACATTTCGCATAAAAGAGGAATGTGTAAAAGCCATTAAGAAATTCCACATGCAACTATCAGTTGATTTCAGAGTTAACAGAACTGACGCATCGAGGTATAAAGTTTATTATCCGAATGAGCACTGCCTTCTTAGGTTGTCAGCTTCGTACCGGAAGAGGAGCGAGTCTTGGGAGATTGGATCAATGGGTCCAAATCACACATGCATGCTGACAAATCCAATGCAGGATCATCGTAAATTAAGCTCTCAGCTAACATGTGATGAAATATTGTCTGTCATTGGCGACAATCCTTCGTTAAAGGTGAGTACAATAATCTCGCATATTAGGGCATAGTACGAGTACACTCCATCATATAGGAAGGCATGGATAGCTAGGACAAAAGTTGTTAAAAAAGTGTTTGGCAATTGGGAGGAGTCTTACAAACAACTTCCAAAATACCTGTTGGCTCTAAAACAATATGCTCCCGGGACAATTGTCAAGATGGAAACATTGCCCGCCTATACACCAGATTGCACGTGTGCTGTTGGAAATAGAATATTTCACCGTCTATTCTGGGCGTATGAACCATGTATCATAGGTTTTTCTTTTTGTAAACCAATTATACAAATTGATGGTACATGATTGTACGGAAAATACAAAGGAACATTACTGATGGCAGTGGCATAAGATGAGAACATCAATATTTTTCCAATCGCCTTTGCCCTAGTTGAAGGGGAGACTACCGAGGGATGGAGTTTTTTCCTAAGAAATCTCCGATTGCACGTTGCACCTCAGCCTAACTTGTGTTTGATCTCCGACAGACACCCTTCAATCATCAGTGCATATAATAACATTGACAATGACTGGCAAAATCCTCCTTCGACGCATGTGTTATGTATTAGACATATTACTCAGAATTTCATGCCGGAAATCAAAGATAAGACGTTGCGGAAGAAGGTTGTCAATGCATGTTACGCATTATCAAAACCTTCTTTCAAACACTACCGCGAGGAAATAAGATTGTCAAACGAAGATGCGGTACGGTGGATCGATAGTATTCCATTGGAGAAGTGGACTAGGGCATACGACAACGGTCAGCGTTGGGGCCACATGACAATAAATCTTGTGGAATCAATGAACTTTGTCTTCAAAGGCATTTGTAACCTACCAATAAACGCTTTGGTGCAGATTACATATTTCAGGCTAGGGGCGTTGTTTGGAACCAGACGCTCAAAATGGAGTTCAGTGTTGCAATTTGGGCAGTTGTTCAGTGATGCTTCAATGTAATTCATCAGACACGAAGCTGTCAAAGCAAACACACACGTGGTTACAGTATTTGACCGAACTAAAGGTTGGTTTAGTGTTGCCGTCCATGGATCACAATGAGGGCATGCCGATGGGACAATATAGAGTCGAACATATAGAGGTTGGTGCGACTGCGGAAAGTTCCAAGCCTTTCGTACCCCCTGTTCCCATGTCATTGCGGCATGCTCAAAGGTTCGAAGGGATCCATCTTACTTGCTATCTGAAGTTTACAAAGTCGCTACCCTTTCAAATGTTTATAAAATTAGTTTTTTCGTAGTGGCAAAAGAGGATTATTGGCCAGAATATCAAGGGGACATCGTCTGGCACAACGAAGTTATGCGAAGGAAGAAAAATGGTCGCCCAAACAGCACCCGGATTTGAACCAAAATGGATACGGCGAACAAAATGGTTAGACTATGTAGTTCATGCCGTCAGCCAGGTCACAATCGTAATAACTGTCCTAGTGTTGGAACGAGCACAACCAGATAAATTTACATGTACCTCTATTGCAATATATGAAAAACTAAATTTATTTCATATTAGACGTCTGTGATGAAAGTACCATTACATAAACAGTAACACAATTAATTATAACAAATACAATACAAGAACTATGCAATTACAACCATTAAAACAATTTTGAACATGTAATGCATCATCCTATGAGCGTCTTAGTCGGTCTTAATATCCACCCATTCGCACACTTCTCCGTTTTGGTTGAACGTGGACACAAGCCATTGTATTCTTCTAATCCGTTCACCCTCTCAAATTTCTCCCTCTAACCAACTGTACAACGTCCGATTAAGACGTTCAAACGTATATGTGTTCCAAAGTCGAATCTGTATCAGAGCCGCAACGACGGAAAATATTACATTAGCATTTCGTTTCTGAATATATGCAGACATTGTTGAAACAGAGAAAATTGAAATTGATGGTGGTTGAACTAGACAAATCATGGTATTAGAAGATGAGTTTGAGTGAAAAATATTGTATCCAAGCCGTGGTATTTATAGAGACGGAACATCAATTGTACAAAACACGTGGGTGCCTGAGGGATTGACGTCCACACAACCAAACACACATAGGCGTCAGATGAATTGGCGCCCACACAACCAAACACACATAGGCGCCACTAGCATTGGCGCCTCTTCATGAGGGCCCAATGCAAGCGCCACTAGCATTGGCGCCTCCTCATGAGGAGCCCAATACATGTGCCAATGCTATTGGCGTCTCCTCTTCGTGCATTGGGGATGCGTCAATTCATCTGGCGCATCCTCTTCAAAACCCGATTATTTTGGTAATTTTTTTGAATAATTGGTTATTTTCAATTTTTTAAAAAAAAAATGATTATTTTAAAAAAAAATTCATAAAACAAAAGTATTAATTATTTTGTTGAGTAGTCTAAATTTTAGACAATGATGTGCATCTCTATCTTTCTTTGAATTAATAAAATGATAAAATAAATATAAATTTATAAAACAAATCAAAATTAAGATATTTTTTAATGAATTATTTATTATTGATTAGGGTGAAAATAAAAGTTATGTCAAATTAAATTTAATATTATATTAATAAAATGACAATATACTTTAGTAAAATTGTAAGTTTATAATATATTAATTAATTATTTTGTATAAATATAATATCCACAAAGTTATAATTAAAAAAAAAAGAGATCAAAGGTTGCTGTGATGGAAAGAAAATCTAAAAAGAAAATAGAAAATAGTAATTAATAAAAAATATAACAAAATCAGTTTATTAACTAAAACTTATATAATATAAAAAGTGGTAGTTAAGGTTGGCGTGGTGAGAAAATATATTTTAAAAAAATAATATAAAAATAACCACTGATAAAAAAAGTAACTAAACTAATTTATATTTAGCATTAATATAATGAATAAATAAATCTCATATATAAAATAAATGTTTAAATTTTATGATTTCTTAAAATAAAAATTGAGATAATTTCTTAAAATATAAATATGTGTAATTTAATCTCACATATTATAGACTAAAAAGTAATTTTTTTAATTGATTGTCTTTCACATTAAAAAATTAATAATTTAATTACAAAAATAAATTAAATGACCTACAAAATAATTTTATATGTAAAAAAAATTAAATATCAATAAATTATAAAATAATGTAGTTTTATTTTTAATATACCCGTGCTTGCACGGGTGGACATTCTAGTAAAAATCAAACATCTCTAAAAGATGATTAACTAATTGTGGTTATCAATTTAATTTTTATTATTTTTGTTTTTAGAGGAAATTATAATAATCTCTCAAAAATAAAACTCAAACACAATAGTGGATATTAGAGTTTAAACTTTGATATAATGACTTCCAATTCACCAATATCAATTTTTTCTAAGTTGAACTAAGATTCGGAAATTTATTATTTTTATTCTTAATTTTATAATATAAAATTTTGTAAAAGAAATTTAAATATTTTAATATTAAAGTCCGTTTCAGTTGAAAGTTGTGCATATAAGGTGAAAAAAAGTAGTAGTATTTACCTGGTAAGTTTGGATATTATTAGCTTTGATTAAAAACAAAATAAAAAGTGGATATTACCCGACCCGCACTCCGCTTATCACTACCATCATCTCCCGGCACCAGCTGCTTACACCTCCGCACGCATCTTTCTCTTTCTCTCAGGTTTTTATCTCTCTCTCATTAACTTAGCTTCTTTTCAATTCTCATGCTATTTTACTCTTTAAATTCTTCCTTACTTTATTCCTTCTTTGATTTTGTTGTGATTTATTTTTCTTCGACATGCGCAAGATTCGAATTTCACTTAGGATTTCGAAATTTTCTCTTGCAGGATTTATATTACTTAATTAGGGTTTTATGGGAGACTATTTTGATTTCGTTACTTTACAACACACTATACCATGCGTTTCAAATCGATGATTTTATTTTTCTGAACTAGTTGCTGAAAAACCCTAATTTTTTCAAGTGGGGTACATTGATTATTACGATTTTGGAAGAATGTGAGTTGTTGAATGTGAGTAGTTTGCCCAAATTCCTTGTTGTGTGGACAATTCATAATAGTAGCACTTTATAAGATAGGGTTCACTCACGCCCAATTTCGGTAGTGTAATAGGAGTTGGAATGGTTGAAATTTAAAATACAATGATATCTTTTTCTGTCAGTGAAACCAAATTGGTAATTAATATGATAGAACTGGACTAGAGTAGCTGAATACCAATGTTATCACTGATGTTCTACCACTTCTATCAGTGTGATATCAATAATTGTGGTAGGCTTGCACAGAAACAGTAGAAAAAATAGATTTCCCTGGTTCCTCCCACCCACTCCCATTCTCTTCCCAATTTCTCCCCCTTCACTCCCTCCCTTTTGCTGCTACTTACCAACCAAAACAACCCAATACCTGCTCTCACATGCTCATTTACGTGAACAGGAAGTTATTTTTAGAGTAGGGGATGGGATCATGTGCAAGGACTATGTTAACTTAAGGGCCCAAATGCTAGGGAGATTAAAGAACAATGATATTTTCGGTATGGAAAAGGATGGGTATATTGTGAAGGAAACTTATGGATGATATGAAAAATAACTTGTACTTTTTGCACTTGCACCACCAAAGGTGTACTTATGTAGCAGTCTTCTTTTTTCTTCCTATCTCTTTTTCGTTGTTTCTCTCCTGTGTTATATGAAAAATTGTCAACTAGTATTGTGTTTAAGAATGACGTGGAAACTTAAATCAAATGAAAACTAGTGATTGCTGATTATTTTAATTTATTGAGTGGACCGCCTCTCTCTTCGATGCTAGTTGGCACATTGATTTCATCGAAAGTTACAAGTAATTCTCACCTTTTGTTGATGCTCAATATCTTTTTGGAAGTTAAAAATTTGGAAGACAAACACGTTGATTCTCCTCAAATTTGAAATATTAATTTTATTTAACTAGTCCCTGCGCCCCTTATTATAAGACCCTCCAACAAAGTTTACATGTATTAAGGAAAGTAGATGCAGTAATATATTTGTCAAAAATTTGTGTAACTTTTACATATTTACCCGTACAAATTGTTGTTACCCTAGGAGAGAAAAATACTTTACCCGTAATTTAAAAAACATGTTCCAGTTCAGTTTTGGATGATAAGTTTAAAAAATTCGATCCGATTCGATCAAATTTCACGCGGTTTGATTTAGATCCGTTTTTAGATATCCAAATTACAAATTTTTTATTTATTAATATTATAAAAATACTAATAAATAATAAATTTTATATAATATATAACATAAACTATATTTATGAAAAAATAAATATCATTTAAAAATAAATTAACACAATATATCATACTAATAAAAAACAAATAAGTATAAAAATATATACATGCGGTTCAATTTGGTTTAGATCGGTTTTAAAAAATCAATCATAAATCTGATCTGAACCGAGTAATTTTTATAAAATAACATCCAAACACATCCAATATTATTCATTTTTTTTTGCGGTTTTCAGTTTTTTTTTATCGATTTGCAGTTTAAAATTTGGATCGGTTTGAATTTGAACACCCCTAGTACCCACCTTGAACTCGTCTTCGAACCGACTTTGTTTATTTTATTATGTACTTTATTATTTTAGTTTTGATAATTTAGAATATTAAATATTGTTAATGTTTTGATATTTTTATTTGTATTTATTATTTAAAATATTTGAAATATATGTATGAAATTTTATTTTTATTATTTATAATGTAATTTAATTTTAAAAAATAATTTTATTAAATAAATGATGTCGGAGCGGAAATACCCAACCTCAATTTGTTTGAGTTTTAATTCTCTATTTTTGATGAAATTGGGACAAAAATATAGATTATTTTAGAATTTGAATTTGGGGAGTTAAAAATCGTGACCCGTTAATCATGCCTACTCCTAATCACAAAGTAAACCGAGAGAAAATAGAACAAACCGGTTCAAACGAACTAATTCGATCGAACCACAAACCCGGTATTGGGTATTGAAAATCGTCTTGTTCACTCTCGTATGCAATTCCTTTCCACTTTCCTTTTCTCATAAAACACATAATCCATTCTTCTTCCTTTTCTGTTTTCCCTCCGCCATTGAAGCTCGGTTCCAAGGCTTAAGGGTAATTTAATTTCCCCACAGTGGGTTTCAATCCTCATTATGATAATGAAGCTTTTATTTGTCTTATTTCCATTTGAGTTCTCATTTGTTTTAGTTTGTTGCCATGAAGTGTTCAACCAAGTGCTTCTCATTTGTCTTGATAATGAATTAGTAACAAAGCTTTGATTTGAATTCTTCCATTGTTAAGATGTTTCCGTTGATAAAACTGAATGATTTTGCTGCTGTTGTGTCTCATGGTGTAATGCTTGTTTTCTGTTTGATAAAATGCTTCAACCGAACTTTGTGAATAGGAAACACTTGTCATAGATGAAATGAACCAAGATAGGTTTTAGTGACATTGATAGTGCAGTGTCATAACTATTGCCTGCTTAATTGGTTATTTGATTTTGAGCTAGTGATGCAAAGTAAATTGTGAGATTTTTACCTGCTGTTTAGTTGGTTATTATCTATGTATGAGAGAGTAGATGAGATTATCGTAATCAACTCCTAGAAGTAAAATTTGTTCATGATGCAGGTACTAGATATACAGTTCACCTATTGAAGTACTCTGTGGAATGGAAGAATCGTCATTTTTGGACCGAATGATTGGTCATCTTCGGGGAACTTGCAAGTATGTCCATGTTAACTACTGGTGTCATTTTCTCTGAATTGTAGCTTTATTAATCTTTACTACTGATTCTATTTTCTATCATTCTGTAGTAACTACAATAATTCTTTGTACTGTAATACTTATTTTTCTCTAGGCATTTTTTTCGTTAATTAAATATTAGAAACTAATTATTGTCATTTGATTGAAGAATTGTTTAGTCATATCGATAAGTCTATGGAATCTCATTTCAAATAATTGAATATTAACGACAAAGTTCAGTAACCCGTACTATGGTAGCATACTTTGCAATTTGCATGATATAATTTAGATGATAGATACTTTGCACAATTCCCTAATGCATTATTCTTGGAAATTCACCTTATCCCATGCTGTTTATTAATGGGAAATATCAATTTGTTGGAATTGTTTTGATAATATTAGGTACTATACTGGTTATCCAAAGGATCTTGGACCATCACGGGTTGTTCATTTCACCTCCGAGCGTGAGTTTGTCAATCTCCTTCATGAAGGGTTTCCCGTGGTTGTTGCTTTTACTATCAGGTGATCCGGTTGGAGTCATCTCTTGAATACTCTGACTCTGAAGCTTATTTAGGTGTGAATGAAAAAGAAAAGAAATAAAATGAATTAATTTAGGAATGACTTCTTATTATTCTATAATGCAGGGGGAATTACACAGAACATCTTGACAAAGTATTAGAAGAAGCTGCTTCTGAGTTTTATCCACATGTAAAATTTATGCGTGTAAGTTATTTTATTAATGATCTCTTACTACTTGTTTGTGTTGGCACTTGGGAGTCATACCTATGTATATTTTTACTCACGATGAAGCATTGCAATCGTCTAGTCTGATAGAGTCACAAAAACATACACAAACGTGCTCATTACTTTGCAATGAGTTGGAGTTTACTAATAGGAAAGTAGGCACTAGGTTTACAGTAGAATTTATCTTTTATCGTGTTCCTTTTTCTGTACCTTTATTGCTTGTTATTGTCTACACACTCTGCAACGTTTCTATTCCACATTGATGATGACATGATAATTTTTTGTGCTTTGCAGGTTGAGTGTCCAAAGTATCCTGGATTTTGTATAAGTCGGCAGAAAAAGGAGTACCCATTCATGGAAATATTTCATAGTCCAACACATGTATGGTATTCCTTTCTGTTTGATAAGCCTCTTAACCTCGGTGCCTAAATTGCTAATAGGATAAAATTATAATAAATTTTCTTCTGATGGCATGTTTAAGTAAACCCAAGAAGCACAAATTCTATGACAATAATTTGGTTTTTAGTAATTGGTTGATCTTTTCATTGACTCAATGGAAATGTAATTACTTGAGACATGTGTTTCTTTTTACAGGTGGCTAACCAGGGTAGGGTAGCTGATCCAAATATTACTAAATACAATGTGAAAGTCATGCCTGTAAGTATCCCTCCTCCTGCTTTTCAGGAAAATTGTAAAGCATGTAATACCGGCCATGATTATTTGTATTTTGAACAATCCCCCTTAAGAAAATATCAAATACTGAAAATGTACCCTTCCAAGGTATTAAATCTAGTAATCAACCACTAAGATCAACTTAAACACATGTTTCTTTTGGATCAAGCGCTAACCACTAGGCTAAAAGCAATTGCTGTTAATGAGGGCGCAACTTTATTTTCTTATAGCATAGAGCCCTTAAGGGGCTGCGCCCAGCCCATACTAAACGCCATGGGTTGGGATGTTAAACCCATCGAATCCTTAAGGGTGATGCTGGATTAATAAATCCAACAGTTTCCTGATATGAAGCCATTTAGGTTTTTACCAATGAAATTTGTCTACTTGCCATGGAGGGTTCCTTAAAGTTAAGATTTCTTCCATTCCATGTACAAGGAACCATTTCCTATCATTTAAAAATAAATTTTCTTACTCAAAATTGATATTTCATTTTGAAACAAAATTAATTAATAATTAGAAAGTATAAAAGTGTAGATTGCAAGATTGCTTAAAGATTACTATATCAATGGAGCAAAATGTATATTGAGTTGCTTAAATATTATGTGGCATAGTTGAAATTGAGAAGCTCTTAATAGCTGCTACACAACTAAAAGTTTTGTAACCAGTAAAAGTGGCTGTAAAACCTATCAAGCATTTTTGAACTTCTATGACATATGTCAAAGGCTTTGGCTTTGAATATTTTTAATAATCTCATACTTCCATTTGCTTGTGTGCAATTGCAGTTCAACTACGATATCAGTGTTTACGGGTTTAGAGAAATCTTCAAGCGCTATGGGATCCGGGCATCAGATATGAAGTAAGGCTCTAGTAGGAAGGTTTTATCTTTCAAATAATAAGGAGCCACACCAGATTATACTACCTATTTTATCAAATTGTAATTGTATATCATCATAAGTTACAACTTCAGGCCAGTAGATGGCAAATTATAATTACCTGTTTTGTTGATGTCTCAACCCTTAAATATAATTTGGTTCAGTCCAGTCATGGAAATGTTCTATTCATTCCTTCATTTTGGTTGTTTAAGTTGTATACTAAAGTTAATTGATGTAGCTTTTAGGTTATGTCCTCATTGGGTTGAGTCTTAATTGACTGTTTCTTTCTAGCTCTTACCTAGATAGATGCTTTGAGTCTCCTAAGAGCTTATTACCCGTAACTGGTAATATTCTTCTTAGTTTGCAGTTTATTACTTATTGCTCAATACCTGGCAAGAGTATCCCTGTTTTCCCAGCAGTGGAGTTCCTAGTGGATTCATTTGTTTCTGATTCCCCAGAAAGTATATCCTTGATATGTTCACCCTAACCGGTGACGAATATCTTTCTTTCCCCTGCCTGAGTTTATCCTTGATATGTTCATCCTAACCGATGACAGATATTCTCATCCTTGGTATTCTACCCAGTAAAAGGGTAGTTGTAATCCCTATTTTCCTCCCCAGAGAGTTAATCCTTGATATGTTCATCCTAACTGATGACAGGTTTCCTTCTCTTTGTGGTATTCTACCCAGTAATTGGTAGTTGTAAACCCTACTTTCTCCCGCAGAGTTTATCCTTGATATGTTCATTCTAACCGGTGGCGGATTTTCTCTTCGATGGTATTCTATCCAGTAACTGATAGATGTAATTTCTATTTTCTCCCCTCTCATACTCTATCCTTGATATGCTCATCTTAACCGGTGACAAATTTTCTCTTTGATGGTCTTTTATCCAGTATTCGATAGATGTAATTCCTACTTTTTATTCAGTTGGTTTATCCTTGATATGTTCATCCTAACCGATGACGGGTATCCTCCTTGACAGTCCCAGGCAAGTCTATCCTTGATATGTTCATCTTAACCAATGGCGAATTTTCTTTCCTGTTGAGTCTATCCTTGATATGTTCATCCTAACCGATGATGAATATTCTCACCTTTGGTTTTTTGCCCAGTAGCTGGTAGTTGTAAATCCTATTTTCTACAGTTTTCCTCAGCAAGGTTATTCTTACCCAGTAATCGGTAATGAATATTCCCTCTTGACCATTCTCAGCGAGTCATCCTTGATATGTTCATCCTAACCGATGACGGATGTCCTCTCTGTTAGATCTTTATTATCCCCTTACCCAGCAACAGGTAGTAGATAATAGATTTCTGTTCCTCCTGTGTTGAAGTTTATTTCTTCCACAGTCGAGTTGAGTGCGTGTTTCCTTAGTGAAATCGCTTTTCCTGCATGATTCAAGTACTTTTGTTTCATCCTGACTTACTCGTACCCCTTGCAGATGTTGTTGTTCCCCGACTGAGTCTTTTTCATTTTTTTGGTATGGAATTCCTCGAGTCCCTCAGTAGTTTTAAGTCGTAGCCTGGCCTGCGCATAACTCATTTTATCCCTTAGAGTCTCTGTTTCCCCAGTGAGTTTTCCTTACGGAATACATTATACTTTTGTGGACTTTCGGTCTCTCTGATTTCTTTTCCTTTGTGGCAATATTTCCCCACAAAGAATTTACTTTTGCATTCATATCATTTGCATCATGAGGTCTCTTAGGGACCAAAATTTGTTTCTATGTTGTTATTTAAGCCCATTCTACTGAGTAGACATGAAGATTTTAACCTTCGTCTCCTCAGGTAGAATGTCCTTAAATAGGGACAACTATAAGACCCCAATTTTGATCCTAAGACCCCTCATGCAATTTCATAATAAGCATTAGCATTGGGATCATACCTTGGCATCCTCCTTACCCCTCTTTCATTGGGTTTGTTTTGGGAGAGATCACCAAGCACCATATGATTGTATCATACTTGTATTTTATCATTTTACTAACCAAAATACCAAAAATATGTCTTTGTATTTGCCTAACTCTTTTGTAGGTAGGGCATGATCACCATTGATCTATCAAGTTCATATCTAGGGTTTGAGACCCTTATGACAAGGAGCATAGCCATGAATTGATCCAAGAATGTTTATGAGCATCATATATGAGTTCCATTGATTCCTACATGTTATATTGATCAAGTTTTCTTCAAGAGTTTGGAAGTGATTTGTTTTGGAAACCCTAGTTTGATTGGGTATCTTGAGTAACTTCTCCAACAAGCTATCTCACCAATTGATCAAATTTCTCAAGGGACACTCCAAAATCCATCATCTTATGCATATATGATCTACCATGAGCCTATAAAGTCAAGAGAATTGAAGGATAGCAAGTTGGTTAATGGTGGTTGGCCAGATGAATTCATCTGATCAAAATTGGGTCTCCCTAGACCATATCTCCTACAATTTTCACCATATGAAAATGATTCCAAGCGAAAAGCTACTCTACATGATATTCCAAACAACTTTCATGTTGAGACCTAGAGCTAGTTTTGCTTGGAAAATCATTTTCTATGTAGAAACATTATAGGTCATTTTGTCTAAACCCTAATTTGAAAGTCAACATCCCAAGGCCATAACTTGCTCAATTTTTATGAGATGAAAGATTTCCAAGTTGCACAATCAAATTCAATATGTCTACTTCAACTTTGATGTTTGGAGTGAGAGTTAATTCAACTTTTATGAGCATGTGATATGCGGTTACATCATAGGTCATTTTTGACCTATACCATTGAACAAATGATTTTTCCAAACTTCAAAAATGCATAACTCTATCATTCCAAATCCAAATGACATGAAATTGATGACCATTTTGAATGTCTTTGAAAGAGTTACAACTTTTATGAAGACACTTTTCTCATTTGAAGCTCACATAAAAAGTTAAGCAAGGTGGAATATTGAGATATGTGGCTTGACATTTAGAAAAAATTTCAACATGTTGAAATTTCCAAACTTCCACCTCAAAATTCTCTATGTTCCAAGATCCAAATTAAAAATTGTTGAACATAAAACTTGTTCCTCTTGATCTAACCTTTCCAAAAAGTCCAATTTCATCCATTTTGGACAAAGATTGTTAGGTCTGCGCATGGCTTTAACAAGGCTGCATCATTGGAAACAATCAATCGCACAAACTTCAGTTCACAATGCCTTGCCATTCAAGCTTCATTCAGACTTCAATTGGAATCATTTTGGATCTTATTGCATTGCATCATGGGCCTGTACATGCCCATGCACTCTTGCCATCCATATTGCCAATTTTGGACAGATTTTGAAGTGTGCATATATCATTCCCTTTGGCTATAAATAGAAGGCCTCTGAGCTCATTTGAACAGGACTTTGCGCGCCAACTTTGCCCCCCATTGAAACCCTCTCATTCTAAAGAAAAACTTAAGAAATTTCAATTTGAAATTTGAGTTTGAATCTCAACTGTTGGAGATTCAAGAACTCCAGGATCCAAAGCCTTGCAACCTCTCTAATCACTTCTTGCTAGCTTCTCAAGTGTGATCCGATCGTGTTTGGAGCAAGCAACATCAAGAACTGCATAACATTGAAGGTAATTTTCAGAAAACTTCATCTCTTTGATTCTCACTCAATTCTACTCAATTCTCTTGGATCTTTGGTTGTCTGAAGTCCTATCAATGTAGGCAAGAAGATTGAGTTGCTTAGAGGTCAAATCGAAGCAACTCAATTGACACACCTCAAAATTCAACTTATCATATCTTTCTATATATGTGGAGTTAGTTAAAATTGAGGTCAGATTTGTGCTCTACGCCATTTTTTCTTTCAGATCATGTCCTCCTTTTTTATTTTGGTGATGGTTGAGGGTGGACCAGTCCGGTGAGGTCCACCGGAGAAGAAGACCGAAGCTCTGACTCCGGCGATGTGTTGGCATCTCTCCAAACCACATGATCCTTTTCAAATGTTTTAATCTCGTGCCTTGGTTTTGCATACCATCCCTGCAGCGCATTGACTAATGTCCATTGTGGAACGCACGCTGAGGACCACTTGATTTGCCACCTCAATTAATGAGGGAGATCAAGTGGTTCACGTTTTTTTGCTATTTTCTGATTTTCATTTTAATCCTTTTATTTTCATTAATTCATATTAATTTTAATATTGATCCAAAAAATATGAGAGTTTCACCAAAAATTTTCAAATAATTTCCTCTTTCATATTTTGAATTAAAATTATTTTTTTGGATCATTATTAATATTTTTCACGATTTAATTGTTTTTGTGATTATTTTTAATTATTTAAAAATACTTTTAAGTCTTTAAAAATTCTGAATTTTTTTCTCCAATGTCCTTTGATCTTGTTTGACCTATGATAAATCTCATGGTCATTTCTTTGGTGTTTTGATGAGGTTTTAAGAATTTGAAAAACCATATTTAATTTAAATGCCTTATTTTAGTATTTTTAATTTGAATAAATGCCAATTAATTGTGTTGACCACTTATGATGACTTGTTTGAGTTTGACTCTTGTTGTTAGGCCCTGGTCAAGGTTGACTTGACTTTGTCAAGTTAATATCATTGGATTTAGGGGATTGATGGAATGTACATTCCATCTCCCAAAATGAATGGATGATATTAATTTGGTAAAAGTTCTCCTTTGACCAATTTGAGTTTTTATCCATTCCCCTCCCTCTTCATCTCATTCCCCTTCTTTATGCATTCATCTCATTTGGTCTATGATATCTCAAAGTCATAAGGCTAGTTGATTGAAAAATCAACATAAGTATGGATGAGATTATGCTACCTCTTTTGCATATTCTTTTTGTGTGTGGTATGTTTCATGAGCATAGTTCATTATACTATATCTCTAACATGCATTAACACCAAAATTCTATTGCCCGACCTCAAATAGTTGTGACTTCTATATAAGTCCAATTACGAATGCTTAACATAACGCTAAATTTGTGACATAAAAGGCATAGCATTCTAGTTGGTGAGATTGTAAGTCTCCCCTCTTTCATGGTATTGTGTGGAAACTTGGTCTTTTTTTCTTTCTTTTGGAAGATGTCTTGGTTCAAGGATCCATGCTTGTGATAAGTGGGTTGAGTGTTCTCCAAAGAATGACTCAAAAATGAAAAGCAAAAGCAAAACAATACTAACTTCTAACTCATTAACAACTAACTTTTAATTTCAAGCCATTTACTTTAATGTCATTTAATTTTAGTCTTTATTCATTTGCCATTATTCATACCATTCTAATTGTTTATGTTAATGCAATTTCACTTTGTCCATTTGGACCATAATATGTGATATATCTTGTTTGTGTATACTTTGCATGTTTGTGTGGTCTTTGACCATTAACGTACATAATAACAACAAAAACCCTAAAAAAAAATTATGTGGACTGTTGGCTTGATCTGGGACAAATGGACTTAGAACTTTTACAACATTCCTATGCTAAAGGACTTGGCAAATGCCAACTTTTTATGAAACCAAGGGCTTGCAATTTGAAACTTCATCTGATACATCATTCAAGATCCCTTTGAGTACATATGCAACGTGATCATTGTGAAGCTGTTATTTTGAACTTGTGACTTGTGAAATTCATCTGTTACATGGGCTAATTTGAAGAAGATCATGGAGTGGCTAAGCTTGGATGTGGCTATCTTTATTTGATGCCTTGCTCTTCAAGATAATATAATTGTGCATTTGTGTGTTGCTTGATTCTAAATGTCCAAGGGAATCTGGGTTTCTATTGACATTCTTGTCTATTGGATTGCCACCCATTGGTCAGATCTTTCCAACTCTTAACTTTTAATTTTGTGCATAGGATTAGTCTCTTCATCTTCTCCCAATTTCTTTAATTTCAAAATCTCTTCCTCCTTTTTAAAACTTTCTTTGTTTGAATTTATTTTGTTCTAAACTTTGATCACTTTGTAAAAAGATAGAAACTTTGGCCTTATGCCATTGCATTTCTAAACTTCTTTTCTTAAATCAAATTTGTAAATAAACTTATATACTTGACTTAAACTTTCAGAAAAGCCAAAAAGAACAAACTCATTCAAACCATTTTTAGGCCTTTGTGCCTTTCAAACTTAATTTTTGTTAAAAGCAATGCATCCACTTTGAAATTTGTATCACGAACGACGATGTTTTGATCCCTCATTTTTATGTTGGTACGTAGGCACAAGTCCGAAGGTCTTGTCAAACACAAAAAATATAATTAATGAATTCTCTTCTCATCCCCTCATTCTATTTGTTTGTAAACATCATTTTTGTACCAAATACATATGTACACAAAAAGGGCTCCCTAGGAGTACCTAAGACACTTTGGGTGCTAACACCTTCCCTCTGTGTAACAAACCCCCTTACCTGTAATCTCTGACATTTTATTAGTTTTGATTTGAAAATTTCTTACTTCTGGGTTTTGTTCGTACCTTTTCCCTTTTTCATTGAAAACAATAAAAGCGCGGTGGCGACTCTTGTTATTTGATGTCTAGCTTATCCATAGCTTGATGATCATGAATTTACCACTACACACATGTCCAATATTCATCAGATACTTTATAAATTCGATTAAAATCATGTTTAATCTTTAAATCAAACCAACATAATATATCATGATAGGCAATATATCAACATACAACAACATTTCACCATAACAAATATTGGCATAAAATTCACCATTTACACCACACGACATAATTCATCATTTAATCATGTTAAAACTAATTAAGCACTACCAATAATTAATCATAGACACCAAACAATACCCAACAACACCTTTATTCATCATACAACAAAAAACAACTAGAATCGCGACTCAATTCCATGCACTATAGCTCATTACGCCTATTTTGGGTGCATGACGGATAAGATGCCATGGTGATGGCACCCGTCATCGACTCTAAACCCATGGCGACCTGGTCGCCATGATGATGGCGCCCGCCATCAACCTGCATATAACATAATTCGTCTTTTCCAATGGAGTTCAATGCAGAACTTCGACTATTGACTCTAACAACCTAAGTATGTCCAGAAAATTAACCATGTAGATCATACATAAATCATTACATGTTAATTTACCCATTTAACATAATTAACATGACAATTCTTCATCTTAAGATCATGCATAAATAATCAATCATCATACTCGCACAAGATCATATACTTATCACAACTTATAATTGTTCAACACAACATATACTCACACATAATTCAAACATGGAAATTCACGGCATTACCATAATGTAGCTATGTGCTTTAGCTTTCCAACACTTCGAACCGTGCCTCAATATGAGTTCTAAAACTCAAGATATGACCAAAATCGTATTTACGCCTACTGAAGGCTCATGGCGGGTTACCTGCCATGACCATGGCGCCCGTCATCGACCTGCAGAATGCAAAAATACGTTTTATGCTATGGAGTTCACATCGGAACTCCAATTTTCTATTCTAGGTACTCAAATCGAATAGAAAACAACAGAGAATCAATATATTAACATCACACAACCTATATCTATCGTTTAACAAGCATAATCATCAATTATTTCTCACTTTTATCATGAATCCAAAACCCTCAAAACTCAATAATGGTGAAAACATATTAACACACCCAAACATAAAATCTCATACACACATGTACACGAATTTCATCATGAAAAATAGACTGAAACACCATTTGACTATCAAATTTCAGATTCACATACAAACACAATAAAACATTCATAATCATACAAATCTATTAGAGGTTAAGGACTCCTCAACTCGACCCCTTAAGCATATAGTTATTATTGAATTCATTCTCCCCACTTGCCTCAATTTCTAGAAAGCAATCTAAATCTGAACTGCTTTGAATGCCCTCCTCTCACCCAAAGCTCCAAGCTCTCTCATTCCCTCTAGCCTATTTCTCTCTTTTTCAAAGTTTCTACATACTGATAAAAACTCATAAACTTAGGTTATGTTCCTAATCTATATCATCAGGATTAATTTAGTCGATATCACAAACAATCTCAGTTACTAACATCCTCTCTCCTTCATCCCATATATTTCTCATAATTCACACTTTGGCCCCCAAACCTTTTATTTCTTATTTTAATTAAATAAATTCCATAAAATAGTATTATTAAATTATTAAAATAAGCTTCAATTATTCTAAATAAATTCCATTAACTTCTACTTACTCTCTACACCCTCAACTAAAGGTCACACACCCCTAACGCCCATATTAATTCAATTATCGCATATAATAATTAAATCAACATAAAATAAAATCACGAATAAACACATAAAATAACCATTCAAAAATTGGGGTGTTACAACTCTCCCCCACTTAAATAATTTGTACCCTAAAAAATCTCCTTAAGTAAACATATTCATATACGACTCCCTCATTTGGCTCTCAAGCTCTCAAGTGATATTTCCACTAGCTGGTCCTCCCCAAGCTATCTTCACCAAGATAATATCTTTACCACATAACTGCTTCACCTCCTGATCCTCTATCCGCATGGGTGATGCCTTAACAATTAGGTTATCTTTCACTTGTACATCATCCACTTGGATCTCATGAGACGGATTCAGAATGCATCTCTTCAACAAGAACACGTGAAATATATTATGAAGATTAGCAAGTGGAGGTAGTAAAGTAATCTGATAGGCCACTTCTCCTATCCTTTGTAAAATCTGGTATGGACTAAAAAAATATGGTGTGAACTTTTGAGGCTTCAAAGCTCGACCAACACCAGCTATCAAAGTCATTCTTAGAAATATGTGTTCTCCCTCTTTGAACTCAAATGCTTTCCTTCGCTTATCATGATAGCTCTTCGGGCGACTCTGTGAAGCTCTCATCTTCTCTTGGATCACTTTTATCTTCTCTATAGTTTGTTGGACAATCTTTGGTCTAATCACAACACCCTATTCCAACTCATACCAACATAAAGGTATCCTACACCTTCTATCATACAACGCCTCAAATGTTGTCATCCTAATGCTCAAATGGAAACTGTTGTTGTAGGTAAACTTGATCAATGGTAGAAAGTTATCCCAAGAACCTCCTTATTCTAGCATACAAGCTCTCAACAAGTCTTCTAAAGATTGGATAGTCTTCTCTGTCTGATCATTTGTCTGCGGGTGATAAACAGAACTCAAACATAGATTCGTACCTAAATCCTTATCTAAACTCTCTCAGAACCTCGACATAAACATTAGATCCTTGTTAGATAAGATATTGGATAAAATCCCATTTAAATTGTATATATTCTTAATATACAGCTCTTTTAATTTCTCCATCAGATAGTTAAGTCGAATCAGAATGAAGTGAGCTGACTTAGTCAACCTATCCTTAATCACAAAAATGGTATCATAATTCTTCACTATCTTCGGCAAACCAGACACAAACTCCATCGGAATATTGTCCCACTTCCACTAAGGAATACTCAACGGTTGCATCAAACCCAACGACTTATGATGCTCAATCTTTGACTTCTGGCAAGTCAAACAAGCATACACGAACTCAATAATTTCCTCATCTATTCCTGGCCACCAAAAAACTTCTTCAAGTCTTGATACATTTTAGTAGCATTGGGATGAATACTCAATCCACTCTTGTTACCTTCCTCAATTATACTCTTCTTAAGTTCAGGCATATCTGGTACAAAAACTCTATCTCTGAATCTCATCACACCCTTTTCATCGAAACCCCCACTTTGACCTTAGTTAATCAACACCAATCAGTCAAATAATTCTAAGTCGACCTTCTGACCTTCCACGATCTCTTAAAGAATACCACTGGCTAGCTTCAACATGCCCAACTTTACACTATTACGACTCCTCTCACATACTAAACTCGAATCTCAAAATTGCTCAAAGCATCAACTACGACATTGGCTTTACCATGATGGTAATTCAAACCAAAATCATAGCCGTTTCAAAATTTGAGCCACTTCATATGCCTTATATTCAACTCTTTTTGATCGAACAAATACTTCAAACTCTTGGGATCACTAAACACTTCAAATCTAGAACCCAATATATAATGTCTCCAAATCTTAAGTACGAACACAACGACGCCTAATTCCAGGTAATGTGTAGGATAATTCCTCTCATGAACCTTCAACTATCTATAAGTGTAAGCCATAACTTGTCTATTTTCATTAAAACACCACTCAGGCCCATCATTGAAGCATCACAATACATAACAAAAGACTCACTCGGATTCGGAAAAATTAATACAGGAGCGACGTCAATTGCTTCTTGAGTTGTATAAAACTCTCTTCACACAAGCATCCCACACATACGCTTGACCCTTTCGATTAAACTAAGTCAAAGGCATTTCCTACTTCGAAAATCCTTCAATAAACCTTCTATAGAAACCAGCCAAACCTATAAAACTTCTAATCTCCATAACAGACTTCAGAGTTTCCCATTGTAACACAATATCAACCTTTTATGGATCAAGAACAATACCTCCACTAGAAATTACATGACCCAAGAAACTCACTTATTTCAGCAAGAACTCACATTTTGGTAACTTTGCATACAACTTCTTATCCTTAAATGTTTTCAACACGATTCTTAGATGTTTTGTATGATCTTCATATGACTTCGAATATACCAATATATTATCAATGAACACAACCACAAACTAATCTAAGTACGAATGGAATATCCAATTCATGTACTCCATGAAAACTCCAGACGCATTAGACATTCCAAACGACATCATTGAATACTCATAATGACCATACCTTGTTCTGAATGCAGTTTCAGAATGTCTTATAGTTTCACTTGAATCTGATGGTATCCTGACCTCAAATCTATCTTGCTGAAAATATAAGTGCCAATCAACTGATCCATCAAATCACCAATCCTCATAAGTGGATACTTGTTATGGATAGTCACTTTATTCAATTGTCGTTAATCAACACATAACCTCATGCTACTATCCTCTTGCTTTACGAGTAACACTGGAACTGCCCATGGCAAAACACTCGGTCGAATAAACTTCTTCTCAAGCAACTCTTCCAACTATTTCTTCAGCTCGCTCAACTCTGAAGCATACATCTTATACAGAACCATCGATACACGACTAATACCAGGTACTAAGTCTATAGGGAACTCAACCTCGCACTCCGGTGGTAAATCACTGATATCATCTAGAAACACATCGAGAAAATCACACACAATTGATAGCTCTCCCATAACAGTTTTACTATCAATTCCCAAAGCAGTAAACATATCGAACACACGTGTCTCCCATTTCCTTAATTCTTCTACCTGCTTAACAGATATAAACATCTCATCACTTGCATCAAGCTATGAAAATGACACTGACTTGTCAAAAACCAACACACTTGCAAACAACAACACGATGAACTAACTCTCCACACTTGAAAGATCTCAGAGAAGCAAAAGCTTCTCCCACACTTGTTGAAATTCTAGTATGCAGATCCTAGATGTCGTATATGATGTCACGAAACTAGGTTCATCACATTGTCACTACACAAACAATATCGGTGTTTAAGTAAGTAGCAAGAAGTAAATAACAGAAATAGTTGTTAATCCAGTTTGGTGCAACATCACCTACATCTGGGGGTATCCAAGCCAGGAAGGAAATCCACTATAACATAAATAATTTTAAGTTCTAAACAACCTCAGGTTTGATAAACTTCTCACCTAATATCTACCCATGGAAGTTTCTATCTAAGACCCACCTAGATATGAGATCCCTCTCACTTCCCTTCAATCACGCAATAGTGACAATGACTTCTATCAGAAAATAGAGGACACATTTCCAATGAAATAGAATCCACTTTTTCTTAAAAGCTCATGAGTAATTCACAATTATAACTCAATAAAAAAAGTTCAATTCGAGTATCGAAGAGATACTCGAATGGCTCACAAATAACAATGACAAGTAAACCCTAACAATGAAAATTTTCAGCATTACGTTGTTACCTTCTTAGGTTTAGAATCGATCTTTAAATATCCCAAGAAAGACATGGGCTTCGGGCTTTATCAATGGAAGATCCAAGGACTGCTGCACAATCTTCTGTAGATTTGATTCCAATCCTATAAGATGTTTCTTAAAATGTTTTGACACCCTTTCTTCGTAAACAAGGTAAAGCATAAATATTCCTTTGATTTTAAAACACACGTTTCTTGGACCACACAACTCGTGAAATAAATCTTCAGGGGATCTTCAAAAATCTCATGATAGAAACAAATCTTTCAAGAAACTGAAACAGGTCACACTCTGATGTTAAACCAACATGTCGAGACATCTTGTCCAACATCTGTCTTGAATACATGTTTTTCCAAAATGCAGCCAATCACTACACACTAGACTTAACAATCTCCCAATTTGTCAAATTTTGGATAAAATAACCTTTTCGTAGCCCAACTAGAAAGAGGGTAAAGATCACAGCAATAAGGAGCAATATAAATAACACACAAGCATAAGAAAACATGATCTTCTTTAAACCAAAAACATCAGAGGCAAGCACGGCAGAAAAAAAACTTAGCCTCACACCAGATAGAATTAAACTCTCACAAGAAGAACCTGCTTAAAAGAAAAATAAATTCTCTCAGTCAGGATGTCAAGATATTTGATCTGACTTTATTAAAACTAATAGTCTACAAGAACTAGCATATCACCATAAGCTAGAAAAGCATATGCTCCCCCTGAGTAGAAGAACATGGGAAAAAGCTACTCCCCATCCACAAGTACTCCCCCTCAAGGGGCAGGAGTCATAGCAGGGCTATCAAAAAGACCACAAGAACTACTCCCCCTTTTTACCCAAAAGATTGACAAATACAATCAAACTTAGATGTAGCATAGAAAATAATCAGTTAAGTTACATACCAAGAGGACTTAAAGTGCATAAATATTCAGAGCATAGCCCACAAAAAGGAACATCTAGAAGAACAAAATAAATAAAAAACATAAAAGAACCAGAACACTTCAGTCTTCATCATTGTTGGTTGTCTCTTCATCATCATTAGTATAAACACCTTCTTCATTAGCATCTTTTTTGAAGGTTTGATAAACACAAGAAATGGGGGTTTGAATTGGTTTTTACAAGCAAAATCTTTTTCCCAAAAAAGAACACACCACTAACAAGTTAATAATAAAGATATAAAAACAAAAGTATTTTTATTCTGGTTCGCTTGAAACTCAAAGCTACTCCAGTCCACCCGCCAAGGTGATTTTTTCTTAAACACAAAGACTCAATCTACTATAATCAACAGATTACAATAATCACAAAGAATAACCTTCTTTGTCTTCTCAAGGATCCAACTATACTCCAATCTCCTTAAGGACTCACAAAGAATATCCATCTTTGTCTTCTCAAGAATAACCTCCTCAAGGAATCAAACAAACAATTTGAATAATATATTGTATGTTACAAGATGCTTCTATACAAACAAAATTTACACTAATGAACAAATAAACACTTAAAGAAAAATTGTGTACAAACAAATGATAACTTTTCACAAAGAAATAGACTTGTCAAAATATTGTGTAACCAACATTTTTTCCAAGTCTCCAGGTCTCACTTATATAGCATAAGAAGAAGACCGTTGGAGGGTAGAAAGGGAAAAGCTCATAGAGCAATTGTCCACTATTGGATGGGAGAGGAGTGATATTGCATACTATCGTACACCCTTAAAATCAGTGATAAGTGTGATGTATAGTATTGTCCTTGCTCGTGAAATCAAGTTGTGGAAAGGATGTTTGATATGTATTATGTACTATTTGATCATATTTCTATTTGATCTTATCTTCAAGTTCATTGACTTCTTATGAAAGTTGATGAAGCATGAAATGAAGAAACATAAAGCTGGATTCAAAAACTTCAGAATCTTTGGTCAGAACCTTGACAACGTCAGTAGTCTGGCTTGAGATCTTCGGTATCTTCAGAATCTTTAGAGTCTTCAGAATCTTTAGTCAGAACCTTGATAATTTCAATCGTCTGGCTTGAGATCTTCATAATGTTCAACTACATAACACAACTTCAGAAGTTTTCCATTCTTCAGAAGTTTGGTGATCAGAGTCACGTCCAGAAGCATGAGCTAAGAGAACATTGCAGCAACAACATAATGTCTCCTCAGAAGCTTCTATGGAGTGAATCAGCATAGAAGCAGAAAGATCATTGCATCGACAATATTTAACATCTTTTAGAACTTCTAATAGCTTGTGCAAAATCGGATTTTAAACACATTGTTCAGAAACTAATGACGTTGTATGTCATATATTTAGAATCAGAACTGTCTATTAAATCTACACAATAACAAACCATTAGGGTACCAAATTATTCTGACACAAATACAATATTGTTATCATCAAAACGCAAGGTATAAATGCATAACCAAATCTTGTTCGAATAATCTCCACCTTTTTGATGATGACAAAACATGTATTTTTATGAACAGTTCTATATAGGGTAATTATTGAAGAATACATCTTACAGAAGCACAGAGCTCCCTCTGAGACGTATAATCCTACAAAGATAAAATCATAATGAAATAACATTTTTCTGATTAACCTTTTTGAAGTACCAGAGTGAATTTTCAGTCAGAATCTGGTTTATCTTCAGAAGTTGATTGATGTTGTCCAGAGCACTAGTTTGTTAACATCAACATTCTAATAAGCTTCACTTCAGAAGCTTTGTTGAGTTCTTTTGAAGATGCTTTAGAGATGGTTATCTTCTTTAAAGAAACTTGACTTTCAAGTATGATTACTATAGAGGAAACTTTTCCTTATAGTTGGATGCCAATGCCATGGTTTTTAGAAAGAACTTTCAGAAGTACTTTGATGCCAAAGTACTCAATGTTCTAGGTTCAGAACATTAGTTCCTTGAATCCGATTCTTAATCATCAGCAAAAAGGTTGTACAGACTCAAATAAAGGACCATTTCATCAAAAATTGGTAACTTGTGCTCTGATCTTTGAAACTTCATAATAACTTTTATAGTTTGATTATAACCATTCCGAATTTTGAAATATAACCCTACAAATCATTTAACAAACTATTCTTCAAAGAGTTGTTAGCAGAAAAAATTATTCAATGTTTGGGTTCTTACTTAAGGAATTTATGTATATTAAAATAACTACGAATCTTCCCCTTAGCGATGTTTCTTTCCCTTTGTCATCAATCAAAAAGAAAAAATAATAAAATAAGTAAAGAGAAACAAAAAGATTTTCATTAAGAGAATAAACCCAGAAAGGAAGTTTCTTTCAGAAACTTTGTACCCAAAATTCTTCAGCCTAGAGATCTTGGAATTTATCCATCTTCTGTAAGCTTCCAAAGCAGAATCACTCTTAGCAGGATTTGCTGAAGAATGACTGATTGTCATTGCTTCATTGAGACGACTTCTGAATTCTGATTCAAACTTCCTCAGAATCTTACCAATGTTGGGGAAGAGTTTTGGTGGTTCAGGGTAGCTAACAGTGAGGTCAATTTTTGATTCATCAAAGTCAGGACCAAAAACTGATGGAGTTAGTGATTGAAGGTGATTCAGGGTCTGAGAGGACTGGTTCAGGTTCGTAATTGAACATACCTTCAGGAGTGCCTTCAGACACATGGCCATCAGAAACTATTGAAGGGGATGTTCTGGGAGTTATGAAATTTGTATTTGTTGGTTGGGGAATAGAAACAAATGATGGTGGAGTGGGTGAAATTTGTAAATGTGAAGGAGATGGTGGTGATGGAATCTATTATTGTTGTTGTTATAACAAAGTTTCAGAAAGTTGGGGAGTTTTTGTAGCAGTTTTTTCAGTGGGTTATTTAGGAGGTGGTGGAAGTAAAATAGGTTCAGAAATAATGGGGGTACTAGCTTCAGAGGTTTTGGAAATGGCTGGAATGGGTTGAGAAGTGGGAGGAGGTTGGATTGGTAAGATCCTTTCAGAAATCATAGAATTAGAAGTAATCAGACTGCTAGCTTCAAGAAGCTTACCAGACGCAATGTCAGAAGCTTTTAAAGAGTGTTGGACAACTCCAGAAGTATCCTTCAGAAGCATGGCTTTCTGGCGCTCACTGAGAGGCACCTCGTCTTCATCCAGAAAGACAACAACTTTCTTCTTCTTCTTATGAGGCCTTGAAGATCCTTCTCCTTTGGATTCCTTCTTCCTCTTCCCATGAACATCTGGATATGTTTCATGTAGATTGAAGGGATCCACCAATGGATTAATTCCATCCTTCTGACAGTTTTCCAAATAGTACTGTAGAACATCTAGAGGATCAATCTGAGTGAAGATAGGAAAGTTATCTACTAGAGTTCTCATTCCACAGATATCATCCTTAGAAGGAATGAAATCTAGTCGAAAAATCTTAGAAATGAGACACATGCTCTTCAGATTCTTCCCCCATAATACCTTTCCAACATCCTTTACAAGTTCATCGGTCAAGCCACTGACCAAAAGGTCATCTACCAGACCATTCTCAACAAGAATGTCAGAAATCAGCCTTCTATTAGGGATGAACTTGCTTTTGTTCTTCTTCGAAGATCCACCAGTTCTGGATTCTCTGATAGAATCCCTCATGAATTTGAATAAGATGGATGGAATTCCCAGCTTGAGACCCTTCTCCATAAAGAACAACATGAATTTCTGACGTGTGTTGACATAATTATAATTGTTGGTGTTAGGCGTGTGATGAATGCAACCAAGAATGATTTTGAACCAAAATCTCAGGTTATTTGTCAAGTCCTTAGCACTTGGACCTTTATCATCCTCAATATTGGTTCCAACTTTAAAGATGACATGAGCAATAACAACTTCTCTTTTAGCATTTATCTTGGTACTCTGAGTTCTTTTTCCTTTTCCTTTGTGAGAGATTAAATTAGCAATGGATTTATCAGTTATGACAATTTTCCTGTTCATGACGTAGGAAGTATATGTTTCCTTTTCAGTAATGGCATGCACCCAAAACTACTTAACCAAAACTAGATACACGGGTCCTGTTAATCTCTCAAAGAAGGTTTTCCAACCTTGAAGTTCTAGGGTTTCATAGAAATCGAAATCGTTGTCTTTCAAGTTCTTGAAGTCTACAATAGTTTCACAAAGAACCATTAACTCGTTGACAAGAGTGTGTAGAATTAATTATGATATTCCTTCCATGATGGGATTGTTTTCATCAGCCATGGAGCGACTGGAAGAGAGTTGTTGTTGAATCGGTTTTTGTTGAGCAACCATTAAAGAATATGAAGGAGATGAAGAATAGTTGCAGAGATGGGTGTTTTAGGTTTGAAAGAAGAAAGTTTGGGAGTATTGTGCGTGTAGTGTGAAAAATGTGAGTGAAGTGGGTTTATATAAAAAATTGCAATAATGACAAGATGGAAATACGCATTTATAGGGGGAAGCATAAGAGTTTAACCTAATTCTAAGAATTGTGAGACCCCCAGTGTGTCACACTTTTATCACGCATGCTTAGAAAGTGGGACAATTGTCAGCACTTAGAACCACATAAAATCAAACCATATGACAACCATTTAATGCAACGACTGTTCAGAACCATGAAGATAAATCGATAATATTGCTTCTAATCAGAGCCTTTCTGATTCATGAAAACTTCCTTACTTCAGAAAGCTCATGTTTCAGAGTCAACAAAAACATTCTCATAATCTAATATAGAGTTTTGAAGACCTAAACATTATGAAATACATCTTTTCATTCTGGACATAACTCCATAAATAAAATTTTTAGAATGAACATGAATATATCTTCGGCAATGGGTTTTGTAAAGATATCACCCCATTGATGGTTTATGTCAACAAATTTTAGATGAAAAATACTCTTCTGAACATAGTCACGTAAAAAATGATGTTTAATTTCAATATGCTTAGCCCTAAAATGCAAGATAGGATTCTTAGATAAGTAAATAACATAATTATTATCATAGAAAATATGAATGTTACTCTCAGATATCTAATAATCCTCCCGTTGACTCTTCATCCAGAGTATATGAGTGTTGAATCCAGAAGCTGCAATATATTCAACTTCAGATATTGAAAGTGCAATTATTGATTGTCTCTTGGTGGACCATGAGATCAGGTTATCTCCCAAAAATTGACAACTTCCATAAGTACTTTTACTTTCTATTTTGTCTCCAACATAGTCAACACCACAATAGCCTACTAATTTGTATTCACTTGGTTTTCTATAAAACAAACCAAGATTAGTAGTACATTTCAGATACCTAAAGATTCTCTTAACAACAGTTAAGTGAGTTTCCCTAGGATCTGATTGGAAGCGAGCACATAAGCAGACATTGAATAAGAAATCATGCCTAGAAGAAGTTAGATATAAAAGTGAACCTATCATACCTCTAAAAATCTTCTGACTTATCTTACTACTTACGTCTTCTTTCTCCAGAATACATGTAGGATGCATTTGAGTCTTTGTTTTCTTACATTCTGATAAGTTTAACTTCTTCAGAAGTTCCTTTGTATATTTTCTCTGATGAATGTACGTTCCTTCTTAGTGTTGATTAATATGGATTCCTAGAAAGAACTTGAGTTCTCCCATCAAACTCATTTCAATTTATGCATGCATTGACTTAGCAAAATCCTTGCACACTAAAGTCTATGTGTAAAGATGGATACGGTGAGAAACCGGGTCAAGCGTCCCGTACCCACATATATCCAGAATGAGGGTAGGAATTCTCCATTCTCATCCCTTCTTTACTACTTAAGGATCGTGACATGTAATTCTCATTATAATTTTCAAGTTAATGGAGGAGAATCTTTACTGCTTTATAGTGGTGAAGACCTTATCAATCATTCGATTCGCATTGCACTAAAGTCTATGAATAGAGGTGAATACGATGAGCAATTGGGTCAAGCGTCCCGTACCCAAAGATACTCAGAATGAGTTAATGGAATTCTCCATTCTCAATCATTCTCTATCTCTTAAGACTCATGTCATACAACGTGAACCATGCTTGATAAGTTGTTGGTGGAGTCCTTTGCTTGTTGCACTACTACTTTGTAAGGGGAGAGACTTGCCAATCATATGATTTGAATTGTGCTAAAGTTTATGAATAGAGGCGAATACGATGAGCAACTGGGTCAAGCGTCCCATACCCAAAGATATTCAAAATGAGGTCAAGCGTCCCATACCCACATAATTCTAAATTTGATTAACAAGCTCTTGAAGAACCACCTTTGATGTATCTTGTATGATCCACTGCTTGGTATGACTGGGATGCCTTGATTGAGAGTCTGACTTGAAGCTTCGAGCTTCACAACTTATAGGAAAAGTCTTATCAAGTGATCAAGGGTCTTTTGACCACTCGAATTAGACTGTGGTATTATATAAGATCAAAGGATTTAGTTGATAAAAAATGCTTTTGGTCAACTTGAATCGAAGGTTTGAATTAGTTTGAGGTCTATGATTAATCCTAATCTAATTAAAATGTTAAACTTCTAAAAAACCTAACTAGCTTGAGGTCTAATTAAAATGTATCTTTCTAAAAAACCTAATTAGCTATAAGTTCTAAAATCCTAATATGCTAAACTTCTAAATCTAATTAACCTAAGATTCCTAAATTATTAACTAAAATTTTAATTGCTAATCTACATCGTAATTACTAATTAAAAGCTAATGGCTAATTAAATCCCTATTTGTTAATTGAACCAAAAAACAAACAGAAATCCAAGCCCAACAAAAGCTGGACTCGGGCCATGAATGCAGAAGGGGGTGCAGGCAGCACTGTGGGCGCAGGGCCCACACTCATCAAGGCCCCAACTTGTTGATGGTGTTCTAGGCCCACAGGAAGACGGAGGTGCCAAAAGAAAAAGAAACACAAGGTGTCTTCGGCCCCTCCAAAAGGTATCGAACTCTTATTTTCTTCGTTTCAGTCTTTCATCCTATTCTTTGAAGCTCCCTGTTCAACTTTTCTCCTCTCTGCTATGAACTCTTCTTTTTGATGCGGGAGTGTCGATTTTTCTCTTTGATTTCTGAAGCGTGAGAGTGTAGAAGACTGTGTTGAAAATCTGTTATGAAAACTCTGTTATGAAGAACTCGTTATGAAAAATCTTGCCCCCCGATTTCTGAAACGTGGAGAGAATATAGAGCCACCAATTCTGTTTCTAAATTCAAATGAAACTCAGATTGAAATCCACTTTCAGTTAGAAATGCAGTAATTTAGTTAGAGTGACCTGTAACTTAAAGTCACATGAAATGTAAAGGAAATTCAAATGGAATTTCAAATGAATGATTGTTGTCATGGATGTTCAATTAATGAATGGTTGTTAATGTGAACCAAATTCTGCTATGCTAATCTTGATGTATGGAATGTTATTGAATTAGATGTATGATGCATTGCTATGTATTTCTAAATGTATGCTTGTAATATTGCAGGGATGGTTTATGAATGCAAGAATTGCTTGCGCTTGGCAATTGGAAATGTTGCCTGTGGAACTCATGCTAGCGTTTGGAATGTTTTGTTGCTCGTATTGGAAATGTTTATGGAGAGTGGATGGAATTGCTTGTGTATGGAATGCTATGGAGTCATATGCTTGGAACATATTTGGATGAAATTATGTAGAAATTATAGGTTTTTGTAATTGGTGAATGGTAATGTAAATGTGAATGTAAATTGTTAGTTTGAAATATGGATTGGAATTTGTATTTGATTGTGGTTTGTAAATGAAATTGGATTGTGTAATTGTGTAATGAAATGTTTGAATTTGGTTAATATAAAATGTAGAATGAAGTGGAAGTGAAATTGTAATTTGGTTTGAAGTTATTGATGGAATTTGGTTTAATTTGAATATGGAAAGTTATATTGAATGATTGGAATTGTATATGGTTTGACCATTTGAATTGTGTTGGTTTGTATGTATTTAAAAATGACTTGAATTGAGAAACATTGGAATCAAATGGTGATGGATTTGCATGATTGTTGTAGCATGATGTATGGAATCTTGAAACATGTAATGCTTATGAAAAAGGCTTGAAAATCTACGTATCATTTCAATATGACTTTATGATCACCTTTTATTATACGTATGAGATGTTTCATGGAACAAAATCAAGTGAAATGAACGTGGTTAATGTTATTTTCCAAAGTAAGCTTTACTCACCAAATTATTGAAATGAAATGATAATGATATGAACACAATGCACAGTAGGTTTAGAATGATCACAATTTGGATGGTTGACTTTGGTCAATTGGTTGATCAAAAAGTCAATAGTTTGACCAAAGTCAGTTGTAAGCTAGAAATTAGAGATTCCTCGTGTGGAATAGCCTTGTATAGGTGAATAAGCAACATGAATGAATGCATAGATCGATGGACCAACAAGGATGACCTAAAATGGTGCAAGACTCTTGATAGATATAAAGCAAACTAAAGGCCCAAAAGATCAAAGTATTGATGCCAACATGAATCCAAGAACCAATGACCAATGATTAACACCATACGGATAAAAGACGTGTCCATGAATCAGATTCTAAGATCTTGAAAGAACCAAAAGAATTGTGTGTAGGTTTAGTTGACAAGATGTTGGGCAAGAGCCTTCCCTAGATGGATTAGGGTTTCATTTAAGCCAGGATATCCTAGTCAATCCCTTACTTGCATAGGCCTTTAAGCATATGAAATTAGGGTTTCAAAAGTATATCTTTCAATCAAAGACTTTGGATGAATTAGTATGCTTCTCATCCAAGTCTTCAACATATATGATCCCCAACTAGGGTTTATAAGTCAAGATAAGACCCAAGGAACAATCATGAAGTCTCACCACCAAAATATCAACAAATTAGGGTTTGAGACCCTTGAATAATACCATGATGGAACTTAGTTAAACTCATGCTTCAAAGATCAAACCATTAGGGTTTTGCACCCGATATGATCAGTTGTACACCCAAGTCATGCCTCTAGGGTTCCATCCACACACAAACCCTAGTTTTGCAAGGCAAGAATTTTGACTCCAAGATGATCAACCATCAGTTAGGAATGAATGATTGATGCACATGAATGAAACATGGTATGCAAATGTTTCTCAAGTTAAGGGTCAAACGAAAAGGTGAAAAGGGGAGGGAAAATTTTAGGGTATGACACAACCAACCAAATGGATCTATAATCTCCCCCTTTGGCCAATTTTGGCTAAAACAACTACAAGATGTGATCTTCATCAAGAGATCAACTCCATCATGTTGGAACAATCTTGAACACCTTGTCCCATCCCAGATGATCATCTCCCCCCTTTCCATAATTTGGCAAAGAAATGGAAAGAAACATAAACAACATAACGAGCTTCAAAATCCAGACCAACAAGATACAGGTAACACCATATCAAAGTCAATGCTCCATAGCGGACAATCATGCAAGTTCAATGTCAGTCAAGCATGAACACATAGTTAGTAGTTAGGTTGGAATCAACAATAGATACCACTAACACAAAAATCATCACACACAACTAAGGGCTAGATGCTTTAGCATGTATGAACACCCCAAACTAGAAAAATTAAAACCCAACATATCGGGTAGAACCATTAACATCAGAGTCAATAACATAAATTAACTCCACACCATACAAACAATATAATCAGCAGTCAGAAGCAGCTCCAACACTTCTCCATAAAGACCAAATCAGATTCATCAGCTGGTATACAAATGTTGGACACAAAGTCTGAGACATCTTTACCAACTTGTAACTGATCCTTAGAAACTCACGAGGAATACCATCATCCTCAATCTCTTTCATCAGCCTTAGGATGTCAAGCTTCAAAATTTAACATTGTCTTCAACAACTGATCATCACTATGAAGCTCCATATATTCATTATACACGAGTGCTTCAACAAACATTCTTCTACATCCTTATTTGCAAGTTCTTCTTCTTCCTCGGTTACCTTTTCTTTGGTCACAATCTTATAAATTAATGGAACCTTGTTTCTGCTCAATCAATTAAAAGTTGAAGGTGAAAGCTTTATACACTTTTCTCTATCATACACCTTTTTTAACTCTTTGACCAACTTTTCACATTTTGGACCATCATCAGTAACAATTTTCATTAGCACAATAACTTTCATGATTTCTTTGTAATCAAGAGCTTCTTAACCTAGCTCTCTTTGAGCTGCAAACCTTATTTGAAAAACATATTTCTACTTCTAAACACTTGTTTCAGAATGGAATAACACATTATCCATGTGAGTAGAGGTTGAATCCATATGAATTCTCTCAATCTTTGTTCTCATGGTGAACATAATGTCCTGGACATTTGCTTTATCGTCAGTCACAAATTCACTTGTTTGAACAATCTTATTATTCACTTCAGAATTAACAAGGGTAACTTGTTCATCCTTGACCAGAGTTGAAAACTCAGTCACTAACATGTCACGCCTGTTGTCTAGCACAACCTAGTTGACATCTTAATTACCATCTTTGATGACATCTTTGAGCATTTGGTTACTCCACAACCATTGAGTGAAACTAATTCCAGCAAGTATACCTTGGGAGTCAAGAATGTAGTCCTTCATTTGCTTTACTTGAAGATTAGGAAAATATGTAATATCTCCTACAATGATTAACTTACAATCAGATTGTATTTGATGAACAACATGATCCACCATCTCGTCTGATATGTCATCAACGTACATGTGAGATTTCTTAAGATTATAATTGTCTTTCACAATGACATCCTCCAGCAGCTGAACATCCTCTTCAAATGTCAAAGTTTATTTTTGATACATCATTTCAATGGCTACCCCATCTGTTATAAATACTTCCACTTCAGCACAATATCCTCACAATGGAGAGATATGTTACAAATATCTGCGTTCTTAGTAACACCTTTTATTGACTGACTCGGGCCCGTCATGAACTTCATTGTTCATAGGGATATAACCCTCATCAGCACTGACAGAGTCATTAATAACATTATTAATATTGTCACTCACATTGTTCTTCCCCTGGTCTTTTTCTTGAGAATCCTTGTCATGATACTTGGTAAAATTCTCCACGATTCTCCTTATTATGTTGGCAAAAGGAAAGTCTTCAACTTCCACATTCAAGTACTTATTGAGGAAGGTACTTTTCACATTTATCTGATTAAGTTTGATCTTCATAATACAAGATAGTATTGGTCTCAAACTGATACCTCCAAGATACACAGTAGGATCATAAGATTTAGTATCACAAGGACTTCAATCTACTTCAGTAGGTACTACAGGGTTTCTTGATTTGTTAGTAATCACTTGCTTCACACTAGGACCAATAAGATCAAACTCTTCATAATTATGAGAGTCATATCATATATAGATTGTGTTCCTTTGGTAAACAATCCATATATCTTGCTATTAAAATCATAAACCAGAAGTAAGCTTTCATCCTTGCTTATAACCTCTTCACACAATGTCTTCATATCTTCTACTCCATGATCATCATTCTCCTTATGCATTTGAGACTTTGTCAACATCTTGAATAAGATGTCTCACACATATTTATCACCATATTGAATTCCCAGGTTGGTTTCCTGGGTCCCTTCACCAAAAGACATATGAATGAGATGATGATTTCTAATAGGCCCATACATGTGTGGGACATCAATCACACTTCCATCAATAGTTAGATCGGACTTTTAAACATGTGGAATATTATGGATAACAATATTTGGTACATATTTTTTGAAAAATAACCTGCAGATGGACTTTAATACATTAATATTAGCACCACTCTCATCTTCACCAAGCATAATATCATGCTTTTGGTTAACAAAAACTCCAGGTACTTTATAAGGAATTTCAATAGGAAGAATTAAGCCATAATCAGTATTCTCTTTTAGATTCTTCTTTTGAACCACTAATGGTTGATTAATATTGGGAGGACCTCCAACCTGACCATTGACCTTCCCTTTAATGACAACTTCTTACTTGAGTCTCGTACAATCCATATGTGGTCATTCAGAAGCAAGATGTTGAACCATCTTGTATGACATCTTGATTTTATTCTCAAGTTGGAAAACTTCACAACTACTTCTTTCTTCAACATTAAGATCACTATAGTTATCTCTGCAATAACCCTCGAGCTTTCTATACCATAGTTTAGTTTCAGTTTCTAACATGTCTTCCATGATGTCTGAAACATGATCTTCAACATTATGTTCTACAGCGGTAGCACCCATATTCATCTTAACATATTTATTTCTCTTATTGGTATCACAAAATATAACATAATTTATTTCTCCTATCAATTGTCTATTGTAGCTACTTTCAAAATCACAATATTCATAAGAGAACACCTCGTGTAAGAAACAAGCAATATAAACAAGAATATTTGGCATACCATGACAAACATGTTGATGATGCCTTTGAAATTTCTCATTTCACTGATGATACACTTGTTGATGGCATGGCTATCTACCGTACAACTTATTATAATACAAGGGAATGAAGGGGGCACAATTTGTGTATTGGTAATCATGTTTAACCCGACGCCGAGACATTTTATATGACATTCTGCATTCTGATTTCTAAATAGAAGCAATATATATTTTCTTTGAATTTGATTGCTCACTAGTATGAGTTACATCTTTCATGTCTTTGAAGGTTACAACATTGTTTACTAGATTAGATTCACCATCTTCATCAATATAGTAGATATTCTTCTTTGTTCCCTTGGAACACTTAAGCATCCAACTTGAATATGTCAAAAGTCTTTACAATTAAGACATTAGATCCCTTTCCACCTCTAGGAATAATTTAGCTTTTATCTTTCATTATGTTCTCCTTTAAGTTGAATGTTTTTGATATTAGTAGGGACATTCTTCCTAGGTCTCTTGTAAAGTTGTCTTATGGATTTAATAAAAGATATTAACAAGCCTAAGATTCTCTTCAGAATTACATCCTACTTGGATATCACAATATTCATACTTGTCAACAATATTTGGAGGATTCTTAGCACCATAACAAATATTTGGTTGATAAATTATTCCTTCTTCACCGAAAGTCTCCATCTTGAACAAAATACAAACCCGGGAACTCACTCAAATAGAATAAGGTCCATACTCTGATGTCAATTGAAAATTCTATTCCTCAGGGGACAAATGTTGGACCAGATGCCTGGGATAAAAAGTAATACTATTTTATGACACATTACAGCTTTTGGGGATATATGTCTGACACGATGTCTGGGACATTGTAAACCAGAAACAAAAAACCAGTTTGCAAGCAAGATATGATATATTAACTTATACAAGATGATGAAGAAGAAAAGCAGTAAAGAATACAAGAGATTGATAATCCAGTTTGGTGAAACCACACCTACGTCTTGAGGGCACTTTACCCAATAAAGGAAATTTGCTACTTCAAGTTAGAATAATTAGTCTGATAAGAACCTTCAAACTTTATGAAGTTTTATGCCTCTTCCTAATCCTAGTGACTTTATATTTATGTATCCCCATAAATATGAGAACCCCTCTCACTTTCTCTCAATCACTAATCCCATGTGATCAACAGGACCATTAGCATACTAATTGTTGAATTTACAACTAAATTAAACCAAACTAACAACTATGCCAAGTTACTGAAACATAGAGTGGTGTATACAAAGATTCACCCGTAATCCGATTATGGAATTAGCATGGAATACAAGGAACACTATGTTCTCAAGTTTATAGACTTAACACCTTGGAACAAGGTTTATGATTAGCCACCATTTGTGTTAGAATTAACATCACTTAGATGTCAAAAACATGTGAATTTTTGTTAGTTGTGTGACAATTTAGGTATGTCTTTAGTAATTTTTTGTTGTGTCTTTATCTATTGTAGTTTGATTAATTCTTGGTTATTTTATGCGCTTTGGATAACTTTTCATGTGTTAGATCAGAGTGAAATCCAAGCCATAATGCATGAACAAAAGAAAAAAAGAGAAAATTGCATGCCAACTGTGCATACGCGTATGAGGGTGTTATACCCCAAAATTTACCCTCCCTTTTCCTACCTTTTGCTTAGTTCCATATGCATACATCGAATCATATCATGCATCATCATAACTTTTGCATGGCTTGTGCATTAGGTCATTGGCTCACAAGTATGACCACATTCTTGGTTTAATCTTAACATTAGGATTTTTCACTTCGATTTGTTGGTCAACTAATAAAAGTATCACAAGATATGGTACTTCTTTATTACTTTGTTCATGTAGGTGATCATGCCTCAATTCAAGGTAAGACAAGGGTTCATTTTTGGTTAAGAAATATGCAAGTGTGGTTCTTTGAGTTAAGGGTGGTTCATGTGTTTATTTCCATACCATTTCATCCAATCTTCAAGCTATCCTGAAGATCATTCAAGCCTTAATCAATTTTTCTTCAAGTGATGCTTATTCCATCATCATTTTGGCTTGGGATGCAAGAAATTATCAAGTTTTCACAAGTTGGCACAAGTTTGGTTGACCTAATTTGCAAGTGTGGCCTACTTTTGGTCCAAGCCCCATAACATTTTCAATGTTCAATCAATTGACAAGCTTATTTAAGCCAAATGTCCCTATTGAGTTCCTCTACAACTTTTATTCAAGGTTAAAACATCAATTCAACCCTTAAGGACCCCGGTTTTGGAAAGGGCTAAGTTGCCAAAATGGGTCAAAACCTTGTCATGACCCCTACTTGGGAGCCATGTCATTTTCAACTCAAGAACCCTTTTGGTCTCATTCCTTTTGAATTTTGTTAAGCTCATAACAAAGCTCATTTGGCCCAAGTTTGGTTCAAAATGCACGAGAGAATCAAAAGTTATGGTGTCATGAACTTGGAGTCTCAAGATGCCAAAAACATGCCAAGACTATTTAACCATATGCCTGACCTAGAAAGCATGTCATGACCTCAACTTTCAACAATTGCCATTTTCAGATCAAGCCTCATCTTGATGTGATTCTTTTTGCATTAAATTCCTTGCAATGGGATGAACAAAGTCACAAAGAAAATCACAAAATGCACGGGTGCATTCCATTTTGCCTAGCTTCAAACATGGTGCCATGAACTCTATTTCGCACGATGCCAGGATTTCGGAATTACATGTCATTTTGCATTTTGAGAAGACTTTCATATGTGCAACTTATTTGTGACACCAAAACATGTGCAAACAAGCTGAAAACGACCAGGTTTCATCATCAATTCATGCTTTGCTCACCTGTTTTGACACGAGCACCATTTCACAAAATTTCAACCCTAACTCACATGGTTTGAGATCTGTTTGGCATGTATGAGCTTCCCATTTCATTTCCTAAAAATAGAGAATCATTTTGCCTTCATTGCCCATAAAGCTTCATAGGCATCCTCTAAAGCTATTTGCATAATCACTTTGCCTTGAAACCTCTTACATCATGCTCCCCATTTCTGTAATTGTTGACGTTCGAAGCTTCAACTGGAAATGTAACTACGAGTTTAATCCTTGAGAAAACAAGTTATCACTCTCTTCACATTGTTCCACTGATAAAAATCCCTCAATTACCATTTATTTATCTTTAGTATTAGTCATTTAATTTTACTTTGAACACTTGAGGTTCTTCGTGCTCTTGAGAAAAATTATCCTTGCTCAGAGCCAATCAATGACTCTGATGCAAGGAGACATGAACGATGATGTGTTGCAAAGCTAACTCCATGCCTGGGTGTTGCTAAAAACACGGATTCATGATTTGCAGATATCAAGCTGAAGGCTGAAGATGAAGTCTCCTTTGTGCGCCTTGGTGCCAAACATTTGAATCCTAGCCAATCAGAAGCTTCCACGTGCTTTTTTTGAACTTCTTGACCGTTGGCGCCCTAATTCTATTTTTTTATTCTCTTTTATTTCATTTCTTTTTCATTTAATTTCTCCCTAATTTTTAATTCAACTGGATCCAAAGTTTTTACACAAAGTCTCTTAAAATATTTTGCATCATATACATTTTTCTCAAACCTTTTTGCATCATTTTTAAACCTTTTTGCATTAAACGTTTGAGATGTATTCATGTGTAATATTTGGGACTTTGTATAATTTTTGTGGCCATTTATTCATTGTTTTGCTTATGGTTTGGAATTTTCTCTCTAATTTCCCATTTTAAATATTTTTTAACCCTTTTTTATTTCATTTTTAATTCATTTTTTGTCTTTATTTTGATTTTGCTTGAGAGATAACTTGGTTGATGAGATCTTCAACATTTCAAATAATTGATACACGGTCCCTTGGCTGATTCAATCTTCTCTAATTCAATATGTTGATAGATGATTATTTGATCATATTTTTGACACTTTGAGTTAATGATAGATCATTCCTTGGAGTAGCATATGTTTGAGTCCTTTGACCTGTTGATATATGATCCCAACATGATAACTTGAAATTTCCTTCTAACATCTAACACCTAACATCTAACTTCTAAACCTCAAACACTTTATACTCTTGCAACTTTTTCTCTTGCAATTTACTTTCATGTTGTAAGACCCCAATTTTGACCTTAAGATCCCCCTTGTTATCTCATCATATGCATTAACATTGAGATCACACCTTGGCATTCTCCTTACCCCTCATTCATTGGGTTTGCATTGGGAGAGATCATCAAGCACATTTGATTGTATTTTTTTTTCATTATTTACTAACCAAAATACCTAAAATATGTCATTGTATAGTTTAACTCTTTTGTAGGTAGTGTGTATGCTCACCTATGATCTATCAAGCTCATATCTAGGGTTTAAGACCCTCATTGCAAGGAGCTCAATCAAGATTTGGTCCAAATTGGCTCTAAGTATCATATATGAATCCCCATGATCTCCATATGTTATTTTGATCAAGAAATTATCAAGAGTTTGGAGTTGGTTTGCCTTGGAAATCCTAATTCATCTGGGTATCTTGTGTGACTTCTTCAACAAGTTTCTTCAATAATTGATCAAATATTTCAAGGGATATTTAAAATTTCATCATCTTATGCATATATGATCCTCCATGAGTCCCAAAAGTCAAGATAATGTCAAGCTAGCAAGTTGGTTCATGGTGGTTTACCAGAGAAAGTCATCTGGTCAAAGCTGGGGTTCCCTAGACCCTATCTCCTACAATTTTTATCACATGAAAATGATTCCAATATCAAAGTTACTCTAAATGACATTCCAGACAACTTTCATGTTGAGGTCAAGATCTAGTTTTGCTTGGAAAGTCATTTTTATGGTGAAAGATTATAGGTCATTTTGTCTAAACCCTAATTTGGAGGTCAACTTCCCGAGACCATAACTTGCTCATTTTTTATGACATGAAATCCATTAAAATTCCATGATCAAATGAAAGATGTTTACTTCAACTTTAGTGTTTGGAGGAAGTGCAAATTCAACTTGAAAATGCATGTGCCAAGAGGAAACATTATAGGTCATTTTGGGCCAATACCATTGAACAAGTGATTTTCCTCAAACTCTAAAATGCATAAATACTTCATGCCAAATCCAAACGAGGTCAAATTTGTGACCAAATTGAAGAGGCTTGAAATAGATACAACTTTTATGAAGGAACTTTTATCATTTGACGTCCATAGAAAAAGTTATTCAAGGTGGAAGAAGTGAACATTTGACTTGGGACTTAGAAAATTTTCAAATATGTTTGATTTCCCAAACTTCCACCTCCAAATTCATCATGATCCAAGCTTCAAATGAAAAAGTGTTCAACATGAAAGTTGTTCCCCTTGAACTCGCCTTTCCAAAACATTCAAGATCATCTCATTTAGACTAAAATTGAATGACTTGCACATGTCTTCATTATGGGAAGTGTTTTGGCAAGATTGAACTTCACACGATCAGTTCCATTTGCATGCTTGCACATGATGGTTTCAGCAGACTTTGTACACGATTTGGAGTTGGATTGCATCACTCTTGAGGTTCAAATGATTACCCATGCACCCATTCAAGTGAATTACTATTTTTGTCCAATTTGCAAGTGGTGTAAATGTCAAACACATTGCCTATTTAAACAAGCTTAAGGCTTCAGATTCATAAGGAACACCTTGCCCAAGCTTTACTAGACCTCTCCAAACCCTCAACCCCCATAGAATTTTTTGAGATTTCTCTTGAAATCGAGCTTGAACTTCACCTTCTGTTTGGAAGTTCAAACTTCAGAAATTAACTTCCATTTTCAGTTCATTTGGTTTCTGCAAGCAAGAGGAGGAGAAAGCAATCAAATCCAGATCAAGATCAAGTCAAATTGGATCAACTCAAAGGTGAATTTTCAGAAACTTCCACTCTTCGGTTCTCTCTTATTTCTCCACTATTCTTGTTGATTTTTGGTTGTCTGAAGTCCTACCAGTGTAGGCAACAAGATTGAGTTGCTTTGAGGTTAAATCGAAGCAACTCAGTCCATGATCCTCAAAATTCAACTCCCTGTATCTTCTCATGTACTTGGAGTTAGACAAAATTGAGGCCAAATTCGAGCTCCTGAGCATTTTTTCTTTAAATCCATGTCTTGCTTTTCATTTTGGTGATGGTTGAAGATGGACCAGTCCGGTGAGGTCCACCGGAGAAGAAGACCGGAGCTCTGACTTCGACGATGTGTTGGCAAGCTTCTCAACCACATGATCTATTTAAATTGTTTTAATCTTGGGCGTTGATTGTGATTACCACGCATGTTGCTCAGGTGACTAAAAACCACATAGAACGCGCATTTTGGACCATCTGATCTGCCACCTCAACTAATGAGGGAGATCAGATGGTCCACATATTTTTGAATTTCTGAATTTTCATTTTAATCGCTTTATTTCCTTTAATTCATATTAATTTCATTATTGATCCAAAAAATATGGGACTTTCACCAAAAAATTTCAAATATTTTTCTCTTTTATTTTCTGAATTAAAATTATTTTTTGGATCAATATTGATATTTTTCATGATTTATTTGTTTTTGTGCATATTTTTAATTGTTTAAAAATACTTCTGACTTTTTAAAAATAGTGAATTTTTTTCTCCAAGGTCCTTTGAGCTTGTTTGACCTATGATAAAACATAATTTAAGGTCCTTTGATGTTTTGAAGGGGTTTTAGGTTTTTGATCAAACATAATTTAATTTAATGCATTTTTAATTGATTTTTTAATTTGTTTAATTGAAAAATAAATTGTGTTGAGCTATTTTTATTGACTTGTGAGGTTTGACTATTGTGTTTGGGCCTTGGTCAAGATTGATTTGACTTTTGTTGGATTAAAATCATTGGATTTAGGGGATTGATGAAATGTACATTTCATCTTCCAAAATGAATGAATGATTTTAATTTGATAAAATTCTTCCCATGACCAATTTGTGTTTGTCTCATTTCCCCTCCCTCTTCATCTTCAATCCCTTTCTATCCCATTCCTCTCATTGGGCAATGACATCTCAGTATCCTAAGGCTAATCGATTCATGAACCAATACAAGTATGGATGAGATTAGGTCTTGTGTGTGGTATGTTTTAGGAGTATGGTTCATTATACCATATCTCTAACATGCATTAACACCAAAAAATTTATTGCCCGACCTCAGATAGTTGTGACTTCTACATAAGTCCAATTACGATTGCTTAACATAGCGCTAAATTTGACACAAAAAGCATAACATTCTAGTAAGTGAGATTGTAAGTCTCCCCCCTTTCATGGTATTGTGTGGAAACTTGGCCTTTTTTCTTTGCTTTGGAAGTGGTCTTGGTTCAAGGATTCATGCTTGTGAATAGAGGGTTGAGCGTTCTCCAAAGAATGACTTAAACAATTGAAAAGCATAACCCCACTAACATCTAATCAACTAACCTTTGACTAACTTCTATTATAATTGCTTTAAATTCTAAGTCATTCACTTTATGCAATTTAAATTCAAGCCATTTATCATTTTCCATTATACATACCATTTAACTTGTTTATTTTAATGCCATTTTCACTTTGCTCACTTGAGCCATATATTGTGATTGTATATACTTGCTTGTGTATTTTTGTTTGTGTTTGTGGTCCTTTGACCCTAAAGTACATAATAAACAACAAAAAACCCTAAAAAATGTTTGTGTGGACTGTTGGATTTGATCTGAGATTTGGACTTAGAATTAGGCAATATTCCCTATGCAAAAGGACTTGACCAATACCAACATTTCTGAAACCAAGTCACTGTGATGTGAGATTTCATCTGATGCAAGTATTGGGATCCACTTGAGTTCATTTACAACATGGTCTTGATGCAAATGTTACTTTGAACCTGTGTCTGATGTCTTATTCTGAGCCATTCAAGGAGTATGTCATCTGATACATGGGGAAGATTATGGAAGAAGACTATGAAGTTGCTTGCTTGGATGTGGATATCTTTATTTGATGCCCTGCTCTTCATCTTGCTTGCTTATTGATATTGCTTGATTTAAAGTCCAAGGGGAAAATGGGTTTCTATATGACATTCTTGTTTATTGGATTGCATCCCACTGGTCATATCTTTTCAACTCTTAACTTTTAAATTTTTTCTTAGGATTAGTCTCTTCATCTCTTCCCACTTCTTAAATTTCAAATCTCTCCCTCTTTTCAAAAATCTCATTTGCTTGTGTTTTCTAAACCCAGACTTTATTGTAAATTAGGAACTTTGGCCTTATGCCATTGCATTTTTAAACTCTTTTCTTAAATCAAACTTGTAAATGAGTCTAACCATATTGACTTAAAACTTCAAAATACAAAAATAACTAACACTCATCCAAATTCTTTTAGGCCATTTGTACCTCTCTTAAACTTAAATTTTTTGTTAAAAGCAATTCACTCACTTTGAAATTGATACCACGAACTACGAGGTTTTGATCCCTCATTTTTATGTTGGTACGTAGGCACAAGTCCGAAGGTCTTATCAAACACAAAAATATAATTATTGCAAACATCATTTTATGCCAAAACACATACACACATAAAAAAGGGCTCCCTAGGAGTACCTAGGACACTTTGGGTGTTAACACCTTCCCTCTGTGTAACCAACCCCCTTACCTGTAATATCTGACATTTTATTAGTTTTGATTTGAAAACTTCTTATCTTTGGGTTTTGTTCTTACTTTTCCTTTTTCCCTCGAAAACAATAAAAGTGCGGTGGCGACTCTGGTTTTATTGATGTTAAGTTTATCCATAGATTAATGGTCATGAATTTACCTCTACACATGTCTCAATCACCATCTCACTACATACATTATTCATCTTGTCTTGTTCATGTTGTGCTTCTTATCTTGTGTTTGGTTTGCTTGACGATCTCAATGAATCAAAACATGATATAATGGATAGACTTGATCTTTGAGACCCATGCTTGACTTGGAGTGATATTGAAGACTTTGGACTTTGTACTTTAGACTCATGACTTATACCTTTGGTTCATCTTGGACTCATTGACCCTTAGTCACTTTCACCTTGTTCACCTGTTGAACTTTTGAACTTATTAACTTGTCGTCTTGTCATCTCGTCATTTTCTCTTTGCCTTATGCCTCTGCTTATCACATTCATCTGTTTAGGTTAGCATACATTAGCACACATATGGCTTACTCTTGAGCTACCTAATAATGATATCTAAGCTTAGTACACTTTTGCACCCACATGGATTACTCTTGGGCTACCTAACAATGAGACCTTAGGCTACTCTTTGTATGATCATGCATTGTATTTTATCCATCTCCTTACTTTTGGCTCATCCAACTTTACAACAACCATTGGTGTCAAGAAGATCATTGAAGCCATTGCTGCTAATGAATGCCTAGTGTTGTATGATAGATGCACAAGCAATCCAAAAAGGGTGATCAATTTGAAACTTGCAACTCAAAGTATAAAGATGGAAGATTAAGTTGCAGCTGAAGTTGGAAGAAGACTTAAGGAAATGAATATAAGTACTCAATAAGTGACTAAGGTTCAACCAGTCAAAGCAGATAGTTGTGGAATTTATGGTGGTCTTCACTTTTCTATGTACTGTATGGCACATGCGCAACAAACTAAAGAAGTGAATCATCTCGAACAAAATAATCCTTATTCTAATACATACAATCCAAGTAAGAAGAATCATCCAAACTTCTCTTGGAAATATTAACAAGGGAATGTTCAAAAGCAGGGTCCAATACACTATCAGAATCAACAACAATACCAACCTCAGTAGAACTACCAAAATTAGTTTCGACAGCAGTATCAACTATAAGCTCCAAAGAAGACAGATTGGGAAATAGCTATTTGTGCGTGCAACTTTCCATTATAAGTGTTTTGTATGATGTCAAAAATATGATACTTTAGCATTAATGTATATTGGATGGTATCCTCTGATTCTCAATGTGCATCTTAGCATTAGGAAGCATAAAAGCATTTAGAAACAACTTGGAAAAGGTTTCATGCATAAAAAATGCATCAAAATATTTTTTTATTTAAAAAATGAACTATAGATGCATATTATAGGTTGACACATAAATTAACATTTTTTTTCCATGTGTCGACACATCCGTTGTACAGGTCGACTCATTTAATGCATTATTAAAGCTTGTAGGCTCTGTCAGATGTGACACCTCTACAAGTTGGCACATAGGTAGCACATGACCTTTACAGGTTGATGCATGACCTATACAGGTCAGCCTATGCGTCAAATATGTCAACACTTGGCTTTCACAGTTCGACCTATGCAACACAATTTTCCAAAAATTCACAAATTTTCTCAAATCCTTTGCATTTCTTTTTCCTCAAGACATGAATACATATAAATACTTTATACATGCATCTTTTTCTAGCAAGGTTTCTAGAGTGTAAAACCTATACAAAACCAGGATTTCCAAGCATTCTCATAATCTTCAACTTTTTTCTATGCATACACACAATCAAATTACACATAATCATTTTTTGATTGGTTTCCATCTAGATTAGGGTTGATAACGTCCAATTAAGGTTGATTGTAGTGTAAATTGGGTTGAGAACTTTGAGGGTTTCAAATTAGAAAACTCAGTTGGGGTTTTCCTTCAAGATCTTTTGGGTTTTGATGGTTTTGGACAAGATTATGCAATCCGAACCCGATCGAGTGAAATTTTTGAAAAATGGGAGGTTCTTGCAAAGGAGTAGCGTGGGATGGTGGATCGCATTGGTAAATCTTGGGTTTTAACAAGGGCGCGTTTGGGATTCGATCGAGCGAAAGCTTTGAAGAACAAGGGGTTTCTTACAAAGAAGTAGCGTGAGACGGTGAATCGAAGTGGCATGATTGGTTACTTGATCAAGCAAGAGAAAGTATCAGAATAAACATCAAACTTAGGGTTTGTAGGGTTGGATTGCTACATCTCTCTTGTATTCATAAATTTGCAAAGTAAGATATCTTACACTATCTCAATTCGAATTCGAATTAAGGGAAAACGTACCTATATCGAGTCGATTGGGGAACTTCCTAAACAAATCCTTGTGTACTCTCTTTCTCTCTCTCTTTCTCTCTCTCTCTTTTATTTTCGGTTTGTAAATTTTCAATTTCATCGATCGTTTGATCAAATGGTTTGGATAATTTTTTATTACATTTTGAAATTGGTGTTGTTGAGTTGATCACAATTCCTTAGGTTGTGATTCTTTTTTAATATCAACAATACCACATAAAATTACAAACAATAGTGATTGCACACTAAGTGTTTGGAAAATTGCTACAATTGATTTTTTGTGTGAATTATCATTAGAAGTAGACTTTCCTTATTGCTTTGCATTCAACTATTTGTGTTTGATTGATTTGTGAATCATTATCATACCGTTGTCACTACTATGCATATCCGAGCTTTTTGATAGCGGGTTCGATTATACGATTTTAATCCGGGATATTTTAACTCGGGATCTATTCACCCTCATCTATATCTAAGCCTATCATCTAACAAGTGGTATCATGAGCTTTGGTTAACTTTTTGCTTAATATTTGCTTATTATAAAATGGCTACCGAACCTCAAGGGGCGTACAATAGAGCACCAATTTTCACTACCGAAAATTATGGCTACTGGAAAGCTTGTATAGGTATTCATATAAATCCGGTTGATAGGGGTATATGGGGAGTCATCATTAATGGTCCTAATTAAATTACAATGACCAATGGTGAAGGCGTCGTCGTACCAAAATCGAAAAATTAATGGATTGATAATGATAAGAAATTATGGTCTTGCGATAGGAAAGCATAAAATATTCTCATATCCGCACTCAGTGTTGATGAATTTTATTGTGTTTCCCATTATGAAATCTCCAAAGCTATTTGGGACGCATTTCAAGTCACTCATGTGGAAACTAATGAGGTCAGACAAGCTAGGTTTAACACATTGAATCAAGAGTTTTAACTCTTTCGTATGAAGCAGGGTGAAACCATTGCCAAAATGCAAAAGAGGTTCACACATCTTATTAATCGGTTGAATGCTCTAGGTAAGCCTATTTCCTATGATATTGCTACTAATGATGTTTTGAGGTATCTTAATAGGGAATGGCAACCCAAGGTCACCGCAATCAAGGAGGCGAATGATCTTAAAACACTTGATCTCACTACTTTGTTTGGAAAATTGGAAGAACATGAGCAAGAACTCACTTGCTTGGAAAAACATAAAAAAGAGCATGAGATGAAGGTAAGTAAGGAGAAAGGTAAATACAAGGTAGAAGAGAAGAAGTCTATTGATATTAAGACTTCAATCCGAAAGGCCTCACATATTGAGTAAAGTGATTGTGAAACAAGAGATGGGAAGAACTTCGATGATGAGGACATATGATTGTTTGTCAAAAGGCACAAATGGTATATAAGGAAGAATGGAGGCAAGCACTCTGACAAAAACCTAACAAGTTTATAAGGGTAGCTAAATCCTCAAAGGAAGATGAGAATAATAAAGGTAAACTTAGAAGTTATTACTACAATTATAGATAATTTGGTCATTATAGACCAAAATTTCCTAAGATTAAGAAAGACAGAGAGAAAGACCATAACGAGAAATCTAGCAAGTCTAGAAGAGCCTATGTTTCTTGGAAGAGTCCAAGTGATTCCTCAAGTGATGAAAGCTCAAATTCAAGTTTATAATCGACCCGGATTTGCCTCATGGAAAATAGAAAGAAGGAGAAAAATGTAAGTCTTTCTAAGCTTGAATGTATTAATGAATTATCTTATCTTCAATTACAAAAGGCTTTTGAAGTCTTCATAGAGAGGTCTTAAATGCCTTTAAAAATTAGCTTCACATGAAATAGTCTTTTTAAACTTAGAAGCTGAAGTGTTAGAATATGAAAGGAAGATGGAAGCTATTAAGAAATCTATGATAAATTTTCAAAATGACAAGAATGAGGATGAAAAACCTTCAAGGTTTGGCAAAAAGAGATAAATACTCTTCAAGCCAAATTGGACAAAGCGTTACAATCAAAGATTTCATTTTCTACTGATTCATCAAAGTTTGAAAGGTCTTTGAACCATTCATATAAAAAACATAAATATGTCAAAAGGGGATCAAATAGCAAAAGTAGATCTCATCACAACTTATCTTATCATTTTTGTTGCAAGAAAGGTCATACTATTGAAAAATGAAAGTTTAGGAGACTCTTAGTTCCTAAAGGTGATTTTCAATGGATGCCTAAATTCAACCTTATTTTCACTCACCCCCTAGGATCCAATAAATATTGGGTACCTAGCACTTGTTGTTGATTTTACAGGATAAATGTCTTGGGTTTATCAAGAGAGTATGAGATCTTGTTTATGGATGCTCAAGACATGTGATGTGTTACATCTCCCTATTTCGTTGACTTTGTGGCAAGGAATAAAGATTGTGTGACCAAAAGGAATCAAAATCTAGTGTTATTTAATTGGTAAAAATATGTTGGTTACTATTCATGTTTTATCCAAGAAATGTCGGGATATGTGTTTATTTTCATGATATAGGTATATCTTCACAAGACGTTCTCAATGAAAACGAAAAAGGGATTGATCATCCTAAAATGGTTGAACGTGAGAAAGAAGAAGATAACGATTGTGAAAAGGAGATGGTTGAAAGTCCAGTTGCAGTGGACAATTTATCTTTGACTGGGAGAATCTCCAATGATCATCAAATCAATAATATTCTTGGATATATTATTAATCACACTTTCAAGTATTTTGACCCAATGAAAAGTGGTAAGATCGTTGTTGCCTAAAGAGTTTCTGGCACGTTTTGCATTTATTCCAACTCTCGTTCGAAAGTTTCTTGTGGAATGCATGTGCATCCTTCATCATTCGTACGGTGAGGTAATATCTTTTCAGCTTTTACTTTGTATGGAAGTTCTTTCTTTTACCTGTTTATTTTTCAAAGGTATATGATTTACTTTGTGTATGATATATGTTATGAGTGCTCACTTCTGAAAATTTCAAGTGATAACCAATGTGTGTTTTATTTAAAATGATTATAGTGACCTTATTTAAATATCGTCACATGTATGCTATACTGTTTCTAGCTTATGCTTGCTTCAAAGATTCCAAGTTATTTCAGATGGACGTAAAAAGTGCATTCCTTAATGGCTATATTAATGAGGAAGTGTATGTAGCTCAACTTCCCAGTTTTAAAAATCACGAGTATCCTAATCATGTTTACAAACTAAAACGAGCTATGTATGGTCTCAAACAAGCACCTAGGGCTTGGTATGAGTGAATTAGTAAGTTTTTAATCGATCAAGGATACTCTAGGGGAAATGTAGATACTACACTTTTCATTAAGCGTCAAGGAAAGCATACTATTCTAGTTCAAGTTTATGTCGATGATATAATTTTTGGATCCACTAACATGCAGCCTGTCAAAGAGTTTTCTAAGCTTATGCAGGGTGAGTTTGAGATAAGTCTTATGGGGGAGTTGAATTACTTACTTGGGCTTAAAATCAAAAAACTTAATAAAGGGACACTTGTGTGTCAAACCAAATATTGCAACGAACTACTAAAGACATTTGGTATGTAAGATGCAAAGTCAATTGACACTCTAATGCCTATAAATAGAAACTTGGAAAGGAATGAAAATGGTAAGGATGTTGATGTGAAGAAGTATAGGGGTATGATTGGTTTTCTTCTATATCTCATTTCATCTAGGCTGAATATTATGTTAAACGTGTGTATGTGCGCTCGTTATCAATCGGCTCCTAAGGAATCTCATTTAAAAGTCGTAAAATGCATTCTTAGGTATCTTCATGGTACTTCTAAGTATGGTCTTTGGTATTCTAAGGGAAACAACTATAATTTGTTTGGTTATATCGATTCCGATTTTTCCAGTTACCACATGTTTTCAAATTCCTTAGTGTTGGTTCTATGTGTTGGCATCAATTTTGGTAAAACCTAGAGTTTTCATAAGTTGTCACAAGTGTTGTCTTGACATGAGATAACAGGTTCCTGCAGGGTGTTTAAATATGGTTGTGCAGGAATTTGTTGAGATGTCAGACCCGATGTCAAGACATCTGTATACAGAACATTCAGTCTGAATGTTATGTATTTTGTGATTGCGCTTTTTATGCTAATCTATGTGTGATTAATGTGAAGAATGAACACACCATTCAATCCGTATTAAAACCAGATTGATTTATTTTCCAACAAGATATGATCAGTTGTCATAAGAAGATACAAATGGAAAATAGTTTTAGGGTTTTATGATGTCCAAGCCCAGTCAAACACTTCTATATAAAGGGCATGGAAAACCTGGTTTTTACACACAAGAAATAAAGAACTAAATAGTGAGAGAGAATAAGGGCTTTAGTCTTGTGTGAGCATGTGTATTGTGAGCCATTCATTCATCCATTGATGATTGAATTGGACTGACTTTTGAGTTGTAATTTGTCCACTCTAAGCTTTGAAGCATGAGTGTGTGTTTACTTGGTTGAAGCTTTTAAGCAAGATCAAGTATGTGTTCTTGAAGAGTGTCTTCTTTCTTTGTAATATTTGTTTTTACATCACTACTGTGATTGGGGGGAGTGAGTAGGATCTCTTATCTAAGAGTTCTTAGATAGAAGTCACACGGTTAGAGATTAGGTGAAAAGACTGTAACTTGAAGTTGTTTACTGAGAGTCTTTGAACTAATTTTGTTTAGTGGATTTCCTTTCTGGCTTGGTAGCCCCCAGACGTAGGTGAGTTTGCACCGAACTGGGTTAACAATTGCTTGTGTCACTTGTACTATTGTTCTTTATCTTTTATCCTGTTTATATTGTTCAGATATTAGTGTCGTGGCATTACCTTCGACATCTCATATTTGATACCAAAATTTCAATTGGTATCAGAGTTGGCATCCTGCTCTGGTTCTGGGTGAGATCTAGGGATGTTACTTTCTGGTACTATGGATAGAGACGGAGGATCTGTTCACAGACCACCAATTCTGGATGGATCTAACTATGACTACTGGAAACCTCGAATGGTAGCCTTCCTAAAATCTTTGGATAATAAGGCTTGGAAGGCTATTCTAACAGGTTGGGAACATCCAGTTATTACTAAAGAAGGAGAAGTTACAACTGGTAAGAAGGATGAGGAACAATGAACCAAGGAGGAGGATGAACTAGCCCTTGGAAACTCTAAAGCATTGAATGCTATATTCAATTGGGTTGATAAGAACATCTTCAGACTGGTGAATAATTGTGAGTTGGCTAAAGATGCTTGGAATATTCTCAAAACCACTCATGAAGGTACCTCTAGAGTGAAGATGTCTAGATTGCAGCTGCTTACTACCAAGTTTGAAAATTTGAGGATAAAAGAAGATGAAAATATTCATGACTTTCATATGAATATCCTTGAAATTGCTAATGCGTCAGGAGCCCTGGGTGAGAAGATGTCAGATGAAAAACTAGTGAGGAAAATACTCAAGTCACTTCCCAAGAGATTTGCCATGAAAGTGACACCCATAGAAGAATCTCAAGACATTTGCAATATGAGAGTGGATGAGCTAATTGGATCCCTCCAAACATTTGAGTTGGGAATGTGTGATGGATCTGAAAAGAAAGTCAAAAGCATAGCCTTCATGTCAAACTCTGAAGATAAAGAGTAAGAAAGCGGTCAAGATACTGATGAAGATCTGGAAAATGATGTAGCATTACTAGGGAGACAGTTCAATAAACTCCTGAAAAAGATGGATGTAAGGTCTAAGTCTAATGTCAAGAACATCTCATCTGACATCAGTAGGTCCAATGATGCTGGAAGAAGAACAAGATCTGATGAAAAGTCCAAACAAGGAAAAGGAGTTCAGTGCTGAATGTGGGACCTACCTCAAGAAACAGAAGAAGAGTCTTGCTGCTACTTGGTCTGATGAAAGTGAAACAGAAGGAGAGTCTGTCAATCTTGTGACTGCCTTGACTGGAAGATGGGGTTCTGATAAAGACTCAAGTGATGATGAAGTAACCTTTGATGAGTTAGCCGCTACCTACAGAAAGTTGTGTTACAGAAGTGAAGAAGTGTGTCAATAAGTGGAAAGTCAGAAGAAATTGATAACACAACTGGAGGATGAGAAGACAGAACACTTGGAAACCATCTCTAAGTTGAAGATTGAAGCAGTGTTCTTGAACTCCAAACTGGATGAGATGACAAGGTATGTCAGAATGCTAAACAATGGATCTGACACCTTAAACAAAATTCTCCAGACTGGAAAAATGGCAGGAGACAAGTCTGGCCTTGGGTTCAATGAATCCAAACCTGAGTGTAGGCACACTGGTAGCAAACCAAAGATGTCACATCATGTGTCACAACATCATAAGGAAAGACAACATAAAGGAAAACACCAAAGATGGAGATGTCATTATTGTGGAAAATTTGGCCACATAAAACCATTATGCTTTAAGTTGTATGGCTATCCTATACCTTCTCATCAACAACCTAGACCCAAACACCACATCCCTATCAACAGAAAACAGTGGGTTCCTAGGACTGGTGCTACTAACCTGATAGCTCACACTTCCTTCAGAGTTTCAGCCAAAGAAGACTGGTATTTTGACAGTGGATGCTCCAGACACATGACTGGAAGCAAAAACCTGCTAATTGACCTTCATCCTCATGCCAACAGCTATGTAACCTTTGGTGATGGAGCAAAGGGTGAAATCAAGGGGATTGGAAAGCTAAACTTCCCCAGAGTCCCTAACCTTGACAATTTTCTACTTGTTAAAGGACTGACTGCAAACCTAATCAGCATCAGTCAATTGTGTGACCAAGGTCTAAATGTAAACTTCACAAAAACTGAATGTCTGATTACTAATAAAGAAAATGAAGTGATCATGAAAGGAGTCAGGTCTAAGGATAACTTTTATATGTGGAGTTCTCAAGAAACTGGTTTTTCATCAATGCGTATTCTAGCCAAAGAAGAAGAAGTGAAGCTATGGCATCAAAAATTGGGCCATCTACATCTTAAAGGAATGAAGAGGACTATATCTGTTGAAGCTGTCAGAGGAATTACAAACTTAAAGATTGATGAAGGAAGAGTTTGTGGGGAGTGTCAGATTGGAAAACAGACAAAGATGTCACATCAGAAGATCAAACATGACACCACTTCCAGAGTGTTGGAACTTCTCCACATGGACTTGATGGGACCTATGCAGGTGGAAAGTCATGGTGGGAAAAAGTATGCTTATGTGGTGGTGGATGACTTCTCCAGATGCACCTGGGTCAATTTTATAAGGGAAAAATCTGATGTATTTGAGGTATTCAAAGATCTTTGCATAAGACTTCAAAGAGAAAAAGAAAGTCAGGTTATCAGAATCAGAAGTGATCATGGGAAAGAATTTGAGAACAGTAAATTTGCTGGATTATGTTTATCTGAAGGAATTAGTCATGAGTTCTCATCTCCCATTACCCATAAGCAAAATGGTGTGGTAGAAAGGAAAAATAGAACTCTCCAAGAATCTGCCAGAGCTATGATTCATGCTAAGAAATTGCCCTACCACTTCTGAGATGAAGCTATGAACATAGCCTGCTATGTTCACAACAGAGTAACCTTGAAGAAAGGAACTCCGACTACTTTATATGAAGTCTGGAAAGGAAGAAGACCTACTGTCAAATACTTCCATGTGTTTGGTAGTAAATGTTATATCATGACTGACCGTGAAAAAAGAAGGAAGATGGATCCCAAGATTGATGAAGGAATATTTATGGGTTACTCAACAAACAGCAGAACATTTAGGGTCTTTAATTCTAGAACAAAAATAATGATGGAATCTATCAATGTGGTGGTTGATGATCAACAGACTGATGTCACAGACGATGTTGAGACATCTCTAAATGATGCCCAGCTGAGTTCCCAGACAAAAGTAATGAGAGTAAACATACTCAAGCTGAACCTGAAGCTGACAAAATTAATAAGGGACCCTCTATCAGAATTCAGAAGGATCATCCTAAAGATCTCATTATAGGAGACCCAAATACAAGGGTCACAACTAGATCAAGGGAAGTGATCTCACATGGCTGTTTTGTGTCCAAGATTGAGCCCAGGAATGTCAAGGAAGCCTTAACTGATGAATTCTGGATCAATGCCATGCAGGAAGAGTTAGGCCAGTTCAAGAGAAATGAAGTATGGGAACTGGTTCCAAGACCTGAAGGAATAAATTTTATTGGAACAAAGTGGGTTTACAAGAATAAATCTGATGAACAAGGGGTGGTTACTAAAAATAAAGCAAGATTGGTAGCACAAGGATACACTCAAGTTGAAGGAGTTGAATTTGATGAAACATTTGCCCCTGTAGCTCGCCTTGAGTCCATTAGACTATTGCTTGGAGTGGCATGTATTATGAAGTTTAAACTGTTCCAAATGGATGTAAAAAGTTCCTTCTTGAATGGTTACTTAAATGAGGAAGTGTATGTTGAACAATCTAAAGCGTTTATAGATCCAAATCTTCCAAAGCATGTGTATAAGTTAAGGAAAGCCCTCTATGGTTTGAAACAAGCTCCTAGGGCTTGGTATGATAGACTCACAGTGTTTCTCATTGACAATGGATACAGGAAGGGAGGCATTGATAAGACCTTATTTGTTAAAAATGAAGGAGGAAAACTCATGGTGGTTCAGATATATGTGGATGATATTGTGTTTGGAGGGATGTCAAATCAGATGGTCAAACATTTTGTTAAACAAATGCAGTCTGAATTTGAAATGAGCCTTGTTGGAGAGCTGGCCTATTTTCTTGGGCTACAAGTCAAGTAGATGGAAGATTCTATCTTTCTATCTCAAAGCAAATATGCCAAGAATAGTGTTAAGAAGTTTGGCATAGAGAATGCAAGTCATAAAAGGACACCTGCCCCTACTCATCTGGAAGTCTCTAAAGATGAAAATGGTGTTAGTGTAGACCAAAGCCTCTACAAAAGCATGATAGAGAGTCTGCTATATCTCACAGCAAGCAGACCTGACATTGCTTTTGCTGTAGGTGTTTGTGCTAGATATCAAGCTGAACCAAAAGTCAGTCACATAAACCAAGTGAAAAGGATACTGAAATATGTCAATGGCACCAGTGACTATGGGATGTTGTACACTCATGGATCTGGATATATGCTGACTGGATACAGTGATGCTGATTGGGTTGGAAGTGCTGATGATAGGAAAAGCACATCAGGAGGATGCTTCTTCTTGGGGAACAACTTAATATCATGGTTTAGTAAGAAACAAAATTGTGTGTCTCTGTCTACTGCTGAAGCTGAATACATAGCAGCTGGAAGTAGTTGTTCTCAACTGGTTTGGATGAAACAGATGCTGACTGAATACAATGTCACGTAAGATGTCATGACATTGTACTATGACAACCTGAGTGCTATAAATATTTCTAAGAATCCTATTCAGCACAGCAGGACAAAACATATTGATATTTGTCATCATTTTATCAGAGAACTAGTGGAAGATAAAATCATAGTCCTAGAGCATGTTGCTACTGAAATGCAGATAGCTGATATCTTTACAAAGGCCTTGGATGCAAATCAATTTGAATCTCTAAGAGGGAAATTAGGGATTTGTATTTATGAGAATTTGTAGCAATTAATTTGGATTGGAAAAGGTAAAATTATTGTCTGCCTACTTAGAATAAAGTGCCCCATTTATGGTAAATCATCACCTAGTATTGGAAATTCCATCTATTACCTTTTCACACGCAACCTCTACTCAAACATTTCCAACTTCCTACATCTTCCTCAAACTTCTCTGCTAGGGCAACTGAAACCTTTCCACAAAAACAACAAGATGTCACAACATCCAACTCCATCTGGTTCTAAAACTACCAAACCTACTCACAAGGATAGAACGCCTTTTATGGACTTTCTTGATGAAGATATTTTAGACGTGATTCCCCTGTATGTCATTCCAGGCGAAGCTCCTGAATCCAACCATCCCATGGATGCATCTGCCACTGCATGCCCTACTCAAGGTAACAGTTCTAATATCCCTTCCAGCTCTACACATACTCCTAGTTCTAAGGACGACATGCATCACACTGATCGTGTCATAAGAAACCTAGTCACTAGGATTCTCAATGAAGGACATTCTGTAAAGGGAGTTTCTACTCCTCTATCAAGAAGGGACCCCTCTCCTGAGGTTGGACCTCATAATGAGAAGGATGATGATTCCTCTAGGTCTGAAAAAGATATGGCTGCTGAAGGTTTGTGCTCTTTAGGGAAAACTTTGTCTGGTAAGAAATCTGTGGCATCACCTACTGCCAATGCTTCAAAGTCTAAGAAGCATGATTCTGCAAAGAAGGCGATTGACCTAGAAGTTGATAGTTTGGATGATCAAGATGATAGCTTGCTTCATCACTTGAAGCCTAGTGTGGCTAAGAGGATGAAGACTAGAAAGGGTAGGTCTGTGGCTGAAATGATGTCAGCCAAAACTGCTAAGAAGACTACTGGTGTAGGCCCCTCAAAATCTTGGAGCAAAATTGAGGTGAAGAAGAGGAAATAGTGAGAGAAATTTCTGAGTCAGATGAAGATGTTGAAGAAGATGTCCCTGACATCTCCCCTGTCAAGAGGACAACTGTTAGGAAGTCCCTTATAAAAGTTATTGTTGTACACCTGGACAATATTTCTTTCCATCTTGAAGATGGAGCAGCAAAATGGAAGTTTGTAATCCAAAGAAGGGTGAAGGTGGAGAGAGAATTAGGCAAGGATGTTGTGGAGGTCAAAGAGGTCATGGACCTGATTAAAACTATTGGATTAATGAAAAATGTTGCTGGGTTATCTCGGTGTTATGAAGGACTGGTTAAAGAATTTGTGGTCAACATTCTTGAAGACACTGCTGATAAAAACAGCAAGGAGTTTTGTAAAGTGTTTGTAAGAGGGAAATGTATCACATTCTCTCCAACTGTGATTAATAAGTTTCTAGGAAGAGGTACAAAAGGTGCATGTGAACTGGAAGCCACAGACAATGAGGTCTGTAGGGAAATTACTGCAAAACAGGTAAAGGAGTGGCCTAGCAAGAAGCATCTCCCAGCTGGGTAGCTGACTGTGAAATATGCTATATTGCACAAGATAGGGTCAGCAAATTGGGTGCCTACCAACCACATCTCTACAATCTCAAATGCCCTTGGAAGGTTCATCTTTTCTGTTGGAACCAAGCTGAAATTTGATTATGGTAGATTTATGTTTGAACAAATTGTCAAACATGCTTCTACAAATGCAGTAAAGCTGCCCGTAGCTTTTCCCTCAATGATTTGTGAGATTATCCTGAGCCAGCACCCTGGAATTCTGAGCACAAATGATGTTCCTAGTAGAAGAAAACCTCCTCTATCAGTTCACTACAAATTGTTTGAAGGCAGCCATGTCGAAGACATTGTCATGATATCTGCTGTGAAAAAGCCAGCCTCAAAAGGTGGGCTTATTGCTGAGCTGAAAGAAACTTATAAAGAATTGGATATAGGAATCGGGTAGCAACAGCCAGGAAGGAAGCTTTGGAGGCTCTGATTGAAAGCTTGGAGCAAGCTGATAGAGAGAATGTTGGACATGCCAAGGAAACAGAAGCCCAAACCTCTAGTGAGTGGTCTGAATTTAAAGATGAAACAAGTGGCAGTTCTGGTTCTGATGCTGATAAAGATGCAAGCTCCTCTGACTAGTTTTTTTGAAGTTGTCCCCCACTCTCCTGATGGTGTGCTGTGATGGTTGTTCTATTTTTTTGGCAGTTATGTTCTACTATTTTAATATGTATTTTTCTGGTTTGATGGATTTTACCTCAGCTTATATAGTTGTGTGTGTTCTGGGATCTGTAACACTTAACAATCTGCTTTGACATTCTGTGTGACATTCTGTTTGTTTGGCTAAATAGACATTTATTTTGTATCTTTGGTCTCTTTTGGCTAAAAAGGGGGAGAAGTAGCTAAAGTATATACAGATGATGTTACAGATGATGTTGCAGATAATCTGTTTACTACAGGTGATGTTGAAGGTGATGTTAGATGGGGAGGTATATGTTACAGGTGATGTTAAGAGGAGAAGTGTTCTGTCTGTGTTGAGCAGACTAGTGCTAACTAGAGGGGGAGGTGGAGCACAAACGCATGTGTGTTTAATTGTGTTTACTAGTTACTATCTTACCTAGTAATGTGTATTTTATTACTTCTGCTAAACTGATACTGTGATTATTCTCTTGTGAAACAAATGATATGATGTATGTTTTAGCCAAAATTTGCCAAGTGTTGTCTTGACATGAGATAACAGGTTCCTGCAGGGTGTTTAAAATATGTCTGTGCAGGAATTTGCTGAGATGTCAGACCCGATGTCAAGACATCTGTATACAAAACATTCAGTCTGAATGTTATGTATTTTGTGATTGCGCTTTTTATGCTAATCTATTTGTGATTGATGTGAAGAATGAACGCGCCATTCAATCAGTATTAAAACCAGATTGATTTATTTTCCAACAAGATATGATCAACTGTCATAAGAAGATACGAATGGAAAATAGTTTTAGGGTTTTATGATGTCCAAGCCCAGTCAAACACTTCTATATAAAGGGCACGGAAAACCTGGTTTTTACACACAAGAAATAACGAACGAAATAGTGAGAGAGAATAAGGGCTTTAGTCTTGTGTGAGCGTGTGTATTGTGAGCCATTCATTCATCCATTGATGATTGAATTGGACTGACTTTTGAGTTGTAATTTGTCCACTCTAAGCTTTGAAGCATGAGTGTGCGTTTACTTGGTTGAAGCTTTTAAGCAAGATCAAGTATGTGTTCTTGAAGAGTGTCTTCTTTCTTTGTAATATTTGTTTTTACATCACTGTTGTGATTGAGGGGGAGTGAGTATGATCTCTTATCTAAGAGTTCTTAGATAGAAGTCACACGGGTAGAGATTAGGTGAAAAGACTGTAACTTGAAGTTGTTTAATGAGAGTCTTTGAACTAATTCTGTTTAGTGGATTTCCTTCCTGGCTTGGTAGCCCCCAGACGTAGGTGAGTTTGCACTGATCTGGGTTAACAATTGCTTGTGTCACTTTACTATTGTTCTTTATCTTTTATCCTATTTATATTGTTCAAATATTAGTATCGTGACATTACCTTCGACATCTCATATCTGATACCAGAATTTCCCTTAGTAAGTTGGCATAGCAAGAAACATGTTTTCGTTGCTTTGTCAACTGCTGAGGTGGAATACATAGCGGTCGGTAGTTGTTGTGCTTTAATTTTATGGCTCAAATAACAACTACTCAATTTTGATATTAAACTACAACATATTTCCATTATGTGCGACAACACTAGTGCTATTAATCTAACCAAAAATCTGGTGCTACACTCTCGCACGAAGTATATTGAGATCCGTCACCACTTCCTACGTGACCTTGTTGAGAAAGGATACATCGTATTTGAGCATGTTGATAGCAAAATCAACTTACGAATATCTTTACAAAATCTCTTGTGACCGAATCATTTTTCAACATGCGAAGGGAATTGGGGATACTTGATATCTCAAATCTTGCCTAAATATGCTTTACTGCATGCACTTTATATACTTTTGCTCTAAATTTCCTTAGAAGTTCAATTACGTAAGAGTGCACCTGTCATCAATTCATTACCGAGGTAATATTGTTCCATTTTCCTTTTTCCCTTTTGTAAGCATGCTTTTACATTTGCATGTTGTTTATGTTCCAAATGATTGATATTCTTGATGTATGAAATAATACATCATTGTTCACTTCCAAAATTTTTGTTGTTGATGTATGTAAATTTATATGCTTATAGTGACTTTGTGCTATTCTATTTTCATGCTTGAAATATTCTCTTGGTGCATTGGATTTTTATCTATTCTTGCATGAAATATGGTTGAATGTGTTATAATGTTAGAAAAATTCTCGTTGTGTGTCATTGTTATGACAACATATCTGTTTTTGGTTTGAGTGGTGGTAAATCTATATATCGCCTTACTAGAGCACATGGGTGTGCAATATTTTGGGAGCACCAAAGGCACATGTCACGTAATCGTGTCTCTTTTGTAGAAACTCAAGAGTTTTTTTTATTACATTGTATCTTTCATCTTTCAAGTTTGTGTTATGTTATTTGGCATAAGTTATGGCAATCATGTTATATTATTGTTTTATATGCTTTTATTTATGTTTAGGCATTCTTTTCCAATATGTACATCATTCTATGTGAGTGATGTGGTATTGATGTTCTTATCTTTGCAAACCGCATATGTGTGTTATATTAGTTTATGTGTGATTTAAGATACTTCTCATGGATTGCTTTCTTCTTTTTTATGTTGTCAAAGAGGGAGAAGCTAGATGAAGTTGGGATGCATACATTCAGGGGAAACCTTTCATTGAAAACACGAAACACATTGTCTCAAGTTTTGCCATCACCAAAAGGGGTAGTATATGAGTGCCACTTTCTATTAGATGTGTTTTTCATGATGTCAAAACTAGGATATTTTAGTGTTAATGAATATTGGACGATATCCTCTAATTCTCAATGTACATCATAGAATTAGGAAGCATAAAAGCATTTGGAAACAAGTTGGAAAAGGTTCCATGCATAAAAAATGCATAAAAAATAATTTTGTAAAAAAAATGAACTATAGGTCGACACATAGAAGAATTTTTTCTATGTGTCAACACATCCTTTGTAGATGTCGACTCATTTACTGAATTATTAAAGTTTGTAGGCTTTATCAGATGTGCCGCCTCTATAGGTTGACACATAGGCAGCACCTGACCTTTACAGGTCGATGCATGACCTATACAGGTCGACCTATGCATCGAACAAGTCGGAACATGGCTTTCACAGGTCTACCTATGCAATGAAATTTTCCAAAAATTTACAATTTTCTTATATCTTTTGCATTCCTTTTGCCTTCAAACTTTTATGCATATAATTGCTCCATACATGCATCATTTTCTGGCAAGGTTTCTAGAGTGAAAAACCTATACGAAACTAGGATTTTAAAGCATTGTTATCATCTTTAACCTTTTTCTATGCATACACATAATCAAACTACACATAATCATGTTTTCATTGGATGCCATCTAGATTAGGATTGATAACGTCCAATTTAGGTTTATTGTATTGTAAATTGGGTTGAGAACTTTGAGGGTTTCAAATCAGATAATCGAGATGGGATTTTCCTTTAAGATCTTTTAGGGTTTTAAGGTTTTGGACAAGGTTACACAATTCGAATTCAATTGAGTGAATTCTTTGAAGAATGAGAGGTTCTTGCAAAGGAGTAGCGTAGGACGGTGGATCACATTGGTAAATCTTGGGTTTCAACAAGTGTGCGTTTGGGATTCGATCAAGTGAAAGCTTTGAAGAACAAGGGTTTTCTTGCAAAGAAGTAGCGTAAGACAGTGAATCAAAGCGGAATTGTTGGTTACTTGATCAATGGAAGAGAAGATGTCAGAATCAACACCAAACTTAGGATTTGTAGGGTTGGTTTGCTACATATCTCTTGTATTCATACATTTGCAAAGTAAGATATATTACACTATTTTAATTCGAATTCAAATTGCGGGAAGGCGTACCCATAGTGAGGTAGATTGGGGAACTTCCTAAACAAATCCTTGTGTACTCTCTCTCTCTCTCTCTCTCTCTCTCTCTCTCTCTCTCTCTCTCTCTCTTCATATCTCTTTTATTTTTGGTTTACAAATTATCGATTACATTGATTATTCGATCAAATTGTTTGGATAATAATTTTTTATTACCTTTTGAAATTAGTGTTATTGAGTTGATCACAATTCCTTAGGTTGTGATTGGTTTTTAATATCAACAATACCACATACAATTCCAAACAATAGTGATTGCACACTAAGTGTTCGACAAATTGCTCCAATTTATTTTTTGTGTGAATTATCATTGGAAGTGGACTTTACCTATTGATTTGAATTCAACTAGTTATGATTAGTTGTATTTGATCGATTTGTGAATCATTATCATACAGTTGTCACTACTACGCATATCTGAGCTTTTTGATAGCAGGTTCAGTTAGACGATTTTGATGCGAGATATTTTAACTTGCTTCCACGAGATAAATTTTTTTTGTAAATTTTTTTAACTCAGGATATATTCACCTCCCATAGATCTAAGCATATCGTCTTACACTCTTAAAAAGATAACTGCTCAAAACTCCTAATTTCAAGAAGAATCAAGAAACAACCAAAGGAACACTATAACTTCTATTAAGAACCTAGAAGTTTAAATGGGTAAAATAGAAAAATGGATAGTTGGGTCTCAAGTACAGGGTAACCTTCACAGTGCAACAATGACAAATCCAAGAGAACATAATAATGTAAATGTTGTGATGACAAGAATTAGGAAGACAACTGAGAGTTCCAAAGACAAATCACCTAAAGAAGACCATCTCTTAGAGGTATATATGCAAATAAAAGACCATCAAAAGAGACCTGAAGAGGTAGTTACACCAAAATTAGTTGAAAAGGACAAACAAAAGGAGCCAAGACTTGTCATCAGACTCCCATATCCCCAAAGAGCAAAGAAGAAGGACCAACATGAAATGAATTTTGAGAAATTCTTAGAAATGTTAAAAAAGCTTAAGATAAACATACCTTTTTCTAAGGCGCTGGAGAAAATGAATATATATGCCAAGTTCATGAAAGATATAATCTCCAAGAAACACACAACAAACATTGAACCTATACTTCTGACTGGTGCATGTAATGTTATGTTATAGGGTATGAAGATTCTTGTGAGAAAGAAAGATAGGGACACTTTCTCCATTCCTTGCACAATTGGAGATAGAAAATTTAAGAAAGAACTTATTGATTTGGGGGCTTGTATGAGCCTTATGCCTTTGTCCATGTAAATGAAGTTAGGCATTGGTACAATTCAAGATACTTGAACGATACTTCAGTTTGCAGACCACTCAGTGAGAAGTAGTTTGCAAAGAAGTGGTGAAATTGATGGATGCAAGCCTGATTTATCCTATATCTGACAGTTCATGGGTGAGCCCCGTGCATGTTTTTCCAAAGAAGGGAGGAACAACAATGAGAATGAATGAGAAAGATGAAATAATTCCTACTCGAAAAATAACTGGTTAGAGAGTGTGTATTGATTACAGAAGACTTATCACCACAACAAGGAAATATCATTTTCCTCTCCCCTTCATTAATCAAATGTTGGAGAGACTTGCTGGTCATGAGAACTATTGCTTTCTTGATGGGTACTCGGGATATTATCAAATTGTAGTAGCCCTAGAGGATCAAGAGAAAACAGTGTCCACATGCCCGTATGACATCTTTGCTTGCAGAAGGGTGCCATTTGGGTTGTGCGATGCCCCTACAACAATTCAGAGATATATGACATCCATTTTCGCAGACATTCTTGAAAAGCACATAGAAGTGTTTATGGATGATTTTTCTACTTTTGGTTCTTCTTTTAATAACTGTTTAACTAACATGTCTTTTTTCTTAGAAAGGTGCTAACAAACAAACCTGATTCTAAATTGGGAGAAGTTCCATTTTATGGTACAATAAGGTATAATGCTAGGTCACAAAATTTCCTATAAGGGAATAGAAGTTGACAAAGAAAAACTGGAAGTAATAGCCAATATTCCACCTCTTGTGAATGAGAAAGGAATAATAAGTTTTCTTAGGGCATATTGGTTTCTATGCAGGTTCATAAGAGATTTTTCAAAAATAGCTAAACCTTTGACTAGTTTGCTTGTAAAAGACAAGCCTTTCACTTTTGACAAAGAATGTATGGTTGCATTTGAAACATAAAGAGTAAGTTAGTATTTGCACCTATAGTGATTGCCTCAGATTTTTCTCTCCCTTTTGAGATCATGTTTGATGCAAGTGATATTGCAGTAGGGGATATGCTGGGACAGAGAAGAGAAAAGCTTTTACATGTCATTTATCATGCCCGTCATGTTTTGAATCCTGCTCAGTTAAATTATGCAACTAACGAAAAGGAGTTATTAGTAGTTTTTATGCTTTTGACAAGTTCAGGCCTTACTTACTAGGCTATAAAATAATTGTGTATGCTGATAATGTTGCTTTGGAGTATTTGTTTGCCAAACAGGAATCAAAGCAAAGATTATTGAGATGGATATTGTTGCTTCAAGAGTGTGATATGTAGATCCGAGATAAAAAGGGATGTGAGAACATGTTGCTGATCACTTTTCCAAAATGTCCCGATTGAAGAAACAAAATAGAAACACCTAATTAAGGATAAGTTTGTTGATGAACGCATCCTAGCAATTACTGGTGTACCCTGGTTTACAGATTATGCAAGTTATTTGGAAGGCAGTGATATCCCTGATGATTTTGATTATAACAAAAAGAAAAAGTTTTTGCATGATTGCAAGTGGTATCTCTAGGATGATCCATTCCTTTACAAAAAGGGGGTAGGTGGATTAATTCGAAGGTGTGTCCTACAAGAAGAGCAAATGGATATTCTCAAGGCATTTTAGTGAAGATAGGACAACAACTAAAGTTCTCCAGTCAAGGTTGTATTGACCCACATTTTTTAAGGATGCCTTTTTTATTGTACAAGAATGTGACAAATGCCATTGGACAAGTGGAATTTCAAAGAGAAACCAAACCCGAAAATGCCATGTTGGAGGTGGAACTGTTGGATGTTTGGGGTATGGATTTCATGTGACCATTTCCACCATCATTTGATAAAAAATGCATCTTGGTGGCGGGGGACTATGTCTCTAAGTGGATAGAACGTGTGGCATTACCTACGAATGATGTTAAGGTGGTAGTGAATTTCCTTAAAGGAAATAACTTCGTAAGGTTTGGAGTTCCAAGAGCACTAATAAGCGATGAAGGTACACATTTCCTGAATCGACTAATGGAAAATTTGCTTTGAAAATACCTTATGAAGCATAAGATTGCTATCCTACACCAATCAAGAGTTTTAACTCTTTCGTATGAAGCAGGGTGAAACCATTGCCAAAATGCAAAAGAGGTTCACACATCTTATTAATCGGTTGAATGCTCTAGGTAAGCCTATTTCCTATGATATTGCTACTAATGATGTTTTGAGGTATCTTAATAGGGAATGGCAACCCAAGGTCACCGCAATCAAGGAGGCGAATGATCTTAAAACACTTGATCTCACTACTTTGTTTGGAAAATTGGAAGAACATGAGCAAGAACTCACTTGCTTGGAAAAACATAAAAAAGAGCATGAGATGAAGGTAAGTAAGGAGAAAGGTAAATACAAGGTAGAAGAGAAGAAGTCTATTGATATTAAGACTTCAATCCGAAAGGCCTCACATATTGAGTAAAGTGATTGTGAAACAAGAGATGGGAAGAACTTCGATGATGAGGACATATGATTGTTTGTCAAAAGGCACAAATGGTATATAAGGAAGAATGGAGGCAAGCACTCTGACAAAAACCTAACAAGTTTATAAGGGTAGCTAAATCCTCAAAGGAAGATGAGAATAATAAAGGTAAACTTAGAAGTTATTACTACAATTATAGATAATTTGGTCATTATAGACCAAAATTTCCTAAGATTAAGAAAGACAGAGAGAAAGACCATAACGAGAAATCTAGCAAGTCTAGAAGAGCCTATGTTTCTTGGAAGAGTCCAAGTGATTCCTCAAGTGATGAAAGCTCAAATTCAAGTTTATAATCGACCCGGATTTGCCTCATGGAAAATAGAAAGAAGGAGAAAAATGTAAGTCTTTCTAAGCTTGAATGTATTAATGAATTATCTTATCTTCAATTACAAAAGGCTTTTGAAGTCTTCATAGAGAGGTCTTAAATGCCTTTAAAAATTAGTTTCACATGAAATAGTCTTTTTAAACTTAGAAGCTGAAGTGTTAGAATATGAAAGGAAGATGGAAGCTATTAAGAAATCTATGATAAATTTTCAAAATGACAAGAATGAGGATGAAAAACCTTCAAGGTTTGGCAAAAAGAGATAAATACTCTTCAAGCCAAATTGGACAAAGCGTTACAATCAAAGATTTCATTTTCTACTGATTCATCAAAGTTTGAAAGGTCTTTGAACCATTCATATAAAAAACATAAATATGTCAAAAGGGGATCAAATAGCAAAAGTAGATCTCATCACAACTTATCTTATCATTTTTGTTGCAAGAAAGGTCATACTATTGAAAAATGAAAGTTTAGGAGACTCTTAGTTCCTAAAGGTGATTTTCAATGGATGCCTAAATTCAACCTTATTTTCACTCACCCCTAGGATCCAATAAATATTGGGTACCTAGCACTTGTTGTTGATTTTACAGGATAAATGTCTTGGGTTTATCAAGAGAGTATGAGATCTTGTTTATGGATGCTCAAGACATGTGATGTGTTACATCTCCCTATTTCGTTGACTTTGTGGCAAGGAATAAAGATTGTGTGACCAAAAGGAATCAAAATCTAGTGTTATTTAATTGGTAAAAATATGTTGGTTACTATTCATGTTTTATCCAAGAAATGTCGGGATATGTGTTTATTTTCATGATATAGGTATATCTTCACAAGACGTTCTCAATGAAAACGAAAAAGGGATTGATCATCCTAAAATGGTTGAACGTGAGAAAGAAGAAGATAACGATTGTGAAAAGGAGATGGTTGAAAGTCCAGTTGCAGTGGACAATTTATCTTTGACTTGGAGAATCTCCAATGATCATCAAATCAATAATATTCTTGGATATATTATTAATCACACTTTCAAGTATTTTGACCCAATGAAAAGTGGTAAGATCGTTGTTGCCTAAAGAGTTTCTGGCACGTTTTGCATTTATTCCAACTCTCGTTCGAAAGTTTCTTGTGGAATGCATGTGCATCCTTCATCATTCGTACGGTGAGGTAATATCTTTTCAGCTTTTACTTTGTATGGAAGTTCTTTCTTTTACCTGTTTATTTTTCAAAGGTATATGATTTACTTTGTGTATGATATATGTTATGAGTGCTCACTTCTGAAAATTTCAAGTGATAACCAATGTGTGTTTTATTTAAAATGATTATAGTGACCTTATTTAAATATCGTCACATGTATGCTATACTGTTTCTAGCTTATGCTTGCTTCAAAGATTCCAAGTTATTTCAGATGGACGTAAAAAGTGCATTCCTTAATGGCTATATTAATGAGGAAGTGTATGTAGCTCAACTTCCCAGTTTTAAAAATCACGAGTATCCTAATCATGTTTACAAACTAAAACGAGCTATGTATGGTCTCAAACAAGCACCTAGGGCTTGGTATGAGTGAATTAGTAAGTTTTTAATCGATCAAGGATACTCTAGGGGAAATGTAGATACTACACTTTTCATTAAGCGTCAAGGAAAGCATACTATTCTAGTTCAAGTTTATGTCAATGATATAATTTTTGGATCCACTAACATGCAGCCTGTCAAAGAGTTTTCTAAGCTTATGCAGGGTGAGTTTGAGATAAGTCTTATGGGGGAGTTGAATTACTTACTTGGGCTTAAAATCAAAAAACTTAATAAAGGGACACTTGTGTGTCAAACCAAATATTGCAACGAACTACTAAAGACATTTGGTATGTAAGATGCAAAGTCAATTGACACTCTAATGCCTATAAATAGAAACTTGGAAAGGAATGAAAATGGTAAGGATGTTGATGTGAAGAAGTATAGGGGTATGATTGGTTTTCTTCTATATCTCATTTCATCTAGGCTGAATATTATGTTAAACGTGTGTATGTGCGCTCGTTATCAATCGGCTCCTAAGGAATCTCATTTAAAAGTCGTAAAATGCATTCTTAGGTATCTTCATGGTACTTCTAAGTATGGTCTTTGGTATTCTAAGGGAAACAACTATAATTTGTTTGGTTATATCGATTCCGATTTTTCCAGTTACCACATGTTTTCAAATTCCTTAGTGTTGGTTCTATGTGTTGGCATCAATTTTGGTAAAACCTAGAGTTTTCATAAGTTGTCACAAGTGTTGTCTTGACATGAGATAACAGGTTCCTGCAGGGTGTTTAAATATGGTTGTGCAGGAATTTGTTGAGATGTCAGACCCGATGTCAAGACATCTGTATACAGAACATTCAGTCTGAATGTTATGTATTTTGTGATTGCGCTTTTTATGCTAATCTATGTGTGATTAATGTGAAGAATGAACACACCATTCAATCCGTTTCAAAACCAGATTGATTTATTTTCCAACAAGATATGATCAGTTGTCATAAGAAGATACAAATGGAAAATAGTTTTAGGGTTTTATGATGTCCAAGCCCAGTCAAACACTTCTATATAAAGGGCATGGAAAACCTGGTTTTTACACACAAGAAATAAAGAACTAAATAGTGAGAGAGAATAAGGGCTTTAGTCTTGTGTGAGCATGTGTATTGTGAGCCATTCATTCATCCATTGATGATTGAATTGGACTGACTTTTGAGTTGTAATTTGTCCACTCTAAGCTTTGAAGCATGAGTGTGTGTTTACTTGGTTGAAGCTTTTAAGCAAGATCAAGTATGTGTTCTTGAAGAGTGTCTTCTTTCTTTGTAATATTTGTTTTTACATCACTACTGTGATTGGGGGGAGTGAGTAGGATCTCTTATCTAAGAGTTCTTAGATAGAAGTCACACGGGTAGAGATTAGGTGAAAAGACTGTAACTTGAAGTTGTTTACTGAGAGTCTTTGAACTAATTTTGTTTAGTGGATTTCCTTTCTGGCTTGGTAGCCCCCAGACGTAGGTGAGTTTGCACCGAACTGGGTTAACAATTTCTTGTGTCACTTGTACTATTGTTCTTTATCTTTTATCCTGTTTATATTGTTCAGATTTTAGTGTCGTGGCATTACCTTCGACATCTCATATTTGATACCAAAATTTCAATTGGTATCAGAGCTGGCATCCTGCTCTGGTTCTGGGTGAGATCTAGGGATGTTACTTTCTGGTACTATGGATAGAGACGGAGGATCTGTTCACAGACCACCAATTATGGATGGATCTAACTATGACTACTGGAAACCTCGAATGGTAGCCTTCCTAAAATCTTTGGATAGTAAGGCTTGGAAGGCTATTCTAACAGGTTGGGAACATCCAGTTATTACTAAAGAAGGAGAAGTTACAACTGGTAAGAAGGATGAGGAACAATGGACCAAGGAGGAGGATGAACTAGCCCTTGGAAACTCTAAAGCATTGAATGCTATATTCAATTGGGTTGATAAGAACATCTTCAGACTGGTGAATAATTGTGAGTTGGCTAAAGATGCTTGGAATATTCTCAAAACCACTCATGAAGGTACCTCTAGAGTGAAGATGTCTAGATTGCAGCTGCTTACTACCAAGTTTGAAAATTTGAGGATAAAAGAAGATGAAAATATTCATGACTTTCATATGAATATCCTTGAAATTGCTAATGCGTCAGGAGCCCTGGGTGAGAAGATGTCAGATGAAAAACTAGTGAGGAAAATACTCAAGTCACTTCCCAAGAGATTTGCCATGAAAGTGACACCCATAGAAGAATCTCAAGACATTTGCAATATGAGAGTGGATGAGCTAATTGGATCCCTGTTAGATGCCCAAAAGTGCTTATTTGAGCTATCATATGTGGGCATCTTTCACTCTTTTTCCTTGCTAAAATTGTCAAAATCACATTTGTTTTACATGGAATGCGTTACATTGATAAACAAGCTTGGTGCCTTTGATGTGTGTGTTATTGTGCAGGAAAGGCATGAATTAATTGATAATAAAGACACAAAAGAATTGGCAAAGGAACCAAAGAATAGGAGCATTTCATCTGCCTGCTCGCTAGGCGAGGCTGCGGCGAAGAATGGGTTCGCTAGGCGAGCTCCTGGCGAACAACTCCAGTAAATTAGCAAATTAATTCGCTAGGCGAGCTCAGGGCGAAGTTTGCAGCGAATTCATTCTGTTTTGGTGAAAAGTGCAGCCAACACTCACTCGCTAGGCGAGGCTCTAGCGAGCATTCCAGTAGCAAAACCTCTCAACCTCGCTGGGGCGAAGGTTGAAGCGTGTCCTTCGCTAGGCGAAGGTATGTTCGCTAGGCGAACATGACAGTTCAGCAGACCCTGTTTGCTCTGGGCGCAGGGGCTTTTTGTGCTCATATTTGACCTTCGCTAGGCGAGCCATTCTGCTCGCCTAGCGAACATGACAGTTCTGCACTTGTCTATAAGTAGCAGGTGCCACTTTTGGGCACCATACCTCATTTTTACCAACTTTTCCATTTTTTGTACTTTCTTCTAGATATTTTACAGCATTGTTTTGTGGGAGCTTTTATGCCCTAATTTCATTTCTCTTCATCTAGCAACCATCTTCCACAAAAAGAAGGTGGATTCCCATCCAACTTCGATTATCCGACTTGGATGTTGATCAACCTTCTTTCCTTACTTGCCGACCAAGCTACCATGAAAATGAGTAGCTAAGTCATCCATTTGTCAAGGTTAGATGTAGGTGATTTCTAGCTTTGTGTGTAAATGTAAGGATCCTCATATGTAAACTCTTTAATGGTAAATATATGATGAAAACTTTGTTTCTATTTAAAACTATTTGTGTTGGTATTTGATCGAGAGATGTTTACCGATTCTTGACCTAGGTTTTCATCCAAACTTGTTTGTTAGCTAGAGATAGTAACGAATGATTTTGTTCACCATAAGGTTGAACCAAAAAGTTGTCATTTTGATAGATTGTGTTCGAGAGAAACAATGGATCAAAATAGCAAAACTCACAATGGATGTTCGAGAGAAACGCATTGAGAGGACCTTGTGAAATTATTTATCATCTAAAGGAGTTTATAATATTGTTGACCGAGCAAATACATGCAAAGTGATCATTGAAACCTAACTTTGACAATATTTCTCATATTAATCAAAACATAACTTTTACCGTAATTAATTACTTTGTATGCAAGATAACTTGATTAAAACCAAAACCCTATTGTTACATTAAGTTAAGATTAATTCAACCATTGAACGGCAGTGATATCTTACAATCTCTGTGGATACGATAACAAAAACCCGACACGAAATATACATTTCAACAAAATGGCGCCGTTGCCGGGGATTGTAAATTGATATTGCGAGCATCGCAATGGTTGTTTAAGTTTTAGCTTGTGAATTTTTGACTTGTGCTTGTAATTTGTTTGGTTTAGTGTGCAGCTTACGTTTTATGCGAGGGCAAATCCCTGTGGACGAACTTCTTTTTGATCCTGAGATCGAGAGAACCGCAAGGAGGCTCAATAGCAAAACGAGACGTAGGAGGCAACAGGCTAGACAACGCCAAGAGCAAGGGGAAAGTTCTTCGACCACAAATCCACACCCATTCATACCAAACATGGAGCCACAACCACCACCACCTATTTCTACTCCATGTATCAATAGTCCAAGGAACACCGCTCAGTTTGCCAACCAAACAGGAAGGCAAGCTGAGATGAAGACGGGAACTCTGAATTTATTATATGGGAGTCCATTCACCGGAATGGACCATGAAGACCCATTTGCTTTTCTCACAAAATTTTATGAGATAGCATTGGCTGCCGGAGTGGATCAGGCTCAGGAGCTTCTGTTGTTCAGACGATTGTTTCCCCACGCTTTGCTCGGTAAAGCAAAGGATTGGTATCTCGATCAAACACCTGCCGTAATGACAGACTGGAACGTGTTAGAAGAGAAATTCATTAAAAGATTTTTCTCCCATAACCGATTCATGGAATCAAAGACGGCCATCTCGGTGTTTTCTCAAGGAACCAGTGAATCTTTGAATGAAGCGTGGGAGAGATTCAAGTCCATGCTTAGGAAATGTAAAGGGCATGGATTTGATGAATTAACTCAAATCCATATCTTTAGAAATGGACTTCAACCAAACTGTAAGACGTTGTTGGATGCCACCTCGGGTGGCTCGTTGATGTCAAAGAGTGCCGAAGAAGCCACAAACATTATCAACCGTATGGCTTTGAATGATCTTCAGAGTCAAAGTCGTGGAAATCCTTTGAAGAAGGCGGGAGTGCTTGAGTTAGGGACGAATGATGCCATACTTGCCCAAAACAAGCTCATCTCACAACAAGTGGAACTCTTAACGCAACAAATCAAAGAGTTAAGAGAACCGTCCAAAGCTAAACAAATAGCTTGTTGTGAACTTTGTAAAGGTGAACATGACACCGGATTTTGTCCACCTCCCGGTTTTGACGAAGTAAACTACATGGCCAATCAACGGGACTATCAACCGAGACAACAACAACCTTATCAACCACAACAACAACAACAACAACAACAACAACAATTCCAAGGGAACCAAGGGTTCCAACCTAGAAGCAACTATTATCATAACCAAGGTTATGGAGGTGGTTCTTCTAGCCGACAAAACCCTCCCCAAAATCCGTATCAACCTCAACAACCGCCGGTCGTCAATTCTAAATTGGAAGAGACATTGACGCAATTCATGCAAATGTCAATGGCCAATCAAAAGAGTAATGACGCGGCCATAAAAAATCTTGAAACTCAAGTTGGGCAACTTGCCAAGCAACTCGCTGAACAACAAACCGGTCCTTCTTTTTCGGCTAATACGCAAACAAATCCTAAGGAGCATTGTAAGGCGATTATGACGAGAAGTGGGAGGGAGTTGGGTAGTGAGAATGAAAAAAGAGTTGAGAGTGAACAAAGAGAGAAAGAGAAGGAGATTGAGGAGGAAATAGTGGAGGAAAATGTTGATGGTGAAGTAGGAGTGTGGAGTGATGAGGAAGTAGTTGAAAAGAATAAAAATAATGGTGAAGTTGAAAAAGAAAAAGGTGTGGGGATTGAGGAAAATAAAAGTGATGAGGTAATAAGGGAGGTAGTGAAGAAGCCTAGATGGAAAAGTGCTAGAGTTGCAAAGGGAAAGGAGGTAGTGAGCGCTACTCCTATCCAAAACCTTCCTTACCCTCATGCCCCCTCCAAAAGGGAAAATGAACGGCATTACGCCCGGTTCATGGATATTTTTAAACAATTACAAATTAACATTCCGTTTGCTGAAGCCTTGGAACAAATGCCAAAGTATGCCAAATTCATGAAGGACATACTAACCAAAAAGCGGAGGTATACGGAACCGGAGACCATCGTCCTTGATGCGAGCTGTAGTGCCATTATTCAAAGGACGCTTCCTAAGAAAGAGGTTGATCCGGGAAGAGTTACATTGCCGGTTAAAATTGGTGACGTGTATGTCGGAAAGGGACTTATTGACTTGGGGTCGAGCATAAATCTTATACCTTTGTCAATTATCAAGAGGCTTGGCAACATCGAGATTAAGTCCATCCGAATGACATTACAATTGGCGGATAAGTCGACGACCCATCCTCATGGCGTAGCCCAAGATGTGTTGGTGAAGGTCGACAAATTCTTTTTCCCGGTGGATTTTATTGTAATTGATATGGAGGAAGATGATGATGCTCCGCTCATATTGGGCCGACCATTCATGAAGACCGCAAGAATGATGATAGATGTTGATGACGGTTTAATGAAGGTGCGGGTTCAAAATGAGGAGGTCACATTTGATCTATTCGAGGCGATGAAGCATTCCAAGGATCGAAATGATAGCTTTCGCATCGATGTGATTGAAGACGCTATTATGGAAGTTTCAAAGCATATTCATGAAATATCTCCTATGGAGTTAGCTCTCGACGACTCATTGCAGGTTTTCACTGTTGAAGAGGAGCTAGCTCTTGAGGAATGCTTAAAGGAACTTGATAGCTTGGAAGACCTACAACCGTGGGAAGTAGAGGAAGAAAATTTGAAGAAGGAGGTAATTGATGAGAAAGCGCCAATTGAATTAAAAGAGTTACCTTCGACTTTGAAATATGTGTTTCTAGATGAGACCGAGGCAAAACCGGTCATCATAAGCAACCTTTTGACAAAAGAAGAAGAAGCCCGTCTAATCATTGTGCTAAAAACCAATCAAGAAGCTATGGGTTGGACTCTTTCCGATCTAAAAGGAATAAGTCCATCCTATTGTATGCACAAGATTTTGATGGAGGAGGATTTCAAGCCGGTAGCTCAACCACAACGCCGCTTAAATCCTACGATGAAAGAGGTTGTAAGAAAGGAAGTGGTGAAGCTTTTGGATGCGGGAATGATTTACCCGATCTCGGATAGTCCGTGGGTTAGTCCCGTGCACGTGGTTCCGAAGAAGGGTGGAATGACCGTAATCCGTAATGACAAAGACGAATTGATCCCGACTAAAGTTGCAACGGGGTGGAGAATGTGTATAGATTATAGGCGATTGAATACCGCGACTCGTAAGGACCATTTCCCACTCCCATTTATGGATCAAATGCTTGAAAGACTATCGGGCCAACAATACTATTGTTTTTTGGACGGCTACTCCGGGTACAACCAAATTGCGGTTGACCCGGTTGATCATGAGAAGACGGCTTTCACGTGTCCGTTTGGAGTGTTCGCATACAGAAAAATGCCCTTTGGGCTGTGCAATGCACCGGCGACTTTCCAACGATGCGTCCAAGCCATTTTTGCCGATCTAATAGAGAAAACAATGGAATTCTTCATGGATGACTTCTCGGTATTTGGTGGGACGTTTAGTCTATGCTTGGCAAATTTGAAGACGGTGTTGGAAAGGTGTGTGAAGACCAATTTGGTGCTAAATTGGGAAAAGTGTCACTTCATGGTGACCGAGGGGATCGTGTTAGGCCACAAAGTCTCTAAAAGGGGGCTTGAAGTGGATAGAGCTAAGGTTGAAGTAATTGAAAAATTACCCCCTCTGGTGAATGTGAAGGGCATCCGTAGCTTTTTGGGGCATGCGGGGTTCTACCGGCGCTTCATCAAGGACTTCTCAAAGGTGGCTAAGCCTTTGAGCAATTTGCTCGCCAAAGATCAGGTATTTCTCTTCACCGAAGATTGTTTGCAAGCTTTTGAGGTTTTAAAAGAAAAATTGGTTACCGCTCCAATAATAGTCGCTCCCGATTGGAATGAAAATTTTGAACTAATGTGTGACGCGAGTGACTATGCCGTTGGAGCGGTACTTGGCCAAAGAAAAGACAAAACTTTTCATGCGATACATTATGCGAGTAAGGTTCTTAACGAGGCTCAAATAAATTATGCCACAACGGAAAAAGAACTACTCGCAATAGTGTATGCGCTAGAAAAGTTTAGGTCCTATCTTATAGGGTCGAAAGTCGTTGTGTATACCGACCACGCGGCGATTAAATATCTGCTAACCAAGCCGGATTCGAAGCAAAGGCTCATCCGTTGGATCCTCTTGTTACAAGAATTCGATGTCGAAATCAAAGACAAGAAGGGGTCGGAAAACTTGGTAGCGGATCATTTATCCCGCTTAGTGAATGTCGAGGTTACCGCATCTGAAAAGGAAATCCGGGAAGAATTTCCTGATGAAAAATTGTTTAAGGTTCAAGTTAGGCCGTGGTTTGCAGACTTTGCAAACCACAAGGCTCGTGGTTTTGTGCCGGCCGACCTAACTTCGAACCAAAAGAGGAAGTTCCTTTCGGATGCGAAGTATTATGTTTGGGATGACCCATACTTGTTTAAGTTGGGTAGCGATAACCTGTTAAGGAGATGCGTAACTGGTGATGAAGCCCAGAGCATCCTTTGGCATTGTCACAACTCGCCTTATGGCGGACATTATAATGGGGTTAGAACGGCCACTAAAATTCTTCAATCGGGATTTTATTGGCCAACTATTTTCAAAGACGCACATACCCATGCGCAAAGTTGTGACAGTTGCCAAAGAAGTGGTGGGATAGGTAAGAGAGATGAGATGCCTCTCCAAAATATCCAAGAAGTGGAAGTGTTCGATTGTTGGGGCATAGATTTTGTTGGACCTTTCCCACCCTCTTACGGGAATGAGTACATGCTTGTTGCTGTTGATTATGTCTCTAAGTGGGTTGAGGCGATTGCCTCACCTCGGGCGGATGCCAAAACGGTGATAAATTTTTTAAAGAAAAACATCTTTTCCCGTTTTGGAACCCCCCGAGTGTTGATAAGTGACGGAGGGTCACACTTTTGCAATGCACCTTTGGAAACAATTCTAAAACATTATGGTGTGTCGCATAGGGTGACAACTCCGTACCACCCTCAGGCTAACGGGCAAGCGGAGGTCTCTAATCGAGAGATTAAGAGAATCCTAGAAAAAACCGTGTCCAATTCTAAAAAAGAGTGGTCCCAAAAATTGGACGAAGCATTATGGGCCTACCGTACGGCCTTTAAAGCTCCAATTGGCCTAACTCCGTTTCAATTGGTATTTGGAAAAACTTGCCATTTGCCGGTTGAATTGGAGCACAAGGCCTTGTGGGCCCTAAAGTTTTTAAATTTTGAAAAAGAGGCGGCCGGTGAAAAAAGGAAAGTACAACTACTTGAGTTGGAGGAGATGCGCAATGCCGCATACCACTCAAGTTGGTTGTACAAGGAAAAAGCAAAGAAGTATCACGACAAGAAGATCCGTAACAAAGAATTCGTGCCCGGACAATTGGTCTTATTGTTCAACTCCCGGTTGAAGTTGTTTCCCGGGAAGTTGAAATCAAAATGGTCCGGGCCATTTCGGGTGAAAGAAGTAAAAGAGTACGGGGCCATTATCATTGAAGACATGGACGAGAAAGATAGTTGGACCGTGAATGGCCAACGATTGAAAGTGTATCTCGGCGGTCATGTGGATCGTGAGAGTTGTGCTCAGCCGCTCGATGCTCCTCTGTGAGCATCGCACCGTCGAGCTTAGCCGACGTTAAACAAGCGCTAGTTGGGAGGCACCCCAACATTGTAAGTATTTATTGTTTTATGTTTTGTGTTGTCGTGAGTACCCTGTGCTGAAATCAAGCTGGATGACTTGCAAGTGCTGCATTTGCAAATGCACTTGCTGTCATGCTCGCTTGCAGCTCGCTAGGCGAGTCTGCAGCGAGCGCGCTCGCTGGCTGCTCGCTAGGCGAGGCAGTAGCGAGCGCACCAGTACTGTTCTATAAATTTCTCAGCAGGGCATTTTGCCCCAAACCCTCAAAAATATTCAGAGCTGTTCTGCTGAGAAAATTTTGCGAAACTTCTCTAACTCCCGCATTCGCATCGCTATCACCAACCCTCGCTCCTTCCTCTCGATTGCAAACTCTCTCCATTTTACATTTCCGAATCCGTGCAATTAAGGTTTGCCCTACTTCATTTTATTTTTGTTTACTCTTAAATTCCAAATATGAATAGCAAATAGGAATGTGTAGTATGGGAAACATTGAGGTTGCATGTGATATTGTGGAGTTTGCAATGTTTGGATTTAGGTTTTCAAATTGGGGATTTAGGATTACTTTAGGTTTTGCATGCAATTAGCCAATCCCCAATAGCATAGAACGATTATTTGTTTAAGAAATCATTAGGTTCTGATGTGGGAACCATGTGTGTATGGAAATTGGGGGAAAATTCTTTGAATATGCAGAAAACTCCAAAACCCGTAAGGTTCGCTAGCAGCTCGCTAGGCGACCTGGGGCGAGCGTTCGCTGCAACTTCGCTAGGCGAAGCAGCAGCGAACGTGGCAGTATTTTAACTTTGTTTTAAATGGCTAATCTGTTGTTTGGTGTGTGTTGTTTCTTTGTATCTTTTGCAGATGGAGTCTAGATCTGGAGCTGGTAAGAAAAGAAAGGGAGCTGCAACTACTTCCAAGACCGTGCCGATTCAATTCGACCAAGACAAGTTTGTAGGCCCGAAACAAGCGGCACGGTACATCGCTTTAGAGAAGCGAAAAATACTTCCTGAGAAGCGTTTTCTGATCAACCCACAAGGCACTTACAGAACTTTCGCCGGGTTGATCGACGCCAAGAACTGGGATAGGTTGATAAGTCCCTTGGAGCATTACGACATTGCTACAGTGCGGGAGTTTTATGCTAACGCACTGCCCGACGACGACGAGCCCTTCACTTGGGTTTCTAGAGTTGCCGGGCGTACTATTCCTTTTGACCGGGATGCGATCAACCGAATCCTAGGGGAACCGCTCCAGCTGGGAGTTGATCAGAGAGACCAGTACCACACCGACCTCAGGCTTCACAGAGATGTCCCTGCCATTACCGCCGACCTGCTTTTACCTGGGAAATCGGTTGAGCCAAACCCATCTGGGGTTCCTGTGAGATATCACCGGGAGGACATGACTCCCATGGCTCAGCTGATCCTACTCTTGGTTTTGACCAACATCCAGCCCAAATCACACACTTCTACTGTGCCGATCCCAGTGGCACATTTAGTCCATTCCATCCTCACAAATGTTGAGATTGATGTGGCGAGGATAATCGCCAATGAGCTGAAGACCGTCGTCGAGAGCGGGCTTAAGTCTGGGGCTCGTGTTAATTGTCCCTTGGCTTTCCCGTGTTTGATTATGAGCTTATGTGTTCAGGCTAGGGTGAGACTTCCGTCTCGTTGGCAGGTTCGAATCCCGGCACCGATCGATGATAGGTATGTGGCTAAGTATTGTAGAGCTAAGACTACTGGTGGCAGTGCAGCCTCAGGAAGTACTCGGGCTGCTGATGGTCCTAGTGCTTCTTCTCCCGGACTTGATCCGTACCTGCGGGCTGTTTGTGACTACAGTTTTGAGTGGATGGCAGCATCCCAACGAGCTATGATTGATATGCACAGCAGTATGCAGAGGTTGGAGCTGCAAGGTAATGACCCCTCCGGTGCTCGAGCATTGTTAGCGCGTGAGCAGTTTATGCTTAACGCTAATTGGCCTGTGGACAGGCCAATCTATGGTGAGGGGGTGGACGCTGAAGCTGAGAATGATGATGATGTTGATGATGAGGCTACCGGTTCTGAGGCCGGTAGCGAGGAGGAGTCCTGAGCCCTTTGTGGGTTAAGTTTTTGTACTTTTTCAGTTTTTATGTCATTTTTATTTGTATTTTTGAATTTTGTATTTTGACCATGGGTTGTACTATTGGGGTGTTTTGTCCCCCACGAACAAATTTTTATTTTCAGTTAATGTTATTTATTTTTGTTTTTAATTTGGTGTGTTTAATAAATTTTTGGTTGATTGAGTGGCAAACCCTTCTAGATTGGTTGCTCCTCAAGAAGTACCCAATGAAGGTGCATCCGAGCTTGGATGGCAATGATAAGAATTGACAAGTGAATGAAGCTAAGGTACATGGTTACCGTCGGCTAGAATTTTAGAATGCATTAGGAACTTTACTCTTTTTGGTAAATTGAATATTGTCTTTTTGCAACATAATTGAATGAATGCTTCATCTAGAACTTAAAACCACAAATTGTGAGGAAACCTCCATTGTTCACTTAAATGCTGGATTCTAATAAGTTTTGTTGATTCATGTGATTCATGCTTTGTCTTTTATTATTGTGAAATTGTGGAAGCAATTAGAAATGATCAAGGCACTTGTTTTCTTTCGAGCACAACTACATCCAAAAACAACTTACCTGTGAGCAGAGAGAGTATTTGTTAACCCCTTTGAGCCTAAACAGTTGAATCTCGGCTTGAAATAAAGCGAGATCTCAAAAATCTTTAAGTTTAAGTTCCTAGGTATTATTTTATTCGAACCGTTGGGAACTTGTATATGCGAATTTCGCTTGTGTTTGAGCCGTTTATCCAATTTCGGAGAAACCGTTTCTTAAAGCAAATCCTCTTGTCCTTCAAGAGGCATACTTTGCTTGAGGACAAGCAAGAATCTAGTTGGGGAGAGTTGTTAGATGCCCAAAAGTGCTTATTTGAGCTATCATATGTGGGCATCTTTCACTCTTTTTCCTTGCTAAAATTGTCAAAATCACATTTGTTTTACATGGAATGCGTTACATTGATAAACAAGCTTGGTGCCTTTGATGTGTGTGTTATTGTGCAGGAAAGGCATGAATTAATTGATAATAAAGACACAAAAGAATTGGCAAAGGAACCAAAGAATAGGAGCATTTCATCTGCCTGCTCGCTAGGCGAGGCTGCGGCGAAGAATGGGTTCGCTAGGCGAGCTCCTGGCGAACAACTCCAGTAAATTAGCAAATTAATTCGCTAGGCGAGCTCAGGGCGAAGTTTGCAGCGAATTCATTCTGTTTTGGTGAAAAGTGCAGCCAACACTCACTCGCTAGGCGAGGCTCTAGCGAGCATTCCAGTAGCAAAACCTCTCAACCTCGCTGGGGCGAAGGTTGAAGCGTGTCCTTCGCTAGGCGAAGGTATGTTCGCTAGGCGAACATGACAGTTCAGCAGGCCCTGTTTGCTCTGGGCGCAGGGGCTTTTTGTGCTCATATTTGACCTTCGCTAGGCGAGCCATTCTGCTCGCCTAGCGAACATGACAGTTCTGCACATGTCTATAAGTAGCAGGTGCCACTTTTGGGCACCATACCTCATTTTTACCAACTTTTCCATTTTTTGTACTTTCTTCTAGATATTTTACAGCATTGTTTTGTGGGAGCTTTTATGCCCTAATTTCATTTCTCTTCATCTAGCAACCATCTTCCACAAAAAGAAGGTGGATTCCCATCCAACTTCGATTATCCGACTTGGATGTTGATCAACCTTCTTTCCTTACTTGCCGACCAAGCTACCATGAAAATGAGTAGCTAAGTCATCCATTTGTCAAGGTTAGATGTAGGTGATTTCTAGCTTTGTGTGTAAATGTAAGGATCCTCATATGTAAACTCTTTAATGGTAAATATATGATGAAAACTTTGTTTCTATTTAAAACTATTTGTGTTGGTATTTGATCGAGAGATGTTTACCGATTCTTGACCTAGGTTTTCATCCAAACTTGTTTGTTAGCTAGAGATAGTAACGAATGATTTTGTTCACCATAAGGTTGAACCAAAAAGTTGTCATTTTGATAGATTGTGTTCGAGAGAAACAATGGATCAAAATAGCAAAACTCACAATGGGTGTTCGAGAGAAACGCATTGAGAGGACCTTGTGAAATTATTTATCATCTAAAGGAGTTTATAATATTGTTGACCGAGCAAATACATGCAAAGTGATCATTGAAACCTAACTTTGACAATATTTCTCATATTAATCAAAACATAACTTTTACCGCAATTAATTACTTTGTATGCAAGATAACTTGATTAAAACCAAAACCCTATTGTTACATTAAGTTAAGATTAATTCAACCATTGAACGGCAGTGATATCTTACAATCTCTGTGGATACGATAACAAAAACCCGACACGAAATATACATTTCAACAATCCCTCCAAACATTTGAGTTGGGAATGTGTGATGGATCTGAAAAGAAAGTCAAAAGCATAGCCTTCATGTCAAACTCTGAAGATAAAGAGTAAGAAAGCGGTCAAGATACTGATGAAGATCTGGAAAATGATGTAGCATTACTAGGGAGACAGTTCAACAAACTCCTGAAAAAGATGGATGTAAGGTCTAAGTCTAATGTCAAGAACATCTCATCTGACATCAGTAGGTCCAATGATGCTGGAAGAAGAACAAGATCTGATGAAAAGTCCAAACAAGGAAAAGGAGTTCAGTGCTGAATGTGGGACCTACCTCAAGAAACAGAAGAAGAGTCTTGCTGCTACTTGGTCTGATGAAAGTGAAACAGAAGGAGAGTCTGTCAATCTTGTGACTGCCTTGACTGGAAGATGGGGTTCTGATAAAGACTCAAGTGATGATGAAGTAACCTTTGATGAGTTAGCCGCTACCTACAGAAAGTTGTGTTACAGAAGTGAAGAAGTGTGTCAATAAGTGGAAAGTCAGAAGAAATTGATAACACAACTGGAGGATGAGAAGACAGAACACTTGGAAACCATCTCTAAGTTGAAGATTGAAGCAGTGTTCTTGAACTCCAAACTGGATGAGATGACAAGGTATGTCAGAATGCTAAACAATGGATCTGACACCTTAGACAAAATTCTCCAGACTGGAAAAATGGCAGGAGACAAGTCTGGCCTTGGGTTCAATGAATCCAAACCTGAGTGTAGGCACACTGGTAGCAAACCAAAGATGTCACATCATGTGTCACAACATCATAAGGAAAGACAACATAAAGGAAAACACCAAAGATGGAGATGTCATTATTGTGGAAAATTTGGCCACATAAAACCATTATGCTTTAAGTTGTATGGCTATCCTATACCTTCTCATCAACAACCTAGACCTAAACACCACATCCCTATCAACAGAAAACAGTGGGTTCCTAGGACTGGTGCTACTAACCTGATAGCTCACACTTCCTTCAGAGTTTCAGCCAAAGAAGACTGGTATTTTGACAGTGGATGCTCCAGACACATGACTGGAAGCAAAAACCTGCTAATTGACCTTCATCCTCATGCCAACAGCTATGTAACCTTTGGTGATGGAGCAAAGGGTGAAATCAAGGGGATTGGAAAGCTAAACTTCCCCAGAGTCCCTAACCTTGACAATTTGCTACTTGTTAAAGGACTGACTGCAAACCTAATCAGCATCAGTCAATTGTGTGACCAAGGTCTAAATGTAAACTTCATAAAAACTGAATGTCTGATTACTAATAAAGAAAATGAAGTGATCATGAAAGGAGTCAGGTCTAAGGATAACTTTTATATGTGGAGTTCTCAAGAAACTGGTTTTTCATCAATGTGTATTCTAGCCAAAGAAGAAGAAGTGAAGCTATGGCATCAAAAATTGGGCCATCTGCATCTTAAAGGAATGAAGAGGACTATATCTGTTGAAGCTGTCAGAGGAATTACAAACTTAAAGATTGATGAAGGAAGAGTTTGTGGGGAGTGTCAGATTGGAAAACAGACAAAGATGTCACATCAGAAGATCAAACATGACACCACTTCCAGAGTGTTGGAACTTCTCCACATGGACTTGATGGGACCTATGCAGGTGGAAAGTCATGGTGGGAAAAAGTATGCTTATGTGGTGGTGGATGACTTCTCCAGATGCACCTGGGTCAATTTTATAAGGGAAAAATCTGATGTATTTGAGGTATTCAAAGATCTTTGCATAAGACTTCAAAGAGAAAAAGAAAGTCAGGTTATCAAAATCAGAAGTGATCATGGGGAAGAATTTGAGAACAGTAAATTTGCTGGATTATGTTCATCTGAAGGAATTAGTCATGAGTTCTCATCTCCCATTACCCCTAAGCAAAATGGTGTGGTAGAAAGGAAAAATAGAACTCTCCAAGAATCTGCCAGAGCTATGATTCATGCTAAGAAATTGCCCTACCACTTCTGAGATGAAGCTATGAACATAGCCTGCTATGTTCACAACAGAGTAACCTTGAAGAAAGGAACTCCGACTACTTTATATGAAGTCTGGAAAGGAAGAAGACCTACTGTCAAATACTTCCATGTGTTTGGTAGTAAATGTTATATCATGACTGACCGTGAAAAAAGAAGGAAGATGGATCCCAAGATTGATGAAGGAATATTTATGGGTTACTCAACAAACAGCAGAACATTTAGGGTCTTTAATTCTAGAACAAAAATAATGATGGAATCTATCAATGTGGTGGTTGATGATCAACAGACTGATGTCACAGACGATGTTGAGACATCTCTAAATGATGCCCAGCTGAGTTCCCAGACAAAAGTAATGAGAGTAAACATACTCAAGCTGAACCTGAAGCTGACAAAATTAATAAGGGACCCTCTATCAGAATTCAGAAGGATCATCCTAAAGATCTCATTATAGGAGACCCAAATACAGGGGTCACAACTAGATCAAGGGAAGTGATCTCACATGGCTGTTTTGTGTCCAAGATTGAGCCCAGGAATGTCAAGGAAGCCTTAACTGATGAATTCTGGATCAATGCCATGCAGGAAGAGTTAGGCCAGTTCAAGAGAAATGAAGTATGGGAACTGGTTCCAAGACCTGAAGGAATAAATTTTATTGGAACAAAGTGGGTTTACAAGAATAAATCTGATGAACAAGGGGTGGTTACTAAAAATAAAGCAAGATTGGTAGCACAAGGATACACTCAAGTTGAAGGAGTTGAATTTGATGAAACATTTGCCCCTGTAGCTCGCCTTGAGTCCATTAGACTATTGCTTGGAGTGGCGTGTATTATGAAGTTTAAACTGTTCCAAATGGATGTAAAAAGTTCCTTCTTGAATGGTTACTTAAATGAGGAAGTGTATGTTGAACAATCTAAAGCGTTTACAGATCCAAATCTTCCAAAGCATGTGTATAAGTTAAGGAAAGCCCTCTATGGTTTGAAACAAGCTCCTAGGGCTTGGTATGATAGACTCACAGTGTTTCTCATTGACAATGGATACAGGAAGGGAGGCATTGATAAGACCTTATTTGTTAAAAATGAAGGAGGAAAACTCATGGTGGTTCAGATATATGTGGATGATATTGTGTTTGGAGGGATGTCAAATCAGATGGTCAAACATTTTGTTAAACAAATGCAGTCTGAATTTGAAATGAGCCTTGTTGGAGAGCTGGCCTATTTTCTTGGGCTACAAGTCAAGTAGATGGAAGATTCTATCTTTCTATCTCAAAGCAAATATGCCAAGAATAGTGTTAAGAAGTTTGGCATAGAGAATGCAAGTCATAAAAGGACACCTGCCCCTACTCATCTGAAAGTCTCTAAAGATGAAAATGGTGTTAGTGTAGACCAAAGCCTCTACACAAGCATGATAGAGAGTCTGCTATATCTCACAGCAAGCAGACCTGACATTGCTTTTGCTGTAGGTGTTTGTGCTAGATATCAAGCTGAACCAAAAGTCAGTCACATAAACCAAGTGAAAAGGATACTGAAATATGTCAATGGCACCAGTGACTATGGGATGTTGTACACTCATGGATCTGGATATATGCTGACTGGATACAGTGATGCTGATTGGGTTGGAAGTGCTGATGATAGGAAAAGCACATCAGGAGGATGCTTCTTCTTGGGGAACAACTTAATATCATGGTTTAGTAAGAAACAAAATTGTGTGTCTCTGTCCACTGCTGAAGCTGAATACATAGCAGCTGGAAGTAGTTGTTCTCAACTGGTTTGGATGAAACAGATGCTGACTGAATACAATGTCACGTAAGATGTCATGACATTGTACTATGACAACCTGAGTGCTATAAATATTTCTAAGAATCCTATTCAGCACAGCAGGACAAAACATATTGATATTTGTCATCATTTTATCAGAGAACTAGTGGAAGATAAAATCATAGTCCTAGAGCATGTTGCTACTGAAATGCAGATAGCTGATATCTTTACAAAGGCCTTGGATGCAAATCAATTTGAATCTCTAAGAGGGAAATTAGGGATTTGTATTTATGAGAATTTGTAGCAATTAATTTGGATTGGAAAAGGTAAAATTATTGTCTGCCTACTTAGAATAAAGTGCCCCATTTATGGTAAATCATCACCTAGTATTGGAAATTCCATCTATTACCTTTTCACACGCAACCTCTACTCAAACATTTCCAACTTCCTACATCTTCCTCAAACTTCTCTGCTAGGGCAACTGAAACCTTTCCACAAAAACAACAAGATGTCACAACATCCAACTCCATCTGGTTCTAAAACTACCAAACCTACTCACAAGGATAGAACGCCTTTTATGGACTTTCTTGATGAAGATATTTTAGACGTGATTCCCCTGTATGTCATTCCAGGCGAAGCTCCTGAATCCAACCATCCCATGGATGCATCTGCCACTGCATGCCCTACTCAAGGTAACAGTTCTAATATCCCTTCCAGCTCTACACATACTCCTAGTTCTAAGGACGACATGCATCACACTGATCGTGTCATAAGAAACCTAGTCACTAGGATTCTCAATGAAGGACATTCTGTAAAGGGAGTTTCTATTCCTCTATCAAGAAGGGACCCCTCTCCTGAGGTTGGACCTCATAATGAGAAGGATGATGATTCCTCTAGGTCTGAAAAAGATATGGCTGCTGAAGGTTTGTGCTCTTTAGGGAAAACTTTGTCTGGTAAGAAATCTGTGGCATCACCTACTGCCAATGCTTCAAAGTCTAAGAAGCATGATTCTGCAAAGAAGGCGATTGACCTAGAAGTTGATAGTTTGGATGATCAAGATGATAGCTTGCTTCATCACTTGAAGCCTAGTGTGGCTAAGAGGATGAAGACTAGAAAGGGTAGGTCTGTGGCTGAAATGATGTCAGCCAAAACTGCTAAGAAGACTACTGGTGTAGGCCCCTCAAAATCTTGGAGCAAAATTGAGGTGAAGAAGAGGAAATAGTGAGAGAAATTTCTGAGTCAGATGAAGATGTTGAAGAAGATGTCCCTGACATCTCCCCTGTCAAGAGGACAACTGTTAGGAAGTCCCTTATAAAAGTTATTGTTGTACACCTGGACAATATTTCTTTCCATCTTGAAGATGGAGCAGCAAAATGGAAGTTTGTAATCCAAAGAAGGGTGAAGGTGGAGAGAGAATTAGGCAAGGATGTTGTGGAGGTCAAAGAGGTCATGGACCTGATTAAAACTATTGGATTAATGAAAAATGTTGCTGGGTTATCTCGGTGTTATGAAGGACTGGTTAAAGAATTTGTGGTCAACATTCTTGAAGACACTGCTGATAAAAACAGCAAGGAGTTTTGTAAAGTGTTTGTAAGAGGGAAATGTATCACATTCTCTCCAACTGTGATTAATAAGTTTCTAGGAAGAGGTACAAAAGGTGCATGTGAACTGGAAGCCACAGACAATGAGGTCTGTAGGGAAATTACTGCAAAACAGGTAAAGGAGTGGCCTAGCAAGAAGCATCTCCCAGCTGGGTAGCTGACTGTGAAATATGCTATATTGCACAAGATAGGGTCAGCAAATTGGGTGCCTACCAACCACATCTCTACAATCTCAAATGCCCTTGGAAGGTTCATCTTTTCTGTTGGAACCAAGCTGAAATTTGATTATGGTAGATTTATGTTTGAACAAATTGTCAAACATGCTTCTACAAATGCAGTAAAGCTGCCCGTAGCTTTTCCCTCAATGATTTGTGAGATTATCCTGAGCCAGCACCCTGGAATTCTGAGCATAAATGATGTTCCTAGTAGAAGAAAACCTCCTCTATCAGTTCACTACAAATTGTTTGAAGGCAGCCATGTCGAAGACATTGTCATGACATCTGCTGTGAAAAAGCCAGCCTCAAAAGGTGGGCTTATTGCTGAGCTGAAAGAAACTTATAAAGAATTGGATATAGGAATCGGGTAGCAACAGCCAGGAAGGAAGCTTTGGAGGCTCTGATTGAAAGCTTGGAGCAAGCTGATAGAGAGAATGTTGGAAAGGCCAAGGAAACAGAAGCCCAAACCTCTAGTGAGAGGTCTGAATTTAAAGATGAAACAAGTGGCAGTTCTGGTTCTGATGCTGATAAAGATGCAAGTTCCTCTGACTAGTTTTTTTGAAGTTGTCCCCCACTCTCCTGATGGTGTGCTGTGATGGGTGTTCTATTTTTTTGGCAGTTATGTTCTACTATTTTAATATGTATTTTTCTGGTTTGATGGATTTTACCTCAGCTTATATAGTTGTGTGTGTTCTGGGATCTGTAACACTTAACAATCTGCTTTGACATTCTGTGTGACATTCTGTTTGTTTGGCTAAATAGACATTTATTTTGTCTCTTTGGTCTCTTTTGGCTAAAAAGGGGGAGAAGTAGCTAAAGTATATACAGATGATGTTACAGATGATGTTGCAGATAATCTGTTTACTACAGGTGATGTTGAAGGTGATGTTATATGGGGAGGTATATGTTACAGGTGATGTTAAGAGGAGAAGTGTTCTGTCTGTGTTGAGCAGACTAGTGCTAACTAGAGGGGGAGGTGGAGCACAAGCGCATGTGTGTTTAATTGTGTTTACTAGTTGCTATCTTACCTAGTAATGTGTGTTTTATTACTTCTGCTAAACTGATACTGTGATTATTCTCTTGTGAAACAAATGATATGATGTATGTTTTAGCCAAAATTTGCCAAGTGTTGTCTTGACATGAGATAACAGGTTTCTGCAGGGTGTTTAAAATATGTCTGTGCAGGAATTTGCTGAGATGTCAGACCCGATGTCAAGACATCTGTATACAAAACATTCAGTCTGAATGTTATGTATTTTGTGATTGCGCTTTTTATGCTAATCTATTTGTGATTGATGTGAAGAATGAACGCGCCATTCAATCAGTATTAAAACCAGATTGATTTATTTTCCAACAAGATATGATCAACTGTCATAAGAAGATACGAATGGAAAATAGTTTTAGGGTTTTATGATGTCCAAGCGCAGTCAAACACTTCTATATAAAGGGCACGGAAAACCTGGTTTTTACACACAAGAAATAACGAACGAAATAGTGAGAGAGAATAAGGGCTTTAGTCTTGTGTGAGCGTGTGTATTGTGAGCCATTCATTCATCCATTGATGATTGAATTGGACTGACTTTTGAGTTGTAATTTGTCCACTCTAAGCTTTGAAGCATGAGTGTGCGTTTACTTGGTTGAAGCTTTTAAGCAAGATCAAGTATGTGTTCTTGAAGAGTGTCTTCTTTCTTTGTAATATTTGTTTTTACATCACTGTTGTGATTGAGGGGGAGTGAGTATGATCTCTTATCTAAGAGTTCTTAGATAGAAGTCACACGGGTAGAGATTAGGTGAAAAGACTGTAACTTGAAGTTGTTTAATGAGAGTCTTTGAACTAATTCTGTTTAGTGGATTTCCTTCCTGGCTTGGTAGCCCCCAGACGTAGGTGAGTTTGCACTGATCTGGGTTAACAATTGCTTGTGTCACTTTACTATTGTTCTTTATCTTTTATCCTATTTATATTGTTCAAATATTAGTATCGTGACATTACCTTCGACATCTCATATCTGATACCAGAATTTCCCTTAGTAAGTTGGCATAGCAAGAAACATGTTTTCGTTGCTTTGTCAACTGCTGAGGTGGAATACGTAGCGGTCGGTAGTTGTTGTGCTTTAATTTTATGGCTCAAATAACAACTACTCAATTTTGATATTAAACTACAACATATTTCCATTATGTGCGACAACACTAGTGCTATTAATCTAACCAAAAATCTGGTGCTACACTCTCGCACGAAGTATATTGAGATCCGTCACCACTTCCTACGTGACCTTGTTGAGAAAGGATACATCGTATTTGAGCATGTTGATAGCAAAATCAACTTACGAATATCTTTACAAAATCTCTTGTGACCGAACCATTTTTCAACATGCGAAGGGAATTGGGGATACTTGATATCTCAAATCTTGCCTAAATATGCTTTACTGCATGCACTTTATATACTTTTGCTCTAAATTTCCTTAGAAGTTCAATTACGTAAGAGTGCACCTGTCATCAATTCATTACCGAGGTAATATTGTTCCATTTTCCTTTTTCCCTTTTGTAAGCATGCTTTTACATTTGCATGTTGTTTATGTTCCAAATGATTGATATTCTTGATGTATGAAATAATACATCATTGTTCACTTCCAAATTTTTTGTTGTTGATGTATGTAAATTTATATGCTTATAGTGACTTTGTGCTATTCTATTTTCATGCTTGAAATATTCTCTTGGTGCATTGGATTGTTATCTATTCTTGCATGAAATATGGTTGAATGTGTTATAATGTTAGAAAAATTCTCGTTGTGTGTCATTGTTATGACAACATATCTGTTTTTGGTTTGAGTGGTGGTAAATCTATATATCGCCTTACTAGAGCACATGGGTGTGCAATATTTTGGGAGCACCAAAGGCACATGTCACGTAATCATGTCTCTTTTGTAGAAACTCAAGAGTTTTTTTATTACATTGTATCTTTCATCTTTCAAGTTTGTGTTATGTTATTTGGCATAAGTTATGGCAATCATGTTATATTATTGTTTTATATGCTTTTATTTATGTTTAGGCATTCTTTTCCAATATGTACATCATTCTATGTGAGTGATGTGGTATTGATGTTCTTATCTTTGCAAACCGCATATGTGTGTTATATTAGTTTATGTGTGATTTAAGATACTTCTCATGGATTGCTTTCTTCTTTTTTATGTTGTCAAAGAGGGAGAAGCTAGATGAAGTTGGGATGCATACATTCAGGGGAAACCTTTCATTGAAAACACGAAATACGTTGTCTCAAGTTTTGCCATCACCAAAAGGGGTAGTATATGAGTGTCACTTTCTATTAGATGTGTTTTTCATGATGTCAAAACTAGGATATTTTAGTGTTAATGGATATTGGACGATATCCTCTAATTCTCAATGTACATCATAGAATTAGGAAGCATAAAAGCATTTGGAAACAAGTTGGAAAAGGTTCCATGCATAAAAAATGCATAAAAAATAATTTTGTAAAAAAAATGAACTATAGGTCGACACATAGAAGAATTTTTTCTATGTGTCAACACATCCTTTGTAGATGTCGACTCATTTACTGAATTATTAAAGTTTGTAGGCTTTATCAGATGTGCCGCCTCTATAGGTTGACACATAGGCAGCACCTGACCTTTACAGGTCGATGCATGACCTATACAGGTCGACCTATGCATCGAACAAGTCGGAACATGGCTTTCACAGGTCTACCTATGCAATGAAATTTTCCAAAAATTTACAATTTTCTTATATCTTTTGCATTCCTTTTGCCTTCAAACTTTTATGCATATAATTGCTCCATACATGCATCATTTTCTGGCAAGGTTTCTAGAGTGAAAAACCTATACGAAACTAGGATTTTAAAGCATTGTTATCATCTTTAACCTTTTTCTATGCATACACATAATCAAACTACACATAATCATGTTTTCATTGGATGCCATCTAGATTAGGATTGATAACGTCCAATTTAGGTTTATTGTATTGTAAATTGGGTTGAGAACTTTGAGGGTTTCAAATCAGATAATCGAGATGGGATTTTCCTTTAAGATCTTTTAGGGTTTTAAGGTTTTGGACAAGGTTACACAATTCGAATTCAATTGAGTGAATTCTTTGAAGAATGAGAGGTTCTTGCAAAGGAGTAGCGTAGGACGGTGGATCACATTGGTAAATCTTGGGTTTCAACAAGTGTGCGTTTGGGATTCGATCAAGTGAAAGCTTTGAAGAACAAGGGTTTTCTTGCAAAGAAGTAGCGTAAGACAGTGAATCAAAGCGGAATTGTTGGTTACTTGATCAATGGAAGAGAAGATGTCAGAATCAACACCAAACTTAGGATTTGTAGGGTTGGTTTGCTACATATCTCTTGTATTCATACATTTGCAAAGTAAGATATATTACACTATTTTAATTCGAATTCAAATTGCGGGAAGGCGTACCCATAGTGAGGTAGATTGGGGAACTTCCTAAACAAATCCTTGTGTACTCTCTCTCTCTCTCTCTCTCTCTCTCTCTCTCTCTCTTCATATCTCTTTTATTTTTGGTTTACAAATTATCGATTACATTGATTATTCGATCAAATTGTTTGGATAATAATTTTTTATTACCTTTTGAAATTAGTGTTATTGAGTTGATCACAATTCCTTAGGTTGTGATTGGTTTTTAATATCAACAATACCACATACAATTCCAAACAATAGTGATTGCACACTAAGTGTTCGACAAATTGCTCCAATTTATTTTTTGTGTGAATTATCATTGGAAGTGGACTTTACCTATTGATTTGAATTCAACTAGTTATGATTAGTTGTATTTGATCGATTTGTGAATCATTATCATACAGTTGTCACTACTACGCATATCTGAGCTTTTTGATAGCAGGTTCAGTTAGACGATTTTGATGCGAGATATTTTAACTTGCTTCCACGAGATAAATTTTTTTTAAATTTTTTTTGTAAATTTTTTTAACTCAGGATATATTCACCTCCCATAGATCTAAGCATATCGTCTTACACTCTTAAAAAGATAACTGCTCAAAACTCCTAATTTCAAGAAGAATCAAGAAACAACCAAAGGAACACTATAACTTCTATTAAGAACCTAGAAGTTTAAATGGGTAAAATAGAAAAATGGATAGTTGGGTCTCAAGTACAGGGTAACCTTCACAGTGCAACAATGACAAATCCAAGAGAACATAATAATGTAAATGTTGTGATGACAAGAATTAGGAAGACAACTGAGAGTTCCAAAGACAAATCACCTAAAGAAGACCATCTCTTAGAGGTATATATGCAAATAAAAGACCATCAAAAGAGACCTGAAGAGGTAGTTACACCAAAATTAGTTGAAAAGGAGCCAAGACTTGTCATCAGACTCCCATATCCCCAAAGAGCAAAGAAGAAGGACCAACATGAAATGAATTTTGAGAAATTCTTAGAAATGTTAAAAAAGCTTAAGATAAACATACCTTTTTCTAAGGCGCTGGAGAAAATGAATATATATGCCAAGTTCATGAAAGATATAATCTCCAAGAAACACACAACAAACATTGAACCTATACTTCTGACTGGTGCATGTAATGTTATGTTATAGGGTATGAAGATTCTTGTGAGAAAGAAAGATAGGGACACTTTCTCCATTCCTTGCACAATTGGAGATAGAAAATTTAAGAAAGAACTTATTGATTTGGGGGCTTGTATGAGCCTTATGCCTTTGTCCATGTAAATGAAGTTAGGCATTGGTACAATTCAAGATACTTGAACGATACTTCAGTTTGCAGACCACTCAGTGAGAAGTAGTTTGCAAAGAAGTGGTGAAATTGATGGATGCAAGCCTGATTTATCCTATATCTGACAGTTCATGGGTGAGCCCCGTGCATGTTTTTCCAAAGAAGGGAGGAACAACAATGAGAATGAATGAGAAAGATGAAATAATTCCTACTCGAAAAATAACTGGTTAGAGAGTGTGTATTGATTACAGAAGACTTATCACCACAACAAGGAAATATCATTTTCCTCTCCCCTTCATTAATCAAATGTTGGAGAGACTTGCTGGTCATGAGAACTATTGCTTTCTTGATGGGTACTCGGGATATTATCAAATTGTAGTAGCCCTAGAGGATCAAGAGAAAACAGTGTCCACATGCCCGTATGACATCTTTGCTTACAGAAGGGTGCCATTTGGGTTGTGCGATGCCCCTACAACAATTCAGAGATATATGACATCCATTTTCGCAGACATTCTTGAAAAGCACATAGAAGTGTTTATGGATGATTTTTCTACTTTTGGTTCTTCTTTTAATAACTGTTTAACTAACATGTCTTTTTTCTTAGAAAGGTGCTAACAAACAAACCTGATTCTAAATTGGGAGAAGTTCCATTTTATGGTACAATAAGGTATAATGCTAGGTCACAAAATTTCCTATAAGGGAATAGAAGTTGACAAAGAAAAACTGGAAGTAATAGCCAATATTCCACCTCTTGTGAATGAGAAAGGAATAATAAGTTTTCTTAGGGCATATTGGTTTCTATGCAGGTTCATAAGAGATTTTTCAAAAATAGCTAAACCTTTGACTAGTTTGCTTGTAAAAGACAAGCCTTTCACTTTTGACAAAGAATGTATGGTTGCATTTGAAACATAAAGAGTAAGTTAGTATTTGCACCTATAGTGATTGCCTCAGATTTTTCTCTCCCTTTTGAGATCATGTTTGATGCAAGTGATATTGCAGTAGGGGATATGCTGGGACAGAGAAGAGAAAAGCTTTTACATGTCATTTATCATGCCCGTCATGTTTTGAATCCTGCTCAGTTAAATTATGCAACTAACGAAAAGGAGTTATTAGTAGTTTTTATGCTTTTGACAAGTTCAGGCCTTACTTACTAGGCTATAAAATAATTGTGTATGCTGATAATGTTGCTTTGGAGTATTTGTTTGCCAAACAGGAATCAAAGCAAAGATTATTGAGATGGATATTGTTGCTTCAAGAGTGTGATATGTAGATCCGAGATAAAAAGGGATGTGAGAACATGTTGCTGATCACTTTTCCAAAATGTCCCGATTGAAGAAACAAAATAGAAACACCTAATTAAGGATAAGTTTGTTGATGAACGCATCCTAGCAATTACTGGTGTACCCTGGTTTACAGATTATGCAAGTTATTTGGAAGGCAGTGATATCCCTGATGATTTTGATTATAACAAAAAGAAAAAGTTTTTGCATGATTGCAAGTGGTATCTCTAGGATGATCCATTCCTTTACAAAAAGGGGGTAGGTGGATTAATTTGAAGGTGTGTCCTACAAGAAGAGCAAATGGATATTCTCAAGGCATTTTAGTGAAGATAGGACAACAACTAAAGTTCTCTAGTCAAGGTTGTATTGACCCACATTTTTTAAGGATGCCTTTTTTATTGTACAAGAATGTGACAAATGCCATTGGACAAGTGGAATTTCAAAGAGAAACCAAACCCGAAAATGCCATGTTGGAGGTGGAACTGTTGGATGTTTGGGGTATGGATTTCATGTGACCATTTCCACCATCATTTGATAAAAAATGCATCTTGGTGGCGGGGGACTATGTCTCTAAGTGGATAGAACGTGTGGCATTACCTACGAATGATGTTAAGGTGGTAGTGAATTTCCTTAAAGGAAATAACTTCGTAAGGTTTGGAGTTCCAAGAGCACTAATAAGCGATGAAGGTACACATTTCCTGAATCGACTAATGGAAAATTTGCTTTGAAAATACCTTATGAAGCATAAGATTGCTATCCTACACCAATCTCAGACAAGTGGAAAGGTGGAAGTATATAACTAGCAAATTTTTTTATTTTATAGAAAAGACCGTGAGTGCTTCCAAATAATATTGGGCAACAAAGCTGGATGATGCACTATGGACATACATAATTGCTTTCAAAACACCCATAGGTATGTCTCATTCTCAGTTATTTTATGGAAAAGCATGTCATTTACCTTTAGAACTAGAACACAAAACATTGCGGGCCTCAAAATTCCCAAACTATGATCTCTCAAAAGCGGGTGAATCCATAATTCTTCAGCTCTATGAGTTAAAAGAATTTAAGAATCAAGCTTACGAGAATGCCAAGATTTATAAGGAACAAACTAAAAAATGGCATGATCAAAAAATTCAGAAAAATGATTTTTGGTTGAAGTTGATTCCTAGAAAGCTGAAGTCTAAATGGTATGGCTCGTACACTATAAATAAAGTTTTCCCACATTGAGCAATAGAGCTGAGGAATCAGAACAATGGGGACACTTTTAAGGTCAATGGGCAGAGATTAAAACCCTACCACCAAGGACAAGAAAGTAGCATGGTGGAAGAGGTTTGTTTCACACCACCCTATACTGGTCATACGTCGATCTATGGAAGTTAAAAAGTGTTGCTTGGGAGGCAACCCAAGGGAGGTAATTATAGTTTACATTCTGTTGTGTGATTTATTTTCAAGTTTTTTCTTGTATTTTTCATCTGCCTTACTTCAACAGGCCAAGCCAGGACTGGAAAAATGTCAAAAGAATGACAAGTCAAAAAGAAAAAGATATTTTTTTCCTTGCTGCCGATACACATATGACCTCCCACATACACGTATGGGAATGTCACTTTTCCTATGTCCCAAGCCATATGTGTATGCGTCCCCTAATATGCGTATGAAAATGAATTTTCTTATGTATCTGGTCATACACATATAGGCCCATCCTATACGTGTTTGAGGTATATGAAAAGGCGCGAAGAGTTCAGAAAGTAAGGCCATACGCGTATGGCTAGGTGATAAGTGTATGCAACAACCACCTAAGCTCATATGCATATGCATACATGACATGGTTTTTTAACTAAAATTCGCCTATGCCCATATGCATATGGGGACCTTAATACGCGTATGGCCCTACCATGCTGCGTACAATAAGCATATATAACGTATGGGCAACTATATATATTTTTTATGCCATTTTTTCTCACCTAGCCCCATACGCACTGACCTCCAATCTAAAAATTTTCTCTGTAATTTTCATCTTTTTCTTCGAGTTTTCTCCTTTTTACTTGAAAATCTCAAACATTATCATCAAATATGGACTATTTTTATTGTTATTCCTTCAATTCTCCAAGATTCATCTCTACTGAGCATCAAGAGAGGTTCAAAAATTTGGCATATCGTAAAATCATTTCGGAGAGATCATTCCATTCGAGCCCAAATGAACACCCTAAGATTTACAGCGTGTTGAAAAAGCACAAATTCACTTATTTGAATAGTCAGATCCAACTTGTGGCTAAGGATCTAGTATTGGAATTCTACGCAAATGTGTATTAACCCCCTTATGAGAACACCGCTACAGAGCCTGAATTGGTATCATCGGTCATGGAAAAAGAAATTGTTATGATTGGAAGACGATGAACAAGCTAATGAAGATGAAGCCCATAAAGCCTAATTGTTAGTATCTATTGTAGAGAACATATTCTCGATCAGGATGGTCGTACAGAGCGATGTTGGACTTCTTAGTACTACAGGGTAAAGATTGGCAATCGTCATCTAACCTTACTCTAAGAAAGATTGCAATTGTTGATCTTGATATGGTACCGAAAGCGTAAACCTATTTCTTCATCATAACCATAACTCAAACCAGAGAGGCTCTGACGTTATCACTATGAGAGATCTGAGACTGTATTTGATCCTTACCCGACAACCAATTAACATTGAGCATATCATTTTTACTGACATTGATGAGATATCTTAGAGTACGACGAAGAAGCCTCTGGGACATGCTATTGTGATCCTCCTGCTTAGTAGGAAAGCGGGAGTAAAGGACTTCATAAGTAGATGGATGGTACATCCTTCACAGAAATTGGATGTTGCATGGATAGCTAACCACCCTAAGAAGGTTTCACATACACAGGGTATTATAGACATAGAGGAGAGACCAACAAATTCAGCAGGGATGAGTGCACCTCTGACACATGACATATCTCAGAGAGTGCCTCTCACTGAAAAGGGTTCTCTGGTGCACAGGGATCATATGATCATGTTCTGCTTCATGCATGACTTCTATGCGCATACTAGCTTACCAAGCCGCTACATCACTCATAAGGTGGACACTTGGGCAGCGACTCAACACTTTAGAGATTGTTTTTCTGGGGACCCTCCAAATCCTTTCTTCGGTCGCTATCCGTATCCTGGGATTGAGACTACAATCCAGCTAGGATGACCCTTTCAACAACAACCTCAGAAGAGCCCTTGCTCTTAGTCGATTCCTCGGTAGCACTAGAGTCCATTCTTGAGTCCAGGACTGAGGAGGTTGACTCAGCAGGGACAAATGTCCCTTCTTTCCATATTTGTGCACCCGACTGACATGATCAACTTTGATAAGCACATGAAGGATAGGGGCAGAGAGGACGAGGATTAGTTTTCTTGATTTTTGTTTCATTTTTCTTTCCTTTTTGTTATTTATTTTTGATGTTTTGTTATTTTAGTCATTTTGATTCCATTGTATTTTCCCAAACTTTTATTTGAATATTATATCAGCAGTTATTTCATTTAATTCAATTCATGTTTTTTTAATTTAAGTGATGATTGCTAGCTTGGGTGGTTGGAACGAATGAACTAGATGAAAAGCTTATATGCTCTATACATGTCAAAACTCCTAAATTTTGATATCTTTGAAATGATTTGATGTCGTTCTTTGAGGCACGTTGTTTGTTTTCAACCCTGAGCCTTTCTAGCCATCCCACATATTGTACCTATCTTTTGTTCACCCCCGTTTGAGCCTGTATTTTTTGTAAATACCACATTATTAACCCATGGCCCAAACACTTCTCCATCATGTTCAAATTTATTGTGTTGATTTCTATGATTTGTGTTCCATTCTAAGTTTGGGGTTGCTGTTGGAATAATAACCTTTAAGTTTGGGGTAGTTGTGTAGCATCGGTAAAAGTTGAGTGCACCTGGAAAAGAAAGAGAGAAAATTTGGAAAAAAAAAAACAACTCATATGAAAAAAAGAGCAGAAAATTATCATCAAAGCACTCACTAGAAGAAGAATGCAATGAGATACCAAGAAACAAAGAAAAATCCAAAAAGCTAAGTAGGCTATGATGGCTAACCATAAAAAGGAAAGTACAATAAGAATTCCAACAGTGATACATTAGAATGAACACAGTGAGGAGAGTGATCGTAGTGACCTTGAACCTTCAGCCTACTCATTCATATAACCATCCCACCTTAACCATACCCCGTTACAACCATGAAAGACCTCAGGAAGTGTGTGTATTGTGTCTCTGGTAATAGAAATAGGGTTTATTCAAGCATATTATGATATTGTGTACTTTGAATATTGAGTGTAAAACACATAACCACCCGAGAGACTTAGTGAGAGTGTGAATTTATCTGACAAGTGAAGCTGTACCATCAAGTGTAGGTGTGGCATATAAATCGACCTTGGTAATCAAGCCAACCTGAAGGTAGCAACAAAAGAGAACCATGGAAGATCTCAGAGGCATGGTGGTATTTTATGTTTTTATGTTTATTTGAGGGTGGCATGATTTTTTATGCTAAAAGTTGCTTGAGGGCAAGCAACAAACTAAGTTTGGGGTTGTGATCAGTCATCATTTATCTTAGAATTATCATCACTTAGACGTCAAAAACATGTGAATTACTATTAGTTGTGTGATAGTTTAGGTATGTTTTTAGTTAATTTTCATCGTGTCTTTATCTGTTGTGGTTTGATTGTTTCTTGGTTATTTTATGTGCTTGGGGTATCTTTTCATTTGTTTACAGGTACGAAGAGACAAAGGAAAAATGATAAGAGTGAAATCCAGGCTAGAATGCATGATCAGAAGAAAACAAAAGAGAAAATTGCATGTCAACTGCCGATATGCGTATGAGGGTGTCATATACGTATGACCATTCATCACCACCTTCCATCATACACGTAAGAATAAAGGAGGCATGAATAGAAGAAAAAAAAGATAAAATTGCATGCCAACTGCCCATATGCGTATGAGTGTGTCATACACGTATGGTCATCTAGATACTTCGAAGTCAGAAAATTCAACCACGATCCTATTCTAGTGAGCAAACACTTGTAGAGTGGGATCTCACAATCTTCAAAGGAACTGATCCTCTTTTTCATACCCACTAGGATAGTCAACCATTTTAGGGGATTACTGACCATGATTCTAATAGTATTTATGGAAAATTTAGTGTTCAAAGTAGAGGAATATCTCTCTATATTTGCATCCATCCAACCATGCTCTGTTGTACCTGATCAGTCTTAAAGATCCAAGCATGCCTTCACCACAGTGTCCCTGGGTTCATAATTATTAGTTCTTAGACAAAGTTAAATATAATCTTTAGTGTGCTTTCTTCTGTTCCAAATGGTTTATATTTCATGCTCGGTTAAGATAGGATGGGGCATCGAAACCTCAACATGATTTACCTCTCCATCGATGTTTGATAAGAGGGCTTCTAAATGAGTCAGTTGAAGAAGCCTCTTACTCTAAGGAACCCCCATATATCCTTTCTGAATCAGAATTATCAAATAAAGATATAATCTCTAGTTATGGTTGACCACGATCAAGACAAAGGAGGTGATAATCAAAAGATATTCCTATTCTCGAAGCAGAAAAAGTATCACTCTCTGGATCACTTGTTAGGTTAACTATATTATCATTCATCTTATCTAGAAAATGGAAAATGCTGAAAGAAAATCTGAATTAAGAAAGGTATCTAACTTTAAAATGTTAATAAAGAAGAGAATAGGAAGAAAAGAAAATACTTTAATCAATGCATTTTGAACCGCCTTAAAGAATTCTCTCAGGGAAGAAGGAACAATGGCGTTTTCAGGAAAACTGACCATAAGTTTTGAATGCCAAGGGTTGAAAAATATTTCCAAGCACTCAACTCCTCGTATTTATAGGCAACTGCAAATGAAGGATTCAAACCAGCTAGAAAAAGAAGTCACAAGATCAACAACTTGATTTCCCCTTAAAGATACACACAAATTTGAGTGCACTCAAGTACACTAAAAACAGTGTCATGCATCTAGTTACATCACCACACGTGTCAGAAGTAGGTTATGAAATGTTTCAATGATGGGATTATATTTAATGTCATTATTCCCCATTACTTTTTCAACTGATTACATGTGTTTCAGTTCTATTTTACATCGGATAACATCCTAGAGTCCGACAAACATCACTTAAGACTTCCCCCGGATCCTTCAGTTCCCTGCAAAGCCTAGTGGCAACTACTATGGGTCGGCGAAAGGCCCAAATAGTCAAGGCCCAATGCATATCAATTGCACTCCACTTTAACTAAGTATAAATTATTTCACACATAAAGAGCAAGGTACAATTGTTTATATCTACTTTCCCTACAGTCGTCTTGAATCTTGAACTGACTTGGACGTTGAAGTGTTAACCGTGTAAGTCCACCCTACACTGCCGTAATGGATATCACTACCATTGTTTCAAGATCATCAGTTTTCAACTACATTCATTTATGGTACCTGAAAAAAAAATAGTTATTCTTTGTGAATGCAAAAGTTGTTTCGCATGGAAATATATAGACATGTCAAGGTTAGATCGAAGATTGATGGAACACATGTTGCCTTTAAAACATAATAAGAAACCCGCTAAGCAAAATTCTCGAAGATTCACGCCGCAAATCAACTTGAAGATTAAAGGAGAAATATGAAGATTAATAAAGGTATGAACAACTAGATATGTTGAATATGTTTGTACTATAGTACAAGTGATAAAGAAAAATGATTCTTTAATATTATGTATATATTTTATAGATTTAAATGTTTCTACTTCTTAATATGAGTACATCATCTTAGTGGCTAATACGTTGATAGACTCTCCAAGTTTAATGGATAAGTACTCAAGAAGATATAAGAAAATCCTAGATAATGAATATGATATTCCTAAAAATTTATTTAGATGCCCGGGAGACCTTGGAACCTTTGAGTAAACTATGGTGAATTTGGGTTTAAAATTATAGGGCATCTCACCCGAGGAAAATAAATTTAATCTTTCATAAACTTATTGGAGTCTTCAACTAGTTTATATTGATGATGTAGTCATTAAATTTAAATCAAAGAAATATCATTTTATAAATTTAAGAATTGCTTTCGAAAGGATCAGTTGTTCTTAGGCAAAGTCAATTACCTTTGAAGATTCATTTCAAATCTTTCTAGAAGAATGATTGTGTTTATACCTTTCCTAAAATTTAAGAAAGATGCATATTTTAAATGGAGTTCATAACAACAAAATGTATTCGAAGAGATCAAAAGGTACTTAGTTAACCCTCAAATATCGATGCCTCCAACAAAGGAAGACCATTGAAATTATATATCTCAACCTCAAACAACACAATTGGAAGTTTGATAGCACACTAAGTTTCACATGGAAGTCAAATAGCCATATATTATCCCGGTAAAACTCTAGTAGATACATAAACTAGATACAATGCATTAGAAAATATTTATTTAGGTTTGTATCACTCATGTACTTAGTTAAAATAATATGTTAAACTTTTTTAGGTTAAGGAAGTTCATGTAAAAAATATCTATTAAATATTTTAGAAATGAAGAAAATATGTCTTAATTAAGAGGTGGGATTTTCAGCTTCTTGATCCTTTTGGACTTTAAATTAGATTTGGGCCTTAGTTTCTTTTGACCCTTGGTTTTGATACCTTTTTTAAATTTTTTTAATATAAAGTTAGTAGAAAAAATAAACATAAAGAAGATGCGATAATTTAACACTTGTTAGATGAATAACCGAAAAAAATTTGAGATAATTCTTTACCAAGTAACTTACCTATTATAAAACAATAATAAACTTTATAGGACTTCTTACACTTGTTTCTTTCTTGAATCAAACTCAATTTTATTTCTTTAAAGCTCTCTAAATCTTTTGACACAAGAGGCAATTCTAGAATCCATTTCTTCCTTAGTGATATTCTTTCCAAAGATTTCAAGATTAGAACCATATCTCCTCGTAGACATCAAATTTTTGGATATGTTCTTTGTACAACCTTTTATAATTTCATCATTAGTCTTTGGCATTGCAACACTTTCATGCAAAAGAAAATTTGATTTTCAATTTTTGATACCCAAATCTTTTTGGCATCCTTTTATGTTAGTGGATTGTATTTTTCCTATAGGTTTCCAAATATAATTATGATCACTAGAAATATGATGAAGTATACATATTTTTCATTTTCTTTCACGATATTCTTTATAGAAGTTAGATGAAGAATATGCATTATAACTTTTAAGACTTTTCGATAAAACACAATAAAGAAACATGACCATTTTCATTGCAATAATTATCTTTAAGCACATTACATTTCAAAGAATTATTAATATGGTAGATGTTATCAAAATTCTTAGCATTGATTTTAGCCTCATAACTTAAACCATATTTATTACAAGTAGCTCCATAACTAGATAAAATCATATAGGGATTTTCTCTACCTTTGGTGGACTTGCTTAGTATTTCATGCAAATCATCAATTTCAAATTTTAAGGAATCATGGGTTTTACATTTAACAAAATTTTCAATATATTTTCTAAGTTGATTTAATTCATCTATGGTTCTTTCTTTTTCATCTTCTAGAGCTTTAACATGACTCTTATATGTTAAAATAGTTTTTTCTAACTCATCATTTTCTTTGCAAACTTTAACATTTAGATCATACATTTATTTATAAGAAAGAGTGGTTACCCCATCATCAACATCGTTATAAGTAGTCATAGAATAAATTGTTTTCTTTTCACTTTATTCTTCAGATGAGTATAGATTATCCTTTGTGATCACATATTGAGGTATTTGCAATGATTCTTCTTCTTTTAGGTTCTTAAGCCTGCCTTATTTGACGTTTCCAGCACATTATTAACATAATTTGTATCTCCATATTTTAGTATTGGGTTAGGTTTCCAACACGAGTCTTTAAACCTTAGATACTTGTTAAATATACAATTTTTGAAAATATTGCCAAGAATTTTAACAAGTTTGTCGATAAGGAGGTTGACTTTACAGGTTTTTAGCAAGGAGAGATTCAATCTCTCTATGACACATGAAAAAGGTATAAATTAATTATTAAATGTTTTTATTCACATAACCTTGATGATTTTGCATAGGTATAATATTTTACAAAAGGGCTTCATTAAGACACAAAAACTACTTTTAGACGTTTTAGTTGGAGGCAATATATTGACAAACTTTACAACAGATGTTAATACATTAATCAAGAATACGCTCCAGAATAAATAACATGCATTACCTGATATAGACATTAGTATAAAAGGAAGTGGATAAGTGGACATTGGGAATGTCTTGTTAGTCTGTCACAAATTGATGAAAGTACAATATCATACTTTAACTAAATAAATGGTGGGTTCCTAAAAAAAGATATCATCAAGTAAAACAAGTGCAAAAAGTACTCGCCTCTGATCCTATACCTAAGTTGTTTTTATCTATTTAAGATCATTAACTTGTAACAAAGTGTGAGTAGGTCTCAAAGTACTAAACTAATGCACACACAACTAAAACTTTTTCCAAAAACATCATCTGCTTTGAAAATCTTCTTAAAAATGATTTTGGCACAAGACTAATAGACTAAAAAGCATGCTTAATCAATAAGGAAACATAAATTTGCTCTCTAATTGATTATAACAGTTATTTATAATAGATTACGGAGTGAACTGACCCTATAACCGATTAAGAAACCTCTTAATCAATTAGGATCTGAAACTGACATTTTCTTTCCTAAAAATCTAGGTCATTATTAATTAACGCCACTGGATAATCGATTAAGGAGTGGTGTCTTTCTTTTTTTGGCCAAATTTTATCCTACATAAAGAGGACTGGTGTTAACTTAGAAACATCACAAGAAATATAAAATCTCAATCATTTTCTTACTCACTGTATTCTTAAAATCATTTTATACACTTAAAATTATTTTAAAATTAAGAGAGTGAAATCCTTAAGTTTGATCTCTAACAGTTATTTGGATTTGGTCGAGCTATAATTGTAAAATAAAAGCATCATTCTCTTGTAACATTGATACTATTATAAAGGTTGAAAGTTGAACTTGGGTAAAAGCTTGGTGTAAGAAGGTTGTGATTTGATCATGTGATAAAAAATCAAGTTGTTAGTGGAACTGTCAAGGAAAATTCTTGGGGGACCTGAGTGCACTTTTATATCTCTTATTTTTATATTTTATTGTTATTTATTATTCCATGCTTAAATCCCCGCTTCATCTCTTTTCTTCAAATTGACTATGTAAAATAAATTGTTTTTGTAAAAGTTTTGAAAATCCTTTTTATCATAATTTACCCATATTTTATGTTTTAAGTCACTTGATCAGCATGAGGTCGTAGAACCACATTGAAAGATTTATAAGTCCTTAGCTAACTCCACTTCCACAAGACTTCGACTTGATAAACATTCAAGTTCTTTCTCACTAATACTATGATTTAGAAATCGTAAAACTAATTTAAAAATTGTATCCAAAATAGTGTATGAATACCCCTTTTTATATATTTCATGTTTTTTCTTCATTCAGTGGGTGAAGGATGCTCACCCTGCAAAGTTTTCTTATGGGTTTCTTCACGCCAAAATAATATTGGGTTAAATAAATTTTTGGTCATTATGAATATTGTCATTTTGACTTTTAGTCCCTCAAAAAATTTCCTTCAAAGAATGGTCATCCTAATATTTTGTTATAGGTTTGGGTTTAATAAGTTATTGGTCATTATAAATATTGTCATTTTCACTTTTAGTCCCTCAAAAAATTTCCTTCAAAGAATGATCCTCCTAATATTTTCCGTCCACACTATCGGTCAGTCCTGTCAACGTCCGTTAACAGAAGTTGACGTGACATTGTCACGTGAAATTTTTCGATGATTGAGCTTGCACGTCGCAGTGCCAACATGGCAAAGATGCTGACCTGACATACCACATAATTAAGGTCAATATTATACTTGAACCCATAAAAATGTATAGCTAATTTATAGCTAAAGTCATAGCAAATTTGTAGCAAATTCAAGAATTAGAAAATTTATCATGCAAGAACCAGAATCAAAAATTAATTTAAAATGTAAATTATTTTAAGTTTTAACTACTGAATCAAATATATTATCGTACATAATTTGATATTAAAAATTAACTACTGAATCAATTGAAACTGTAATTAGGAATCAATTGAAACTGTAATTAGAAAATGTAAAGAAAAAAGAAAGAAAAAAAGACCCTTCACTTTATTCTAAAGTTCTTACATATGAAATATTTATAACGCAAAACATGTTACATGATTATCCTTTCTTACACTATCTAAGAGAGGCCTAAGAATATTCAAGGAAATATCTTCACATTCTTCAAGTATCTTAGTCATTACATTTGATTCAATTAAATTACTCTGATGGTTTAACCTTTAAATTGAGCAAACAATATTCTGATGATTCAACTAAATGTAATGTCAACGACATCAACTTTGTCATCGAATCCATAAGCTATGTTCTCCTCTATGGAACAACTGAAGAGTGTAGGCTCCTGACTCACTATACTGATATGCAAATATGCAAGCAAACAACATTAGTTATTGAAATCATAAAATGGAATTAAATATCGAAGGGTTCAATTTGTTTTGATGCATAGGCATATTAAACCATGGTTAAATGGCGGAACAACATTTTTTATGCCGAAATATTGAAAAACAAAGAAAGAAAATACCTTTCTGTGTAAATGCTTGTGTGATATTTCAATAAGAGGAACCCCATTCACCATAATCTTTCCCTTCATTGGGTCCTAAAATCTTTCAATTAAGTTTGCAATTGTAGTATGTACAAACAAGCATGTTAAATGATAACCATGTGGATATACGATGAGCTGCCAAAATAAACAGAGGAAGAGGAGTTGACCTCTCTACAAATAGCACATAGTGATATAATTTAAGAAATTGATGCAACTGACCCTAGAGAACATTTATCTCCGAATTTGGGCATGGATGAGTGTTAGATACCCAAAAGTGCTTATTTGAGCTATCAAATATGGGCATCTTTCACTCCATTTCCTTGCTAAAGTGTTCGAAACCACCTTTGTTTTAGATGAATTGCAATACAATGATAAACGATCTTGGTACCTTTGATTTGTGTGTTATTGTGTAGGAATAGGGCATGAAATAATAGAAAATGAAGCCACAAGAAAGTTGGCAAAGGGACCAAAAAAGGGATGCATTCATCAGCTTGCTCGCTAGGCGAAGGCTGTGGCGAAGAGCTCGCTAGGCGAGCACCTAGCGAGAACCCAGCGAAGAGCTCCAGTATTTTACAGTAGCAAACATCAGCAAACTCGCTAGGCGAGCAGCCAGCGAAGGGTGTAGCGAACACGTCCAGACTTGGTCAAAAGCGCAGCCAGCACTCACTCGCTAGGCGAGCCATTAGCGAGCTCCCAGCGAGCAATTACAGTAGCAAAACCTTCTAAGCTCGCTGGAGCGAAGGGTGAAGCGTGTGCTTCGCCTAGCGAAGGTTTTGTTCGTCTAGCGAACATGCCAATCTGACAAAGGATATTTCTTTGGGCGCAGGTGCCTCAGGTGCCTATTTTGGGGCTCGCTAGGCGAGCCACTCTGCTCGCCTAGCGAGCATGACAGCTCAGTAGCAGCACTATAAGTAGCAAGGGCTACTTTTTGGAGCCATACCTTTACACCTCCATACTTTTGTACTTTTTAGATATTTTTCCAGCATTGCTCTAGAGATCTTTTGTGACCTAGAAATCATTTCTCTTCATCTCTTAACAATCTTTCACAAAAAGAAGGTGGATTCCCATCCAATCTCGATTATTCGACTCGGATGTTGATCAACCTTCTTCCGAAACTTGTTGACCAAGCTACCATGAAAATGAGTAGCTAAGTTCTTCATTTTGTCAAGGTTAGATGTAGATGATCATTAGCTTTGTGTGTAAATGGGATGATCTTCATTTGTAAACTCTTTAATGGTGAATATATGGTGAAAACTTTGTTTTATTGAAAACTCTTTGTGTTGGTTTATGATCAAGAGATGTTTACCAACTCTTTACCTAGGTTTTCATCCAATCTTGTTTGTTAGCTAGAGATAGTAATGAATGATTTTGTTCACCATAAGGTTGAACCAAAAAGTTGTCATTTTGATAGATTGTGTTAGAGATAAACAATGGATCAAAATGGGAAAACTCACAATGTGTGTTAGAGATAAACACATTGGGAGGACTTTGTGAAATAGTTTATCATCTAAAGGAGTTTATAAGTTTTGTTGATCGAACATATACATGCAAAGTGATCGTCGAACCCTAACTTTGGCAATATTTCTCAAATATTAAAACCAAATCTTTTACCGCATTTTATCACACTTTTATGCAAGATACCATGACTAAAACCAAAAACCCCCTTGTTACTACGAGTTAAGAATTGAAACAACTGTCGAAAGGCGGCGATATCTCACAATCCCTGTGGAGACGATAACAAAAACCCGACACTTAAAAATACAATCAACAAAATGGCGCCGTTGCCGGGGATTGTGAATTGATATTGCGAGCATCGCAATAGTTGCTTAATTTTTAGCTTTCGAATTTTTGACTTGTGCTTGTAATTTGTTTGGTTTAGTGTGCAGCTTTCGTTTTATGCGAGGGCAGATTCCTGTGGATGAACTTCTTTTTGATCCCGAGATCGAAAGAACCGCAAGGAGGCTGAATAGCAGAACGAGACGAAGGAGGCAACAAGCTAGACAACGACAAGAACAAGGAGAAAGTTCTTCTACCACACATCCACCACCGTTCATACCTATCATGGAACCACCACCACCGCCCATTTCCATTCCATGTGTAAACAGTCCAAGGAATACTGCTCAGTTTTCCAACCACACGGGAAGGCAAGCCGAGATGAAAACGGGAACTCTTAATTTACTATATGAAAGTCCATTCACCGGAATGGACCATGAAGATCCCTTTGCTTTTCTCACCAAATTTTACGAGATAGCATTGGCGGTCGGAGTTGATCAAGCTCAAGAGCTACCGTTGTTCAGAAGATTATTTCCCCCCGCTTTGCTCGGCAAAGCAAAAGATTGGTACTTAGATCAAACACCAGCCATCATGACAGACTGGAACGTGTTGGAAGAGAAGTTCATCGAAAGATTTTTCTCCCACAACCGGTTCATGGAATCCAAGACGGCCATCTCAGTGTTTTTACAAGGAACCAACGAATCATTAAATGAGGCGTGGGAAAGATTCAAATCCATGCTTCGGAAGTGTAAAGGGCATGGATTTGATGAATTGACTCAAATCCATATTTTCAAAAATGGACTTCAACCAAATTGCAAGACTTTGTTGGATGCTACCTCGGGTGGTTCTTTATTGTCTAAAAACGCCGAAGAAGCTACAGATATCATAAATCGAATGGCTCTAAATGATCTTCAAAGTCAAAGTAGAGGCAACTCTTTGAAGAAGCCGGGAGTGCTTGAACTTGGGACGAACGATGCCATTCTTGCCCAAAACAAACTCATTTCACAACAAGTGGAACTCTTAACGCAGCAAATAAAAGAGTTGAGAGAACCTTCAAAAGCTAAACAAATAGCTTGTTGTGAGCTTTGCAAAGGTGAGCATGACACCGGATTTTGTCCACCTCCCGGGTTCGAAGAAGTAAACTACATGGCAAACCAACGGGACTACCAACCAAGACAACAACAACAATAACCTTATCAACCACATCCTCAAAATCAACAACAACACTTCCAAGGGAATCAAGGGTTCCAACCTAGGAGTAATTATTACCATAACCAAGGTTATGGGGGTGGTTCTTCTAGCCGTCAAAACCCTCCCCAAAATCCTTATCAACCTCAACAACCGCTGGTCGTAACTTCAAAGTTAGAGGCGACATTGACACAATTTATGCAAATGTCAATGGCTAATCAAATAAGCAACGATGCGGCAATCAAAAATCTCGAGACTCAAGTTGGACAACTTGCTAAGCAACTAGCGGAACAACAACCCGGTCCTTCTTTTTCGGCGAACACACAAACAAATCCTAAGGAGCATTGTAAAGCGATCACAACGAGAAGTGGGAGGGAGTTGATTAGTGAGAATAAAAAAAGAGATGAGAGTGAACAAAGAGAGGAAAAGAGGAAAAATGAGGAGGAAATATTGGAGGATAATATTGATGGTGAAGTGGGGGAGTGGAGTGAGGAAGAAAGTGAAAAGAACAAAAAGAATGGTGAAGTTGAAAAGAAAGAAAGTGTGGAAATTGATAAAAATAAGAGTGATGAAGTAATGGGGGAGGAAGCGAAAAAGAAAAGAGCGAGAAGTTCTAGAGTTGTTAAAGGAAAGGAGGTAGTAAGCGCTACTCCAATCCAAAACCTTCCTTATCCACATGCTCCATCTAAAAGGGAGAATGAACGGCATTACGCCCGGTTCATGGATATTTTTAAACAATTGCAAATCAACATTCCGTTTGCCGAAGCCTTGGAGCAAATGCCCAAGTATGCCAAATTCATGAAAGACATACTTACAAAAAAGCGGAGGTATACGGAACCGGAGACCATTGTCCTAGATGCGAGCTGTAGTGCAATTATTCAAAGGACACTTCCGAAAAAAGAGGTTGATCCGGGACGAGTTACTTTGCCGGTTAAAATTGGTGATATCTATGTCGGAAAAGGACTAATTGATTTGGGGTCAAGCATTAATCTTATACCATTGTCTATTGTAAAGAGGCTTGGCAACATTGAAATTAAGTCCATCCGGATGACGTTGCAATTGGCCGATAAGTCGACTACCCATCCTCATGGCGTAGCCCAAGATGTTTTGGTTAAAGTCGATAAATTCTTTTTCCCGGTCGATTTTATTGTTATTGATATGGAAGAGGATGATGATGCTCCGCTCATTCTGGGCCGACCGTTCATGAAAACCGCGCGCATGATGATAGACGTTGACGACGGTTTGATGAAGGTGAGAGTCCAAAATGAAGAAGTTACTTTCGATCTATTCGAAGCAATGAAGCATTCAAAAGATAGAAGTGATAGCTTTCGCATCGATGTGATCGAAGAGGCAATTTTGGAGGTTTCTAAGCATATTCATGAGATATCTCCTATGGAATTAGCTCTTGATGACTCATTTGAAGTTTTCACAGTTGAAGAAGAGTAAGCTCTTGATGAATGCTTAAGGGAACTTGATGGTTTAAACGAACTACAACCGTGGGAAGTTGAGGAGGAAGACTTGAAGAAGGAGGTTAATGACGAAAAAGCGCCTATTGAATTGAAAATGTTACCTTCTACTTTGAAGTATGTATTCCTAGATGAGACCGAATTAAAGCCGGTCATCATAAGCAACCTTTTGTCAAATGATGAAGAAGCCCGTTTGATCAATGTGCTAAAAAAAAATCAAGAAGCCATGGGTTGGACTCTTTCCGATCTCAAAGGAATTAGTCCTTCCTATTGCATGCACAAGATCTTAATGGAAGAGGATTTTAAGCCGGTAGCTCAACCACAACGCAGCTTAAATCCTACTATGAAGGAGGTTGTTAGAAAGGAAGTTGTCAAGTTGTTGGATGCGGGAATGATTTACCCGATTTCGGATAGTCCATGGGTTAGTCTTGTGCATGTGGTTCCGAAGAAAGGTGGAATTACCGTGATTCGAAATGACAAGGATGAGTTGATCCCTACTAAAGTTGCAACGGGGTGGCGAATGTGTATTGATTATAGGCGGTTGAATACCGCAACTCGAAAAGATCATTTTCCACTCCCGTTCATGGATCAAATGCTCGAAAGACTCTCGGGGCAACAATACTATTGTTTCTTGGATGGCTATTTCGGGTATAAACAAATTGCGGTTGACCCGGCCGATCATGAAAAGACGGCTTTCACATGTCCGTTTGGAGTTTTCGCATACCGAAAAATGCCTTTTGGGTTGTGCAATGCACCGGCGACTTTCCAAAGATGTGTGCAAGCCATTTTTTCCGACCTTATTGAGAAAACAATGGAAGTCTTCATGGATGATTTCTCGGTATTTGGTGGTTCCTTTAGTTTATGCTTGGCAAACTTGAAAACGGTGCTTGAAAGATGTGTGAAGACCAATCTTGTGCTTAATTGGGAGAAGTGCCACTTCATGGTGACCGAGGGGATAGTGCTTGGCCATAAAGTCTCTTCAAGAGGGCTTGAAGTTGATCGTGCTAAGATTGAAGTGATTGAAAAGTTACCTCCTCCGGTGAATGTGAAGGGAATCCGAAGCGTTTTGGGGCACGTCGGGTTCTATCGGCGCTTTATCAAAGACTTCTCAAAGGTAGCTAAGCCTTTGAGTAATTTGCTAGCTAAGGACCAGGTATTTCTCTTAACCGATGAATGTTTGCAAGCTTTTGAGATTTTGAAAGAAAAATTGGTTACCGCTCCAATTATAGTCGCTCCAAATTGGAATTTAAATTTTGAACTAATGTGTGATGCGAGCGACTATGCAATCGGAGCGGTATTAGGCCAAAGAAAAGAGAAAAAATTTCATGCGATACATTACGCAAGTAAAGTTCTTAATGAGGCTCAAATTAACTATGCCACCACTGAAAAAGAATTACTTGTGATAGTGTATGCGCTTGAAAAGTTTAGGTCTTATCTTATAGGGTCTAAAGTCGTAGTGTATACCGACCACTCGGCGATTAAATATTTGCTCACCAAACCGGATTCGAAGCAAAGGCTCATCCGTTGGATCCTCTTGTTGCAAGAATTTGATGTTGAAATCAAAGACAAGAAAGGATCGGAAAACTTGGTGGCGGATCATTTATCTCGCTTAGTTAATGTGGAGGTTATAGCTTCAGAGAAGGAAATCCGGGAAGAGTTTCCTGATGAAAAACTTTTCAAAATTCAAGTTAGGCCGTGGTTTGCAGACTTTGCGAACCACAAGGCTAGTGGTTTTGTGCCTCCCAACCTAACTTCGAACCAAAAAAGGAAGTTTCTTTCGGATGCCAAGTATTACGTATGGGATGACCCGTACTTGTTTAAGTTGGGTAGTGATAACCTTTTAAGGAGATGCGTTACTGGCGATGAAGCGCAAAGCATCCTTTGGCATTGTCACAACTCGCCTTACGGTGGACACTACAATTGGGTGAGAACGGCCACTAAAATCCTTCAGTCAGGATTTTATTGGCCCACTATTTTCAAAGACGCACATACCCATGCGCAAAGTTGTGATAGTTGCCAGAGAAGCGGTGGGATTGGTAAGAGAGACGAGATGCCTCTCCAAAACATCCAAGAGGTCGAAGTATTTGATTGTTGGGGCATCGATTTTGTAGGACCATTCCCACCCTCTTATGGTAACGAGTATATGCTTGTCGCAGTTGATTACGTTTCTAAGTGGGTTGAGGCGATTGCCTCACCTCGGGCGGATGCGAAAACGGTAATAAATTTTTTGAAGAAAAACATATTTTCCCGTTTCGGAACCCCCCGAGTGTTGATAAGTGACGGAGGGTCACACTTTTGTAATGCACCGTTGGAAATCATTTTAAAACATTACGGTGTATCACACAGAGTGGCAACTCCGTATCACCCACAGGCTAATGGGCAAGCCGAGGTCTCTAATCGTGAGATTAAGAGAATTCTCGAAAAAACTGTGTCAAATTCGAAAAAAGAGTGGTCACAAAAATTGGATGAAGCGTTATGGGCATACCGTACCGCCTTTAAAGCTCCAATTGGGCTCACTCCTTTTCAATTGGTGTTTGGTAAAACTTGCCATTTGTCGGTCGAATTGGAGCACAAAGCCTTGTGGGCTCTGAAATTTTTAAATTTTGAAAAGGATTTGGCCGGTGAGAAAAGGAAGGTGCAACTGCTTGAGTTGGAAGAGATGCGCGATGCCGCATATCACTCAAGTTGGTTGTACAAAGAGAAGGTAAAAAAATATCATGACAAAAAGCTTCGAAAGAAAGAATTTGTGCCCGGACAGTTGGTCCTATTGTTCAATTCCAGGTTGAAGTTATTCCCCGGAAAGTTGAAATCAAAATGGTCCGGGCCATTTCGGGTCAAAGAAGTTAAGGAGTACGGAGCTATTGTCATTGAGGACATGGAAAAGAAGGAGAGTTGGACCGTTAATGGCCAACGTTTGAAGGTTTATCTCGGCGGTCATGTGGATCGCGAGAGCTGTGCTATTTCTTTGGATGCTCCTCTGTGAGCATCGCACCGTCGAGCTTATCCGACGTTAAACAAACGCTTGTTGGGAGGCACCCCAACATTGTAAGTATTTACAGTTTTTCTGTGGTGTCGTATTGGGATTCCAATTGTTAAAACCTGGCTGAATGTACCAGGAATGCTAATTTTGAAAAAGCAAATGTTGTCATGGTCGCTAACTGCTCGCTAGGCGAAGCAGTAGCGAGCGGATTCGCTAGCTGCTCGCTAGGCGAAGCAGCAGCGAGCGCTGCGTGGCAGCACTAATTTAATTCTCAGCAGGCCACTCTTTTGGGCCCAAGTGCACTTTTTCTTTTTATAACTCTGCTGAAGCACTCACAAACAACTCTCACAAACACTCTCTCACTTTTCATCTCACTCAAACCCTAAACGGTTACATTGCATTGCAAACCTCACTGTGCACTTCAAATTCAATCAATCTCTTTCACTAAGGTTTGCCCTAATTCCATTTCTCTATGTTTTAACTTTGTAAATTTCTGATTTCTATGTCATTTAGGGTGAATTTGGGGGAATGGGTAAATTAGATTTTGCATGTGGGTATAGATTTGCATGTACATTAGAACAATGTCTTTCTTGATAAATCATTTTGTTCTGAAATAGATACCATGAGACCTTGGGTTTTGCCAAAATTTCACTGTAAACATTGCAGAACCCAAAAACCCGTAAGATTCGCTAGCAACTCGCTAGGCGAATCAGTGGCGCGCATTCGCTGCCACTTCGCTAGGCGAACCTGTAGCGAAGCTTCGCTAGGTTCTCGCTAGGCGAAGCAGCAACGACCATGACAGTAGTTGGAATTCTGGTTTTGCTTTCTAATCTGTTTTGTGTTTGTGTTGTTTCCTCTCTATGTTTTTGCAGATGGAATCCAGGTCCGGAGCTTCGAAAAAGAGAAAGGGCGGGAACACTTCCCGTCCCGTACCAATACAATTCGACACCGACAAATTTGTCGGGCCAAAGCAAGCCGCAAGATATATTGCTTTGGAAAAGCGAAAGATTTTGTCGAAAAAGAGATTTTTAATCAACCCTGAAGGCACGAACCGAACATTCGCCGGGTTGATTAACAGCAAAAAGTGGGATCGGTTAATATCCCCCATGGAGCATTACGATATCGCAACAGTGCGTGAGTTCTACGCGAACGCACTGCCGAACGACGACGAGCCATTCACATGGACGTCTAGAGTGTCCGGCCGTCCTGTTGCGTTCGATCGGGATGCAATTAACCGTGTTCTGGGTGAACCGCTCCATCTGGGAGCCGAGGAGAGAGACACCTACCACCGAGATTTAAGGCTTCACCGGGATACTGATTCGATTTTTGCTGCCCTGCTTTTGAAAGGGAAATCAGTTGAGCTGAACCCATTTGGGGTTCCCATGAGATACCATAGGGAGGACATGATTCCCTTGGCTCAACTGATCCTTTTGTTGGTTCTTACAAACATCGCACCCAAGTCTCATACTTCTACCGTGCCAATCCCAGTGGCACACTTGGTACACCGCATCCTCACGAACGTCCATATTGATGTGGCGAGGATTATTGCTTTTGAGCTGAAGTCCGTGATTGAAAGCGGGCTAAAGTCGGGGGCACGAGTGAATTGTCCCCTGGCTTTCCCTTGCCTAATCATGGCTTTGTGCCTGCAAGCGAGGGTGAGGCTACCCTCTAGGGGTCAAGTAAGGATCCCGCCGCCCATTGATGACCGATACGTGGCCAAGTATTGCAAACCGAAGAATGTAAGAAGTAGTTCAGCTGCTGAGGTTACCGGGGCTTCTGATGGTCCTGGTACTTCTACTCTAGGATCCGATCCTTTCCAGCAGGCTGTCTGCAACTACAACTAGGATTGGATGGCGGCAACTCAGCGCGCCATGCTCGATATGCACGATTCTATGCAGCTGTTACAGTTGCAGATGCGCGACCCCTCCGGTGAGCATTCTATGATGACACGTGAGCAGTTTCTGCAGCACGCTAGCTGGCCTGTGGACAGGCCTGTGTTTGGAGAGGGGGCGGGTGCTGGTGCTGGTGCTTCTTCTGGTGCTGCTGCTGCTGCTGATGATGATGATGATGAGGCTACCGGTTCTGAAGCCGGTACTGATGAGGGTTATGAGTCCTTGGAGGGCTAAGTTTATTTTATTTTTTATATTATGTTTTATTTCTATTGTATTTTCAGATTTGTGTATTTTGATGTTGGTTATGTACTTTTGGGGTGTTTTGTCCCCCATGAACAATTTTAAATTTTGAAGTAATGTTATTATTTATGTTTTAAATTTCGTTGTTTTAATAAATTTTTGGTTGGTTGAGTGTCAAACCTTCTAGATTGGTTGCTCCTCAAAGAAGTATCCAATGAAGGTGCATCCGAGCTTGGATGGCAATGATAAAAATAAACAAGTGAATAATGCTAAGGTACATGGTTACCTCCGGCTAGAATTTTAGAATGCATTAAGAACTTTACTCTTTTTTGTAATTGAATATTGTCTTTTTGCAACATAATTGAATGAATGTTTCATCTAGGACTTAAAACCACAAATTGTGAGGAAACCTCCATTGTACACTTAAATGCTGGATTCTAATAAGCTTTGTTGATTCATTTGATTCATGCTTTGTCTTTTATTATTGTGAATATGTGGAAGCAATTAGAAATGATCAAGGCACTTGTTTTCTATCGAGCACAACCAGTTCCAAATACAACTTACCTGTGAGCAGAGAGAGTATTCGTTAACCCCTTTGAGCTTAAACAGTTGAATCTCAGCTTGAAATAAAGCGAGATTTCAAAAATCTTTTTTTACAACCCGGAAAATTTTGATAATTGTTCTTTTGCCGTAAAAAGTCAAGAGTATTCACTTAGGGTGAGTAAGAAATAAGTTGGGGAGAACGAAAATGAGAATCGGTAAGTGCCACAACTCTTGAAAAACCGAGCAAGCATAAAAAAAAATATATATGTAAATATAGAAAAGAGAAACATCTATTTGTAAATATGATGTGAAAGAAAAGAAAAAAGTAGAAAGAAAAAAAAAAGAAAATGAATGCTTGCTTGGAAGAAAAATAGGGAAAAACGAAAATTTAGTTGTGAAATAAGAGTTGTGAAGGTTTCAAATGAGAAACAAATGGAACGAAGTTGAGATGTGTGAATAATGTACATTGAATGTCTCTTTTGCATCGGCAATTTTGTTTTCAATGGCCTTAGAAATGACCCTTGTTTGTTAACCGAACCAAGCTTCAACCGAAAAGTCCTTAGTGATCTTCGTGCTTCCACATTACTATTTATAATTCTTAGACATTGTATGAATTGAATTGATTTCTTCATTGTTTGTTGGAGAGTGAGATTATTCCCGCGGTTGCAAACGCGTAATTTCTTCAATCCTTATTCGAAGAGGAGAGATAGGATGATTCATTCAAGATAATATTATTGTGGATAGATACATATTTCGCATTGCTATTAAGTTTTAGTTCTTGTGTATTATTTTATTCTAACCGTTGGAAATTTGTATCTGCTGATTCGCTTGTGTTTGAGCCGTTTTATCCGATTTCGGAGAAACCTTTTTCTTAATGCAAATCCTCTTGTCCTTCAAGAGGCATATTGTGCTTGAGGACAAGCAAGAATCTAGTTGGGGAGAGTTGTTAGATACCCAAAAGTGCTTATTTGAGCTATCAAATATGGGCATCTTTCACTTCATTTCCTTGCTAAAGTGTTCGAAACCACCTTTGTTTTAGATGAATTGCAATACAATGATAAACGATCTTGGTACCTTTGATTTGTGTGTTATTGTGCAGGAATAGGGCATGAAATAATAGAAAATGAAGCCACAAGAAAGTTGGAAAAGGGACCAAAAAAGGGATGCAATCATCAGCTTGCTCGCTAAGCGAGGGCTGTGGCGAAGAGCTCGCTAGGCGAGCACCTAGCGAGAACCCAGCGAAAAGCTCCAGTATTTTACAGTAGCAAACATCAGCAAACTCGCTAGGCGAGCAGCCAGCGAAGGGTGTAGCGAACACGTCCAGACTTGGTCAAAAGCGCAGCCAACACTCACTCGCTAGGCGAGCCATTAGCGAGCTCTCAGCGAGCAATTACAGTAGCAAAACCTTCTAAGCTCGCTGGAGCGAAGGGTGAAGCGTGTGCTTCGCCTAGCGAACATGCCAATCTGACAAAGGTTATTTCTTTGGGCGCAGGTGCCTCAGGTGCCTATTTTAGGGCTCACTAGGCGAGCCATTCTGCTCGCCTAGCGAGCATGACAGCTCAGTAGCAGCACTATAAGTAGCAAGGGCTACTTTTTGGAGCCATACCTTTACACCTCCATACTTTTGTACTTTTTAGATATTTTTCCAGCATTGCTCTAGAGATCTTTTGTGACCTAGAAATCATTTCTCTTCATCTCTTAACAATCTTTCACAAAAAGAAGGTGGATTCCCATCCAATCTCGATTATTCGACTCGGATGTTGATCAACCTTCTTCCGAAACTTGTTGACCAAGCTACCATGAAAATGAGTAGCTAAGTTCTTCATTTTGTCAAGGTTAGATGTAGATGATCATTAGTTTTGTGTGTAAATGGGATGATCTTCATTTGTAAACTCTTTAATGGTGAATATATGGTGAAAACTTTGTTTTATTGAAAACTCTTTGTGTTTGTTTATGATCGAGAGATGTTTACCAACTCTTTACCTAGGTTTTCATCCAATCTTGTTTGTTAGCTAGAGATAGTAATGAATGATTTTGTTCACCATAAGGTTGAACCAAAAAGTTGTCATTTTGATAGATTGTGTTAGAGATAAACAATGGATCAAAATGGGAAAACTCACAATGTGTGTTAGAGATAAACACATTGGGAGGACTTTGTGAAATAGTTTATCATCTAAAGGAGTTTATAAGTTTTGTTGATCGAACATATACATGCAAAGTGATCGTCGAACCCTAACTTTGGCAATATTTCTCAAATATTAAAACCAAATCTTTTACCGCATTTTATCACACTTTTATGCAAGATACCGTGACTAAAACCAAAAAACCCCTTGTTACTACGAGTTAAGAATTGAAACAACTGTCGAAAGGCGGCGATATCTCACAATCCCTGTGGAGACGATAACAAAAACCCGACACTTAAAAATACAATCAATAATGAGGCACAAAATCGAAACTACACAAAACCACTAAGAATCAACAATGCACATAACACAATAAAAAAGATTGACAAAAAACAAGAACTTGAACATAGTTCTCATTCAAAATTTGCCTAGATATAATTTAATACCTGCATTTGGTTTTTCATTATTTCTATTAATTTGTTAATGATAATCGAAGTAAAACATTGTTGAACCTTTAGGGCATGAATTACTGATGTGATATTGGTTATGTTAAGTCATGTTCTATAAGAAATATGTCATGAGAAAATGATTTGATTTTGTTATATTTATTTGATGAATGCATATCAATATCATCTCTCTAAAGTGAGTAAACAATGTCAATGTCATTATTAGATTTAATATACTTTATGATCCTTCACTTATTTGATTAATGCATATCATGAATGATTTTTTTTATCAAACTAGTGTTTTGCAAAATTTGCATAAGTTCTTATATAAATTACCTCTTGGATATAGAATCAGTATAGCTGGAAAAAATGTAGATTGCTTATTTTTAAATTCGATGGCAAATGACCTACATTTTTGAAGGCCGAGATAAAGCTAAATTCAATATCTTCTTTCACTAACAATGTTGTTTTTGTTGGTGTAAGCCCTAGAGGCCAATACTTTTGGTATTTGTATCGAATTATTTATTAATAATAAAAGGTTTTTTTCTTTATTATGTTTGTTTAATAATGTCCCTAGAATAGTTAGTCCGTTTAATGTATCAAGTGTGACTTAATCATGAGATCTCATTAAACATAAGGACATTATTCTTAAAGTATCCGTAGTCGAGCTTTGTTTTAAAATGGGATAAAATTAAAACACTAAGACTATTATGTATATAGATTGATGATCACATCTCATGGATCATGGATAAGGAGTTATCAAGTCTTAAACATAGGTATGAATATTAAGATTAATATTTATATTGGATTGACCCGCTATGAGAATACTATATAGAATATTATGCAAAGTGTCATAAGTTGTTCTCATGGTGATAATGGTGTATACCACCCTTCGACCTGAAACCACTATGGACCCTAGATGTAGAGTCGAGTGTCTTATTACTGATCAAACATTGTCCGTAACTGGATGACCATAAAGACAGTTGATGGGTACTCCACGAAGCATGATGAGGGACATGAGTGATCTAGATGGAATTTGGCCATCCTGCGTAACAGGATAAATGTCTACGGGTCCAATATTGAACTGGACAAGGATGACACGGTCTATGCCCTGTGTTCAATATAGACATAAGAGCAAAAGGGTAATTATACACATAAGTATTATCACAAAAGGATTTGTTATATCACATGACATTTTCGTGTCTTGGGTAGCAGTGATGTGTTGCTAGATACCGCTCACTGTTTATTATGTTAAATACGTGATTAAATATAATTGCTAATGTCGCGAAAAACCTACAGGGTCACACACAAAAGGACGGATTGATGAGAGATAGAGTAACTAAGGAACACCGTAAAGTACGGTGCACTTAAGTGAATTGTAGAACATCGTAAGGTACGGTGTACTTAAGTAGAATAGAAATATGGTAAGGTACCACACACTTAAGTGATTTTGGCATATCATAAGATATGGGCCACATACACTTAAATGAGCATTTTAGCTTGCAACCCACACAAGTGGTTTATAAATGTGCAGAAGCATTTGTGCAGTTGTAATTTCGTTTCTCTCTCTCACTCAAAGCCTTCATTCGTAGAAGCTAGCACTGAGATTGAAAGGAATCCGTTCATGTGGACTGAGTAGAGGTGTTGTAACCATTCAATGTTCGTGATCTCTCCGTAGATCTGTGATCCACTGTCGCACGCTGGTCAAAAACGAGTTTAAAAGTGTAGTAAAACGGAAGCGACACTCGAATGTCGTATCACAAGGACTCTTGAATGTTATAACCAAACAAATGAAAAGAAGGGAGTTTTTTAAGGTTCAAAACTTAAATTGAAGATGATTAAAGGTAAAAGCAAAATTGATAAATAAGCTAATTTATTGTATCGATTTTCGACTTATCATCGATTCCTATAATTTCAATTCCCTAGCGGATTCAATCCCGTTCGATTACAATACCCACTGACAAGTGCAAATTGGTATTATATGATGTATGTTCCTAATTTTCGAATTATACAAACGGATTTAAGCAGACGCGAATTAAGCAGACGCGACTTAATCAAACACGGTAACGAAAAAGCTATGCTAACGTGATTATAGTTAAGGATCATACAAACAATCAAATTTAATCAACTCTATCCTATAAGAAACAATCGAATTAAGCTAACGAAAGTAATCGAATTAAGCAAACGAGTTTATAGGAAGAATTAAAAAGAGATCGAAATTAAACTGAAATTAATAAAAACCTCAAAGTGGAGTTCGAATACAACATATGAGCTCTTTGGGAATTAGCTCTCCATGGAATCTTCTAAGAAATATTGTATCATCAAAATTCAGAATAGGATTCATGTAACAGTGAAAGACCTAATATAATAAAAGGGAAATTCGGGCCCTTATAGGATCCGACCCGAAAATTACAAAAACTGACCAAAACTAACTATTTTAATAAGTCCGGAACTTAAACGAATTATTCGACCCTCCTTCACTTAGAATCAGCTTTTGACTTCAACATGAAACTTGTAACTTTTTCTCTTATCTTTCCAACGCATATTAGAACACATCAATCTAATTCTCGTAACTCAAGTTATAATCTGCATAGTATTAAGGTATCAAATAACTATTTATGCTGAAAATAAAGTACGAAAATAAAATAAAGGCAAAAATAAACTTAAATATTAAAACACACTAAAATAGTAAAAATAATATAATAAACTATAGATTTACCTAAGTACAATAGTAGAAGAAGGTACATCAAAATGCACTGATCAAATTCCCCCATACTTAAACTTTTGCACTCCGAGCAAAATTATAAATTCAAAACTCAAAACAGAAAAAACAAGAACAAACAAAACATGCAATTCCAAAGGTTATCAAGATAAAAGGTACAAGCAGAATTCTAAGTCTAAGCTTCAAGAATATGGTATTAGTGAGAAAACTTTTGTGACATTCAAAGCAGATAGGAGAATAGATTGTCAAAGAGTACATCAAAAGCAGTAAGATCCTCACAGGATAAAATTCACTCAACTCTCAAGTGTTTAGGTTAACTGTTTACACTCAAAACACAACATGAAAGTTAATATTACCATAAGCTTGAAAATACTCTAAAATCCACAATTGAAATACATGCACACAAAGATCAAAAAGACTTTTATTTGGTTGTAACGTGGCTAAGGTAAGGGTGAGATAAATCCTAAGGGAGTACTAGGCTAAAATTCAAAGAGACAAAAGAGATTTGAAAGAAACTACGGGAATTGAATTTACAAAAGATTTCATTCACTTCAACATCTCTATAGCAACTATTTTCTCTTCTCCTTTCTCTTTTTATTCTTTTTTTTCTTCAGAAGGAGTATGTATTGATTGACATCCTTCTATTTTTTTCATTCATTTTTTTTCTTTTCTATTTTTCTTTTCTTTTTCTGCCAACTTCTGAAATATTACAAATATAATTATTCAATCCCACACAACTCCAAACAAGACTCTTTCAACCCTTTAAATAGGGTGATAACATTGTTTTTCACTTCTTGGTTTGTAATGAGTTTTAAACAAAAAAAAAGGATAATAGACTCAAGGGGGTTTCAAACAAGGGATGATAATATTTCAGGGTTGGCTTTTTGGCTATCTGGGTAAAAAAATAAAACTGTCTTTATCATATCAGTATGCACAAATAAACAACAGCATCAACAAGAGTCAATTCAAGTTCTAGAGACTAACAGACATGAGTGAATCACACAAGAAAGAAAGAGATGGATTTTTGTATGTTATCTATATAAGGCTCAAAATCTCACAAGGTTAATTGATCTACCACAAATGATGTACAATTTAGAGTTTAGTCCTATCATACTAAAAATGCACAATAAATTTTTCACATCACACCATAAGACTTTAGTCAAGAGAACTAAGAAAAATACTCATAGTTGTAACTCAAAAACCAAAAGAAAAAGCATGCAGTTTTTTTTAAGAAAGCAAACAAAAACCAAAACAGAGAAAAACTGAAAACAAAACAAATAAATGATTCTCTCCCCCACACTTAAAACATACATTATCCTCAATGAAAGAACATAAATATAAAATAAGAGTGAGAGAAAGGAAAGAATACACCCGATGAGTCAAGGCGGATAAATGATTGCATAAGCAACCTTTCCCAAAGAGAGCTCTTCTACAGACTCTTCTGCCAAAGTCGGGTTCTTATGGAGTAGCTTTGGGTAGTGTCTATTGACCTTGAAGTTTTGATTAGTGCATTTGCCTTGTATTCCAGGATCAAAGAAGAATCTTTGATAAGTAAAAGTGTTGAATTGACACGTGAAAGTGATCTCCTTTTTCACAACATAAAGAACCAAAGGATTACGGGGTTACCTCACTAATTTTGTTTCATCTTTAAGTAAGATCCTATGCATACATATGGATGGGCTAATATCACGAGTCAACCACAGTCCATCCAATTCCCTTCTTACGTTTCTGCTTAAGTTGAAGCTTTGATGAATAATATGAATCCTCGGGAATTGGTTTAGGCTCTAAAGAATGTGGTTATTCAATGGATGGTATGTTTGGGGCAACTGGAGTGTCAAGAGCTTCAACTACATAAACAACTTCATTTACACTGTCATCCTGCAAGGCAACATCAATCTCAGCACAAACAACACAAAGGTTAGTGTCAGTACAATCATCACATGAATAAACATCATTAAAACCAGATAAAGTTGGAAAATCAACTAAAAACAAATCAGAATAAGCTTCATCAACAACTTCAGAAAGCAACTCTATTTGAAAAACAGAATGCTCTTCCTCGTCAATCTTCTTATTTTTCAGTACTCTTTGTGGGAAAGGGATTGGTGATACATACTTTTTTCCAACCTCAACAACAATAGAATGTTCAGGTTTATTTTCAGGTGTTACACTAACAATTTTTTTTTTCTGGGGATGGTTCTGTAACTTTTTCGGATCTCAAGGAAATTGCACTCACATTAGAGCCTTTTGGATTAACTATTGTTTAGGCATGTAGTTGGTTTGATCCTTGAGCTTGTTGTATGACATTCATTGAAGTGGAAAGTTGTCCAAATTGTGTTTGCAAAGTCTGAATACTATAATCTGTTCGCTGCTGAAATTGGAGACTATTTACAACCATTTGCTTGACAAGTTCCTCAAGTGAAGGTTCAGAAGGTGAATAGGTGGTTACTTGTGGAGGGTTATATAGTGGTGGTGGTGGAATGAGTAGCATCAATTGTTTCACTAAAAAGGTAAGTTCATCAATTCTGGTTTCTAGATCTTTGTTGAAAGAAGAAACTTGAATCTCATTCACACCTTTTGCTTGGACCACAAAATTATCCCTTGTTGTGAACTATTGAGAGTTAAGTGACATCTTCTCAATCAAGGATTTGGCAGCAGTTGGAATCTTATAAACAAGTGCTCCACCACTAGCAGCATCTAAACACTTTCTTTCTATTGGTATCAATCCCTCATAAAAGTATTGTATTAGTAATTATTCAGAAATCTGGTGGTGAGGACAACTCGACACTAACTGCTTGAATCTCTTCCAATATTTAGCCAATGATTCCATGTCAACCTGTCTAAAACCACATATTTCTTTTCTTATTGAAGAAGCTCTTAAAGTAGGGAAAAATCTTTCTAAGAAGATTTTCTTCATATTATTCCAACTTGTAATAGAATTTGACTCAAGATAATATAATTAACCTTTTGCAGCACCTTGTAGTGAGAATGGAAATGCTCTAAGATTAACAAGATCTTCAGTAATTCTTTGAGGCCTCAATGATGTAGAACACACAATCTGAAATTCTTTTAGATGCCTATGCGGATCCTCACCTTCAAAACCATTAAACATTGGCAACAAGTGTATTAAACCGGATTTCAATTTGAAAGGTACAATAGCAACAGGAAATTCAATACATAAAGTATTATAATTAACATCGGGGGCAACAAGTTCTCTGAAGGTTCTTTCGTCAGCCATGTTAAACTCAATATAAAAGAAAAAAAATCAACAAACAATGAGAAAACACAATTAATTCAGCAACGCATCAACAAATAGAAAAATACCTACAATATCCCTATTAAGTAAAAACAATTGAAATACGAAAAAACCGATTAAAATAAAATACAAAAAATAAAAAAAAACACGAAAAATAATCTAATAACGTCAATTAAGAATTTTGAGAATTTTTGCGGAATTTTCTGAAACTACCAAAACAGAAAATAAATCATAAAAAATAGAAAAATAAGGACTTTCGATTTTTTAGGGCGCCTCCTACTATTTAGTTTCTAAATAGAGACTTTCGATCCTTAATTTTTTCCTAATGAGTCGACAAAGAATCGGAATAATCTGAGACGATTTTCTTAAAAACAGTTTTTTTTATCCTAAACCGCAAAAAGACCAGTACGCAAGAAAGTTAGGGCAAAAAAATGCTAAAAAAACAACACTTATGACTATAATAATGGTTAGACTATAATAATGGTTAAAAACTACAAGAGTCCCCGGCAACCGCGCCAATTTGATCCATTGTCGCACACGGGTCAAAAACGAGTTTAAAAGTGTAGTAAAACGGAAGCGACACTCGAATGTCGTATTACAAGGACTCTTGAATGTTATAACCAAACAAACGAAAAGAATGGAGATTTTTAAGGTTCAAAACTTAAATTGAAGATGATTAAAGATAAAAGAAAAATTCATAAATAAGCTAATATATTGTATCGATTTCCGACTTATCATCGAATCTTATAATTTCAATTCCCTAGCGGATTCAATCCCATTCGATTACAATACCCACTGACAAATGCAAATCGGTATTATATGATGTATGTTCCAAATTTCCTAATTAAGCAAACGGATTTAAGCAGACGCGAATTAAGCAAACGCGACTTAATCAAACACGATAACGAAAAAGCTACGCTAACGTGATTATAGTTAAAGATCATACAAACAATCAAATTTAATCAAATTTATCCTATAAGAAACAATCAAATTAAGCAAATGAAAGTCATCGAATTAAGCAAACGAGTTTATAGAAAGAATTGAAAAGAGATCGAAATTAAACTGAAATTAATAAAAACCTCAAAGTGGAATTCGAATCTCTTTGGGAATTAGCTCTCCATGGAATCTTCTAAGCAATATTGTATCATCAAAATTCAGAATAGGATTCATATAGCAGTGAAAGACCTAATATAATAAAAGGGAAATTCGGGCCCTTATAGGATCCGACCCGAAAATTACAAAAACTGACCCAAACTAACTATTTTAATTAAGTCTGGAACTTCAACGAATTATTCGACCCTCCTTCACTTAGAATCAGCTTTTGACTTCAACATGAAACTTGTAGCTCTTTCTCTTATCTTTCCAACACATATTAGAACGCATCAATCTAATTCTCGTAGGTCAAGTTATGATCTGCATAGTGATAAGGTATCAAATAACTATTTATACTGAAAATAAAATACAAAAATAAAATAAAGGAAAAAATAAAATTAAACATTAAAACACACTAAAATAGTCAAAATAATATAATAAACTATAGATTTGCATAAGTACAATAGTAGAAGAAGGTGCATTAAAATGCACTGATCAATCTGCATCAAAGGTTTCAATTGCCACAAGAGGTAACGATTCTATCACTGATCATACTCATTCGTAAGGATCACTAAAGGAGAAATTTTTAAATTCCACTGCATTTTTGGATCGCTCTTCTCCTTCAGTTTTGTCATAAAAGAAAGAGAAGTCAAGCAATGTTTAGTTGCTGCAACCTAAGGGAGTCATTCGAAGATTAAATCGAAGTTGCTACATATTAATTATGATTTTAGCTACCGATTAGCTATGAATTTTACTAGGTTCATGAAAAATGTTGACTTTAGCGATGTGGCATGACACATCAGCATCTTGCCATGTGTATGCCTAGTCACAAAAAAACTTCCATGTGGCATTGCCACGTCAACTTTTGTTAACGACCGTTAGTAGGAGGGACCAAAAGTGTGGATGGAAAATAATAGGAAGATCATTCTTTGAAGGAAATTTTTAGAGGGACTAAAAGTGAAATTGACCATATTTAGAGGGACCAAAAACTTATTCAAATGCGCCTTTTGAACCACCTTGGATTCACTTGATGAGTTATGATTTTCCCAACGAGTATGCCATGTTTTGGAACCCTAACTTTAGGCTATAATTTTGTTGTTCAAAGATTATTTCGCTCAACAAATTAAATTTTATTTACAATCCATGTTGATTTGCTATGGATTCGTTGGGCGAGAAAATTTTTGCCCCCTGTGAATTTAGCTTTATCTCGGCCTTCAAAACTTAGGTCATTTGTTTCAATTAGCTCGACATTTGATCCCATTCTCAATATTTTTCATTCCTTAAACCTATAACATTCAAAAGATAATAAAATATGATCAATGAACTATTTTATTATATTATTCCAATTATATAAATCATGGAGTTTTCGTATTACTCCGTGTGCAAGTGAGTCAATAAGTGTGTGAAAATAATATTGATAAACATGAAAAATAAACTTATCATTAGTTAAGTATCCAAACATGTATTATCTAAAATAAATGGTATATAAAATTCAGGGTTAATAATTTCATTTGTTCTTACCTATGTGACAATAAGACACAAACAGCTTCCCTTAAGGGATTCAAATTCTTCGAAAAAATGTATATAATGTATGTTTCTCAAGTTTAATAATATAAGATATCATTATTTTTACAATAATTCTTAGTTTTACTTAGTATTGGAAGGAGAAGAGCGATCCAAAACGCAACGGAATTTAAAAATTTCTCCTTTAGTGATCCTTACGAATGGGCAATGATCAGTGATAGAATTGTTACCTCTTGTGGCGATTGTAACCTTTGATGCAGATTTACGGAGCGATCACAAACGTTGAACGATGACAACGCCTCTACTCAGTCCACACGAACGGATTCCTTCAATCTCAGTGCTAGCTGCTACGAATGAAGGCTTTGAGTGAGTGAGTGAGAGAGAGAGAGAGAGAGAGAGAGAGAGAGAGAGAAACGAAATTGCAACTGCCTAATGCTTCTGCACAAGGGTTCTATTTATAGAACCACTTGTGTGGGCTACAAGCTAAAAAAGCCCACTTAAGTGTATGTGTCCCATATCTTATAATATACCAGAATCACTTAAGCGTGTGGTACCTTACCATATTTCGTATTCTACTTAAGTACATTGTACCTTACGATGTTCTACAATTCACTTAAGTGCACCGTACCTTACGGTGTTCCTTAGTTACTCTATCTCTCATCAATCCGTCCTTTTGTGTGTGACCCTGTAGGTTTTCGTGGCATTGGCAATTATATTAAATCACGTATTTAACATAATAAACAATGAGCGGTATCTAGCAACACATCACTACTACCCAAGACACGAAAATGTCATGTGATCTGACAAATCCTTTTGTGATAATACTTGTGTGTATAATTACCCTTTTGCCCTTATGTCTATATTGAACATAAGGCATAGACCGTGTCATCCTTGTCCAGTTCAATATTGGACCCATAGATATTTATCCTGTTACGCAGGATGGGCAAATTCCATCTAGGTCACTCATGTTCCTTAGCATTCTTCGTGGAGTACCCATCAACTGTCTTTATGGTCATCCAGTTATGGACAACGTTTGATCAACAATAAGGCACTCGACTCTACATCTAGGGTCCATAGTGGTTTCAGGTCGAAGGGTGGTATACATCATTATCACCATGAGAATAACTTATGACACTTTGCATAACATTCTATATAGTATTCTCATAGCGGGTCAATCCAGTATAAATATTACTCTTAATATTCATACTTATGTTTAAGGCTTGATAACTCTTTATCCATGATCCATGAGATGTGATTATCAGTCTATAGACATAATAGTCTTAATGCTTTAATGTTATCCCACTTCACAATAAAGCTCGACTACAGATACTTTAAGAATAGTGTCCTTATGTTTAATGTGATCTCATGATTAAGTCACACTTGATACATTAAACGGACTAGCTATTCTAGGGACTTTATTAAACAAACATAATAAAGAAAAAACCTTTTATTATAAAAAATAATTCGATACAAGTACCAAAAATATTGGCCTCTAGGGCTTACACCAACAGTATTTGTATTTATAGTTTTATTCTCTCTTAGGAGATTCTAGGTATTTGAGTTTCCTTAAACATAATCCTCTTAATGAATCAATCTCTAATATTTTGAATACTAGATTTGTTGACTTAGAACCAAGATTTCTATATTTTTCATCAAATTCATGTGTTAATTGAATACATTTCATTTTCAACAATATGTTACCATTTTTTATATTTTATTTCTATTTGTTTTTATTTAGGTTTAAATACATTTTTCTCCCTTTAATTTGATATTTTTTAAATTTTAGTCTTTTCATTTTAAAAATCGATTTTTTGATTTCTAAATTTTACATCACTTCATATTTTAATGGTTCCTTTCTAATTTTGCACAGCTGATCTCTTTATTAATGATGTTGTAATGATATTATAGAGACATGTCATATTTATTGAATTTTTTAATCAAAAATTATTTATTTTCTATTTAGGCAATTTCTTTCCAATTTGTAAATAACTTTCCCACATTTACTATTTCAATTAAAACATTATGAAATTAAATATTTAACTTTAATCTTATTTCTGCAAAATTCAAGTGGAATCTTAATGTGACATGTCTCTACAATATTATTGTCACATCATTAATGAGGAGATCAGTTGTACAAAATTGAAGAGGAACATCAAAATCAAGTGATATAAAATTTAGGGATAAAAAAATTAATTTTTAAAATGGAGATTAAAATTTAAAAAACATCAAAAAATAAGAAGATAAAAGTGCATTAAAACCTTTTATTTATTAATCTATCTAATGTAATTTACTTCTTCTTTTTTTTTCGACCCTTAGTTATTGGTAGTTGTTTGATACACAGTCATGAGCTAGCATCCTTTGGAACTTATGAGTGTGGTTATTTAAAAGGCCAAAAATTTGAGAAGTAAGATAACTATAAGAACTTAGTTTTATATAATCATTTAATTTGAGTGTGTCATTATTTTATGTTAATACATATAATTTTTTGAGAAAAAAAATCTTTTATAAACCATGTGCTTCCTAAGAGCTAGAAAAATAAAAGAAAATGTTAAAAAATAAAAGGTAATTGTGTATCTTGTTTTTTTTTTTGTATTTTAAATCTTTACACATTCCTTTCTTCGATAAAAAACTAAACAAATAAATATGATCACTTTCAAATATCATGAAAGATTTAAAAAGAAATAAAATATAATCATGAAAAGTTATAATAAAAATTGAACTTTGATAACCAATTTACTTCATTTCTTACTAAATTCAAGTAATGAAATCACCAAGATAAAAGACAACCGCAACACATCAATTTACATAAGAGACATTCAATAATTATTCTAATAAGTTTAAGAGTTTACTATATTCTACAAGTACTAAATACTATTTAATTGAAGTAAGCATAACATGGGTTTTCTATATTATTTAAACAAACAATTTTATGTGTGATAAATGCACATAAGTAAAAATATGGCTAAAGTTTACAAGTTTATATATGTTATGATCATCTTTCTTTCATCGTTTCTTGTTTTAATTGACGGTAAGGCCTTTTATGATCATTTTCAAGTTTTCCTCTTTTAACTTATACAAATTTTTTAATCCCCACTCAATAACAATATTATATTATTGTTTCATGTGGCAGCATTTGATTTTTGTATTGATGACAACGATTGTCCATATATTGGGTGCTCTCCTCCTAAAAATATGACGTGCATTGGAAATATTTGCAGTTGCACCTAACAAGTTGAAAGTAATTATATGTGATTTCAAAGACTATAATTGGATCTTCATGTTTCAAATGTTGTTACTTATATAATTTCTCTTACATTATATATAAGAATAATTTTCATGCCAGATTAGTTCTTTAATAACTAACCAAATCTAAAATAATAAATTATTTGAGACTAAAGTTAACTAATCTTTGGAACCCCTTAGCATATGGAAGATCACTCCCTGGATAAAGAATCCATTAGACTTAACAAGGTCACTTGCATCACTCATGAGTTCAAGTTGCTTGGTCCAATCAGGTGCTCTAACAATTGGTGTAGATATCAATGTATTCTTCAAAGCCTTAAAAGCTTGTTGACACTCAGCATTGAAGACATATGGTATGTCATATTGCAACAACTTTTGAAAAATCCTTAATAAACTTCCTATAGAATTTATCATGACCAATAATACTTCTTATGCCCTTAATAATAGATGGTGGAAGTAACTTTTCAATGAACTTAATCTTAGTTATCCACCTCTAATCCTATTTTAGAAATTTTGTGTCCCAAAAATACTCTTTTCTTAACCATAAAATGACCTTTTTTTCAATTTAGCATCGAATTGCTCTCTTCACACCATGTAAGCACCAACTCCATGTTGTCAAAGCATCCTTGAAATGACTCTTCAAACGCTTAAAAAATCATCCATAAATACTTTCATAGAATATTCAATAAAATCAAAGAAGATAGCCAACATGCATATTTGAAATGTTGTTGGAGCATTACACAATCCAAATGGCATCCTTCTAAAGGGAAGGGTTCCGTAGGGACATATGAATGTTGTCTTCTCTTGATCTTCGGAAACTATTGCAATTTGACTATAACCTGGGTAGCCATCAAGAAAACAATACAACTCATTTACAGCCCGCTTATATAGCATTTGATCAATAAATGGAAGAGAGAAACGGTCCTTCCTTGTAGTCTTGTTTAACTTTCTATAATCTATGCATATTCTCCGATCTGCAACTGCTCTGGAATTAGCTCATTTTTTTCATTCTCAATTAGGGTTGTTCATGTACAATTCTGTCAGAAAATCGAATTGAATTGAATCGAATCATACTAAAAGGTAACCCGAACCAAACTGAAATGATTCAATTTGTCCACAGCCGAACTGAACCAAAAATTTTGGTTTGATATACCGTTTCGGAATTCCAAACCATGAGAAACCATTAGAAGACAATTTTTTTCAAATCGAACCATTTGTTAAAGGAACCAACTGTTATACTTTTCTTTTTAATAAAAAAACTATTTAAGACTTATTTTTATTATTTTTTAAATAACTTTTAATATATTATTTTACATTATTAATTACTAAAAAATCGTTAATTAGATCAAGGAAGTGATTTTCATTTACCTTAAGCTTTTGTCATTATGCTTTTGACTTTGTTTTCACTATGATAATACATTAATACATCAAGAAGAAGGAATTCATTAAATCCTTAATTTTCCAAACATACAAGCTAAAAAACTATAGAAAAGATAAAAAGAAATTCATTAAATCATCACTGAGGAGGTTTTGTCATAAAAAAAATTAATTATCATTAAAAAATTAGCTGAGAGTGGTTTTGAAAAAAAAAACCACCTAACAAATATTATGCAATGAAAATACAAACTTCATTGTTTATTATATGATTAAAACATAAACAAACCTATATAAAGGTTCTAATAAATTACAATTTTGTTATCTTTGATTTTGATTTTGAGTTCTTAGTCTTTGATTTTGAATCTTTGATTGTGAGAGTGAAGTTATATTAGGAGAGAAACTTCAATTTCTGATTCAATTCAAAAACAAAATATGATCTGAGGGTTTGAGGGTTTGAGATTTTCTCAAATTTGGGGTTTAGGATTCTTTTGCCATCTTTTGATTCTTTACCATTCAAGGACTCACACGGTTCACTATTTACATAAGAAAAAGGAGTTATTAGAATTTTAGAAACTAAAGTAAATAACAAGTAATAACAGTTCGGTTCGGGACCAATTTAAGTTTGGTTAATTTCTAATCTATTCGGTTCGAGAACCGTAACTAAAAGACAAGTTTGGTTCAGTAACCAGATGTAATGGTTTGATTCAGTTCGATGTTTCGGTTCGACTCAATGATTTCTTTTAACAGACCTATTCTCAATCATAGTCATATCACCTTTATTTGAGACACGTTGAATAGGTCTAACACATACCCTATCAAAAAAATAGGGTAAATAATTCTTGCATTTAACCACGTTGAATAGGTCTAACACACACCCTATCAAAAAATGGGGGTTTCTTAATGGATTGAACATTGTGTTCCACCTACTCAGCTGTAATTTCCAACGTTTTAAAGTGTTCCATCCTGCCCTCCTTTGGGATAAGAGGTCCATTTATGATACCTTCTCTTACCAACGCATTCTTGTCTTCTTCACCCAACTCTTGTTTGAACTCATCCTTACTTTCAACGACCTTCTTGTGAACAAGGGAATCCCAACTGGATATTAATGAGCAATCATTTATATCTTCCTCGGGGTATTTCAATGCATTGAAGGCATTGAATACCAATTGATTCCCATTTACCCTAATAGTGAGTTCTCCCTTATCAATATCTATTAGAGTTCTTCTTGTTGTAAGAAATGATCTTCCCAAAAGGATAAAGGTGTTTTCATCAGTGCTAAAATCCATGATTATAAAGTCAGTTAGAAATACAAACTTGTCCATCCTTAATAGAATATCTTTAACCTTTCGTTGCAGCTCTAATGCTTAGCTTCTTGAAGATATATAAGGGCATGAGGTTGGTACTTGCTCCAAGGTCACACAATGCTCTGTCACAAAAAGAATCTCCTATGTTGCATGGTATGATGAAACTTCCAAGATCTTTCAACTTGGGTGGTAACTTTCCTTTAAAAAATTGACTACATTCTTGAGTTAGTGTTACAATAACAAACTCCCCCACTCACTTCCTCTTTATCAACATATCCTTTATGAACTTATAATAATTTGACATTTGTTGAATAACTTCAATCAGTGGTATGTTGATGTAAATTTGATTAAGAATCTCCATGAACTTACCAAATTGTTTCTCTTATTTAGCCTTTCTAATCCTTAGGGGAAAAGGTGGTTGGTCTCTCTTACATAAATTTGGGTGTTACGCTGACTTCTAACGTATCAGATGTGAGCTCTGTTGTTGCAATTGTTGTGCCAAAGGTCATCAGACTAGGCTGCTTAGCTTGCAATCCTTTTTTACTTACTTCAACCAAAGAAGTTGTTATATATGTTAGCTATTCTTCTCCTAGTGTATCAAAAGACTTCATATCCTTCTTTGGATGGTCGTTATTTTGTTGGCTTGGTCATTCATACTCCTTACCACTTCTCAATGATATGACTTTGCATGTCTCAATGCTCTTGGTATCTGAGGTAGATGATAATATACCTTTTGACTGAAAAAATAGGGGATGAAAAATTTAAGGTTAATGAACAAAGAGTTAAATTTTATTTTGATGATCCCTCAAACAACACAAGGATCACCATGAATTTGAATGATTAATTTATTTTGCGTTAAAAGTCAGGCTACAAGACTATAAAATAACGCTACTGGGAGGCAACACAACTTAATAAATTTTTGTTTTTAGTTATTTTGTTTTAGATGATAATGTTAAAATTTATTGAAGAATCTGACGCCCTCTGGAGACTTGTGTCACGACTGTGATTGGTCATGAAAGCAAGAGAGAAATTGGAAGTTGCATCAGAATGAATATTTGAGAGGGAAATAACCAAAAAAGAAATATTAAAAAATGGATGAAAAAGGAAAATCTAGGGGAGAGAGAAATACAAAAATGGACAGCTCATAGATCCACGTGTACGACATCATCAAAGTTGTCCTATTGGTGGGGTAATAATTGCATTGTCTACCCTCAAATACTATGTTAGTGACGACAACAAGTTACTAAACAATTACTCTTCAATGATTAAACTATTCCCATTCCAGCTTTCAATTTTAAAAAATTAACCTATTTTCTCTCACCTATATAAACCAAGCAACACCCCTTCCCATGATCATCACTCACCTTCTCTCTCAAATCCTGATATTTTCTCTTAAGTGAACCTGCATCTTTCCGACCCATCACCATCTTCAAAAAATACCAAGCCTTCAAACACTCATGGAACCATAAATTTATGGTAAAAGGGTTAAGATGTCTGCCAGAAAGAATGCAACACCCTTCATTGACTACTCAGATTCAAAAACCTCTGATGTGGAAACCTTCATTAATAGTGATGCCCATTAATGTCTTACAAACTATTTTGCTGCCAAGAGTGTGCACTCTGAAAGATGATTCATTTACAACATGGAGGAGGATGACCTAGGTCTTCCTGATGACATTGGGTGTATCATGACAAGTCACAAATGGAGGAAATTTCCATCACAACATGCACATCATTAAGAAGTTTTACTTCAATATGGTTGACACATTAAGTAAAAGGCTAGAGGTCATAGTGAAAGGGACGAAGGTGCAACATTTTGAACTGACAATTAATATGATGTTCTAAATGAATCTATTTTATATACATGCACCAAATGGATGGACACTGCGAAGCCTTCTAACAATACAGTGTCGAGGATTGACCTCCTCCTTAAGCCTAAGGTGTGGTACAAGTTCATCAAGCATTCCCTCAAGCCTATTATTCATAATGAGACTGTCAGCATGGCCACTAATGGGTTGCATCATAACTTTAAATCTAGTGAACAAGTCCGAAATAATTGTCCAAGAAATGCAAGCGTGCTCCAAGAAGAAAGATGGAATGATTTATTTCCCCTGCCTTATCACTACTTTACGAAATAGGCAGGGAGTTCCTGAGGGATCCACTAATGAGATATACTACCCACAAGTTGGGTTTGACAAGGCATCAATCCAGACTTTGTTGAAGCCAAAAGGAAAGAATAGGCTGCAAGAGGCACGCCAGGAGACAACATAAGGAATTTCTTTTTTTAACAATGAATAAATATTATGGGGAATTTTTCTCCAAATGCAAAAGGGCCAACAAGATTTCTTCCACTTTATGAGAGACCAGTACACATGGCATAATAAGTTGTACTCTTTTCATAAGGGATGAGTAGTGAATATGCCACCGGTATTCCCTGAGTACATCCTAAGAGAAGTATTGAGTGAAAAAAAAGAAAACTACCAGGAGCAGCATTGTAAAAGGAGTGAAAAATTCAAAGAAAACCTGAAGATGAAGGACAAGAATAAAACTAAGAAGAAGGTTTATTTTAAAACACAACCATAGAAGAGTTATGGTGTGATTAAGGAAGACATCCTAGGAAATACAAATAATCCTAAGAAGACCAAGAAATTAAACCCCCTAAGAAAGTAGCTACTGAAGAAGTAACCCCACTGAAGGAGTTTGATATCAATGAACCAGTTGAAGAGGAGAATGACGGTGATGATAGGACTATTAATGAATTGTTCAAAGAAGTGAAAAAATATGGTGTAGAAATGACCAACACTTAATTGAATAAAGAAGAAAAGTCTAAGGAGGGAGATCAAATTCAAGTTGATGCCGTTGTAATTGAGGAATAGATGCAGGTTGAACAAGAAAAGCAATAAGAGGAAGGTGAAAAGGATGAGCAGATTGGCAATATGAAAAATATATTGTTGAAGATTCAGGAAAAGAATATGAAACTGAATCTGAAAAGGATCTTATTTGATTCTTGACAATATTGGAAATAAGATCTTGATAATAAAAATCAATGCACCTGAATGTGTTTTTCAGATGACCTTTGTCATGCCATAATTAGTTAGGAAAATAGTTAGTCTCTTAATAAGTTTGAATTGTGTTAAATATGGAAAAATACGCATTGTAGGATTTAGTTTAGGGGAGGAGAACACCACGACTTAAGACTAGAACAAGGATACACTGCATTTTCAAATAAACACACAAAAGTGTGCAAAAAGAATGAAAGATGCCAATGAGAATTACAAATAAAGTTCTCGTTCATGAAACTGGAGGAACAATGGATGTCTTTGTAGTTGCATGTCCCTAATACATTCAGGTGGAACACTCCAATACGATTATTTTGTTGCTTGTCTTATCGCCTTCATTTTGATTTACTTTTGATTATTTGAGTCTCCTTCATGATTGCACCTCTTTGAATCAAGTTTTAAAATTATTAATTCTTAACATGCATATACCATTGGTTAGGTTTGAACTTGATCATGATGCTTTTAATCAATTGCATGAGTTAACGGAATAATACACATATGTTATTGATTCAAGTTAGTGGAAAAAAATTCTTAAAGCCTTTTAAAATTTTGAAAAATTAGGATTTTTGGTGTTTGATTTGAATCAAGCACAAATCTTGATTCGAATCAATTTGGACAGAGGAAAAACATAAATTTTTAAAATAATTTGATTGAAATAAATTTAACACATGATTCGAATCATCAAACTCTAGCTCACGTCTGCCACAATTATTCGAATCAAACTTTACACATGATTTTAATCATACAATTTTCCTCATTTTTTCAGTTGGCTCAACTTGTTTGATTATAATCAAAATTAACATATGATTCAAATCACGGAGTCTTTGATTCGAATCACACTTTCCTCTTGATTCTAATCAACTGAAAAATGGGTCAAAACTATATTTTTCTTTTATTCCACTTCACTTTCTCATTTGATTCAAATCATGAAATGCTCTTGATTCAAATCTAACTAGCTTTTTCAACCATATTTTATGCTTAATCTCAAGCACATATAAAACCTTTTTGTCATCATCTCTCAAGTAACAAATCAACAAATTCATGTGCATTTTTGTGTGATTCTGTGAGAAAAAACAATATCCTCTGTTTTTGAAAGTTCAAGTTCTTGCAACAAAATTCATGCATCTTCAACTTCAATATGATTCAAATCTTGATAACGAGAGATTTATAATTGATTGAAGGAGGCGCGCTCTTGAAACTAATCATTCTTACAGATTTGGTTGAGATTTTCAGGTTTTTCAAGATTTAGGGGATTGTCAATGGTGTTGACAAATTCCATTGAAAAGAAGTAGGTTCTTCTCTCCATATAGACTTAGTAGTTGTTGTATGGAAGGCTACATATAAGGCAGATTTCTTCTCAAATCTTAGAATAATTCATCGCTTAGAAAATTGGTCAGTTCAAAGGGTAGATTTCTACACATGAAGGCTTGGAACAGATTCGTGGTATTATAAGATTCAAGAAGCATTAATCGAGTAAAGATTACTCAAAAAAGTTTGGCATTATGTTGTATACAAGTTAAGATCCAGATAGGAGATTTTATTATTCTTAGCATTATTATAGATTGGTGATTGTATCAACTCTTGCAAATATTTTTCAAATAAAAAGGAACAATACATGTTCTAATGGGAAACCATTTAAGAGCGCATGTAGGAAAACCGAGGATGAATGTTGAAGCACAATAAATCTTGTTGTTCTCTCTCTCTCTCTCTCTCTCTCTCTCTCTCTCTCTCTCTCTCTCTCTCTCTCTCTCTCTCTCTCTCTCTCTCTCTCTCTCTCTCTCTCTCTCTCTCTTACTCTTGCATTTAATTTTCGTAGTATTTGCATGCTTAGCTATTTAAATTCTAGCTTAGTTTATCGTTTATTTAATTGGTAGAGATTTATTACTTGAGTGTAGATTTTGTTAGAATTGGATACCTTATTGAGCTGAATTGGTGATTAAATACTGAGAAACAATTGAGGTTAAATTCACTGTATAGAATCTTCGTATAAACACACCTCGTGGATTATACAACTGAATCGATTGAATATCGTGTGTATACATATAATTCATCCTTGGTGTTTGTGAATTTATTTAGTGTTAACTTGAACAAATTTTGAAAAGTATAATTTTCATATTTTTTGCTTTAAACCTTCGGCTCGTATCTTTTGAAAACTCTGATAAAATTTTAAAAGCGACTGTTTTTTAACACGGGTATATTCACCCCCTCTTGATTGTTTTTCTACTTCCATATTCACACCCAACATTCTTCACTCTGACAAACATGTTCGACACATTACAACTTATATCTTGTCAGGTGAAGAGGTGGAGCATCTAGCAAAACATATCAAGAAAAATAATAACAATGTAAGTGGAAGCCTTAAGTTCAAAATGAGCTAAAAGCCAAGAACAATATAGTTAATCCCCCTTTATGAAACTGAAAAAAATGAATTCTTGGACCATAGGATAAGATAGTCAAACTAGGATCTAGGATAACTATCTTAACTGAAGACTTCCGGCATGACAGACAGCTTCTGAAAGCACAGACACACACTAACAGAACTAGTTTGTAAAAAGACCGAGTTGTGCCAATTTTTAGATGTGGTCACCTTAGAGAGATTTTGAGTTATTTATGAAATGGGCTTCTATATTATGGGATGGAGGAAAGTAAAAAAATTCTTTTCTGATATTATGTGTCCCATCACCTGAGGACAGGTAATGATTCAAGTTTGAGGGTGTGATAACTCGCTTTTGGTGAGTTATTATAGACTTAACAATTGAACTTATATTTTTAATTTAGTTACTTCCTAGTTTAATTTAATGCACTTTTCTATTTTTGAGTAGATTATAAAGAAAACAATAGGTTCTCTCTTTTGTGAGTTTTATGTGTTTTTACTTGTGTAGAGATGACTTCTGATGATTCCTGGCACGACAGTTCTGGAACAACAATTTAACCCCAACTCTGAGTTAGATGAAATAGAGGATGCAATAGAAGTTACAAAGAGTAGAAATTCATGATTTTAGGGCTTACACGACACCAACCAATAGGATGTAATGCAATTGAATCAAATATCAAAGAGATAAGATCAAGGCTCCAGAAGATAAAAATTTACACAATAGTAAACCCACTACAACGCTCAGCTTGTCTCCCCATTACAAAGGACTATGGTAAGACATCATCGCCTACATCCCTGCTCCACTAGCCTGTCATAAGACACTTTGTCTCCCACATGCTGACTGTGCTTGGCTCTGAAATAGTGCGGAAAGGAAAAATTGGAAGGAAACATGTTGGTTCTTTTGGTCCAAAAATCATGAATATCCAAAAGCCCATGATCCAAGACACCATAAAAAAACCCTAGATGAAAGTGATTATAAAAAGACCTCTTAGGAGGAATTGCAAAGGGAGTTCAGCTTGGAGAGGATCAGAAATTCAGAGAGAGAAATACTTGGTGGAAATTGGTGAAGAGAGAAAAAACAAAAGTGGATAACTCTTTATTTTCATCATATCAAGTGCATGCTACCAGTATATTTAGCATGATAGAGTTCGTCTCTTACTGATTGCATATTGTAAGAAGTCGAAGAAGTTACTCTTAGGTTTTCATTTCTTTTTCATTATGTGTTTAAGAATGTTTAGCTTAGGATCTAGTATTGATGTAGGTATTAAGCTTACCATAAGCTAAAATCCTTTATGTTGAGCAATGTGAAGTTAATATGAAATATTCGTTTGTGTTAATGATGTGTTGTTAGTGCTTTATTTTATCATGCGTTAAACTGTCATGAATTTGACTATTTGGTTGATAAACTTAGGGGAAAATACAAGCTTGTTGTTATGAGACATCTAGCAACAACTGGATCTCATGATAAATGTGATTAAAAATAGTAGGATAGATATATTCACTAGATTAACAACTTTAGACATAAAGAGCTACATTCATAGAGGGAATTCATAATTAAAAATAGACATGCACTATAGTTACAACCGAGGCTTAGAGATTTGTCCCTTACTTTATTTTATATGCTTCTGATGCAGTAGAAATATACCACAAGATCACTTTCTGACCTCTTCTGGCATGACACAACACATCATGCACACACAATAGACAAGTTATATTAACAGATCATTTCCTAACATACTCTTCATTATTGATTTCATTTTACTCTTACTAAACTATTTTTGCCACTGTTAACTCTAAAACTGAACATGTGACAACCTTAAACTATTGTTTTTCATGCTCATTTACAAAAAGAAAAATTTACAAACCCATCTAATCTATTTCCACTCCCTATGGGTTTGACATCCTTACTATTCTATCACCTGCTACTTTAAAATAATGTGTATACTTTCTTGTTACACCACGCGTTTTCAAGAAATAGGGGATTTATGGTGCTTGAGGCTTTAGTTGATTTTAGGTGTTACTCCATGAAAAGTTGGGACGATTATGCCATCATGGGTTGTATGTTTTGTAGTATGGTTTGTTATATTTTTTGTTTTCCACATAGTTCATAGAAATAATATTAGTTGAACATTATTCAAACAGGTGAGCTCCCCCCTATAATAGACACATGCAACAAAGTTGGCATCAATTACAACTTTGACTGGATCGACAGCTAGTGCGTTAGAAATCGACATCATGTTCGTCATGATTTGGTCTATTTGGGCCATTTAGGCATCAAAGGTTGTGGTCTCAATGACTTCTTTAACACCAACTGACTTCTTTGAAACAACTATAATGGTTGCTCTAGTAACTGGTCGTTGATACATGTTGGCAATAATTCTCTCAATCAATGTGTAAAATTCTTCATAGGACTTGGATAGAAATATTCCACCAGAAGATGTGTTCAATATGTTTCTTGATGATGGTACCAGACCATTGTAGAATGTTTCCAATTGAATACAAATTGGGATCCCATTGTGCGGACATTTCCCTAAGAATTCCTTGAATCATTCCCTAAGCATCAAACATGGACTCATCTTCTCCTAGCCTAAATGTAGTGATTTCATTTCCCATCTTTGCATTCTTAACATGATAAAAATAATTATCTAAAATCTTTTCTTCCATGTCATTCCATATGGCAATGAAATTTGGTTCTAAGGAATTTGGACAACTTTTAGCTATATCCCTTATAGAGCATGGAAATATGCTTAATCTAAAATCGTCATTAGTAATCCTAGGAACTCTGAAATTACTAGTAACTTCCAAAAATTGCCTCAAGTGTAAATGTGGATCTTCATTGGAAGCTCTAGAGTATTGGCCAATCGCTTATAACATTTGGAACATCATAGGCTTGAACTCAAACTGTGCCAATGTGATCTCTGGTCATATGATTCCTATATTCATGGTGTTAGGATCAAACACGACAGAATACCATAAGTTTCTAGCACTATCATTAGCAACGTCAATAATGTCATTTTCTGCCATGACTCCTTCTTCATCCACTTGTAATTATTCAAAGACTTCTTCAAATGAATCTTCAAAGTGTCCTTCAAAATATCCAAACACAAGAATAAGAGGAGGGATTTATGGCAAGTGATTGGTGCCTTAACATCTCCGTAGTAATTTGAGTATTCTTTCAGTATCAAGGTATCCTCTGTATACTAAAGTCAGCAACCTGCACATGCAGCATACACGCACGTGTCCTGTCACCAGAAGACACGAAACTTCAAAAGCTCTAATGTACTTTTCATAATACTTTTAGAAAATCAAGGTGTTATTGTTGCAATCTCTAGCAACGGTGCCAAAAAATTATTGTTCAAAACTATTTATATGTGCAAGTATACATAATCAAATAGTAGTAAATGATGTAAAAGTAAGAGTATCGATTCCACATAGATTTCCAATAACTTAAGTTGATTCTCACAGTAAAATCTTGTGAATATCCAAGAGCAAAAAGATAACAATAATAATATTATGTCACAGGTTCGAGTTGAATAACAACAAATAATAATAAATAAGTTAAATCAATAGTGAGAGGAATGTTGGGCAATTATCCACTTAAAGTTTTTCATATCTTGTATGTGTCTGATGAGATTTTTTGTGACAAATAAGAGAGAAAATGATTTAGTGGTGTATGTCACAGTAACCTTAAAGCATGTCTAGTTTAAATTTTGATTTCCCTTATGGTTGTAGTCCTTTATCTCTAAAGGGATTAATATAATGAATATATATATATCCTACTATATTCAACCATATTTACTTATGAGTTCCGTTAGTCAATAGATCTTTTAATCATTAACCAACTTTTAGTTGTTTCTAAGGTGATCTCAAAGAAATAAATGTATAGAAATATATTTCACATAGTAAAATTCATTACTTCAAATCATGCCATTTAACACAAAATACTAATTTTCATTTAAACTCACATTGCTCAGCATAAAGAGGTTTAGCTCATGGTGAGAAGAATAAATACAGTAACATGAGTTCTTGCAGCTAAAATTATAAACAAAAATGAAGAGATAATGTAAACCTAAGTATGACACTCTACTCCTTACAATATTTCAATCAATAGGAGGCGAGTTATGTCACGCCAGAAAGCTCAACAATTCTTTAATGAGGGTGAATGAAAGGAACTCTTCTCTATTGATTCAAACTTCTTCTTCTTCAGTAAGATATTTTTCTTGGTGATTTCTCAAATTATATTAACTTCTAAACCTCTTTTAATTTTTACAAGAGGTTACTTTTATATCCTCTAACTTTTAGGATTTTATCTTGTCATTGAATCACGGGCCTTATGAATATTCATTGTTTTAGCCCAAGGAAATCAACATTTTCCTTCTCCTTTCCCATGAATCAACATCAGGTAGTACAACTCTAGAGTGCATAGGACAACACGTTCTTTGACAGGTCTGCTGCACAGACAGACAAACAAAATGCATAATGCTAAGGACCTTCTCTTTTTTCAGCATCTCTTGGCCTTGAGGCCTAGTGGGAAGTAAGGTTGAATTCATGCTCTGGTTTTATTGTGCCATAAGTTATCATTTGAGCATTCCTACACAACTGACAAACATATGAGTGAAACTCACAAAAAAGATAGCACCTGTTATGCTTTACACAAATTGAACTTTAAACAACAAAATCTACTTCAATTAGCCTAATAAACTTTGCTAACACAAAATAAAATAAACTAATAAAGGTTTGAACCTCTCAAAAATAGTCAATTATCAGTGTTAATTAATTTTTTAGTAACTATAGTGTTATATTTGTGATAGTCCCGAACGACGGCGACTTCGGGGTCCCTGCCTAGTAGGCTGTCGTCCGAGTGGCATCCTCCTAGAACCTGGGGGCTCACCCTTAGGGTAGGTGATATGTATAGTACCATTATCTCCCATTAGTCATATGAGAATGATTCATATCATGACTCCTTATAAAGTAGGTAGTTAACAACCTCGCATAGTCCAGGGGGAACAGTTATTGCCTCTAAGGGTTTCCTAAACCCTAGATCTAAAACGCCCTTTAGCGGGAGAAAGAGAGGATATGATGCAAGCCGCAAGTTCACATCAATGAAAATTAGTACAAAATATATCGAAACATAGAGATATATTGTTTGATTATCGATTTTTACTCTAACAATGTAAAGCTAAGGAAATCAAAATATTGGGGTTTAAATGTTGATGAATAAAATTAACAAAACCAAAAGACATGACATGGGGTACATGATAACCTATTCTGACATATCCAATTGAATCTTCAAATTAAATATGAGAAAAACATAGAGACTTACATAAAATAGACAAAATTGTACAGCACCTACTTTTACAGTGTGTGTACTCTCTCGGATGGATAATTTGTTTGCTTTCGCTAGCCTGAATTATTCATCTAAGAACATTTATTTAGCACGGCTATGAAGATTTATCAACCGTGATCAAGACACCTTTTCAGCTTCGCCTCGAACTCAGTTGTTTAGCAATCCGCTTTCGAATATCGATTTATACCCTTTTAATATACAATCAGTATCTGAGTTGCCTCAGCTTTCACAAACGACACAAATATATTTAAGCGTCCAGACTCTAAAATAACAGTTACTCTTATTTGTCTTATTTTTCACTTATGGATGAATCAATCGGGGTTCATCATGAAATATATCTTATGACCCCTTGTCCCTAATGGACTACTCAGACATAATTAGAGACGTTGCAAAATAAACAATAAACTCACAAGAAGCTTAAAGCATAAAACTAAAGCTAAATCAAGTAAAAATATGGTAAAGCATGGTCCTTTTTTACCAAGGATCTTAGGCTTACTTATAGCTAATTATTACAATCAAAATACTAAATTCGTGTAAAGTACACTTAAAACCATTAAACACTCAAAATGGAATAGTATGGAGTCTCTAAAAGTCACAAAATGTTACAAAACTTCAAGAATTCATAACTGATGTTGGGCTCAACATGGGTGTGTTACCTAACACAGGGGGTTATGTCAGGCAACATAGACCGTGTTATGGAACACGGTATTCCCGTGTTGGTGCCAACACGGCCCGTATCAATTGACACGGACCAATCGTGTTATCCACGGGTTTTGTGTACTAGGGGACTCCTCTTCATGATTTTTTTTATCCTTTTTTGTTCAATTTCGACTCTTGGCACTCCTTATTAGCTGAAAACATAAAACCATACCAGAAAAGAATAAAAGAGGAATAAAACAAGAAAATAAGCATAATAAATACTGATAAAAAACACACAATAAGCGGTATAAATACCACTTATCAAACTTCTCTAAACTTGAATCGTTGTTTGTCTTCAGCAACTCAACTCACAAACAAAAAAAGAGGACAATATAATGAAGCATGAAAACTTTATAAATTTGAAATGAATAGTACTCATACGTGAAATTGGTCCTAATTGGCTTTCGATCGAATTTCTTTTTATTATATCAACACTATAGGCATTGTAAGGACAATGACCATGTAAGCACAAACCAAAATTTTCCTCATTAGATATCATCCTGACTATACTTTTATACCTAAGTCTCACTTATTGATTTTCTTCTCATTTCGTTCTTTTAACAATCAAATTAAGGTAATGAAATATGGATAATCATCATAAACTATACAAAGCTAATTTAGTATTTATTTGTTATTTACAACACGCGAGCGAGTTAGCTTTTGGGGGGAGGGGCGGCCTTTTCAGGTTAGGTATGACTTACTCCGACCAAATGTTATTTATTAAAAAATGACATTGGGGATCAACCACCATTGAGTTAAATAATCGGGTAAGGGTTACCTAACTTAATAAGTGCAATTGCCTTTTATTGTTGCTTTTCTTTTTTTTCTTTTTTCTCCATTAACTAAGTATAGCTTGGAAATTTATAGTATGTCAAACTATTTTTATATAAATAATCGGAAAATACTTCTCAGAATTCGGAGACTATATCACAAAATGAATTAAACTAATATCCTATTTGGGAAAAAATCGGGGTTCGAACAATACTTTTTTATCGACTTTTCTTAGGGTCCTAAATCTTATCCTTTCATCCCTAAATATATATACTTTCTCAATCAATCAAATCAAAACTTTACAAAAAATTATAAAACGACTCAAAATTTGGGAGAATCTTCAAATTTGTGTATATACTGAGTTAACACAAACAAACAAACATACAAATGCGATAAATATAAAAGTACAAAAATAAACATAAAAATCCAAATTCCTATTAATTGAGATCAATTGAGTTCCCCGTATTTCCTTAAATATCCAAATTCCTATTAATTGAGATCAATTGAGTTCCTATGTGGTCTAAAAGTTATCAATTGGGATAAATAGAGTAAATAGTGAGTTCAGGTTGACTTAATTAATATTAATTAGGACTGACCTTTTATTAACTGGGACATTTTGGTAACACTAATAATGGGTCAATAGCTCTGGTAGAACAAATATTACAAGTTTAGTGCCACTTGAGATATTTGTTGCTACTAGTAACCACTTTCTTACCACACATTTCTCATGGCCACTTGCTAATAATCTTTGACTCACTCACCACCACATGTTATTATCATATACCACCTACCATAAGCCACTTCATTTTCTCAATATATCAGAAAGGTTAGTGGATTAAAGAAGAAGCTTAAGAGGATAAGAGAAAACAAGCTAGTGGAGAAGAAGAAGAAGAAGAAGAAGAAAAGCTTGGAACCAACACCATCATCTTCATCCTCATCTCATCTTCAATAACTTCTCCTCTTCAATTCTTGAGGTGGGCTCTAGTTAGAAACCCTAGGATTCTAGGAGATTAGGGTTATAGAATCATAGATAAATCATGAAAATCCATGCTATATGATGAATATTTCTCTTGATGTTTTTGTTTCTATGAGCATGTGCTTTGATATGTTCTTCATGATTGTTGTGACTACATGATTTGTTGTGGTTGTGGTTAAATGATTGGTTGTGGTTATGACCTTGAAATCCTCGTGGTTATGAACTTGGAATCCTTGATATATATGTGTGTATATGAGCATGTAGTATGATGGATTTTGTTGGAAGAGGAAGTGGATGGTTTGTTAGAAATGAAGTAACAGAGGAAATGGTGTTCTATGAAGTGAAAATATGGAAATGTGTGAGGACCAATCGATTGGTCCCTGTAACCAATCGATTGCACACCCCTTTTGTTTTGCAGAAAATGTAATTTTAGCAGGATCAATCGATTGACAGTGTATTACAGTCGATTGCATGAACTTGTTATTTTGGAACAGTGGAAAATTTTAGTAAGCCAATCGATTGACACTGAGGATCAATCGATTGATCCTTTGCAAACTTTGAAAAACTGAAATGTGAGAGGAACCAATCAATTAGGCTTCCCCAACCAATCGATTGACTTATGTTAAAAACTTCAAAATCCATTTCTTAAGTGTTTTTAAGTGCATTCTTTCAACCATTAATCATTTGTGATGCTATGCTTGTGTTGAATACATGTTAATGGTGAAGATTACATAATGAAACTAGTAAGTTAACCTAGGATTGGTATTAGGCCATAAGCTAGGTTTATAACTTGGATAACACTAGAAAACGGTATTCATTCGTACGACGCTTATGTGGAGGTCGTGGTTGAATGGTTGCTATAATTGAGAATGAGACGCATTGTATGGAACATGTCATGTTATTGTTTGTGTATTATGGTGAATGAAGTCACCTGTGACTGATGGATCTTGTTATGGTTTGTGGAACTGATGATTTGTGGAACCGATCATGTATTCAGAATGTGTGTTTTTCTGTGATGGTGCACATCTCTATTTGGTATGCTTAGATGAGTAAGCATTGGGATGTGAGACCGATGATTCGATCCTCAATTAGGTTTGAGTCCCAACCACGGTGGACATGGGGGAAAGGTAGACACCTAAGTGGGTTAGATTCCCATACAGTGAAAGAGACCCTAAGTGGGTTAGAGTCCCATACGGGTGACGGTCGCTTAAACTGGGGATTAAGCCTCATACAGGACCCGATATTCACCGTGAAAGTCGAATCATCCAAGCCTGCATGAACCGAGTCTGGCTTAGACGTAAGTCCGTTCGGGAATTGATGTTTTGTGATATGAATAGTGATCATGGTTTAGTTGTGAGAACTCAGGTGCATGTTGCCATACATTGCGATTTAGTTTCCCCATTGCTTAAGTCTTCGTTCCCTTGTTGACTTGAGTTGAATATTGATTAGAAAATCCTGTAGAGCCGAGTGGAACCATAAGATAGGGAACCCACTGAGATTATTATCTCACCCCATGTTGTTGATTATTTTTCAAGTGGTTCTGAGCAGGTGAAGGGTAAGGACAAGATAGAGTGATGTCTTGCTTACCTGATGACTGGATGGCTTTTCTGCTGTGTAAATATATTTGGATCATTGTTTAATGATCTAGCTTCTAGTAGTTTTATTTTGGGAACTTTTGTGTACATTTTGTGTCATGTTATGTTTCTTTTGGGCATGTATGTATATGTATACTATGCTGTTAGGCGCTTATGTATTTCAGTACCAATTTTACACTATGTATAATATGTATTCTAGACATATATTATATGTGGCTGTTACATACTTTCTCAATCAATGAAATCAAAACTTTAGAAAAAATTATAAAACGACTCAAAATTTGGGAGAATCTTCAAAGTTGTGTATATACTGAGTTAACACAAACAAACAAACATACAAATGTGATAAATATAAAAGTACAAAAATAAATATAAAAAGGGAAATACACCCCCCCCCCCCCCCCCCGGTCGCCGCCACCAGCCTCCCCCCAAACTTAAACCATACATTTTCCCCAATATTTCAAAATAAGAAAAAAGATGGTAAGGAGAAACTCACATAGCACCTCCTGGAGGAAATGAAAAATGCAGCATAAGTTGTTGCATCATTTTCTCAACACCTTCCTGATTATCCTTTTGTTGAATCATATCATATGGTAGGAGGAGGTGCTCTTTTATGATTTTCCTTTTTATACTTGCAAAAATAATCAAACGAAATAAAGATAAAACACAGAATTTCGTAGGTTGCCTCCCATGTAGCGCTTTGTTTAACGTCGTTTAACTCGATTGTCCATGAGTGCAAGCATTCATGATGGTCCTTCAAAGATGGTCATTTAACCTTAAGCTTAGTTGTCTTAGGGATCCACGCCCACCTATATAGCCATCTTTAGTATCTATTACTCTTATTTTTCTTTCATTTATGGGTTGGCTCATACTTCTTAATTGTGGGGTGATTTTGGTTCTACTCTAAGTATCGAGTTTGGGTACGAACCTTGTTATGGAACATGACTTGCCCGTGTTAATCTCGGCTTCTTTGTATGAGAGGGGGTGTTGGTACCAACACGACCCATGTCAACTGACACATACCAACCATGTTGGCCACAGGTTTTATGTACTGGGGGACTCCTCTTCTTGCATTTTTTGTTCCTCTTTGACTCTTAGCATTCCTTATTAGCTTAAAACATAAAACCATACCAGAAAGCAGTAAAAGAGGAATAAAACAAGGAAATAAGCATAAGAAATACTGATAAAAAAACACACAATAAGTGGTATGAATACCACTTATCAGGATCATAACTTACACATAATACCCAAAGCATAATGTTAATACACAGAGCCCCACCTCTCACATAAGCAGGTCCTCTAAAACCAATGTAATATCACTATCCAGCTATTCTCGCCATTGTGGGAAATCCCTATCCACCTTAAAATTATTATAAACCTACTCAGGTCTCTGAGTATCCCCTACCCTTATAGGGATGCCATGCACATATGTACTTTTCAACCAATACAATGGCACCCAAGTAGGACCCTAGTAAAACTAAATTATGTCACATCTTCTTCTTCATAATCACCATATTCATTGTTACCTTTCAGTCCTATACCTAGCCTTTAACCACCATGGTTAATAGGAGAGCTTTGTCCCCTATGTTGGAGGATACCAGTGGTATCGGTGATGCCAACACCATGGACAAACTACCCCGCCAGAATCAGACACTTGAGGATAATGTACACACTATCAAACATCGCCAGCAATAATTCAACCCCCGTAGAAGATGGAAGTGTTGGAGCCTAACCACTCTTAGACGATATATAGGAAGTGTCTATACTTGAAGGATTCAAACCTCCCTCTTAGGCCATGTTTGATGGGTGCAACGATCCTTATGAACATGTCGCCTCCATCAACACTCAGATGGCCATCATAGAAGTGCATGACTCCCTGAAGTGAAAAGTAATGTTTGACACCTTCAGAGATGCAACCTTATGATGGTATGTGGTTCTGCATGAGCTTCCATTTCTAGGTAACAAAGGATGGTAAGGAAACATTTGTCTCAGTTTGCTTCCAGTAGTCAAAGGAAGATCTCAACCACCATTATGTTCAACATATGATAGGGTCCATTAGAGTTGCTAAGGGACTATCTCGCCTGGTTCAATGAAGTCACCATCATAGTTGTTACCTCAAACCAATAAATGTTCGTGCGGGTGTTCTAGAATAGTTTGAAGGTGAGACACATCAACAAATATCTCGCCTAAAAACCAGCGTTTTTGCTAGCATAAATGGTTATCAGGGAAGAATGTTACATAAAAGGCGAGGATAACAATACTGAGAAGAATGGACAAGATGTCAAGGATCATTTTCCCAACACCGAAGGTTCAAACCCCCAAAGGAAGAATAATTATACCTCACCCATCAAAGACAAGACATCATTCAAGAGAGTGGGTAAAGCCGCATATGGCTTTACACCTCTAAACACTTGTCATGAATAGATTTTGCGCGAGGTTTTTCACCTGCATCATATCCATACGCCTCCAGTTCTGAAGACAGAGATGTAATGGGTCTTGAACAAGATAGATGGTGTAAGTTTAACATAGTCAAAGGGCACCACATCGAATATTGTTAGCAACTTAAGAGATCGAGAGGATGATACAAGAGGGACACCTCAAGAAGTATGTCAAAGGTGATTCCTCATGTGGGCTGGACAAATCACATTCTCGTAGGGCGAGACGATGTAGGGAGTCCCAGACCCTCTAAGGATAATGAGACATCCCATGGAGAATGCAGCAAAGGCATGTGCCATACTGTTTACTGGTATTTTTAGTAAACAATCACGAGTTTGGTTCACTTAAGATATTAAACTCGAAAAAATCTCAAAGATAATTTGTGTAGAAAAGTGCAAGGAAAAGTGTTTGTGGCTGATACATAAATGCTTGAAAATTAATGAACTGATTGTAAATGCATAACTTATTTGAAGAAATAAAGTAAATAAAAGCATAATAAATGTCATAAAATAAATTTTGTGATTTAAAAAACTTAAAGAAATTTAAAAGATGGGCACAGACTCATGCATTTCTCACAAATTGTTTCTCCCTATGACTTGGATACTTTAGCTTTACCGATAATGAGTGAAAATTTGACATCGATCCCATACACTGAGATTGACTTATATACTAATACAATAGTAACCATCAATAACAGATAGATCTCTAGGATCTGACACGTATCCCACTATGTAAGCTTCATCGCTCTAACTTGCTTCCACGCGTCTTCAAAAATGAAATTGTTGAAAAACCAAACCATCATGCTGATAATTGAATTATAACTGCTTTGAACCTCTTAAATTCCTTTGTCGAGAGTCTTTGGTCAACTCTTATAATGTTGTTGAGACATTTCCCTATCACATAGTCTTCGGGCTTTAGAATATCCTAAGTCCCTAAAATATGGTGGATGTGTCGATCTCAACCTTTGTCAAATAGCTTATTTATGCAAATCCCATCGACATTTTGGACATGTTTCGAAGAGAGAGTGATCCTAATCTCGTGGATCTCTTCCTGAGACTCCTCTAAACTAGTCTTTACATCGAGTCATCTGTTAGGTTAGTCAAACCATCTTAGTTGACATAGCTAGTTTGTCGAAGCCTTTGATTGAGTCTCATACTTAGCATTTTCTAACATACTCATTACCATTCTTTGTTTACTTTCTTCAGCTAAAATTTCCATGCTAAAACATATGATTAACATTATCTAAAGAGGATTTATCATCGACGAGGAATCTAGCTCCGCTTGTAGAATATATGCTCGTCATATTCTGAATGTATAAAACCTCCCTAGGACCGAAGATAAAGGAAAGCCAAAGATGGAAGAAGTCATGGTCACCTTCTCTGAGAAGGACACAACTGGAACCCATTCTCTTAATGATGACCCCATGGTCATCACCTTCTCGTAGATCAAGGAAGTTCTGCAAATGTTCTATATAGTGATGTGTTTAAATAACTTTGTATTGACCCAGAGGATTTAAAACCCTTCAAAGGCTTGATAGTTGGACTCTTTGAGGAATAGGTGCAACAAAAATACTATATCATATTGAAGACCACCTTTGGAGAGAAGGATCAAGCCAAAGAAATTAAGGTCGGGTACTTAGTTATTGATGCCCCCTCTTCTTACAATATGATTATAGGGCAAACAATTTTTAAACAATAGAGTATCCTTTTGTACATTTGGTATATATCCATGAAATGTCTATTCTCTTATGGGCAAGTGGGAGCCATCCAATGGGATCAGGAGATCGCTAGAAAATGTTATATAGATAGCCTCAAGTTGGAAAGAGTTTATACTCTAGGAAAAACAGGTAGGAAAGTGAGCTCAGGAATAAGACCATTTGGAGAGGCTTGTAAAAGCAAGGATCCCCCCCCCCCTCCCCCTGAATCTATGAAGAGATCGAGGATTGAAAGCCTATGGCGAATTTCCCCTGGCGTTACTCTTACCGTTTGATGGTTTTCTTTATTTTTAATCAGTTTCTTAGTTAATTTTTATATGAGAGTATTACATATTTTCCACTTGTAAGGACATGGTATTTTTTGGTGAACTCCTTTCCCTATGTACCTTGTAGGGGTCAAGGGTTTTTAATGAGACCCTTCATTTTATTATTCGGTGGAATTTGCACTTGTTGTCTATTCCCTTTTTGTAGGAAATATAATTTTTTTGGAGAAGATCGCCCTTAGGGGAAATTTAATTGTCGGATCCCTAATATGGGTCCTTTCTGCCCTTAGGGAAAATTTAATTGTTGGATCCCTAAGGGGGGAGGGTCCTTGTCGCCCTTAGGGGAAATTTAAATGTTGGATTCCTAAGGGGGGGTACCTTACTGCCTATAGTGGCAATTTAAACGATGGATGCCTAAAGGGATATTTGTCTCTCTTAGAGGCAATCAAAATGTTGGATCATAAAGGGAGATATTTGTCATCCTTGGGGGAAATAAAATTGGTGGTTCCCCAAGTAGGATCATTGTCGCCCTTAGTGGCAATTTAAATGCTCGATCCATAAGGGGAATCTTTTCCTCCCTTAGAGGAAGTTGAAATGTTGTATCCCAAAGGGAGATCCTTACCGCCCTTAGTGGAAATTTAAATGCTAGATCCCTAATAGGGATCCTTGTGCCCTTAGTGGCAATTTAAACATTGGATCCCTAAGGGGTATCCTTGCCTCCCTTAGTAGAAATTTAAATGTTGGATCCCTAAGGGGGATCTTTGCCACCCTTAGAGGCAATCGAAACACTCGATCCCAAAGGGAGATCCTTGCCGCCCTTGGGGAAATAAAAAATTTGTACCCCTAAGTAGGATTCTTGTCGTCCTTAGTGGAAATTTAAACAATAGATCCCTAAGGAGAATTATTACATCCCTTAGAGGCAATCGAAACATTGGATCCCAAAGGGAGATCTTAGTCGCCCTTAGTGGCAATTTAAATGTTGGATCCCTATGTGGGATCCTTGCCACCCTTAGTGGAAATTTAAACTTTGGATCTCTGAGGGGTATCCTTGTCACCCTTAGAGCCAATCAGAACACATGATCCCAAAGGGAGATCCTTGCCTCTCTTGGGGGAAATCAAATTATTGGACCCCTAACTAGGATCGTTGTCACCTTTGGAGGAAATCAAATCACTAAAATACCATAAGTGATCCTTATCATTCCCTTTGAAGAAGAAGAAATAGGTATACCCCTTATCAAGGGCCGAAAAACAATCATATAGAAATGGATATGGAGAAAAATAATAGTAAAAAGCAATTGTATAAAGACGCCTCACAGGGTGTCATTGTCTTAACAATTACAAAAATCCTCTAAAGGGGAAAAGAAATATGATGAAAGGCCATTAGGGGCAAAGAAACATTACAAGAAAACCCAAACCATCAACTTTCCTCATGAATTGTCTCCTCCCTAACGACATCCTTCGACTAAGGGACTTTGGACCCATCTTCTTCCATCGGCATTCCATCACTCTTAGTATCGCCGGCAGAAGCTGGACCTTTAGGTCCTGAAGGGGCTACCCCCCTCTTCATCCATTAATTGGAAATCTCTGACCACTTTATGGATGTCCAATTTGCGCAGATCCAGCTCGAGATAGAAGAGGGAAATATACTCTTTTTACAGCTCAAAGTAATTACCAGAGTTCGACACCAGCTCATCAATAAACTCTAACAACTCTCTTCTAGCTCCTTTTTAGAGGTGAGGGCAGCATCCAGGGATGCCCTTAGTGATTCCTTCTTTGTAGAGATCTCCGCATCTTTTTCTTTCACATATGTCAGCTTCTTCTCCTAGGTATCCTTGTCTTTTTTAGGGCATTCAGCAACCTCTGACTCTCATTATATATATCCACATGCTTCTGGAGCTTTGCCTCCATCTCCATATTAGATTTGTCTCGCCTCTCTCGATCAACATGCTTTAACATCAACACCTTCAGTAGAAGGTTATCCTTCATACGTACAATTGTACGATTTGATTCAGGTCGGAGATCCTGGTAGTCACTAGGAAACTCCTTAGAGAAAGGGAGGTGAACTCTTAAATTGAAGAGTGTCAAAATCGGGGTCACTCCACAAAAAAAGTAGGAGGTGGGGAAGTCTCTCCTTTAGGTAAAATTGAATGCTCTCCTTCCTAAAAACATTTGGGGTAGGAAAAAATCCCTATTTCGACCTTTGAGCCTTCACACAATGTGAATTAGGAGTTGGGTCCCCAGCTTTCCTCTTTTATCCCTTGATCGTAAAACCCCTTGGGTGACTCTGGGGGCTATCAGTCTCCCTATGAGCAGCCTGGATCCTCTCCCATCTTCTTCTCCTCTCCTCAGTAGAAATATTCGCCATCAAATATACAAAATAAGGCACGCAAGTCATTAATATTGTCCAAAACTACCTACAAAGAGAGATGATCGCCACCCTCCAGTCATAACTTAATTATTGTATGTGAGTTCATAACTTTAAACTTCCCCAGAAGGAGAATAATTCTCGCCTCCTCGAGGGCAAGGTGTTTATTTTTATATCTTGTGATCGCCACTAGATCATTCGTCCAGGCTAAGGGAAAGAGAGGGCGTCATCAGCCCCTAACACCCCAAGAAAACCCTCTCGCCCCCTCACACGGGCGAACTTATCTCTCCAATTCTTGTAATGGTTAGAGTGAGACATAAAAAGGACCTTCCCTAACATACCTCCTAAGAACACGCAGCTGCCCTTTGCAGGTTTATTGATATAAAAATAGAAAATGACTCCCATAATAGGAGTAATCTCCAGGTCCTCACAGGCCATCTCAAAAGCCTGAATAAAATCATAATTGTTAGGGAATAGCTAGGAAGGTGTGACATTAAGAACCCTCATAACCTCCACAGAAAAAGGGAAAAGAGGGAAAAGAAACCCCATATCTTTGAAAAAAGAGGAGGAAGAAATAAAAATAGGGAGAAGGAGCATCACAAGAGACGGGCATAGTGATTCTCTCCGCCCAGAAACAAGCCTCTAGGATAACCATATCCTCATTTTTAGAGGAAGAAATCCCCACTTTTATCTGGAAATGAAGGATTTGTTCATTGGAAGTGTAATAAGGTCCAATATTCTCGGTGTCCTTGGGTATGACAGAAGGGGAACACATTGTCTTTATGTTCATAAGAAAATAGTATAACAAAAAGAAATCACCAATGTCGTTGCAATCGTCAATGGGGGTGACTATAGCCCTCAAAACATACAGCTTTACGCTAATTTAAACCCTATTTCAAACATTTATTCATAAAACCTACTCATTATGGAGGGAGGAGAGATAAAAGTAAATTCATATCTAGAAAAAGGTTGTGAATGAAGAACCAGGGGTGTGGAAGAGTTGTGCAATTCAGATGAGACTGCATAAGTTGTGGGAGCAAAATAGAGCAATGAAGTAGAAGGAGAAAATTTTATAAGTGAATTAAAACCACTAGGAACCTTTTAGCCTATCCCATAAGTTTGAAAAACTTAGTACGCTGTTGTCACATGGAATTAACGTTTAAGGTCTTAAAAACCATACCATCATTGGTTACATTAAATAGAAGTGTGGTCATCTGAATGATTGATTGACATTATCAACTAACATTTCATTATAGGCTCTAAAAATATAACACTATCAAAGCTTAGAAATCCTTAATATTCTAAAGCTAAGAGATAGATAAAAAGCTAACTAAGAAAATAAACTTCATTTTCATTTCTTTGATACCCTAAAATGTATCAAAGACATTACATATATAGCACTCAATGGCTAATGAATTTAAAGTCCAAACATTAAAAGAGCTCAATTCAATAACAATTAAAATGCAGACTAGCTAATATGAACTCTTAAATTAACTTAATATCTGATTTATCTAATTAATAATAATTCTCTACTATAACATTTTGGCCAAACACGAAACATCTGATAAGGGGAGACGACTTGCTCCTCAACAAGGGGGCTTATGCAAATAAAATGAAGGGCTTGCCTCACATTAAAAAGGCCGCCTTCAGCTGAAGGACTCGTCTCACATTAAAAAGGTTGTTTTTTGTAACACCTCAGTTTTAATAAATTCTTTTATTTTAATTTAATTAAAAATTTATGTATTTATTTATGTATTTTTTTTATTATTGTGTATGGGTGTATAAATGAATGTGGATGAGAGAGAGGTGAGTGACTTGTAGTAGGGTGTGGAGAGTAATTAGAGAAAGATAGAATAACTTAGAATTATTTTATTAATTAAAATAATATTTTGATTTTATTATTTAAATAATAGTGTTTTAGTTATTAAATGAAATAATATGAGTAGTATATTTTTTTAGTAAATTTAATTATTTTGTTATTAGAGATAAAATAATAAGAATAGATTAATTAAATATAGGATATAAAAGAGGACAAATATTATTGGGTTTTTGTGAGTAATTGAGGATAGAAAGGTAAATTTAAAATTTAGAAGTTATGTTATTATAAAAAGAAAGTTGGAGAGTTAGAGGGTTTTTGATAAGAAGTTAATTGAAATAGTTAAAGAGCTAGGGCAAAGAGAATAGTAAGAGAAGGGCTAGCATAGAAGGAGATGAGAACTAAGAATATAACCAACCATTGTTGTTAGGAGAACAAGTCGGGGAGAATAGCTTTCAATAGGGCTTATACGTGAGGGGTAGGGTAGAGGAGTCCTTAACCTTCAATAGAGCATTGGATTGTTCATTAAATTTTGAGTTTCTATGATATTATGATGTTGATTGGTTGAATTGATGTGTATTTTCTTGTATAATTTGGTATGTGATTACTGTTTTGGAATTGTTAATATTTTTCACCATTGTCGAAGGTTTGAAGCTTTGGGGTTAATATTTTTTCGAGAAAATTGGAAATTATATATGTTAACTTGTTGTTTTAATCATTATATAATTATATTACATCGAATTCTGAGATCAGAGCTTTTTACGGAATCAAATTCGGAGGTTCGAAAGGGCTTCTATGGTGGAAAGTGCAGAAAAGTAAATTCTAGGTATTTAACCACGTATTCTAGGACTTTGTGAAGAACTGGCCATGGAAAAAAATTGGTTTTGGATGACGTCTGTCAACCCTCCTGACTTCCGCTATGCCTAACAAAAAATATCATAACTTGATATTCGTGACTCTGTTTTTTACGTGCTTCAGAGTGTTGAAAAGTTAACATGTAGTACTATCTCATGGTGATGCCTTAAGAGGCTGAATGTGAACTTAATGATATGAATATACTATTTTACTTAAGGTGTAGTATCGGTGGATGTGTTTCTAGTTGTTGAGTTAAACTTTATGTGTTGTGTTTTCGTACAATTCATGTTAACTGTTGTTGGGCATGTTATGGGTGACCTAAATTAATTAATTCCATGATTGTATTAGGTTGTTGAGTGTTAACAATTGGTTTATAAAAATTATTTAATTATTATAATTAAATCGATAATGCTATTTGGTGATGTTATGTGATTAACGAAAGATGATGGTTTGTATGCATAAATTTGGTTGTATATGGTGTATGAATATTTGAGTTGTGTGATGCTTGTATGTGAATATGCATAATTGTTGTTATGGTGGTGGTAGTTCAAAGGGGGAAGTACGTTATTGTATGTTATTTATGTTTTGATTTTGTTTATAGAATATTGTATGATTAATTATTGTGATCATTATGTTTGCACAATGCGTTGATTAAATTGATGTGTTGTTTGAAATATAATTATGTTGAGATGAATTATTAGCATGTTTGTGTTGCATTATTGATTGATAATATGCATTCTATGATTTTGGTGTGATGCAATCCAGAGAGGGGATTACTTAAGTTGTTAGTGCATTTATGTTAGGATCGGAGAGGGGTCTTAACGCATTAATATTAACGATATTATCATGCATCATAAGAGTTGTGTCAAGAGGCAAGTTCGCTAGTTCAAAAGAGGGGACTAGTGGCTTGTCCCAAGCTCAGAGATGGGGCTTGGAGATCATAAGAGGGGTCACAGGGGTTCAGAAGATGGGACCCGGTTCCAGAGATAACTAAATGTTGAGTTGGTACCACATGCATAGCATAGAGTTACATAGTCGAGTTGTATTACATAATGAGTTATATGCATAATTGTTGAGTTGTAATTAATTAATGAGCTTGGGTGAGATTGTGATGAGATATATTGTGAATGAGTTATGATTGATGAATTGGTGTGAGAATGTAATTGATATACTATAATTTAAGATTGTGTATATTATGATATGTGTTAATATCCTATATTGCAGTATGTGCCTGTTAATATTGAATGTGATTTCTCATCCCATATGTTTGAGTGTTGCCTTTACATAGGCACCGTGCAAATACTCAAGAGTATATTCGAAGATGTGAGTGGAAGCTAGCTCCTAGATCTACTTCTTTTAGTTTCTTTGTTATAGTTTTGGTTATGCTCTGATGTGTAACACTGAGGAGCATTCGCTTTGTTTTAGGTTGAGATTTCTGAGATACAATGTATGCTCGCGTATATTTGTATTTTTGTGTGATAAGCATTTAGAGAAGACTTACAAGACGATGCTTTTAATTATAATATGAAGTTTTATTATGGGATTTAAATTGGCATGTGTTAATTATGATTTCGTTGCCATGATATCAGATAAGTTGGATGTCGTGTAAATATCCCAAGTAAAAATCAAATGAATTGATGTCATGTAAACATCCTAAGTGTAATTGTATGCATTAAAATATTGTGTTGCATATTTATTTAAATTAAGTGTTACATGATAAATAGATGTGTGTGTGTGTGTGTGTGTGTGTGTGTGTGTGTGTGTTTCGAGAGGTGTAACATCCTATGTGAAAATATTGTGAAAAATCTCTGATCTAATTATAATTATGCGTTGAGGAATAGGGTATTACACTTTTATTTGAGGGACTCGTCCCAAGGTGAGGGACTCACCCCACATTAAAAAGGAAGCCTTCAGCTGAGCGACTCGACTCATGTCGAAAAGGGGTCACCTTCAGTTGAGGGACTCATCCCAAGTTTAAGGACTCGTCTTATGTTAAAAAGGTCGCATGTAGCCAGGGGACTCGCCCCAAGCTGAGGGACTCACCTCTCAAACGAAGAAAGCTTTGAAATCACTTTGCCCTTTACAATCCCTCGTGCTTAAGGGGCCTTGTATTGTTATATCTGTTAGAGTCACAAACAGGGGAAACTCTATGGTCTCCGTCTAGCGGCCTATTTCCTGAGAGGAAACCTCATAGAACGTGGGGGCCCTCCCTTGGGGTAGGTAACGTTTATAATACCATGACCTCCCATTAGTCATGTGAGAAGGAGTCGTATCATGAATCCTTAGAAAATAGGTATTCAAAGGTCTATCCTAGTCATAGGGGAGCAGTTACTGCCTTCAAGGGTTTCCTAAACCCTAGACTCAAAAGGCCCTTATATATACTTCTCTCCTAGTAGAAGAAAAGGAGGGTCATAACTTACACATAATACCCAAAGCATGACGTTGGTACATAGAGCCTCTCACCTCACGTGAGCAGGTCCTCTAAAATCACTATAACATCACCATACAAGGCTTCTCTTCATCATGGGCAAGCCCTAACCACCCTATAATTGTTATAAACCTAATAAGGCCTCTGAAAATCTCTTACCCTTATAGGATACCATACATATGTACATTTTGACAAGTACAGTAACTAATAAATTAATAAGTTAATGAAGTTGATAGAAACACAAATTGTTAAAGGGTAATAGTATTTAACTAATAAGTTAACGTATTAAAATAACATATTAGGATGGTGTATGATGTATTTATGTTCGTGAATTCTTGATGAGTAAGTTATATTTTTATTACATATGAGTCGTAATATGAATAATTGTTAATTAAGTTAAATTGTTATTACAGTAAGCTTCACTCCTCAAAGCATGAAATATATTTCAAATTATTTCATGTGATAATTCCATTTATGAAACTTATCTAAGTTCCAAAGTATTGAATTCAGCACTTGTAAATTAGGGAATTAGTAGTATTATTTACTTGAATTAAATAGTTTATTATGTAGTGTAGTTGAGAATACTAAGTGCTTTGTCTTTTGGATTTTACTTTTGTTTGTGTGTACAGGATTAGTTTCAAACAACTAAATTCACTATTTGTTGAAATAAATTGAACACGTTTATGCTTAGAAAAGTGAAAGAGAAATGCATCTCCTCCTTGCATGTCAATTTTTCAACTGAAAAATCTTTTGCATTTGCTTGCTTGAGAAACAACATGGCATCCATGGTTAACGAAATTATAAGATTAATAAGGATTTCAAAGGTATGGCCTCCGACATCCGTTATCTTTTAGTGTTTTGATATAATCTGGAATTGTGGGTTATTAATCAATCGCTGCAAATATGAATGCTACTAATGGCATTCTAAATTCTCTTCCGATTCTTGACGACAAAAATTAGAATTATTGGAGCAAGAAGATGAAGTCCTCGTTCGGATTTCATGAAACCCTAAAAGTGGTTACTAATGGAATCCCTAAGCTTGATGAGAATGCAATCGATGCTCAGAGAGTCTCGAACAAGGAGGTGAAGAAGAAAGATTGCAAGGTCGCGTATTGCATTCAGTCGGCGGTAGATTAGGCGAATTTTAACAAGACCTCTCATGCTAAATCGGAGAAGGAGCCATCGGATATTCTTGTCAAGTACTATGAAGGAAGTGAGAAATTCAAAGTCATCAAATTGCAGACTTTGCGATGGCAGTATGAATTGCTGCAAATGGGAGAAGATGAAAAGATTTCAGGCTATGTGTTGAATGTGCAGAATCTCGTCCATCTCATGAAGGGTTGTGGCGAAACCCTAACTGATAAGATGATAGTTAGGAAGGTAATGTGTATGTTGAACTCTCACTTTGATCATGTTACCATAGCTATTCAAGAATCCAACAATCTTTAAACCCTGAAACTGGAAGATTTTGTTGGTTCATTGGAGGCACATGAGATTAGGATTGTCCAATGGAAAATGGTTCAATATTTGATACAAGCACTGCAGGCTCAGGCTTGGAAGAATCATTGTGGTTCCGACAAGTTCAAAGGAAAAAGAGACAAGACTCAGAGCAAGAAGCCTTGATTGAACCCTCAAAAGCATAAGGTAGGTGATATGGCTTTTGAATCCTTGAAAAGAGGAGAAGGAAACACCTATCAGAAAGACAAAGAGAAAAAAGGTGTGCAGTGCTATAACTATGAAAAGTGGGGTCACTTGGCCAATAATTTTTTGTACAATAAAGACAAGGTAGCGACAAAAGGAAATGAGGAAGGAGCGAACCTTTCACTCCAAGATTAAGATGATTCTGAAGATATGGTGGTTATGGTTGTAGTTGTAGATGATCATGTCAACTCTAAGATATGGTTCCTCAACTCGGGTTGCTCGAATCAAATGACTGGTCAAAAAGTGTGGTTAGCAGATTTCGACTCATCGAAGAAGGGCAAGGTTAAACTTGCAAATAACAGCTCGTTGCAAGCAGAAGGTACTGGCGACATAGTTATTCAAAGGAGCAATTCAGAAAAAGATATGATCAAAGATATACTCTATGTATCTAGAATGAAGTGAAATCTGTTAAGTGTTGGACAACTGGTCGAAAAAGGTTTATCAGTGATTATGAAAGATGGAGCCTTGGAATTGTTTAACACTTAGAATAATTTGGTCTTGAAATCTCCTTTGTCGAAGAATAGGACATTCAAGACCATGATCAGTTCGACTGAAGTACAATATCTAAAAATTGTTTTCGACCACAAGCATAGTTGGTTGTGGCATTTGAGGTTTGGACATTTGAACTTTTGATCACTTAATCAACTGATTACTCAAGATATGGTAATTAGTATACCAAGTCTTGAGATGCCCGACAAATTCTATGAAGGTTGTTTAATTAGAAAGCAATCCAGAAAGTCTTTCATTTCGACTATGCCAATGAGATCCTCTTGCATACTAGAAGTAGTATATTCAGATGTATGTGATCCATTTGAGGATCATACCATTGGTGGAAATAGGTATTTTGTCTCATTTATGGATGAGTATAGTTGAAAGATTTGGATTTATATGATCAAGCGAAAAGATGAAGTGTTTGCAATCTTTAAGGGATTCTAAATACTTGTCGAAAACCATAGTTAAAAGAAGATCAAGGTTTTGCGAACATGCAGAGATGGAGAATATACATCAAATACGTTTGAAGAATTCTATACCGAACATGGTATTGATCATGAGGCAACTTCTCCTTACACACCTCAACATAATCGAATAGCAGAAATAAAAAATAGGACCATATTATGCATTGCGATATGCATGCTGAAGCAGAAGCATTTCCCAAATTCCTTATAGGGTGAAGTTGTTTCCACTACTACTTACATTCTGAGTAGGTTCCCTACAAAGAAGCTAAAGACAAGGTTCTTGAAGAACTGTGGAATGGAAAACAGTCATTAGTGAGTCATCTAAAAGTTCCCTACAAGCAAGTTCCTGATGCAAGAATAATGAAGCTTGATGATAATATTAAACTTATGATTTTGGTAGGATATCATAAAACTGGAGCATATAGGCTATTCAATCCAATCAATGAGAAGATCATGATGAGTCAAGATATTGTTATTGATGATAATTCTTCCTGGGATTGAAATTTTGGTGATCCAATTGACAAGCCATTGATGAGCTATGGCGTTGACAAAGAAACTGATGAAGTCGAAGTCAATGCAATTGTCGATATTCCAATTGAAGCAGTTGTTGACATTCCCGACACAGTCGAAGTCAAAGAGGGTATGGATAGCACAAGCCAGAGACCTTAAAGAACTAAAGTTCGTCTAACAATACTTCAAGACTATGAATTGACTGGTGATGATGAAGTCACAATAGATGGAGAATTAGTTCATTTTGCTTTAGTTGCAGGTGCTGAACCAATCAACTATAGCGAGGCTTTAAAGAATATGAATTAGAGGTCTGATATGGTCGAAGATTTACAAGCAATTTAAATAAATAAAAACACATGGAAGTAAGTCGAATTGTCAGTACATAGAAAAAATATCAAAGTGAAGTAGGTGTTCAAGCTAAAGCACAATGTTAGTGGATCGATATCAAGACATAAGGCGAGATTGGCAGCTCTAGGATTTCTTCAGAGAGCATGACTTGAATACTCTGAAGTATATGCATATGTAGTAATATTGGAGACTTTCAGATTGGTTATAGCTTTAGCATGCAAGCAAGGTTGGTTAACATTTCACTTAGATGTGAAATCAGCATTTTTGAGTGGTCCCTTAGACGAAGAAGTTTATGTCATATAACCTTATGGGCTTATGATACAGGAGTAAGCAAGGAAAGTGTATAAGTTGTACAGAGAGCTCTATGTCCTCAAGCAGGCACCTAGGGCATGGAACAAGAAGATCGACTCATACTTAGTCAAATTGGGATTCATCAAATGTAGGTCTGAGTATGGTCTGTATGCACAGGTTGTGGAACAAGATATAACAACCATCTGCTTATATGTCGATGACTTGCTTGTAACTGGAAATAGATTGAAGAACTTATCGAAGTTCAAAGAGCTGATGATGAGGGAATTTGAAATGTCGGATATGGGAAACCTGTCTTGTTTCCTAGGCATGGAATTTCAAATGTAGAACCAAGGTATGACGTTACATCAAAGAAAGCATGTCAAAGATATACTCAAGAGATTTATGATGGATTATTCGACTCCTGCATCTTTTCCTGTCGAACCAAATTTGAAGTTAGGGAAGCATGGAGAGGAAGACAAAGTCAATGCAACTTTTTCCAAACAAATTGTTGGATCTCTGAGATATGTGTGCATCAATTGACCTCATATAGGTTTTTCAGTCAGATTAGTGAGCAGATACATGAGTGAACCAAGGGTGTCACACGTGAAGGCTGCAAGAAGAATCCTGAGATACTTAAAAATATCGATAAAGTATGGAATTCTATTTAGACGAGACTCTAAAATGAAAGAAGCTATGGTTGCTTTCTTTTTAGGTGATGATTGGTGTGGATATAAGGAAGGTCGAAGAAGCACAACTGTTTATTTCTTTCAAGTATTTGGTGACTCAATCTCATGGTGCTCTAGAAAGAAACTTGTGGTGGCATTGTCATCGTGTGAGGATGAATATATAGAAGGATCATGTGTTGCATGTCAAGCAATATGGATCAGATATGTGCTATAAGAGATTGAGGTTGAAGTGAAGAAACATCTAGTGTTGCAGATCGACAATAAGTCAGCCATAAATCTTGTGAAGAATCCAGCTTTACATGGAAGGAGTAATCACATTGAATCTAGATTTCACTTTTTAAGGAAGAAGGTAAATCAAGGGGAACTTGAAGTAAGGCATTGCTCAAGTGAAACACAATTGACTGACATTTTCACCAAAGGATTGAAGATCGACAAATTCCTAAATTTCAAAAAGAAATTAGGAATAGTTCAGATCAACTATGATTAGTGTATGTTCGGCAACTTGGATTATAGGGGGTATGTTGTGATACAATCCAAGTTGTGTAGCCCAAGCCCTAAGTTAATTAGGGTTTAGTGTTTGTTACTTAGTATACAAGTTAGTTGTATATAAATAGACATATTTTGTAATTCAGTAACACAATCATAATTCAATAATACAATCCTTATTTCCTTATTATCTCTCTCTTTTTCTCTCCTCACTAAAAGTGTCTCACGAACTAATAGTTATGGTCACATCTATTATTCTCTAATCTCTTTCTTCAAATATCTATATGGAAACCAGATGTGTACAGTTCAGTATCATGTCACTTGGATTGTCAAAGCAGACTCGTTTCGATTTGGGTTGATCATTTATATTTTTTTGTAGATGTTTAAATTTACAACTCATGAATATATTATTTTATCTCTAATATATTTTTGTTTGAGTAATTTTTGCCTTTAGAAATATTTTCATGATGAAAAATAAATATTTAGCCAAGGGGTGCAATGTTGAAAGAAAAAAGGTGTCAATAGCAAATGACAAAATTCAAATGCAAGCAAAGACCCAAAAAAACAAAAGAGGATGAAAATGATTCTTAATAAATTAACCCAAATGAGCTAATTGATTAGGTGTGTGTTCGCTGTGAATTTTGGCGAACAACCTCTGGTTTACCAAAACTTGTAGAATTGGGTTACTTGCAGGATCAACCACACAAATCCTAGGACATGTGCAGATCTAGATGGTCTTTGAAGATGTTTAGAGCGACTTTTGTATCTTTCATTTTTGTTCTCTAAGTGTTTTTACGTCGAAGAAATGTTGATTAAAGCGTTTAAAGAGATGTAAATTTGACGAAATAAGGTAAAATGGCAGAAAATAAACTGACGAAATGTAAAATGTCGAAAATAAAGCGTAGAAAGGTAACAAAACTGGAAAGCGTAAAGGGAAAATATAAAGAACTTTGTTTTCTATGAAATATAACTTTGAAAGAAATTGGTGTTTGTTTACACATACATGTTCCAAATATGACTCTTTTCTCTCACACGGGTACTTTGAGTGTTTTCAGGAATTCTGTACAAGTAATTTTTCACACACTTTTCAGATAACAACTACCCTATTTATATACAAATAACATAACTGTTACTAACGACCAAATCTTAAAACTGTGACACATGGCTTTATTCCTTTCGCCAGATGCTTCCACGCGTCTTCTGCCAAACGTCACAACTCTTTTGAACTTGAATTTGTACTTTAAATCGAAATGACGTCTTCCTTCAGGCTTTTTGTCGAATTGTCGATATACTACAATGTTCTCCATGTCTGTCAAAGGTGTCTTCCCAGCTGCAGATGTCTTGTCGAAATGTCGAAACTTCCATTTTGTCGAAGTGTCGAACCATACTTATTAGCCAAACGTTTATCCCATGTCGTTATTTTTCGGAAGAAACATTTTGTACACCAAATCCCATGGCGTCGAAAACGCATGTATACAAATTGCCCCCCAGCAAAGACGTTTCGACTGTGTTTTCTGAAGAAACAGTCATTTGTTGGCAACCAATGTTTTGATGCCATGTCATTTAATCTTTATTAAATCCAAGTCTGATAATCTCAATTTCCAATGCAGATCCATCATTACACTTTCTTCACAATGTCACGTCTAGCCCACGTTCACAGCCTACTACCATCATTTCCTCACATCATGGTCTCTTTTCAACTTCCACCTCTTTATCATTCCCATCAGAAATGGCCACGTGTCCCACTAACATCATTACCATCCTAAAACGTTTCAACATCTTCTTCCTATAAATACCCATAAACCTTTTCTTTAAACCCTTTTCCGCTTCAGATTTCCTTTCTTCATACCCATTTCTCAAGCTTTTCACATTTTTCTGAGAAATCTTTCTAAGTTCTTCCTAGCAATGGCGCCTCAAAAACCTTCAAGCAGCAAACATTCCAAGAAGAAACAAGACTCAGCTTTCTCTCCTGTGCATGATTTAAAAGGACCAATGACGATTGGAAACCAACAGTATGTTCCAGAACCTCCGAATGAGAAAGAAAAAGAATGCATCTATAAATCTCAGGTACTAATCCCTGTTCTTATTTCTAGGAATTGTCATGCTATGTTAGGCCCCCTTCCAAATTTAGAGATAAAACCAGATCGCTTAAAGGAATTTTTTCCATCTTACTTTCACACAAAACCCATAGGCGCTGGAAGAAAACCTCAGCCTAAAGAGAAAGTTGTAGAACAAAAAGACTCATCGAGTTCGACGGATAGTGGAGAGTTGGACTTAGCCTATTTGAACTATCCCAGGATATTTAGAACTTGCCCATGGTCGAAAGACCCTTCTGACTACGTATCTTGGTTAGATAAAATCGAAAAAGTTAAAGGGGCTTTTTGGAAAGAGGTAGGCATTTTCGACCTTATCCAGTTGTCGAGAGTAGGACCCAATATTTGTCCAAATATGCTTTTAACTTCTCTCTACTTCTGGGATAGTACTTAGAACACCTTTCACCTCCCTTGTGGGATGGTTACGCCTACCCTTTTCGACGCAGCAGCCATTGTTGGTCTTCATCCCAATGGTATAGATTTCGACCCTACTGTCTTAAATGAAGATACCATTGCTTTCGAGACTAGCCTTGCACCCTACTCCTTATTCATGTCCTATTATCACGATAAGAGTACTACTGAAGTTTCAGATGTTGAACACATAGCTTTTCTAACACTGTGGCTATCCAAATATATGTTTTGTTCTCACTCTCTCCAGGTTGCTAAGAGATTCATTACCATAGCCAATCAGCTTCATGCAGGCACAAAACTATGCTTGAGCAAAATGATTCTGGCGAACCTTTATGAGTCTCTGAGTGAGAGCGTACATCTTTTAAAAAACACCAAAACCCAAGGTAAAATCAACTTATCAGGACCTTTCTGGCTCTTGCAATTATGGCTCAATGCCACATTTGAAGCCAATCTTCCTGTAGCACCAGAAATAGATGAAGAAGAAGTAAAAAATAGGACTGTCGAATGGCCAAGGTTAGTGCTAATAACGCCAACTGATGAAGGAATCAGCCTTCGACAAGCTTTTAAAAGCTATGTTATGATGTTTGCTAAAAGGTATCAATTTACTTCGACCATGGCACCTTTTGCTGATAGAAAGATCGGACCTAAGTGGTTTACCCAACAACTGCCTTTGGAGATGCAAAAGGATGAAAATAGATTTCTGAATGTTTGGGAATCATTCTTAACCCCTGGGCTCCTTTTTTCTTACCGTAACACCACTAAAACCCAAATTGCTTTGATAGTTTATCAACCCAACCTTGTTTCTAGACAGTTTGGCCTAATCCAGATAAAACCTCGACCTATATTTCCCAAGAAAGGATCCATCATCTTTTATAACTCCCTTCATACTGAAGACGAAGGCAAAGAGCTGTCGAAGAAACTAGCTGATGATTCTCTCGAAATTCGACCAGTTATATTTCGACCATCATTCCTATGCACTCCTGAGTTTGACGAATGGTGGAAAGATTACTACTCCAACAGGTTTTTCGACGTAACTGCCTTTGCTACACATTTGACAAATGCTTTCGCTTTTGTGCAGGATCGGACCAAAAAAGGTATTCAAAGACACATTAGGGAAATACAGAAATTTCAAAAGTATTTCGAAACTGCGTATAGACCTGATGATCTTAGTCGAACCATACACGAAGCAGCAGCAGAATTGAAACGCAAACTGACGGAGAAGTTTGAAAAACTGTCATTGCCTTCAAACCTTCGGCCAGAGGCGCGTTATGACCTGGCTTTCAGCTGTCATCCACCAAAATTCCCTCCTTTGCTAACCGCTGAATTTGGGGTGGCATTTAGCCCTCCATTTCCAGATTAGTTTATTTGTGGGGACTTTATGAAAATTCTCCGTCAACAGTACAAAAAACCTGCTGAGCGTGTGGTTCCGACTAAGTATCATCTGGGCGAATACCCAGGACACCTTCATATTGGAATAGAACACGTTCGCGTGGAGGATCCCATTCTTGAAGGTGTTCACAGAAAAAACACGATTTTTTTTTCTTTTGTTATTCTAACTATATTATCATGTATCTCTTATACTCGTTTTTTTCTTTCTTTCCTTAGCCGTGAAGATCCCTGCTAAGAAAACTGTTGTCGAAGCGTCGCCCAGTACTGCTAAGAAACCTTCGACAAAGGTACAAAACTTTTTCTCTTCTTATTATTTCTCTTCCCTTTTTCAAAACTAACTGGCTTTGGTCTGCATGACTAGGTAAGTCGAAAACCCCCAACAATCCAAAAGAGAAAGAGTGAAGAGGAGAGAGACGAGGATAAAGTCCCTCATGAAGAGTCTGGTGACGAGTCTCCAGAGTTAATTCCTCCCCCTCAGAAGAAGAAGAAACTCACGAAGGTCTCTTCCCAAAGATCCATCGTTAACCCAATTAGGAAGGATTCTGCCAGTACTCCTCCTGCTAAGCCTCAGTCGAAAGACACGGGGAGTGGGAAATCCAGCTTTAATACTGAGATTCCTGAGGTAATTTTTTATTTCGACAGCATATGTTCACCTTTCCTACATCTTTTCTTCTAAATCTTAGAATTTATTTTTAGGAACAAGTGGCTGTCGAAAGAACGCCTGAGAAAATTCTGGAGGAAACGGCCCCAGAGGAAGATATCCCCACAAGTGACCATGACATGCAAACTGTAGCAGAATTCGACACTACAGTAGGTGAAGCTTCTGAAGATGAATCTCCTCCTCATCCAGGATTAAATGTTGCACCTCAGGGTGATGACATTGACATGGAGGTTGTGGTCGAAGATGATCTTGAAGATGGAGCTGCCAGAGATGGGGACAAACAGTCAAAACAAACAGAGGCTGAGCATACTTCGGCGCGAAACACTCCACCTGCTCCTGACCGGACCCAAGGGAGTGGCAAATCAACTGGTTCGACCAGCTTCTCTCGCGAGGAGCTTGAAAATCTCAAAGTGCAAAGACCTTTGGAGTATCTGAAAGCCATGCTTAGCACCCGTTTTAATTTCCAGGATTCTTCGCAGAGTAGTTCGACCACTTCTGGGGCAACTTCTGAAGCACCATCACTTGGCAACATCTTGACCAAAATTAAAACGAAAATCCTTGATGTCGATTTGTTTAAAGTCTTGGAAGAGAATTCCCTTGCTCACATTGACCTTAAGAAAATTTTGAAGCAAGTGAATGTCCTGGAAGCTTCTGCTGAGATTGGAAGTTTTGTGATGGAGCTGATGACTCTCATTGACTTGGCCACTACAGATCTTCATCGTCAAAGAGATCTCACCAATCAGATCTCCTCCAAGTCTGAAACTCGAACTGCTGAATGGGATGCCGTTTCGACTTCGACTGACAAGGTTTCAAAATTGTAAAAGCTTTCTGAAACTTATGTCAAAGAATTTGTTGCTTGTGATGACAATATCCAAAAATGGAAAAAACAGATAGCAGCACTCCAAGAAAAGATCTCTCAAGAGGAGAGACGTAAGGCATCCATACAGCAGCCCAAGCAGAGCGAGATTGACGAAGAATTGGGAGTGGGTATTCGACATGCTGAGAAGGCCCAGCAACTTGGTCAAGAGATTGAGACTCTTTCCACTCACAAAAGTCTTTGTGATCATCGACTCCAATTTCAGAGGCAGAAATTTGCCACTTTGAAGGAAACATTTTCCAATATTAATTTGTAGTTAAATTGATTTAACAATCCTCAACCGTTTAAGGCTTTTGTAATGACTTTAATGCCATTTTTATTTGGCAAATTTTATCATAATCATGTTTGCAATTATTCTATTATTATTTTTACTTCCTGCAATATTGACTTATATTTTTTCAAATACTTGCCATTTATTCTTAGGATTCTCTTATCCTTCTCTATTTCTTCTATTTCGTACGTGCCGTTTGAAAATGTTTTCAAAACCTGGAAAGGTCCTTCCCATTTAGGAGACCACTTTCCCATTAATTTATCCTTTCGATCCATAGGAAGGATTACTTTCCACACAAGGTCACCTATTAAGAAGGTCTTGAATCTTACTTTCTTATTGTAAAATCTTTCGACTCTCTCCTTTTGTCTTCTTATTAGGTCTAGCGCGTGCAGCCTTTCCTCGTCTAAGTCAACTAGTTCGTCCATCATCATATTCCAATATGTATCTGATGGGATTTCATGATGCCTTTGCACTCTAACCGACTGCAAATATATTTCGACTGGCAAAACTGCATCATGTCCGTAAGTCAACTTGAATGGAGTCGAATTCGTTGCCTCTTTGGGGGATGTTCGACAAGCCCACAAGGCTTGATCCAAAGTCTTATGCCAATTTCTAGGTTTTTTCCCCACATGCTTCTTAATCAAGTTTATCACTACCTTGTTGGCTGCTTCAACTTGCCCATTGGCTTGAGCGTAGTAAGGTGTCGAAGTAAGGAGCTTAAAACCTGTTTCTTGTGCAAATTTCTGCATGTTTTTACCAATGAACACAGATCCTTGATCTGTTGTTATTGTCTCAGGTATCCCAAATCTGTAAATTATGTATTTTTGGATAAAGTCTATGACTGCTTCTTGATCCACATTCGCCAATGGTATAGCTTCAGTCCATTTTGGGAAATAGTCTATCCCGACCAAAATGTACCTTTGTCCTTTTGAGGAGGCTGGTCGAATTTCCCCAATTAAGTCCAAAGCCCATCCTCTAAATGGCCAAGGTTTTATAATTGAGTGCAACTCACTTGCAGGGACATGGGGTATGCCTGCATGTACTTGACATTCCTGACAACCTTTTGCGAATTCGACACAGTCTTTCAGCATTGTTGGCCAATACATTCCTTGTCGAAATAATAGCCACTTCATTTTGTGACCTGCTTGGTGTGCGCCACACGCTCCACTGTGTACATTCGACAAGGCTATGTAGGCTTCGTCTTCACTCAAGCATTTCAACAAGACTCCTTCTGCAGTCTTTTTGAACAATTCATTTCCCAAAAGTACATAACTCAAAGCTCTGTATTTTATCCTTCTTTCTGCTTTCTGATTTGGGTCTTGTAGATAATTCTTGATAGGCTTTCTCCAGTCTGTAATTCCTGAATCGTCTATGTTGAATATCTCAAAGTTTTCTTCGTCACCGTATCCTAATCTTATTGACTCCAGATCTGATGGGGACAACTTGGTGGATACGACTCTTCCTCTGACTTCAATGGCTTCTTCTAACTTTTCCTTCGACACTTTATATCCGGATGCTAGTTGAGCAAGATCGTTCGCTTCTTGATTCTCCAACCTGGGAATGTGCCTAAAGACGACATTGTCGAACTCCTTGAGAAGTCTATTGGCTATTACAAAGTACATGATTAAATTTTCTTTCACGCACTTATACTCTTTCGTCAACTGCTTTATCACCAGTTCGGAATCACCCATTATTTCGACTCTCGTTGCCCCCAATTTCAACAAGATTTCAAGTCCAGCGATCAAAGCTTCATATTCTGCTTCATTGTTTGAACACAGACTTTCAACTTTGTACTTGAATTTTGTTGGAATTCTGTCAGGAGAAATAATCAACATCCCCACTCCCGTTCCTTTTTTATGACTGGAACCGTCGAAATACAATTTCCAAGGTTCTAATTCGACGTACTCCACATCTTCGTTTATAGAATGGTCGGCTATGAAATCAGCGACCACTTGTCCTTTCACCGCTTTTAAAGGCAGATATTTCAAGGAGTATTCTGTTAACGCTAAAGCCCACTTTCCAATTCGACTATGTAAAATAGATTTAGATAACATATACTTTATTACGTCGAAATGGGAAGAAATATATACATCGACAGGTTTTATATAATGCTTCAATTTCATACAAGAGAAATATACACACAGGCATAGCTTTTCTATAATGCTATATCTAGTTTCGGCATCATTTAGGACTCTACTAAGATAATAAATGGCTCTTTCGACGCCATTCTCGTCTTCTTGACACAACATACTTCCTAATGTTTTGTCTGACGCCGAAATGTACAATCTCATACTTCTTTTTCTGCAAGGAGACATCAGGATTGGGGGACTAGCCAGGTACTCCTTGATTTTGTCGAAAGCCGCTTGCTGTTCTTGCCCCCATGCGAAGTCTTCCTTCTTTAGTCGAAGTAGAGGAGAGAAAGCTTGTGTCTTCCCACTGAGGTTGGAGATGAATCTTCTGAGAAAGTTGATTTTCCCTAGCAGAGACTGCAACCCCTTTTTGGTTGATGGCGTTTTCGCTTCCATTATGGCCTTGGCTTTATTTTCGTTTATTTCGATTCCCTTCTTGTGGACCACAAAGCCTAAGAAATCACCCGCCTGCACACCAAAAGCACATTTAAGTGGGTTCATTTTCAAACCAAACTTCCTCATCCTTTCAAAGGATTGTCGAAGATGATCTATATGACTTTTCCCTGAAACAGACTTAATCACAATGTCGTCAATATACACTTGCATGAAAGTTTCGATAAAGTCATGAAAGATGGAATTCATGGCACGTTGGTAAGTCGCTTCAGCGTTCTTTAAACCAAAAGGCATTACTACCCATTCGTACGTTCCTATTGCTCCAGGACAACGGAAAGCCGTTTTAGGAACATCTTCTTCAGCGATAAAAATTTGGTTATAGCCAGAGTATCCGTCTAACATACTTAAGTACTCATGGCCGGCTGCAGAATCTATGAGCATTTCTGCCACTGGCATAGGATATTCATCCTTCGGGGTAGCCGAGTTTAAGTCTTGAAAATCAATGCATACCCTAAGTTTGCCATTTTTCTTAATTACTGGAACAATATTTGTGATCCATTCGACATACCTGGTTGTGCGGATGAACTTGCATTTTAGAAGTCTTTCGACCTCTTCTTTTATTTTCGACAGGATTTCTGGTGCGAAGCGTCTCGGAGTCTGCTTTACTGGCTTCTTTCCTTCCATTATCGGCAACTGCATTTCGACCAAACTTCTGTCAAGACTAGGCATCTCGTCATAATCCCATGCGAAACAGTCTTTGAACTCTTTCAGCAACTGGACTATCTCGACCTTGAACTGGGGGTCCATTTTTGCGCTTATGTAGGTTGGTCTATTCTCTGCCCCCACTCCTAAGTTTATTTCTTCTAATGGGTCCTGCGCCACCATCTTCTCGTTAGTTGACACTGGATCTTTTTCGAACCCTAGAGGTTCGTCGTCATAAATGGCGTCAAGCTTTTGGTGTTGCCATCCGCCCATTTGGTTGTTATCGTGATCTTCTGCAACGTCTTCTTGGGGACATTGTTTGTTGGAGTTTTCTTGGTTGGCTTTGACAGCCATATATTTTACTTCAGCCTCAAGGGCCTCTTTGAGTTTGTTTTCGGCTATGTAAGCCGTTATCTTTTCGATCGTTGATTGTTCACTCGTCATCGTCAAATTCGCTTCCCCATCCCGTCGGCGCTATATGAGTGGTTCCCCATATGTAAGTTTCGCCAATTACTTCTTTATCCCACTGGAAACCATGTGTAGGATGCAGGTACATGGAGCAATAGGCATTGTCTGTCGTTTTCAAGTCGAATTCTGCTGGGCTGCAAGGAGGTATGTGAGCCAGGTTTTTGTCGAAGCTTTGGCTGTTGACACTGTTTACCTCTGTCATGAAGTAGCTTTGGTCAGCCTCGATGTTTTCGACGATCCCATCTGGCCTCCATATGGTTATTCGTTGATGCATTGAAGAGGGTACAGCTCCTACGCCGTGAATCCACTCCCTACCAAGCAGTAGGTTGTAGTTGGCCTTTGAAGCGATGACTATGAACATTGTAGGCCTTGTTATGGTTCCCACAGTTAAGTTCACTTGGATGACTCCCATAGTTGTTCCTATCTTCCCTTCATAATTCGATAGCACCATGTTGTGAGGTTTCGCGTCTGAATCGTCTTTTCCAATCTTCTTCAGCATGTAATGGGGCATCAAATTCACTGTCGCTCCCCCATCCACCAGTATCTTATTCACACCGACATTTTCCACCTTCCCTTTTATAAACAAAGGTTTCAAATGCGCTTTCATGGAGTCGTCTGGTCTTTCGAAGAAAGCGTTCTGCTCTTCGACGCACCCGTTATTCATCACGTAGTAACAGACGGGCTTGTGTGCCATTGTTTCCTCCTCCATCTCGTCTTCTTCATCTTCGACCTCCATGACTCTATCATAGTCTCTAGGGAGAACAGATACCACGTTGCAGATCACGTTGAAGGATGATTCTGAGTCAGAGTTGAAACTGTCAGTTACTTCGTCATCTTCCTGCATCTTCGCCTTTGACGCAACTGATTCGACAACTCTGCTAGGATTGATCTGGAGGGGAGTCTCTTTTTTGCTCCTTGTCTGACGATTGTTGCTAGATTCTGCTTCGTCTTTTCCATTCACGTTCTTCTTTGCCACCTCGATTTCTTCCCTCTTCTGCCTTTGGAACCTCCTCCATTGGGATCTGGACATGGGGTTTTTGCCTTTGTAATTCTCTGAAGGGTATGGTCTTGGCTTGTGTTTTTCCATTTCCTTCTTGCCCTCCATCGACGCGCCTCTCTGAACCTCAAACTTTCCCCATTTCTTCTGCCCCTGGGCGTCTCTAATGGGTTGAACCCATTTGTCGTCCGTTGCTTTGTCAGATGGTTTATAGGTGTTCTGGCGTCTCTCTCTGTGCCTCCACTGGTGGTGATCACTTCTCCTTGGGTCATATCTCACTGTTCCCCAATTCTCTTTCCTCTTGGTCTTATCTACCGCTTCCAGGTTGGTTGTTGCCTTCCTGTCGAAGACTGCACTGCAGCGTGGGCACAACATCACTTCGGTTTTCATCCTTTGGCACCTCTTGATGAATTCCATTAAGTTTTCCTCCTCTCTAGGATACGCCAGCCTTTGGTACTCTTTCCGACGACGATCTTCGCCCTCTTCGGCCTGGTCCTTCTGAGATATTTCCACCATATTTACCCCAACATTTCGTTCGTCGACGATGCTTAGTTCGTTCATCTTTCTAATGAGTCTCTCTTCTTCGCCTTCGACGCCTTTTGGTGTTTGGTCGAACTCTTTCTCTGGGCAGCAGCACCAAGATATGGTCCTGGGACCATGTTTGCAACAGCATTTGTTCCAATTTCTTCTGGGGTCTTCCATTGTCCTACGCAGAATCCCACTGATCACGGGCTTCGAAGGACCGTTAGCGGCTTCCGCTTTGATTTTTTGTGACTTCTTCACTGAAAGGCCCCATAGTGTTGACGCAGTTGGCGATATCACCTTTCTTTGTTTGGTCAGAATCAAGGCATTCAGCAGCCTTGTTTTCAATAATGAGGTCTTCAGTAACCTTCTCTTTCGTATTAGGAGAATGCTCAATTGTGTCGACTGTTTCTTCTTTGTTGTCTGAAGAAGCATCTCCCCAACCGCTTGGTTAGATTGTGTTGATGTCGATCTGAGAGCTTGCCGGCGCATTGTACTTCACAAGATAATCATATTTCCCACTTGGCTGTCCCAAGCGGTCCCAATTCTCCTCTTGTCGAAACTCCACATTCTCGACATCATTGTCACCGTCCTTCTTGTTGAAACCTTCAGTAGTTTCCATTCTTTTCTGGCTTGCGAGATCATCAGCAATCTCGACCATGTTGACATTTGCGTCGAAACTTCCAGGGGCTTCCACCATTTCCAAATTGCCATCAGGAGCAACTTCGGCCTCCACCATGTTCACGATGGATGGTTCAGCGTAGTGGGCTTCGACTGCCTGCATAGGATTCGAATCGATCTTCATCTGTTGTTTCGGTTTGTCACCAAACTTCAACCTTCCGTCACGGATAGCATTTTGAACGAGATCCCTGAAAAGGAAACAACGAGACGTCTTATCTCTTTTTCTGTTGTTCCATAGGCGGTTCTTTAGCGCCTGGCGGTTTTATTAATTGACCATCTTTAACCAACAGATCAAATATTTCGTCACATTTGGTGATGTCGAACGTATAAGTCCTTTTGGGGAACTTATCGTTGGTTTCGACTGGGTTTCCGTTCGACGGAGTTAGTACTTTGCACGAATAAGGTGGGCCTTGCTTTAGTTCTGCTAGGTCAATCTCTTGTCCGTCGAAGTTACTTGGTTCGTTTTCGTCGTACTCATCATCTTGGCGAACCCCTACGTAGGCTACCCTCTCTTTTTTATTCTTATTTGCCCTGAATTTTTCGTCCCTTAACCTTTCGACCTGTCTCACTTTATCTCCTAATTGTGCCATATCCCTCAGATACTGGGTATCTAGTTTCTTCCTTATAGAATAATCTAGTCCCCCTGCGGCCATTTCGACCAACTCATGTTCTGGCACCGGGGTGAAACATCTAGCCTTTAGCAATCTGAACCTATTTAAATAATCATCTATTGGTTCAGAGTGTTTTCTCTTAACACTGGCTAATTCTTTCAGATTTATTTTTGTTTGTCCCATGTAGAATTGTTCATGGAACAACCTTTCTAATTGGGTCCACGTGTATACTGAGTTTGCAGGCAAAGATGTAAACCAAGTAAACGCGTTTTTTGTTAAGGAACTAGGGAAATATTTTATTTTCAAATTTTCATTACGGGCTATTTCCCCTGCCTCGATCAGATGACGTGCCACATGTTCTATAGTGGACTCACTAGTGTCCCCTGAAAACTTTGTGAACTTAGGGACTTTCCACCTTGGTGGCAGTTCTTCTTGCAGAATATATTCCGATAGTGGGGATGCGTAACTAGGCCTTTGTAAACCCATGTTCATCCCATTTTGTGCCATTATCGTTTCGACCATGGCTGCCAAATTGTTTTCGACAGGCGGATTATTATACCGTATCCGTTGTTGCAATACAGCATCCGCGTCTTGGCCTCTCTGGATTACTATCCTTCTAGGCTCTTGTGGAATAGGGACTTCGACACGAGGCTGTTCGACTACATCCTCTTGGTTTCTGACGTTTGTTTGAGGATTATCCAACGGTATCTGGTTTATCGTAGGCTCTTCCTGGACCGCTACCACTGGGTTATGAATCACTTGTTCTCTGTGTCGAGTTTGAGGGACTCCAAAGAAATCAGCAATGCGCGTCATCTGCGCTGCCAATAATTGGTTTGTTTGGGTGGTGTTTTGTATTAGAGGGTTAAACACCGCTCCCATTTGTTGTGTCAACATTTGGACCATATCATGATTACTCTCGTCCATTTGTTGTCTAATTACATGCGCAGAATTATTTGTTATTGGCGGCACAAAGAGTGGTTGTTGATTCAGTCTACTCATGTTTCCACCATATCCTGACCCTTGTAAGGGTGAAGACACGTTGGCCATTGAATCCGAATATATTAACGGGGAATTGTGTAGATTTGCCATTACCGAAGTTGGCATTCCAAAGGGTTGTTCCCTACCAGGCTGAGGCATGGTGAAATTTGTTACAAAAGGCCTAGAAGTGTTCCCCACGGGAGGGGGTGTCCCAACGGGCATCTGTTGTGCCCTGAAGGACGAACTAGGCGCGTTTTGCGATATCGAAACCGATGGCATTGACCCTGTTGACGAAGGTACAGCCTCTGACACAGGGACCGGTCCTATATTGCCTTCTGTCGAAGGGGCAGGGTTGGATACTGGGATGGATTCGTTTGGATTATTTGGCTGGTTTGCCATTTTCCTTACTCTTGTTCTTTTAGGTATTTCTACGTCGGATACGGCTAATTTACCGCTTCTCAGTCTCATACAACGAAGAACAAACTTTGACTAGTGATTATCTAAATTTCTAGATTTCTGCACTGTCCCACTGGGCGTGCCAATTTGTTCGCTGTGAATTTTGGCGAACAACCTCTGGTTTACCAAAACTTGTAGAATTGGGTTACTTGCAGGATCAACCACACAAATCCTAGGACATGTGCAGATCTAGATGGTCTTTGAAGATGTTTAGAGCGACTTTTGTATCTTTCATTTTTGTTCTCTAAGTGTTTTTACGTCGAAGAAATGTTGATTAAAGCGTTTAAAGAGATGTAAATTTGGCGAAATAAGGTAAAATGGCAGAAAATAAACTGACGAAATGTAAAGTGTCGAAAATAAAGCGTAGAAAGGTAACAAAACTGGAAAGCGTAAAGGGAAAATATAAAGAACTTTGTTTTCTATGAAATATAACTTTGAAAGAAATTGGTGTTTGTTTACACATACATGTTCCAAATATGACTCTTTTCTCTCACACGGGTACTTTGAGTGTTTTCAGGAATTCGGTACAAGTAATTTTTCACACATTTTTCAGATAACAACTACCCTATTTATATACAAATAACATAACTGTTACTAACGACCAAATCTTAAAACTGTGACACATGGCTTTATTCCTTTCGCCAGATGCTTCCACGCGTCTTCTGCCAAACGTCACAACTCTTTTGAATTTGAATTTGTACTTTAAATCGAAATGACGTCTTCCTTCAGGCTTTTTGTCGAATTGTCGATATACTACAATGTTCTCCATGTCTGTCAAAGGTGTCTTCCCAGCTGCAGATGTCTTGTCGAAATGTCGAAACTTCCATTTTGTCGAAGTGCCGAACCATACTTATTAGCCAAACGTTTATCCCATGTCGTTATTTGTCGGAAGAAACATTTTGTACACCAAATCCCATGGCGTCGAAAACGCATGTATACAGTGTGTCATACCCCAATTTTGTCCTAACATCTACATATACTTTAAATTATTTTGCATTTTGCATCATTTGCATTTTTAGGACTGGATCTAATTGGAACTTAGAAATCATTTGATCAAGGGCTCATGTTGCATTACATTATATCAGTCCTAAGCTATCTCATTTACATTCACATCTTCATCCTTATAAGCTACTTGGCCTATGTCCATTGGCATTCATGTTTAGACCTTGTACATGACCGTGTTCTTGGGGTCCTTATTTCATCTTAGTTCATGGCATTTGAATTATTCTTGCATTTAAACATGGTTTATCATTTGTCATATTTCATTTTTTTTAGTCATTTGTTGCATGCATTTACTATATCACTTTACATATATCATATTTTGTAAATTAAAGAGCTTGTACTAATTTGGTTCCATGTGATTGGAATTCAATGGTTGGAATGAGTTCTTATCATCTATAGGGCAAATGCTTTTCACATTTTGCAAATAGAGCATTTTTTATTACACTTTTGAATGTTACTTAGTACATATATTACATCATATTTAATATACTAAAAAGAAAATAGAATAAAAAAGAAATATAAAAAAGGAGAGCATTTTTATTACATAGTCTCATTACATCATTTTTAAATTTAAATTACAAAAAAAAAAGATAAAATACAAAAATAAATACAAGTTGCTTTCCTCTACACGAGTTCCATGCCATGTTACATTGTCACTATCATCTTCACCTTCATGTTAAGCTTATGCCATCATCTTGTATCACTCATTGCCTACCATCAACATGCCTTCACTAATACATACACTATGCATACACCAATCAAAATCAATTCAAAATGAAAGAGCACATGAGTTTATTGTTGCAAAAACACACACACACATACATGTCATCATCTACATACATCATACATCAAAAACAAATTAGTTGAAAACAAACTCGCAGCAAGCAACATGAAATATGAGCATAGCACCATCCATCAAACGTTCACCCCAACATGAGCATACCATACCATAAACTAATTGTACATCAGTCAGCATACATGTTCATGGATTAAAACAAAAAATATATCAAATGAAACAACTTAAAAGCACCAAGAACAAGTGCCCTCATCAGTGAACCATCATTCATTATACAACAACATCCATACCATCAAAATCATACTCCAACTAACACAATTCCAAACAAAATCCCTTTATAGTTTATCTCAACCCTCTCATCCATCATAGCACACAGATTTCCACCTTGATTCCCCTCAAAATCAATTAATATAACAAACTTTTCCCTCTTTTTTTCCCCATCATCCTCATTCAATCTCTTATATAATTGAGACTCATGATCACATTCAAACACACAAGAAAAATCCCCTGAAGCTCTTCCCAACTCACACCTTAATCTCATTCATTAGAGCTCTCGTACTAAAACTACTCAGGTTCATCATCTGAACCTGGGCTAGTTGAGCTAAAACTCACACACTAAGTCTCTAGACCTAAGCTACACTCTTCGAAAAAGAGCACACACACAGAAGGAAAGGGTAGAAGAAAAGCATAACGAACAAAAGCAAGCAAAGAGAAAGAGTAAAACGCACTTGAGGTTGGTGGCGTCAGAGTTTCTCGCCAGAGTTTCAAGCTCTAACGAGGCTTTATCTTTCATTTCCCTTTGAATTCGTACCCATATGTTGTTGTTGTATGTGTAGTTAACTATACCTGTTTGATTAATTGATGCTTGCATGAATAATTTTTTGGATTTAATGTATTAGGGTTTTGAATTTGGTAGTCTAATCTATTGACTATTTGATGTTGTTTGGTTGAACTGAGCTTGGATTTGCGTTCACGAAATTATTTTGGTTGAGGTTTGTATAAATGGTTTTTGGGTTGGAGGAATTTTTGTGATTTATGGGTTTGAACATATGAACACCTTTGTGGTGTTCATATGCAACCGACGTGTGAATCTTTTTTATGGTGGTTACAATTGTGTTATGTTGTTTATGGGTCGGTGTTAAAAGAATTGAGAGAGAGAGAGAGGGAGAGAGAGAGAGAGAGAGAGTAATTAAGGTTATGAGCCACATGTGAGTGGCTCCCTCATTTTCGCTCCTTTTCAATCTTTCCCTTTAATGATATATGGCCATACTTGGCAGCCTGATGACTGTCTGATCCTTTGGTTGTCCCCTTAGTTGACATGCCTTTGTGTGTACCTCTCCACCTCATACCACGTACTTGTTTCCTGGCCACCCTATGATCTATTGGCATATGATTTTGAGGTTGAGGTTGATTCAACAATTGACTCCCCCAAAGCCTCTAGTGGCCCTATGCTTTGGGGCATCCCATGGGCCCAAACTTTCTATACGCGCCCCTCTCCTTTTTTTAATAAAAAATTGTTTTTTTTTGTTTTTTTTTATTGTAGTTTGGGTCATGAGCCATGTTTACTCATTTGCTATCTCCATCATCCCCATAATACTTTTGCAACCTCATGCTCATCTCAATTTTTATTTTTATTTTCCTTATTTTTTTTATAATTTAATTTGTTATTTAATGAATAATACTTTAATAATAAAATCAACAAGTTTTTTTAATAACTTAAAATCCTTGATTCAATGTCAAATTCTCTTTCCAAAATCAAATTAAAATATTCTTTAAACGTAGAATCAAACGCTCAGCCGTGTTGATTCCTTTTCAAAAGTAATTGTGTCGAAACTTCTTTTCGCAATAAATACCTGATTGTAAAAAGGTTGGGTTGGACATACTTTTCCCTCGTAACTAGGTGTGGAAAAATGGGTTTGGCCCATTGGGCATGCCCGTTGTTCCCGCACTCTAGTACGGGGTGGGCCAAGGATTTAGGCCCTCACCCTCTAATGTGTCTGCCCCGCCCCACCCCGTTTTCTTCGTGGGTTTTTGCGGGCACGAGCATTTACATGAATTTTTGCATTTTTAGGCTAAAAAAGTGTGGTGCCCGCGGGCTTTCCCCGCCACGTCCTCACTTTTTTGTGGGGCAGGCCTAAGTTTTAGGCCCGCATCCTCAACTATGACCGCCCCGCCCTGTTTTTTTGCAGGCTTTTGCTGGGCGGGCCTAAACGAGGCGGGCATGCCCGTTTGCCACCCCTACTCGTAACCATGAATGTTTATGTGATGGTCGTAATTAAACTCATGCGTGAATACTCGTCATCTGTTAAAGAAGCACAACTTAATTCGCCACACAAATTTCATAAATAACTCAGTTGAAAAAGGTTGGGTCAGGCGTACTTGTCCTTCGTAACCTCGAATATTCATGTGATGGTCATAATTGGCCTATCGTTCGAGTATTCTCCATCTATTCAAACAAACTTCAACACATCAAACTTACTTTTTCTCGCCCCCGCGCGATAGAAAACCTTTTACAAATGAACATTGTTTAGTTCGTTCTACCATGATACAAACAAATGCTTAGGCCTCCAATAGCAAGCAGAATCAGCGTTTAATCACTAGAGTATGATATAAACATTTGTTCACTAAAATAAATCAACCAACACATAGTTTTCTACGAAAAACTATGTAGCGTTGAATTCCTCATCGCACCTAAGGATACATAAGAGCAAGACCCTCAATCTTATCAAGCACCCTAATAAAAACCTTTTTGCGACCCATTTTTCTTTTCATTTTAACATTTTAATAACTCGAAGAAAACAAATAAAGTGTGTTACACATTTAATCACAAATCTAACTAAATGGTTTTCGTTGAATACAATGGATGTGAGTGGTGTTAATACATTCCCCTCGCATAATCAACTCTCGAACCCGGATTTGGTTACGACGATCATTTTCTCTTTGTTTTAAGGGTCTTATTGATATTTACCATTTCTTTGTTTAGAATAAAGTTCGGTGGCGACTCTGGTTTATCATCTGCGAGCTTACGATGCACTCGTAGTCGTATTTTTCGCGATGCGACAAGGTGCAACTTAAAATTAGAGTTACGCGTCTCATAATCGGTTAACCATCAGCATTGAAAAATCAAATATCAAGCTTTGAAGAGGAAATCAATTAGGGCAAAGTTTAATTTTGCTTCAAAGTCCCAATAATCAAATCTTCATTAAGACATAATCGATTAGCCAAAGGCTTAATCGGTTAGTGTGCTTATTTTGGAAAGGCTTGCAAATCAATCTATTTTGGGGATAATTAATGTGATTTCAGATGATCTTCCATGCCAAAAACAGCTCATAAAAATGATATTTAATGGTATGCAATTCTTTCATCTAATTTTCTTTTCTCTTCTGTTGGTTTTCTCTTCTCTTCTCTTGTTTTTGGAGTCAGTTGTCCAACACTTCCAAATACCTCATTTTAACCTTTTCCAGGAGAATCCATCCAAACACACCTTGTTACGAAATCATCCTTCAAGAGCGTGTGTGTGTATGTATATATATATATATATATATATATATATATATATATATATATATATATATATATATATATATATATATATATATATATATATATATATATATATATATATATATATATATATATATATATATATATATATATATATATATATATATATATATATATATATATATATATATATATATATATATATATATATATATATATATATATATATATATATATATATATATATATATATATATATATATATGATTTTCTAATCTTATACAACACTTTATCTCATTTTTCTTAAACCCTCGCAAAAACCTTCCTTTTTTATTCAATTGTTGTGTTTGGTCACGTAGACGGTCTATTTTTTTACAACATCAACCTCAATATCATTTTATATTATAGATAATATATTTTTATATCTCTTTCCATTTATTCATATTCTAGTTTTTTTTTATATTTTTTGGTTTCGACCAGTGTGAATATTTGTTTGATTATATTTATTTTACGTGCAACGACTATAGATATGGTGTACTCTAATTTTGTCGACCAATTCTATAAGGAACCAAAAATTGTTGGCTGAGATGCTAATATACTAGAGGTTGGTGAATCGGGTGTTCCTAAATTCAATGTTGCTAAAGTGTTCAACCATGATATCCAATGCTTTAAACCATTGAATCATATAATGATCTAGTAGTCAGTCTTATATGCAGACGAAGTAAACAAGAAACTTCATCTAGAGTGATGTTCATCTCACCAATAGGAAGATGAAAGGAAGATATCTCATAATGCACCTTTCAGCAAATGCTAACAGTATTTTGTGGTCTATTTAGTCCTCTCAACATCCTTCAATCCAGATATTCTCATCAGTGTCGATACTTTCATGTCATGATTGGCACACTTTAGTGTCTCACGACACTATAAGTAATTTATAAACGTAATAAATATAACTACTTATTTTTAATTATAAAGTTGATAAATCATAAAAAATTAAATAATTTATTTACCTTTTTGTTCCATATGTGATAATCAACATGGTCCAGATATAGCGGAAGCAATGGTGGGTATGATAGGCCACCAAGAAATAATTCACGTACAAGAGCTAGAGCATGAGAATGTGCCAGAGCCTGAGCTTTTGTATGAACACGAGCATGCGACCTATCCTTATACCTATAACATTGACACTGAGATGATGCTCCTAACTCATGTTGATAACCATGTGTTGAACAAGTGACTCCAAACACAAGAGGGGGTGAATTGTAATATAAAAAAAGTTTTCAAAACTTGATTAGATAAAAATATTTTTAATATATTTTTTTTTAAAAATAGATGAAGAAGAAAAGGGGAAATAAAATAATACAAGAAAGTAAAGATTAAGGGATAAAGAAAGAACATGTCGGGTTTATCCCGGTTCCGCGTAAAACCATGAGGCATGTGTCCAGTTACCAACGATAGAAACTTGAGATTTCTACTATCAACTTGAACTTTTATCACAGGTTCAACTCACAACCTCTTAAACCAAATTTTTATCTCAAGTTCAACTTACAACCTTTATAATGTATGAGCTGAAGAGAACATCTCTCTCTTGTTTTTACAATTACATATCAATATTATAATTACATATTACACAAGTTGCTACTTAAGCGATTACTCTCTCAAACCTAAAATTATATGAGTGTGTATGAAAGTTTTTAGGTACAAGGTGTGCGTATAGGAGAAGTGAAGTTGCTCTACCATCTAGGGCTTTGGTTTTGTTGCTTGTCCCATTTATTATTCTTTATCATTTATTGCTTTCATAATTAAGTATACTCTAGTTAGATCTTTGCAAATATCTTAGAATTGAATGCAATGCTTTTTAAATAAGTGTTTTGCATTAAATCTTGGTTTTTGCATGCAGAAATTAAAATGTTTATTTTTTAGTATGAAGATTATGCTTTAAGTCAATAAGTAGAGTTTTTAGAACAAGAACCATAATTGAGATTGTTTAAAATAATGTAAAAGGTAGAATCTTAAAACATAGTTGCAAACTTGGATTTTTAAGATTTTGGATGTGTGATTCGAATCATACAACCCCTGAGCTGAATCAAACAAGGCATGAAGGAATCAGGATTTTTGTGAGCTTTGTGTGTCGGATCACAACTAGCTCTTGTTTTGAAACATGCATGTTGTGAGTCGAATCATAGTTTGTACATGAGTTAAATCATATATCCTTCTCTAGCCACTATCAAGTTTGAGTCGAATCATGACCAAGCCTTGACTCGAATCATGACCTGTGTGAGTTTAATCATGTTTGAGTCTTGACTCGAATCACAGAAAAATGGATCTCTCTTTAAGTGTTGATCTTGTTCCACATTACTTTGCCACTTGAGGCTGATGATCCATTGTCACCTCAGGTATTTGGAGGAGGCCCTATAGAGTTGTCATTGTCGCCTCTTTACCCGGACCATGTTGTCATACATTTCTGAGACAGAGAGGTGAAATTAGTTGGATTCATTTTTTTTAATTATGTTTATTATTATATTACAAGTTTCTGACATAGATTTATTTTTCTGCAGAACTGTGATCTGTTGAAATTTATTAACCATGGGTGGAAGATTACTGGCTTGCCTCAGCCTAATAACGAGTAGTTTCAGGTTGCTTTGTCCTTATCTAGGATGAAGGACTTATGCAATACCGAATAGCAAATATGAGGCATCTTCTCATTAGGGGGAAACTTCTAGATCATGAGATTATTAGCAAAGATGGGGCACTCGAGTTAATGATAGACTATTTAGGAGTTGACCTAGAGGATGCCTTGGGGGAGATGGAAAAAACCAGAGGGGCTCATGCTAGGTTTGAATTCCTGAAAAAAGGTATATACATATGAGCTCCTTAGAGCAGAGTAAGCTAGAGGTGATGACGAGCAGGTGGGGATGCTTATAGCGTATGTTATGCGAGCATACCTGTTATATTTGGTTGGCACTGCCATTTTTATGGACAAGAGTGATACTTATATGGATGTCATCTACCTACGGTACTTCGAGAACTTCGAGCGGATCCATGAGTACAACTAGGGGACCGCTTGTTTGGTCTACTTGTACTCTAAGTTATCAAATGGATGTAGGTTGAAGACGAAGTAGATGACATGCAGCATCACGCTACTGACGGTAATATTTATTGGTCTTTTAGTGTTTGTGTGTCATTTTCATTACAGTTTTGTAACACTTACTGATGATTCATGTATTCCAACACTTTTCAGGCTTGGATCCTCCAGCACTTCCCACACATCATCGAATGGTCGTGTGTACTGACTTATACTGAGGATATGTCGCATGCTTCTGCATTTATCCTGCTCAGATGGAACCATGCAATATATTCGTTTGAAGTGTATCTTGACCGATTGGTTGCCGAGGATATTCACTTTAACCCTATGTAGATCATTGGGAGACGCAATCATTTGACAATATAGTGTTATACCCGGGAAGGTTGGCTTGCGGTTCACATCTGACATTTTCTCATTTGTCTGAGCGCATCATGTAGCAGTTTGGCTACACTTAGACCATTCCCATACACCTTATTGTCTACGTTCCTCCTGCTACAACACGTAGATATATTGATGCAATGTTTGATGATTATCTTAGTCATCTGGTACCGGATGAGGCACGGAGTACCATAGTTGAGAGCGAATAGAGATATGTCGACGAGTACATCAGGTGATTCTTCAGGATGTCACATATGTATATGGTGTAGGTTGCTACATGAGATCCACTGAGGTCAGCTCATCAGGAGATACTAGATGAGGAACAAACACGGTTAGACCATGCTCATGATATGCTGCATAAATGTCGTTGCATTGTGGAGATTGTGTAGGCAGACATTGACAAATGTAGCTTTCTTGATGGTTATGAGGTGAGGGAGATCCTAGATGTCATTATGATGGAGGCACGAGAGATACTGATATACCGGAGACAACGTCGGGGGACGGGGGCAAAGGAGCCCAAAGAGCTCTAGTCCGACATGCGCAGTAGTTGATATTATTTGTACTTTGAATTTATTATCGATTGTATTTTATTTTGGCTTATTTCGACTATATTGTGTATTTCGACTTCATTGTGTATCGGTTGATGACTTATTTTGACCATTTGAATTTATATATGTCATTTTTTCATATCGATTGTATGGTTTAATGTGCATCACATAGAAGGGACCTTAACATTTATAAATCATTATTTTCATCTGAGTAATCATAAAACTAATTTAACTTGCACTGTTTTGACTATTTACGGAGATGCATCTCTGAAACAATAAACATGTAAAATGGATCTTTCATAAAAGGATGTATGGGATGTGTTTTGAAATATTTCGAAAATGTATTTTCGAATCAGTTAATGTTTTAGGGTAATGCTAACTTGTGCCCTAAGGGCACAAGATAAGAACTAAAGAAAGTAATTTAGTGTTGGAAATTGTGCATTGGTATTAATAAATGTCTAAAATTAATTTTATATTTGTTTGAATCAATACAAATTTTCTACAAGTGTCTTATCTTGTGCCCCTAAGGCACAAGTTAGCATTATCTAATATTTTAACTTAAGACAATGTGCGTCTTAAGATATATCTCCGAAATCTGATGGGCATTTTGAATTTTTCATATGGTGTTTTTCCCTTCCATAGGGAATGATAAGAAATTCTCATAACAATTAGGTAAATATATATGATAGATTCAATGATGATTTGCAAGATGTTGTAGGTCTTAGCAATTAATTTAATTTAGATGAAATATGAGAGTTTAAAACTTTTGGAAATTTTAAAAACTTTTTGAATATGAAGTTGAGAATGCTTGAAAGACAGACTTGTGAATATATTGATACGCTCTTGGATATAAGATATTCGGATGGATTCTTCCCTAAAATGAAATCAATGAGGCACATCATGAATTTCCCAAATATTAATGACGAAAATAGAAATAGATTTATGAAAAAAAATTGAAACAGTTCCTAAAAAAGAAGAGAGAAAAATTTGAAGCAGTCAATATGCAACTCTCGTGAAACCAAATTCTAAGATTCAAAATAAGAGGAAACATGTACCAACAAAATTGAACATTTTATGCTTCTATCATTGTCTACTTTGAAATCTCACCTTGCATTGTGTTGTTCTACTAAAAATGTATTGTAAGATTTCCAAATAGGAGTTTGAGATGCCACCGTTAGTCAAAGAAATTGGGTGTTTGAAATAAAAGCCACATCAGCTGCATCAATGGGAGATTTTCCAAACTATGTTGGTTCTTGCAGACAATTCCACTATATTTGCAGTCATTAGTGAATGTCTATTAGACCGATCATGCCGGTAGTCATATACTTGTTTAAAAGGTTAATTCATTTTATTATTTGCCTAATAATATGGTAAGGTAACCATGGAATGAAACAGTGCTCACTGAACAGTGAACACTTGCTTTTAGTCTAAACACAATCAGTATTTGATACAGCTTCAATAATAGGTTGTCAGTAAAGAAAACAAGTAAATCATAATGCAAAAACAAAAAAAAGCAATCCAAATGTTTTCTTCTCCATCTCACAAAAATGGTTCCCAAATATTGTCTCCCTTCCCATATATCTAAATTCATCTCTTAACGTGTTTTTTCAAAAGGCGCTTTCTGGAGGTCTGTCTCTTTCTTTTCTGGTCTGTCTCTTTCTCTTCTTGTCTGTTTTCAACTAAAGACAGGTGCAGGAGGGACATCAATAGTGATTCCAGCTTGGATTTGACCCCACCCGATAAGACGCCAATGCTTCTCAACACGTCGACTGAGTGCAATCTTTTCACCCTTGCTAGTGCACACAGGAGATGTAAGTTGCAATTTTGCCAAGTCATTCTTCACAGCAATTACTCTGGCGCCCGTTGACATTGATCCTATGTTCAACATTAGCATTTCTGCTTTGGCCAACTTAGATACCTTTCCTTGTCTCTCAGATCCTTTTGTTCGGACACCAAGAAGCCTTCTAAGCAAGAAAAAGTTCACCTGCAAAATTCGGTTGTAAATAGATTTTCCAAGCACAGAAAGGAAATTGAGTAAGGTGCAAAAGTGATGAATGAAGATAATTTGAAGGAAAGCTCTTTATCCCCAAAAGCCCTATGAATAGCAAAATTCAGCAAGTTGATTGATAGCCCAAATTGATGGTAGGCAGGCATGCATAAAATGATAAACCATTAGGCATAACCACATACCTCAAGCTCAACAAAAACCTCAGGTAGTGATCCAACTTCTCCGAGAACTTGCCCTACCAACCTGTCAGCACGCGTCAAAGTAGGATCCATTGTTGTTCCAACACCAATTAGGCCTCCAGGCACAGCAAATTGAAGCTCATTTTGTTCAGCATACAATGAAACTATTCTAGAGTAAATAGGTGTGCATTTTATATTTCCACTCTCGTCTTTAACAACTATCCCAGGTCGAACTTCAATGAATTGGTTGACCTTCAAAACACCCTGTAGGGAAGAAACTGTCAGGTGTGTTTAAAAAAGAATGAAACAATATGTTTGGTTCAAGACTCAGGCCAGATTTAACAGAATCCATGGCCTCTGGCACTTGAAAATTCATCATAACAAACTCAAATTGGTATTAGGTAAAAAAATAACACAATATTAAGTTTGTTCCTTTGTTCTGGGTTGAAATAGAATGGCCAATTCTTCTAGGTATTTAGGAAAATTACAACAAAATAATTTCCAAAAACAAATTAGAATGCAACTTGTTTCTCATATGTCGGGTGTTTGTTTCTTAGTGCTTGTCCTCGGCAATATTTTCAAGGCATTTGAAATTCTAGCATAGATTAAACATTCTAAGGATGCTTATTTAAAATTATAATAATAATAATAATAATAATAATAATAATAATAATAATAATAATAATAATAATAATAAAGAACTTTTAAAAGTTCCTCAGTATACACATTAAGATAAATCATTCCAAAATTTATATTTATTAGAAAAACTGACATCTGCATGCAATGCAGACGAAGTCACGCCTGTGCAAATCAAACACAATACTGCAATATTCACCAAAAGACTTACCCTCAGAATGCTTCCACCAGCTACGCCTCCTTTTATTTCATCAACCTCAAAACCAGGTTTATTGACATCAAAAGACCGAATTACTATCATGTTAGGTGGAGAAACAAAGTTCCTTTCAGGGATGGGGATCTTTTTCACGATATACTCACACACGACATCAATATTGTACTTCAATTGGGCTGAAATAGGTACCACTGGTGCACCATCAGCAACCGTTCCCTGGTAAGCCACCAAAAACAAAGAGTGTCGTGTAAGTTAGCAAAAAGCAATTCTCTTGCATAGCAGAAATCTCTTCACAGAAAACTTACTTGTATAAACTTCTGAATTGCTTCATGCTGATTGATAGCCACATTCTCTTGAATTAGGTCAACCTTGTTTTGAAGGATTATCATGTGCTGAAGACGCATAATTTCCACAGCAGCTAAATGCTCAGAGGTTTGTGGTTGTGGACAGCTTTCATTAGCAGCTATGAGTAGCAAAGCACCGTCCATGATTGCTGCTCCATTAAGCATTGTAGCCATGAGAATATCATGACCCTACAGAAATTGTATATGTAAAAGCAAATATCACATATATGTATAAACATTAAACAATGTCATTAAATGATGCGCTATCATGGTAATATGCAGTGTCAGTCTAGAAATGGTCTAAGATATCGCAACTATTCTTCAAGAGATAGTCTAAGATACTTAGACAACAAAAGAAGTACTGTGAGATAACCTTAGACATAGCAGCAGATAATATCATGGTTTTATAAAAAAAGTAAAATCAAATATGCACATTTATGAAAGTAATCCTACATTAAGTTATAAATCTGATGAAACTTACCATAAAACAGCCCTAGACAAATGAAAGTTTAGAACTTTACCGGGCAATCGACAAAAGAAACATGTCTCAGCAATTTCATCCTGCAGTTTTCAAACCCTGGCACATCACACATAGGATTATCTTCTTTTCCACTTCCGTAAGCCCTGTAGCAAAAAAAATATCACATCACCAATTGGTGAAATATCCTGATAATATAACAGCAAACGGAAAATAAATACCCACTTGTAGGACATAGGCCTTGGACATCGTTCATCTTCACACTTATATATTTTTGCGTTTGCATAGCCAAGCTTGATTGTAATGTTACGCTCCAACTCATTTTTAAAACGCACAGTCTGCACGACATTCATGGGAAACCAGGGAAATCAACAGCATTAATATAAAAAGCTAGAGGGAAATGCACAAAGAATATAATGTGGTGTTATGGCATTTGATATGCAAGTCCTTTTTAAAACAGAGGAAAGCAATTCAATTGATCCAAATGTAGGAGAAGATAACTACTTTTTTTAGATTCCATATACCCCAATCAAATGAACCAACTGATACAACTTATCTAGACAAAATAAAACCCAAATATTGAAATTAACAAACTTCATAAATTTATGGTGGTAATTCAGATTTCACAAGCTTCATAACTCACTGGCTACTTGGATTAAATGAAACATAGCATTTTGAGTTACGTCAAAGAGTAAATACTTCCTTTCTAACTGAAAAATATCACCTACATCCAAGTAGGTTGTTGACGAAAAATCATTCCAAAACACCATGTACCAAGAATAACATATATATTATACAGTATAAAGTGTAAACATCACCATCCTCATCCCTACGCCAAAATCAAAGTAGAGGAGAGCATTTAGACAAAGGAATACCTGAACACCCGATATTGCTTTCACAACTGTTGATTTGCCATGTGCCACATGACCTATGGTACCTGCCAGGATTTAATTTACTATTCATCAATCATCTAACAATAACAGTCATCAATGGAAAAGAAGCTTACTCAATTTTTTAATGAGAAATTTGTTCATGTTCTAGTGAGGCTGTAACAATTTCAAAAACTGAACACAAAAATAAGGGAGAAAATATTACCAATATTAATGGTAGCCTGCCGAGATATGACTTCAGGAGAAAGTGGATGCAATTTTGTCACATCCAATGTACTCAAGTCTTGTTCCATCAAACCCTTCCGTGACATTTTGGCTGCTTCAAATGGAAACTTCAATTGCGTGATGGAATGAATTTATGACCTGACACTGTTTGACGCTAAACTGTCTGCATGTACAAGTGACAAGAAAAACACATCAGAGTCTACATTTGCCTTTTCATAAAATCTGTCTATTTATATTGGCACAGGCCTAATTCTTTTACACGTTATTTTACCATGAGCAATTATCATGTATAGAATTTATAATTAATGCAGAAGTGCAGTTTCAATATTCTACAAATGAAAGATTAATATTTCCATGATGCCCAAAAAAAGACATTGATTGTCGGTCATTTGGTCTGGCATCTTTTTCAATGATTTTCTTAAATAAAGAAAATTTTACAACTACCGCTTCAGATTTATGAAACCTATAAGTTACAGATAGATTCCTCAACTTCCCTTTGACAGTGAAACCTTACAAACTGCAGTAACTTTGTACAAAGCACAAACCATAGGTACTCCTGTTTCTATAGAAAATGTTTGTTGATGGAAAAGTTGGATTTATTACTCCATTTGCTCCTAATTGTAAGACCATTTTCTACTTTTTCTTTGTCCCTTAATATAAGACTCTTATCAAAACTCCGCATGCATTAATGATTGATTTCTTTACAAGATACCCCAATTTAATTTACCAATAGGAAATGTAAATTATTTTTCTCTCCTAGGGTAACAATAATTTGTAGGGGTAAATATGTAAAAGTAACACAAATTTTTTTTTTAACGAATATATTACTGCAGCTACTTTCCTTAATACATGTAAACTTTGTTGGAGGGTCTTATAATAAGGGGCGCAGGGACTAGTTAAATAAAATTAATATTTCAAATTTGAGGAGAATCAACGTGTTTGTCTTCCAAATTTTTAATTTCCAAAAAGATATTGAGCATCAACAAAAGGTGAGAATTACTTGTAACTTTCGATAAAATCAATGTGCCAACTAGCATCGAAGAGAGAGGCGGTCCACTCAATAAATTAAAATAATCAGCAATCACTAGTTTTCATTTGATTTAAGTTTCCACGTCATTCTTAAACACAATACTAGTTGACAATTTTTCATATAACACAGGAGAGAAACAATGAAAAAGAGATAGCAAGAAAAAAGAAGACTGCTACATAAGTACACCTTTGGTGGTGCAAGTGCAAAAAGTACTAGTTATTTTTCATATCATCCATAAGTTTCCTTCACAATATACCCATCCTTTTCCATACCGAAAATATCATTGTTCTTTAATCTCCCTAGCATTTGGGCCCTTAAGTTAACATAGTCCTTGCACATGATCCCATCCCCTACTCTAAAAACAACTTCCTGGTCATATAAATGAGCATGTGAGAGCAGGTATTGGGTTATTTTGGTTGGTAAGTAGCAGCAAAAGGGAGGGAGTGAAGGGGGAGAAAATTGGGAAGAGAATGGGAGTGGGTGGGAGGAACCAGGGAAATCTATTTTTTCTACTGTTTCTGTGCAAGCCTACCACAATTATTGATATCACACTGATATAAGTGGTAGAACATCAGTGATAACATTGGTATTCAGCTACTCTAGTCCAGTTCTATCATATTAATTACCAATTTGGTTTCACTGACAGAAAAAGATATCATTGTATTTTAAATTTCAACCATTCCAACTCCTATTACACTACCGAAATTGGGCGTGAGTGAACCCTATCTTATAAAGTGCTACTATTATGAATTGTCCACACAACAAGGAATTTGGGCAAACTACTCACATTCAACAACTCACATTCTTCCAAAATCGTAATAATCAATGTACCCCACTTGAAAAAATTAGGGTTTTTCAGCAACTAGTTCAGAAAAATAAAATCATCGATTTGAAACGCATGGTATAGTGTGTTGTAAAGTAACGAAATCAAAATAGTCTCCCATAAAACCCTAATTAAGTAATATAAATCCTGCAAGAGAAAATTTCGAAATCCTAAGTGAAATTGGAATCTTGCGCATGTGGAAGAAAAATAAATCACAAAAAAATCAAAGAAGGAATAAAGTAAGGAAGAATTTAAAGAGTAAAATAGCATGAGAATTGAAAAGAAGCTAATGTTAATGAGAGAGAGATAAAAACCTGAGAGAAGGAGAAAGTTGCGTGCGGAGGTGTAAGCAGCTGGTGCCGGGAGATGATGGTAGTGATAAGCGGAGTGCGGGTCGGGTAATATCCACTTTTTATTTTGTTTTTAAACAAGCTAATAATATCCAAACTTACCAGGTAAATACTACTACTTTCTTTTCTTCTCCTATGCAAATTTAATGTGAAAAACAATAAATTAGAAGAAAAAAAAAATTTTAGTCAATTATGTGAGTTACACATATTTATATTATATCTATTTACATAGACAAATTATCTAAACGTTTATAAGAAATCGTAAAATATTATTTTATATATGAGATTTATTTATTTATTATATTAATGCTAAATTTTAATTAATAAATTAGTTTATTTATATTTTTTATCGACCATTATTTTCAAAAAAAATTTAAATAAACTTTCTCACCATTTTTACTCCTTAACAACAATCACTCACCCACTTATTGCATTAATGTAAAGTTTTAGTTAATTAACTGGTTTAGTTATATTTTTTATATTCTATTTTTTTTAACGAGTTTTTTCCATCACACCAACCTTTGATCTCTTTTTTTTACTTTTTTTATTATAATTTTCTGGATATTATATTTATATAAAATAATTAATTAATATATTCTAAACTTACTATTTTACTAAAGTATATTGTCATTTTATTAATATAATATTAAATTTAATTTGACATAACTTTTATTTTTACCCTAATCAATAATAAATAATTCATTAAAAAATATTTTTGTTTTGATTTGTTTTATAAATTTATACATATTTTATGAGGTAAAAGTAGGGCACTGTCGGTGTAAAGAAGTATTACACTGATATTCAATCAAAATATTTTATATTGTGAAATCATAACAATATTTTAAAAATAAAAGTGTGATGTGACGGAATACATGGGTCTCATTGATTGACCGTATAAAAATAATTTACATTCCTCTTTCTCATATTTTATTATATTATTAATTCAAAGAAAGATAGAGGATATTATTTTATGCATATCATTGTATGAAATTTAGACTACTCTATAAAAATAATTAATACTTTTTATTTTATATTGTTTTCACTAATAATGTGTAACTGCAATTTGTTACAAAATTTATTTGTTAAGTGAAAAATGATGAATCTCAATCTATTTAAAAATTAAACATAATAAAATTATAACTTTGTCATCAAAAATAAATTTTGTATTATTTTTAGAAATGACACAAATTTATTTTAAAAAATAAGATAATAAAATTAATTATATCCAAATTATCATAAAATATAAAAAGAAACAATTTTAATAATAATTACTCTAATTTAAATAGTTATATAACCATTAAGATAAAATATATATATATTATATAAATATCCATACTACAATAACAAAAATTATATAAATTAAGTTATTATTAAGGTAAAATAAGTATAGAATATACAAAATTAAAATATAATTACAAACTTCTAAACTTATATAATAAAAAAAGTTTTAAAAAAATATTTAAATGACTTACGAATTATTATAATATCATTAATATTCTCAATCATAACAAAAATTTGAGACAAAGGAAACTTAAAAATTGTTTATAGCTAATTTACATGTGAAATTGAAATCAAAAACAAACATCTACTCCTACTAAATCATTAAGTATTTTTTCAAATACATACTCAACTCTCCACATTTTTAACTAATGTGAAACTATTATCCACACTACTCATACTTAATACATTCTCAACAAAAATAACCTACATTAATATTCAACTTCTAATTCTAAAACGTAATAATTTAAGATTTATTACTTTCCGGCATATTTTATGTTTTGCTCCTTGATAACACTGAAATTTACCGTATTTTCGACTCCGATTTCACATGCATTCTAGTTGTTTTATTGTTATTTTGTTGTGTTATTGCTATGTTTTCCTTTGTTTTCAGGTTTTTACTTTAATCGGAGCCCCGATCGAGAAAAGGAGTGAAAAAGAGCTAAAAACCCTAAAATTCAGCATTTTGCACTTGTGGCCTACCCCATGGCTGGCGCCATAGATCCTGCCATGACGTGTCCAAGCTCAACTTCCTTCAATTGCCATGTTCCCCACTACTTCCACTAAGGCGCCTCAGATTGGCCTTGTGGCGGGCGCCACAAGAGGAAAAGTTTTTCCTCCCATTTTCAAGTTGAAGGGCATCCTTGTCATTTCCATCTTTTTACTTGCTTATAAATAGAAACTCTAAATCACTTTTGCAATCATCCAAACTTAGAACAGAGACAAACTCAGAGCAACTTTGTTTCACTTAGGCATATATTCAGTATTTTAAAGTGGTAATCGCTTCGCATTGGAGTGTTACCACAATTGTGTAATCAAGTCTGTGATAGAGTTTGTAATCGAGTTTGGAGCACTTTGGAAGGAAGTTAATCTTGCCGCCATTTTCATTTCCGCTTTGCAAATTTATTCAATCCTCCGATTGGAGCAGGTTTTTATTACTTGTCTTTATCTTATTTATTTTCTCGCACTCGCTTTAAATTATTTATTTCCTCGCACTCGCTTTAAATTATTTATTTTCCTCGCACTCGCTTTAAATTATTTATTTCCTCGAACTCGCTTTAAATTATTTATTTCCTCGCACTCGCTTTACTTTTATTTATTTCTCGCACTCGCACTACTTTTCTTAAAAATAGGTTTACTACTCTAACGCAATGCGCGCCTTTTTATAAGTGACAATAAGAGGGTTTGATTAGGGAATACAACTCGGTTATGAATACGCGAAAGCGACAGTTCCCGTTAAATTAGTTCTTTTCAAAGTAGGAAACATTGCCCATAAGCAGTTCTATTAGCAAGTACTTGGATTATTAATTGATTACGTGAATTACATTCGACCCTGTCTTTATTAATTGAACTTTATTCAATACTTTACTTTTCACTGCACACTCTAAAAACACCTATTTTGATTGCCTTTGATAAACATCATAACAATAGATAACGATAGATTGACACTTGATCTCTGTGGATTCGACAATCTTTTATATTACTCTGACGCGTTCGTATACTTGCGAAAAAGCACGCATCACTCCTACTAAATGAGAGTTCTTCAAATATATTTTCAACATGCAAGATTTTTGAATGTTGCCTTAAACAACATGTATGATCAACTTTTAGAAAGAAAAAAAAAACTATAAAACTATTAGTTTTATAATTTATACATTAAAATGTATATAAAGGTAAACTATAAAAGTCTCATTGAAAAATTATATAATATTATTGTTCATGTATAACTAGTTTAACACTCTTAAATGTATATTGATATTCCTTCGCACGGGTTTCTAAGTCTTTTAGTCTCTTAAGTGTGTATTGAATAAAAATATTAGTAATAATTATTAGAACATAAAGACTCAAATTGAAGGTTTGATAATGGTGGAAGATAAGAAATTGGGGAAGATGAAGTTGAGAGAGAATTAGAGAGAACAAAAATGATATTGGATGAATAGTAAATTTGGCATTAATTGGAATTGGGAATATTACAAGAGTATTTATACATTGAGAGAATAACAAAAAATACAACTCAAAATACAACTAAAGTGACCCAACAATTAAATTTTGTTATTTTTGGAAATAATAACAGAAATTTAATTGCATTTAACACACCAACTCACTTTAGTTGCTCCAAGTCCACCATCTTCAAGCACTTCTTCGGCCTCTTGAACACATCATCTGTCACACCTTTTGTCAACAAATCCGCGACTTGGTCTTCGCTTCGGCAATAGCTCAATCTAAGCTTTCCATCACCGACCAATTCTCTCAAATAATGAAACCGCATCTCAACATGCTTGCTCCTTTCGTGTGCAATCGGATTCTTTACAAGATTTATTGCGGAAACATTGTCTACAAACAGCATGGTGGCAGCATCATCACCACATCCCAATTCCTTTAATAGATTCATAAGCCACATAGCTTGGCACGCACCTAACGACGCCGCAATGTACTCGGCCTCACAAGAAGAGAGTGCTACAACCGGTTCCTTTTTCGAACATCAAGAGATTGGTGTACTACTAAACATAAAGATGTACCTTGCCGTCGATTTTCGGTCATCTTTATCTCCGCACCAATTAGAATCGGTGTAGCCAAGTAAATTGCACTTACGCCCCGTGTCCGATGCGAGAAAGAGAATTCCGCAGCCAAGAGTACCTTTCACATATCTAAGGATCCTCTTGACCGCCGCCAAGTGAGACACCTTAGGTCTCTCCATGAATCTACTCGCAATACCGACACTAAAAGCCAAATTCGGTCGCGTATTGCACAAATACCGTAACGATCCAATAAAGCTCTGGTAAAGCATTGGATCGACATCATCCTCCTCATCACTTTTGGACAGATTCACTCTAGCCTCACAAGTTATAATAGAAGCATTACAATGCTCCATATCATACTTTTTCAAAATATCTAGAGCATACCTCCTTTGGTGCATAAGCAACCCCACTTTTGACTTGTGAAACTCTATGCCAAGGAAGTAATTCATGACACCAAGGTTCATCATCTCAAACTCTCTCATGAGCTCACTTTTGAACCTTGAAATATTCTTGTCATGGCTGCCCGTAATCAAGAGATCATCAACATACAAGTAAAGTATAATAACACCATCATTCGTATCCGATCTCACATAAACTCCATGTTCGGATACACATCGTTTGAAACCAATGTCAATAAGAAAGTCGTCAATACGTTTGTTCCAAGCTCTTGGAGCTTGTTTCAAACCATACAACGCCTTGTGTAGCTTGTAATACTTCATCTCTTGATTGTTTTATCACGAAACTAGGTGGCTACCCCACATAGACTTCCTCAACAAGAGGACCATTCAAAAACGCAGATTTGACATCCATTTGGTAAACCATCCAATTGTTGTTATGCGCAATACCAACAACCAAACGAATAATCTCTAATCTAGCCACTGGTGCGAATACCTCCTCATAGTCTATACCTTCTCGTTGCAAGAACCCCTTCACCACTAATCGAGCTTTGTGCTTGATTACTTCACCTTTGGGATTTGCTCTAACCTTATAGACCCATCGCACACCTATCGGTTTCTTTCCAAGTGGTAAATCGACCAACTCCCAAGTACCGTTTTTCTCAATAGATTCCAGCTCCTCTTTCATTGCACATATCCACTTAGGATCACTTAAGGCTTCTTCCTCATTTACCGGTTCGGATTCGGCCATAAGCGTGAAATGAACAAAATCACCATTGTTATTCACTTCGTTATCTTGGAATCTTTCGTAATCTCGGAGTCTATGAGGAAAGGCTCTTTGCCTCACTGGTCTACCATTATTAACAACATAATTTTGCGCTACTGTAGGTGTTGGTACAGCAGTGTCGGAGGCCTCCGGATCAGCGATTTCAAAAAACCGTTGCTGCTGTTTTTCTGTGAGTAACCGGTTACTGCTAGTAGGGTAACCGATTACTGCTGCATTTTCTGCACTCTTGACTTCATCAGAAGTCACATCCCGGGTTATGACAATCTTCCGATTTTTTTCATCGAACAACTTGTACCCTCTAGTAGAGTGATATCCTACAAATATCATCTTCTCACCCTTATCATCCAATTTCTTCCGAAGTTGGTGCGGTACATGACGATATGCAATCAATCCAAAAACGCGCAAATGATTCAAATTCGGTTTGAAGCCACTCCAAGCCTCTTCCGGTGTGAATTTCTCCAGCTTCTTAGTGGGACACCTATTCAACAAATAGGTGGTTGTTGACACGGCCTCACCCCACAATTCCTTATGCAAAAATTTTCCACAAAGCATACTGTAAGACCCCAATTTTGTCCCTAAGATCCCTCATGGCATCATATCATATCATATCATTGCCTCAAGGATCATTGTGTACCTTTGCTTCCTTCCAAATGGGTGGGTTATCTTGTGAGTGTGATTCTTGATCACCAAGCATGTATTGCATTTGTATATCATTGCTTTTCAGTTGTTTACTAACCAAAAGTACAAAAATATGTCATCTAACCTTGTTACTTGCAGATGAAGCAAACTAGGTCAAGACAGTCAAAATCATTCATTGAGCAATGGATGGTGGCCATTCTTGCAGAATTTGGGCACCATGATCATTCATCAAGAGTTCATATGAGTTGTGATATTATTTGGAGTCAAGTTCTCAAGTGGTAGAGGCTTGAAGTTCATCAGAACATGGCTCAGTCAACCAAAACCCTAGCAAAGTCAACTATGGTCAACTGTGCATTTAATCAGGGATTTGATGGTGGGAGATGGTTGGAAAGATCTCACTCATGTCCATACAAGTCTCATTTGACATTTCAAACATCAACATTGAAAGATTTGAGGTCAGACAAAAAGTTTCCAAAAATAGTAAGTGACCTGTAATTTCAAACTGCCAAAAATGGAAAGGTCTTCTCCTCAAATTTACATCATCAAGGAAGCTTCAAATGAATTTTTTTCCAACATGAAAGTTGAAGATCTTGCTCTCACCTTTCCAAAAAGTCCAAGAACATCCATTTCTCATTTATGGTTGGCAAGTTATGATCAAATCATTGTCAAGAAATTTTGAACTTCAAGGAGGCATAACTTTTAAACCAAAAGGCCAATTCATGTGATTCTTTTTTGAGCAAATCTCTTTTGACATGCTCTATCATAATCCATCATCACATTTCATCAAAAATCATCACATAAAAAGTGCATTTTTCAAGTGAATCAATTTGAATTTTGGTGGGAAAAAAGGTGAATTTGAAAAGTATGCACAATTTTCATGCCAAACCAATTGCCATTGTCTCAAAATAGAATTTGTGACTTGCTGCAAGTGAAATCTTACTGTTCCATTGGTTATATTTGCATAAGGGCATTTTTGCCAAATTGCATAACATGCTTAGTTCACTAATTCATTGCATTGTTGTTAATCATGTTTAACTAGTGAGATTAACAGGTGCTATAAATCCCTAATCATAACAGAATTCTGCATCAACACTTCACAATCTCAGATCCAAACTCAAAATCTCAAATTCTCTCAAATTCTCTCAAACTTTTTCAACTTTCTTTCATCAAATTTCATCATTCTTTTTGCTTGTTCTTGTGCTAATCATCATCTGCAGATATTATTGAGGATCTGTTGAAGCAAATCGTGGACAATTCATGCTGAATCTTGACTGTTGAAGCATTGCATATTCACATGGAAGTTGGAGTTTTCAGGAGGATCGAGCATTGTTGAGCTGAATTCTTGCCTTCATTCATCTTCTGCATCATCATAGATCATCTGTTTTTACAATTGGAGCCTTGAAACACGCAAATCAAGATCTGCTTCATCAAAGAGGTTAGAACTCGAATGCTCCATTTCTTGCAATTCTCATGTGGTTCTTGTAGAGCTTAGCATGTAGAGTATTATGGACTTTAGATCTAGGATTTTCATGCAGTATTAAGGAAGTTATGTGGATTTGAAATCTGGATGTTGAAACTTGTTTTGATCGATGCTCTTAATATAGTTAGAATTAATTGAAATTAAGGCTGGATTAATGTTGTGCATGATGAGATGATTCGATTGGTATATTGCTTGTTGGTTTCTGTGATGAAAAGTTCATGAGCATGATGAACAACATGAAGATGATGATGAATGCTTGAATTTGGTTTCCAGATCGCGTTTCAATCTGCATTGGCCTTGGTTGCATGAGAATTTCGTGTTTGTGGCCCATGAGCCAATCGCACTGTGCCACGCACTTAAGTGAAACGCAGCGTTTCACTTAAGTGGCGCCATTTTTTGAATTGTTCAGGGGATCGATTCCCCGTTCCACACAAAATCCAATTGCCATGTGTATTTTCTTTCATATATGTTAATCATGTTCATGCTCCTTATTTCACATTTTTTATTTTTCTTTTACATTGCAAAAATCATAACTCTCTCAATAATAATCCAAATCACATGAGGTTTTTTATGCCATGATCCTTGTAATGTCCTTTATATTTTGATGATTTTTAATAAATTTGTGCACGGTTGGAAAAAATAATTGCCTAGGGTTTGTTCTCACATGTCATTTCTTGCATATAGCTTGCCATTTCTTTTGTGAAATCATGATGGTTGATCCAAAATTCTTGAAATTTTACATGTGTAATCTAGACTCATTCCTGGTCATTTTGGTATATAGTTTGTGATTTTTGCATTCCTGGATTATGAGATATGATGTAATCTTTGGAGGTGTGACAATGTGTGTCACACCATTTCTTGTTCATCTTCTTGAATTTCTTTACCATGCCTATTGAACTTGAATTGTTCTGAATTTTTGCATGATGATACCTATGAATGTTAAGTTTGCTCATGAATTTTTGTGGATTTGTTGAGTGCATTTTCTATTTGTTTGAGAATTTTCCCTCTGTTTGACCAATTGTGGACCTTTTGTGAGTCATGATCTCATATGATTTGTGAAATTCTTGGTGATTATTGGATGGACTTGAAATTTGGCATGTGTATTATAGACATCTTGAAGTTTGCCATGGCTTTGGTTGCATTCATTTATCATGTTTGGTTTCTGTTTTATGATTGCTTGAAGTTGATGCACCATCTGTGGCCTTGTTTGAGCTTGCTTGTGTATACCATGACTTGTTAATTTTAATTTCTATACTTCCACTTATCCAAATGCTATGATTTTTGGTATGTTGCTCATTCAATGTGTGCTGTTTAAGCTTGATTTTTCTTGGAATTTATTGAGTCATTTTGGTATTGATATGCTTGTGTTCATTCTGTTTGCTCCAATGTGATTCCAAATTGCATAGTTTGACATGATTTGCTTATGAAATGATTTTGGTGCATAGTTTTGATATGGGACCAATTAGACTTTGTTCTTATTTGATTAATCTTGATTTTGATCAACTTTCATGTTCTGTTTTGGATTATTGCTCCTCCTTTGACCCTAGGCCTTGTCCTAGTGGTCTACTTCTCATGTTTGAGTTTGATTTTCAGGTTAAGAAGCAAATGCTTTAAGGAGATTAATTCAAGTTGATTGAGTTTGGTTTATTTGATTGTTATGAACTAACTTGGTTTATTTTGTAGGATTCCTCTAGCTCATTTGATTTGAGCTTGTGCTTTGCACATGTGATTGATTGTGTTGACTGTTGGTTCTTATCTGTCTGTTTTGACTTTGTGATTGGTATACTGATTATATTTGATTGATTTCAGGTACATTAGTTGCTATAGTTCCTTTGTGAATTTGCTTTTGCTTTGCTTGATAGCATTATCATTGAGGTATAACATCCTCTTCTTCATGTAGTCTGGAAGACCTGGCTTGTTACTTGGCCAGGCACCTGTCTGAAGTCCTCCTTAATAGGCAATGCTTGTGCTTGTTTATCTTTGTCCCCAAGCAGGAAAAGTACTTTGAATAAGGCAATTGGTAGATAAAAGAGATGTGTAGTCCATCTCCTACTATTCTGTGTGTCATCCCTTTGCTCACATTACATGTTGTAGCATTGTGGATCCTAACCCAATATCTATAGAGTCAATAACTTGTGGAGAGAGTTCCAACTTTCTGAACTCCCACATCTTCTATCATTTGAAGCTCTCCCTGACCAGGGATAAGAGCATGAGGCACACCCCTCATATCCTTTCATCTACTTCACCTTAACTCTCAATGTTAAGGTTAAGAGCACCATTCACCCGTTCCAGTTGACTTTAAAGTCTAACCCTTGCTTGAGCCTAATTGCTTGTGTATAGTGTGTGCTATGTGACTTTGTTTGATTGATGGCTTGATCCATTTGTACATGTTTGCTTGTGTGCCTTTGTGCATTTATCATCATTAATTAATCATTATTGCATGATCATCATTTCATATCTTTGTGACATTGTTGTTTGTCCATTGAGGACAATTGTAAGTCCATGTTGATTGGCTATTGTTCCTATGATTTGGAAGGGATTGAGTGTAAGACCATGTTATTGGCAACTTGTATCCTATTTGCTTATTGCTTCTTTTTGTTTGTTGTATGAGAGGATTCAATTGTAAGTCCATGTTGTTGGCATTTGTATTCCCATGATCATACTGTGGAGATTGGAATAAGTCCAGATAGATTGGCATCTGATATCCATGTTTAGCTTTTGTTGGTTGGTTGTATGTGAGGATGCAATTGTAAGTCCATGTTGTTGGCGTTTGTATTCCTATGATCATCTTGTGGAGATTGGAATAAGTCCAAATAGATTGGCATCTGATATCCACTGTTTTGTTTTGCTTTGGGAGACTGGAGTAAATCCATTTATTGGTATCCAGTATCCACCCTTTTGTTTTGTTTTGCTCTAGGAGATTGGAGTAAGACCATTTATTGGCATCTGATATCCATGTTTGCTTTAGGAGATTGGTGTAAATCCATTTATTGGTATCTGGTATCCACCTTTGCCTGTGAGATTGGTGTAAGTCCATTGAGTGGCATCCGGTATCATTTGTTTTGTTTATTTGTTATTGCTCATTGCCTATTCCTAAGGACACACTTGAATCATCTTCTATATGATCTCAAGAGGTGAACCCTTCTAAGAAGTTTTACACTCTTTCATCCATCCTTTTTGTTCTAAACCCCTTTTCACTTGTTGACTTTTAAAAACTTGAAAGTATCATTGTGCAAACATCTTCATGCCTTTTCAAATTAGAAACCTGGACCTTAAGTCCTTGATTTTCAAACTCCACTTTTGTTAATACTTCTTTGAATTGAATCTTAATCATACTTTGACCATATTTTGTGAATAATCATAATCAATTAACTTCACCCATTCAATTATTTTGTGGCTTTGTCCATTGTTAATATGTTTTCATACATTAGCCATAGGTTTCAATTATCATAGTGGTTGATGTAAATCTTACCTTATCCTTAGTGAGTTGATTGTAAGCCTTCCATACTTATTATAGGGTTAACCCCTCACTAGTATGTTGAAGCCGTCCTCGCATGGTGGATTGTTGGTTATGGTTAAGTTTTCTCCCGTTGACAATGAAAAGCCTTAGTGCTCTTGTTTTAAAATCGAACCCACTCATGTTTTGGAAATCTTTTAGCCGAACTACGGCGTTTTGATCCTTTACCTTTTATGGAAAGGTACGTAGGCAACGGGTTCATCCGTTCAAACACAAAAATAATAAATTTGTACATTCTTTTCTCATCATCCCAATCATGTTTGCACAATAATATTTTCAAAATAAATAACATTTTCATTCAACAAGTGTGAAAAGGGCTCCCTAGGAGTACCTAGGACGTTTTGGGTGCCTAACACCTTCCCATTGCGTAATTTACCCCTTACCCCGATCTTTGATCTTTTCATTAGTTTTCTATGTGTAAAACTTCTTAGGCTTTTGTTCGCTTTTTAGCCATTCCTTAGGATAAATAAAAGTGCAGTGGCGACTCGATTTCTTTGTATGCTTTGCTTATGGTTTAATCAATAAATCATATAGCGACGAATACATTGTAGGTGTTTAATTGGCTGCATTATATGGTAAAACACTAGCTGGTTACAAATGTCTTGACTGATGTCATGACATGGTATGTATGTGTGACTACATTGTAGGTTAGAATATCTAACTGTACTCTGATGTCTTGACTGATGTCATGACACACTTGAGTAGTTACTGCAGGATTAGCTAACACAGGATTTATTGAATGTCAAACTGGATGCTGTGACATTCATGCCTGTCAACAGATACTAAGGAAAAGAACAGCTGGTGTTCTGTTAGAACTTAGTATTTATTTCCAGTCTGGTTATCAAGGAAAGACCAGACCTGGCATAAGGCCTACTGACTGAATGTCAAATTGGATGTTATGACATTCATCATTGACAGCAGCTACTGAATATTAGACAGAGTGGTGTTCTGCTATACTTCAGCATGTAACTTAGTTTGTTCTTCAAGAGAATAACAGAACTAACTTAAGGCCAAATGTGTAAATGTTAAGTTGGACACTTTAACATTTATTAATGTAAGTTGTTACTGTAGTATGGTCATTTTGATCATGTACAGGTCAGCAAAATTGTACAGTCTGTTTTCTGGAAAAACAGACTCAGCATATGGACCTTGATGTCAAGCTGAATGTCGTGACATTCATTCCTGACAGCATATGCTATATTGTAGGTTGTTCAGTTTTCTGTTTCAGCTTTTCTTGGGCTATTCTTCAGGAAGTCAACAGCTTAGAGAAAAACCAGGAAACCAACAACCAAGTTACATTTAATGAACCTAACAAATAGCCTATTTGTTAGTAACCTAAATGTTGAATTTATGGGAACTCGTGTGACCTTAAATTCAGGAGAATACAGGTGCAAAAGCCCAGGTACTGCAATATAAAAAGGAAGGCGTTCCTTCATTCAGTTTCGGGGATTTTGAGGCGTGAAGATTAAGTGTGTCCATCATACTTCACTGCTGTATTTTTGTGAGTCTTGTATTAGACATATCTTGTAAGCCAAGCCATTGTCACGTTGATGATAGTTTTGGTATAGGGTGTTCATTGAGTTGTAAGTGTTGTGTCACTCAAAGCTTTTAAGCGTGAGTGTTGTGTATCTTGATTAAAGCTGTGAAGCACAATCAAGAGTTGTTTGAAGTGTGACTTCAAATTGTCTTTAATATTGATTAAAGGTAGTAATCACTGAGGTGATTGAGGGGGAGTGAGTAGGAACTCTGATCTTAGTGTAAGATTGAAATTGCATTGGGTAGGGATTAAGTGATAAGTTGTAAACGGGTGAGTTTAGCTTTGAATTGATACTATTAATAGTGGATTTCCTCCCTGGCTTGGTAGCCCCCAGATGTAGGTCATGTTGGACTGAACTGGGTAAACAATCACTTGTGTTAATTACTGCACTTACGTTTAAGTTCTGTATAATCCCTGTCTGTGCAGAATTGGATGTCATAACAACCTGTGTGACATCTAAAGTCTGATAACTAGAATTTCAATTGGCATCAGAGCAGGCACCCTGCCTGTGAATTTCTGGGTGAGATCTAGGGAAGTTACTTTCTAGTACCATGGACAAGGATTTAGGACACTCAAACAGACCACCCATGTTGGATGGCTCTAATTATGATGACTGGAAGCCTCGTATGATAGCCTTCTTAAGGTCTCTAGACAGCAAAGTCTGGAGAGCTGTCAACAAAGGATGGGAACATCCAATGAGGACAGGTGAAGATGGAGTCAGTGTGCAGATTCCTGAAGAAGAGTGGGACAAGGAGCAAGAGGCATTAGCTCTTGGAAACTCCAAGGCCTTGAATGCATTGTTCAATGGAATCAATAAGAACATCTTCAGGCTGGTACACCACTGTGAACTAGCTAAGGAAGTTTGGGATACCCTCAAGGTAACTCATGAAGGTACTTCCAAGGTGAAGATGTCCAAACTTCAGATGCTGACCACCAAGTTTGAAAATCTGAGGATGAAAGAGGATGAGACTATTCATGACTTTCACATGAATATTCTTGAAATTGCAAACACCTCTGGTGGACTAGGTGAGAAAATGGCTGAAGAGAAACTTGTAAGAAAGATTCTCAGGTCCTTGCCTAAGAGATTTGCTATGAAGGTCACAGCCATAGAGGAGACACAGGACATCTGCAATATGAAGGTGGATGAGCTCATTGGTTCTCTCCAAACCTTTGAAATGGGCTTGTGTGAGAATGCTGAAAAGAAGAACAAAAGCATAGCTTTTGTATCTAATGCTGAAGAGGAGTCAGAAGCAGGATATACTGAAGGTGATGAAAGTATATCAGAAGCCTTAGCCATGCTTGGGAGACAGTTCAACAAGTTCGTGAAGAAGATTGATCAAAGAGGGAGACCTAATGTCAAGAACATCCCGTCTGACATCAGGAAAAGATCAACTTCTGAAGAAAAGTTCAACCAAGGCAAGGGAATCCAGTGTCATGGTTGTGAAGGGTATGGACACGTCAGAGCTGAATGTCCTACTTATCTCAAGATGAAACAGAAGGGGCTAACTATCACATGGTCTGAAGGAGATTCTGAAAGTGAATCTGAAGGAGAATCTGCCAAACATGTCACTGCACTAACCAGTGTTTGTGCCTCTGATGATGACTCAAGTGCAGATGAACTGACCTTTGATGAACTTGCTGCAGCCTATAAGAAGCTGTGTACCACCAGTGCAGAAGTGCGTGCACAAGGAGAAAAACAGAAGAACCTCATCAAGGAACTGGAAGATGAGAGACAAAAGCAACTGTCTGTCATAGAGGGTCTAAATGGTGAGATAGCCCTGCTGACCTCCAAGCTGAATCAGATGACCAAATCCATCAGGATGATGAATAAGGGAACTGACATCTTGGAAGAGATACTAAAGGTGGGACAGCAGTCTGGAACCAAATCTGGCCTAGGATTTGGGAAAAGATCCTCAGCTGAACACAAACGCCCAAAGGCAAAAGTTCAGAAGTTCAAGCGGAAGTCAAAGCCAATGTCTCAACATCGAGGAACTAGGATAAATGATCATCAGAAGAGGAAATACCAGGAGTGGAGGTGTCACCACTGTGGTAGGCTTGGTCATATAAAAGCCTTCTGCTACTGGATTCATGGTTTCCCTAACCAAGCCACGCATGTCAGGCCTAAGCATAAACCATATAAGCGCTATGTTCCCATCAAGAAGCAACAATGGTATGCTAGGATAGCACACACTGCTCTAAGGGCCTCTACCAGAGAAGACTGGTACTTTGACAGTGGATGCTCAAGACATATGACTGGTATGGAAATCTACTGGTGGATATTCAACCTCACACTACCAGCTATGTGACCTTTGGTGATGGTGCCAAAGGTAAAATAAAAGGTGTGGGTAAGTTGGACTGCTCTGGAGTTCCAAAACTGAATAATGTGATGTTAGTAAGAGGACTAACTGCAAACCTCATCAGCATAAGTCAGCTGTGTGATCAAGGGTTTCATGTTCAGTTTACTAAGGAGCTTTGCATTGTGGCTAATGGTGACAATCAGGAAGTTATGAGAGGAACCAGGTCCAAAGATAACTGTTATCTGTGGGAACCTAAAGTCTCTAACTTTTCTACAATATGCTCCTCAACCAAGGAAGAACAGGAGGTGAAGATGTGGCATAGACGTCTTGGACATCTCCACTTAAGGGGAATGAAGAAGATTATATCCAAGGAAGCAGTCAGAGGGATCCCAAAGCTGCTTATTGATGAAGGAAGAGTCTGTGGTGAATGCCAAGTAGGCAAGCAAACCAAGATGTCACATCCGAAGCTGGGACATCCTACAACTTCCAGAGTTCTGGAACTGTTGCGTATGGACTTAATGGGACCTATGCAGGTTGAAAGTCTTGGTGGGAAGAGATATGCCTACGTGGTGGTTGATGACCATTCCAGATACACGTGGATAAGCTTCATCAGAGAGAAGTCAGATACATTTGATGTCTTCAAAGACCTGTGCATCAGACTTCAAAGGGAAAAGGACAGTTGTATGGTCCGAATTAGGAGCGATCATGGTACGGAGTTCAAGAACTCCAAGTTTGATGAGTTTTGCTCGTCTGAAGGAATAAGTCATGAGTTCTCCTCCCCTATAACTCCCCAGCAAAATGGGATAGTTGAAAGAAAAAATAGAACTATTCAAGAATCTGCCAGAGCAATGATTCATGCAAAGAAGCTCCCCATGCACTTTTGGGCTGAAGCAATGAATACCGCGTGCTATGTTCACAACAGAGTCACCTTGAGAAAAGGAACCTCCTCCACTCTGTATGAAATATGGAAAGGCAGAAAACCTACTGTGAAGTACTTTCATATCTTTGGAAGTAAATGCTACATTCTCACAGATCGTGAACAGAGAAGAAAGCTAGATCCAATAAGTGATGAGGGTATATTTCTGGGATACTCAACTAACAGCAGAGCCTACAGAGTGTTCAACTACAGGACCAATGTCCTGATGGAATCCATAAATGTTATTGTGGACGATAAAGAGGAAGGAACCGATGTCATGGGGGATGTTGAAACATTCCTTGACAGCTCAACTGACATTCTTGTCAAGTCTGAAGAAGTAGAGGAACCTCCTTCTGAATGTGAAGTAGATGCAACCACCAAAGCGCCATCTATCAGAATTCAGAAAGACCACCCTAAGGATCTTATCATAGGGGATCCCAATAGTGGTGTGACTACCAGGTCACGGGGAATAAGCTCAAATTCCTGCTTTGTATCCAAGGTTGAACCAAAAAATGTGAAAGAAGCCCTGATTGACGAATACTGGATCATTGCCATGCAAGAGGAACTTGAGCAGTTCAAAAGGAATGAAGTATGGGAGCTAGTTCCAAGACCTGAAGGGACCAACATCATTGGTACCAAATGGATCTACAAAAACAAATCTGATGAGAAAGGAGTAATTACTAGGAATAAGGTAAGACTAGTGGCTCAAGGATACACTCAAGTTGAAGGGGTAGATTTTGATGAGACATTTGCTCCTGTGGCTAGGCTTGAGTCCATCAGATTGCTGTTAGGGGTAGCATGCATCCTGAAGTTTAAACTATTCCAAATGGATGTGAGGAGTGCATTCTTGAATGGCTACTTGAATGAAGAAGTCTTTGTGGAACAACCTAAAGGGTTCTGTGATCCTAACCAACCTAAGCATGTATACGAGTTGAGGAAAGCCTTGTATGGGTTGAAACAAGCACCTAGAGCATGGTATGAAAGGTTGACCGAATTTCTGACCTCAAATGGATATAGAAAAGGTGGGATAGATAAAACCTTGTTTGTGAAGGATGAAGACGGCAAAATCATGATTGCTCAAATCTATGTGGATGATATAGTCTTTGGTGGAATGTCAGAACAAATGGTTCAACAATTTGTTCACCAGATGCAATCTGAGTTTGAAATGAGTCTAGTTGGAGAACTGGCCTATTTCCTTGGAATGCAAGTAAACTAAATGGAGGACTCTATGTTTCTCTCCCAAAGCAAGTATGCCAAGAACATAGTTAAGAAGTTTGGTATGGATAATGCCAGGCACAAGAGGACTCCTGCGCCTACTCATCTGAAGTTAACCAAAGATGATGGAGGGCCTGGTGTTGATCAATGCTTGTATAGAAGCATGATAGGAAGCCTACTTTACCTAACTGCAAGTAGACCTGACATTTCTTATGCAGTTGGAGTATGTGCTAGATACCAAGCAGAGCCTAAAGTGAGCCACTTGAATCAAGTCAAAAGGATTCTCAAGTACATCAATGGGACTTGTGACTATGGGATGCTGTATTCACATGGGTCTGAACCTGTCCTATCTGGGTACTGTGATGCTGACTGGGCTGGGAGTGCTGATGACAGAAAAAGCACATCAGGTGGATGTTTCTTCTTAGGAGACAATCTCATATCTTGGTTCAGCAAGAAGCAGAATTGTGTTTCTCTGTCCACTGCAGAGGCTGAATACATAGCTGCTGGAAGCAGTTGTTCCCAACTGGTTTGGATGAAACAGATGCTCACTAAGTACAATGTCACTCAAAATGTTATGACATTGTTCTGTGATAATCTCAGTGCCATCAATATCTCCAAGAATCCCATCCAACACAGCAGGACCAAACATATTGACATTAGGCATCACTTCATCAGAGATCTGGTGGAAGACAAGGTGATCACTTTGGTACATGTAGCCACGGACCTTCAACTGGCTGACATATTTACAAAGGCTCTGGATGCTACTCAGTTTGAAAACTTAAGGAGCAAACTGGGAATATGTCTCTCTGAGACCTTATAGCAACCACTGATGTTTGGGATGTATTGTTTAATATCTCTTTCTATTAAACAATTGGTAATATGCTCTGATTGTTCAACAGATCACAGCTATGCTACTTGCAACAAGTGTGGCTACAAGAGGGTAAGGAGACACCCTTCTGTGAGAAGGCCAATGTACCTGCAGGAGTTCAAGGATGTTGTTCATGCAGGAGTGGTTCTGGATGTCAGAAACAAAATCATGGCATCTGATATGGTGGTACCTACTGTAAAGCAAAAGTGGGTGATTACTTGATCAAAGCTGTGAAGCAAGATCAAGTGGATGCTAACTTGGTTGAAACTGTGGAGTAAAACCAAGTCTGTAACTCTGTCATTATTCTCTGGTTTTGTTGTTGGCTTTGGCAACATTTTTGACAAAAAGGGGGAGTAATAACCACCACCCCTGACAAACAGAGTGGGTCTCTACAACAGACTCTCGTGACAGATTCCCTCCCCTGCAGCTGCTGTGTGTTGAAGTTTAGATTTAACTTCTGTATGTGTGTGCTGCTGTGTGAAGTTTTTTTTTAACTTCCATGTGTGTGAGTGTGCTGCCACTCTGAGTGTATTAGCTAGTATTATTTCCTGCTAGGTGTGTGATTCCGCTGCTATGAACTCTGTTATGGGGATCAAAGTGTTTTAGCCAAAAATTTGCCAAAGAGGGAGTTTGTAGGTGTTTAATTGGCTGCATTATATGGTAAAACACTAGCTGGTTACAAATGTCTTGACTGATGTCATGACATGGTATGTATGTGTGACTACATTGTAGGTTAGAATATCTAACTGTACTCTGATGTCTTGACTGATGTCATGACACACTTGAGTAGTTACTGCAGGATTAGCTAACACAGGATTTATTGAATGTCAAACTGGATGTTGTGACATTCATGCCTGTCAACAGATACTAAGGAATAGAACAGCTGGTGTTCTGTTAGAACTTAGTATTTATTTCCAGTCTGGTTATCAAGGAAAGACCAGACCTGGCATAAGGCCTACTGACTGAATGTCAAATTGGATGTTATGACATTCATCATTGACAGCAGCTACTGAACATTAGACAGAGTGGTGTTCTGCTATACTTCAGCATGTAACTTAGTTTGTTCTTCAAGAGAATAACAGAACTAACTTAAGGCCAAATGTGTAAATGTTAAGTTGGACACTTTAACATTTATTAATGTAAGTTGTTACTGTAGTATGGTCATTTTGATCATGTACAGGTCAGCAAAATTGTACAGTCTGTTTTCTGGAAAAACAGACTCAGCATATGGACCTTGATGTCAAGCTGAATGTCGTGACATTCATTCCTGACAGCATATGCTATATTGTAGGTTGTTCAGTTTTCTGTTTCAGCTTTTCTTGGGCTATTCTTCAGGAAGTCAACAGCTTAGAGAAAAACCAGGAAACCAACAACCAAGTTACATTTAATGAACCTAACAAATAGCCTGTTTGTTAGTAACCTAAATGTTGAATTTATGGGAACTTGTGTGACCTTAAATTCAGGAGAATACAGGTGCAAAAGCCCAGGTACTGCAATATAAAAAGGAAGGCGTTCCTTCATTCAGTTTCGGGGATTTTGAGGCGTGAAGATTAAGTGTGTCCATCATACTTCACTGCTGTATTTTTGTGAGTCTTGTATTAGACATATCTTGTAAGCCAAGCCATTGTCACGTTGATGATAGTTTTGGTATAGGGTGTTCATTGAGTTGTAAGTGTTGTGTCACTCAAAGCTTTTAAGCGTGAGTGTTGTGTATCTTGATTAAAGCTGTGAAGCACAATCAAGAGTTGTTTGAAGTGTGACTTCAAATTGTCTTTAATATTGATTAAAGGTAGTAATCACTGAGGTGATTGAGGGGGAGTGAGTAGGAACTCTGATCTTAGTGTAAGATTGAAATTGCATTGGGTAGGGATTAAGTGATAAGTTGTAAACGAGTGAGTTTAGCTTTGAATTGATACTACTAATAGTGGATTTCCTCCCTGGCTTGGTAGCCCCCAGATGTAGGTCATGTTGGACTGAACTGGGTAAACAATCACTTGTGTTAATTACTGCACTTACGTTTAAGTTCTGTATAATCCCTGTCTGTGCAGAATTGGATGTCATAACAACCCGTGTGACATCTAAAGTCTGATAACTAGAATTTCATACACCGCTACAGAAAAGTGGCGACTCTGCTGGGGATCTCTTCCTTGGTGGTATTGCCTACTTTTCATCCTTGTTGTGTGATATATTTGTTATTTGTTATATGACATATTTTTGTACAATTTGGGATAACTGTATTGATTGTAATGTTTGAATTGCTTGATATACAATTGTTGTTTGCTTTGGTGATCTCTGTGAGATGAGTTCTATACCCGAACTCGAGTGCACTCTAGGATAGGAGAATGGCATAGTCTTGTTGACTGGTGTGGAGTATTCCTTAGCCAGTTGACTTGCGAGTCCATTCACTTGGTGGAGGTCATGTTGAATTAATAATGTCACACAAGTTATTTGTGGTTAGGCATTATTCCTTCAATCATGTGCCTTAGAAGCCAAGGACCTTAGTTTACCAAGCCCATCTTGGCCTATTTTAGGACGTAGTGCGGAGGTCGTTCAGATGTCAGTTCTGATGCGATTGTTACGCGATACTACACTCATAAGAGTTTCTCTTGAGAATATTTTTGGAATACGAGTATTCGTTCCTCCGATAATATCCGAAAGATGGGACGATGATTATGGGAACCTCTGGTAGAACATGTCTGGCAGGTTTAAACCCTAGTACACTCCCTTTGGGTGGTTCTTAACTGAGACTCCATGCTCGTGACTCTCAGCAAACCCGTGATTCATGGTTGAGTCGTTCAGACAACCTTAATATCAATGGAACCTGGGTGTCGATAAGGTGTAAAACCTAAGTCCACCAAAACGGATGATTGATATTAAGGATGTTTGAGCCGGTTCATGTACCGTTAATATCAAGGGAACTTGGGTGTCGATAAGGTGAAAACCTAAATCCACCAAAATGGATGATTGATATTAGGGATACAATGAGCTTTCCCATGACCTTTGTTTGGTGTGACTTGCTTGATCCTTGAGTGTGATTGTTGCATTCATGCATTCATGCATTCATCTGCACTTCATGTCATCAGAAAAAGAAAATTTTCAAGGAACTTAAAAGGGTTTATTTACAAAATTTTCAGACATGGAAAGACCAAAACGGCATACAAAGAAGTACAGCTTTAGACAGCCTGATGTGAAAGAGTTAAGGAATCTGACATCTTATGTATTAGATCCTTTGGGTTTCAAAGCTCGTTATGGGAAGCTTCTGCCTCTGCTGACTACTCAGGTTGATGAGGGACTGATAAGTACTCTGGCGCAGTTTTATGATCCTCTGTATCATTGCTTCTCTTTTCCGGACTTCCAGTTATTGCCTACCTTGGAGGAGTATTCTCATCTTATTGGGATTCCGATTCTGGATCAGGTGCCGTTCAGTGGCTTGGAGAGTATTCCGACTGCTCGGGAGATTGCAAGTTTGTTGCACATAGATGAAGATTTGATCAAAGCTAATCTGACTACCAAAGGCGGAATTCAGGGTTTTCCTTCCGAGTTCCTCATCGCTCAAGCTACCTTTTATGGGAAGGCCAGGAGTGAGGATGCCTTTGAGGCTTTATTTGTATTGCTCATCTATGGTTTGGTGTTGTTTCCCAACTTCGACAAATTTGTGGATATGAACGCCATTAGGATCTTCTCAGTTCTTAATCTCGTTCCTACTTTGTTGGGTGATGCCTATGTCTCTTTGCACTCGAGGAATGCAAAGGGTGGAGGAGTTATTGTCTGCTGTCTACCCCTGCTGTATAAGTGGTTTATTTCGCACTTGCCGCAGACAGTTGCTTTCAAGGAGAACAAGGGATGTCTACGGTGGTCTCAGAGGCTTATGTCTTTCACTAATGATGATATCTCTTGGTACGATCGCGTGTATGATACTGTGCAGATTATTGATTATTGTGGTGAATTCCCTAATGTGCCTCTTCTTGGTACATGTGGTGGGATCAGCTATAACCCCATTCTCGCACGTCGTCAACTTGGGTTCCCCCTAAAGGATAAACCCCATAACATTCTGTTAGAAGGTGTGTTCTTTCTGGAGGGTAAAGATCCCCAAGGCCTGAAAGCCAGATTTGTCCGTGCTTGGCGCAGTATTCACAAGAAGAGTAGGAACGAGTTGGGTCCGAAGAACTGCATTGCTTTGGAGCCATATACCTCTTGGGTCAGACAGAGAGTTGTTGTATACCTTATGCCATATGATCATCCGAGACCTACACCTATGGATGTGGCTGGGCCTTCAACCCTCCCCAACCAAGATGTAGAGGAGTTGAGAGAAGAAGACCTTTCACGTGCTTGGATCCGTGAAAGAGAGGAATTGCTGTAGCAGATCAAAGAGAAGGACGCTCTGATTGAGTTCCTCGAGCATCGAGTGATCGACGATCCGAATGATACTTGGACTTCTCTGCTTCCTCAGTCTTCCAAGTTCTGGAAGAGGAAGTATGATCGACTTGCAAAGGAGAAAGCAGATATGGAAGCTGCCTATGAGAGAGAGATCAAGAAGCTTTGTGTTTCTCGTCTTCCAGCATCCCGAGCTTCTAGGGATCCATAGGATGTTATTTTCCTTTCCTCTTTGTAATATGATCAAAAACGCTGTACTTCTTTGTCTCGATTATATTGAATGAGATATTTTCCATATGAAATTAAAATGCTTAAAAATGCAAAATTTGCAAATAATACCCTAAGGGTTCCTTGAAAATAAAAATAAAGCATATGCACAAGCATTTCATGCATCATTTTGCATAAGCAGGTGCCTTGTTCCTGGTCTTCTTGTCTGTGGCCTAACTCTGTGTTCTTCATTTATTTTGAAGACAAGCTGACTCACCGGTATTATACTCGAGCCAATTCTGCAAGAGTTATGGATCAGTTGGAACAAGAGAATCGTGAACTGAAAGAAGAGGTCGCTCGTCTGAGCGCTTTGATGGAGCAGTTTCTGTCTGCTCAGAATCAACCTTCTCCACCTCCTGCAACTCCTCCCCAGAGGACGGTTATTTCAGAGGTCGTCGTTCCGACTGTGCCAGCCGCCAGTGCTCATCTTGTGCCCAATGCTATGCCAGCCGGGTTCCCTTGGGGTATGCCTCCAGGTTTCATGCCTGATATCCCTGCTCCAACTTTTGCTCATATGTCGGCATCTAGCCCGGTCCCTGTTGTTGCTCCTCCTGTCGTGCATACCATGCCTAGGGTAGACGATACCATTTATCATTCTGAGCCGTCTGAGGGCCCGGATGTTAATGAGAAGATGGAAGCTATGAATGATCAATTCCTTGAGCTGAGAAAGGAATTGAAGACCCTCCAAGGGAAAGATTTGTTCGGCAAGTCTGCTGCCGAGTTGTGCCTTGTTCCCGGTGTCAAGATACCGATCAAATTCAAAGTGCCTGACTTTGAAAAATATAAAGGGAACACCTGTCCTCTTGCTCACTTGGTCATGTACGCCAGGAAAATGTCTACCCAAACTGATAATGATCAGCTTCTGATCCATTATTTCCAAGACAGTCTGTCCGGTGCTGCACTCAGATGGTACATGAGTTTGGACAGTGCTAATATCCGATCCTTCAATGATCTTGGCGAAGCCTTCGTCAAGCAATATAAATACAACGTTGATATGGCGCCTGACCGTGATCAACTCAGGGCCATGTCCCAGAAGGATAAAGAGACATTTAAGGAGTACGCCCAGAGGTGGCGAGAGCTGGCAGCTCAAATCACTCCCCCGCTGGAAGAGAAAGAGATGACTAAGATCTTCTTGAAGACTCTTAGCTCATTCTATTATGAGCGGATGGTAGCAAGCGCTCCCTCTGATTTCACCGAGATGGTGAACATGGGGATGCGTCTCGAGGAAGGAGTCCGTGAAGGACGATTGGCAAAAGATGAGAATTCTTCTTCTAAACGGTATGGGGCGTTTAAGAAGAAAGATGGGGAGGCACATGCTGTGCAATCCCATGCTAAGCCCATAAGACCCTCTGTTCAGAGGAAGCCTGCACGGCATAACAGCAATCAGCACCAGGTGGCTCATATAGCACCTGTCTTCAAAGACAATTCTCAGCATCAGCAACATCAATATCAACAACCTCAATATCAGCAACAGCAACGTCCACAGCAACAGGCTTACCAGCCTCGTGGCAGTACAACCAACCAAGCTAACTTGAGTTATGATAGGAAGAATATCAGCTTCGGTCCAATTCCTATGTCATATGCAGAGCTTTATCCTTCCTTGTTGGAAAGGAAATTGGTTTCTCCTAGGGATCCTCCTGTTATTCCTGCGAATCCTCAATGGTGGTATAAGCCAGACCAACACTGTGTGTATCATTCCGGTGCTCCGGGTCACAACATTGAGAATTGCTACCCACTGAAGACTAAGGTTCAAGACCTTATGAGATGTGGAATTTTGAGCTTTGAAGATTCAGGCCCGAATGTTACCAAGAACCCATTGCCCGCGCATGGGAAGTCTGTGAATATGGTCCAGGGGTGTCCTAGTAAATATAAAGTCAAATATGTAAGCCATATTAGACAGTCGTTGGTCGAATTACATCGTTTGTTGTGTCAGTATAGCTACATGGAGCATGACCACGACAAGTGCCGCATCTGCTCTATGAACCGTCTGGGTTGTAATCAGGTGCACAGAGAACTTCAAGAGCTGCTAGATGAGGGAACCATTGAGATCCTTCAAAATCGCAATGTTGATGAAGACGGACCGGAGGTTAATGTTATATCTCCTGTGTTCAAGCTGCCCGAGCCTGTTGTTATTCGCTATGATAGCAGCAAGCCGAAGGTTTCTCCTTCTCTGGTGATTAAGCATGCAGGCCCTGTGCCTTATTCTTCTGACCGAGTTGTTCCGTTCAGATATAATCCCGTTGCGGTGCAAGATGGGGGTAGAAGTGCCTTTGCCTTTAACGTCTGTAACCAACATTGCTGATGTGAGTGGGTTGACCCGTAGTGGTCGTGTGTTTTCTGCACCTCTCAAGGCTCCTGTTATTTCTGATACCGTTGAACGTCCTGTGGGGACGGCTGTGAATATTCAGAATCCGGCACTTGATGTTGCCAAACCCTCCTCCTCTGTACAAAAGACTCCTGCTTCTTCAGTTGGCCTGAGTGGCACTGTGAATGAAGAATCTGATGAAATGCTGAGGCTCATCAAAAAGAGTGAGTACAATGTTGTAGACCAGCTTCTACAAACGCCATCCAAGATTTCCGTTCTATCTCTGCTGTTGAATGCAGAACCCCATAGGGAGGCTCTGCAGAAGGTTTTGGATCTGGCGTATGTTGATCATGATGTCACGATTGAACAGTTTGACAGTATTGTTGCAAACATCACTGCTTGCAACACTTTGAGTTTTTGTGACGCTGATCTCCCTGAGGAGGGAAGAGACAACAACATGGCTTTACACATCTCTATGAACTGCAAGTCTGATGCCATGTCCAACGTGCTGGTGGACACTGGATCATCTCTTAATGTATTGCCAAAATCCATACTCTCTCGATTGTCATATCAGGGGCCTCCCATGAGGCAGAGTGGTGTTGTTGTGAAGGCTTTCGATGGGTCGCGTAAGACCGTTATTGGGGAAGTTGATCTCCCAATCAAAATTGGACCAAGTGATTTCCAGGTTACCTTCCAGGTAATGGATATCCACCCATTGTATAGCTGTCTCCTTGGTAGACCATGGATTCACGAGGCTGGCGTCGTGACATCCACCCTACACCAGAAGCTGAAATTTGTTAAGAACAAGAAACTGGTTGTGGTAGGGGGAGAAAAGGCTCTCCTGATTAGCCACTTGTCTTCTTTCTCGTATATTGACGCTGAGGATAAAGTTGGAACTCCGTTCCAAGCTTTATCTATTGATGAACCAATTGAGAAGAAGTCTCATTCATTTGCTTCCTACAAAGATGCGAAACTGGCCATTGAATGTGGTGCAGTTGCTGGGTTAGGGAAGATGATTGAGCTTGAAGACAATAAATCCCGGGCTGGCATTGGCTACTGTTCTGGGACATTTAACGAGCAAGGTTTGTTCAAGAGTGGAGGCTTCATCCATGCTGATCAACCTGAGGAAGCTGCTGCTATCTTGGAAGAGAATGCAGAGGATTTGAACAATTTCATCATACCTGGTGGTGTCTGCCACAATTGGGTCGTTGTAGATGTTCCTACGGTCATCCATAGATCAGAGTAATTGTTCACTTTGTTTAAAACCCTTCTCCCATGCCAAAAGGAGAAGTGATGACATTGTTGGCAGCATTTAATACAATGATATTTTCATTCAATTAATGCATTGTTAAACATTTGTTTTTCCATTTGTTTTCACTTTTTGCTTTTGCATGAAATCAGTGATCACAAAAAACCCATAAAAACAAGAATAAAAGCAATCATTTTTCATCTGTATAATGATTTGTTTGTTTAAATTCTAAAGTTTTTCATTAACCAAAATCATTATGCAAGTTGATTCTAAAACCCGTTGAACATAATGATCCAACGCCATCTCCCAATTTTGAATTCCCTGTACTCAAGGCAGAGGAAGATGATGTTGAAGGGATTCCTGATGAGATTACCCGTCTCCTTGAGCACGAGAAGAAGATCATTCAGCCGCACCTTGAAGATCTGGAAACAGTCAACTTGGGGTCTGAGGATTGTATTCGATTGGTGAAGATTGGGGCACTTCTTGAAGAGTCTGTCAAGAAGAGATTGATTGAGTTGCTACGAGAATATTCAGATATCTTCGCTTGGTCATATGAAGACATGCCGGGTCTAGATACAGATATTGTGCAACATTTCCTGCCTTTGAAGCCTGAGTGCGTGCCTGTGAAGCAGAAGCTCAGAAGAACCCATCCAGATATGGCAGTGAAGATCAAAGAGGAAGTTCAGAAGCAAATTGATGCGGGGTTTCTGGTGACTTCTACATATCCTCAATGGGTGGCCAATATTGTGCCTGTGCCTAAGAAGGACGGAAAAGTCCGTATGTGCGTTGATTACAGAGATTTGAATAAAGCTAGTCCGAAAGATGATTTTCCTCTACCACATATTGATATGTTGGTAGACAATACAACTAAGTTCAAAGTCTTTTCGTTTATGGACGGATTTTCCGGATATAATCAAATCAAGATGGCACCCGAAGATATGGAGAAGACAACATTCATCACACCTTGGGGAACATTTTGTTATCGAGTGATGCCCTTCGGTTTGAAGAACGCCGGAGCCACGTATCAACGAGCTATGACTACCTTGTTTCATGATATGATGCACAAGGAGATAAAGGTCTATGTTGATGATATGATTGCTAAGTCCTGAACGAAAGTTGAGCATGTTGAGCATTTGTTGAAGCTTTTTCAGCGTTTGAGGAAGTTTAGACTTCATTTGAATCCGAACAAATGTACTTTTGGAGTCCGTTCCGGCAAGTTATTGGGTTTCGTTGTCGGTGAAAGAGGTATTGAGGTTGATCCTGCAAAGGTCAAAGCAATACAGGAGATGCCTGCACCCAAAACTGAGAAGCAAGTCTGAGGTTTTCTTGGCCGCTTGAACTATATTTCCAGATTTATATCCCACATGACTGCCACATATGCGCCGATATTCAAGCTCCTTCGGAAAGATCAGTCTCATGATTGGACCGAGGATTGCCAGAAAGCTTTCGACAGTATCAAAGAGTATCTGTCTGAACCTCCGATCTTGTCTCCGCCTGTAGAAGGAAGACCTCTAATCATGTATTTGACTGTTCTTGAAAACTCGATGGGTTGTGTACTCGGTCAACAAGATGAATCAGAGAAGAAAGAATCTGCTATCTACTACCTCAGTAAAAAGTTTACTGATTGTGAGTCTCGGTACTCCATGCTTGAGAAGACGTGTTGTGCTTTGGCTTGGGCTGCTAAGCGTTTGCGCCAGTACATGATAAATCATACAACTTGGTTGATATCCAGAATGGATCCAATTAAGTATATCTTCGAGAAGCCTGCTTTAACTAGGAGGATTGCCCGTTGGCAGATGTTGTTGTCTGAGTACGATATTGAGTATCGAGCTCAGAAAGCTATCAAAGGTAGTATCTTGGCTGACCATTTAGCGCACCAGCCGATTGAAGATCATCAGTCTGTTCAGTATGACTTCCCGGATGAGGAAATTTTGTATTTGAAAATGAAAGATTGTGATGAGCCTACACTTGATGAAGGTCCAGAACCTGGTTCCAGATGGACGATGGTGTTTGATGGCGCTGTAAATCAGTACGGAAATGGAATTGGGGCAGTGATTGTTACTCCTCAAGGTACTCATATTCCGTTTACAGCAAGGCTAACTTTCAAATGCACGAATAATATGGCAGAGTACGAGGCTTGTATTATGGGACTTGAAGAATGTATTGATTTGAGAATCAAACATCTTGATGTGTATGGTGATTCAGCCCTCGTTGTTAATCAGATCAAGGGTGAATGGGAGACGAATCAGCCTGGTCTCATTCCGTACAGAGATTATGCAAGAAGGATTTCAACGTTCTTTACAGAAGTTGAATTTCATCATATTCCTCGAGAGGATAATCGGATGGCAGATGCTCTTGCTACGCTTGCTTCAATGATTATTGTGAAGTATTGGAATGAGGTTCCCAATACTGCTGTGATGCGCTTGGATAGACCAACTCACATATTTGCAGTAGAAGAAGTGAATGATGACAAGCCTTGGTATTTTGATATCAAGAATTTCCTCCAGAACCAGGTCTACCCGCCTGGGGCATCTGTGAAAGATAGGAAAACCTTGAGAAGGTTGTCAGGCAGTTTCTACCTCAGTGGTGAAGTGCTGTACAAGAGGAATTTCGATATGGTTTTGCTCAGATGCGTGGATAGACACGAAGCAAACCTGTTGATGACTGAGGTCCATGAGGGTTCATTTGGTACTCATTCCAATGGACATGCCATGGCTAGAAAGATGTTAAGAGCAGGCTACTATTGGCTGACAATGGAGTCTGACTGCTGCAAATACGTGAAGAAGTGCCACAAGTGTCAGATTTATGCGGATAAGATTCATATTCCTCCGACACTTCTGAATGTGATTTCATCACCATGGCCTTTCTCTATGTGGGGAATCTACATGATTGGCATGATAGAGCCGAATGGGTCCAACGGACACAGGTTTATTCTCGTAGCAATTAATTACTTCACCAAATGGGTCGAGGCCGCTTCGTATGCGAATGTGACCAGACAGGTGGTTGTGAAGTTTATCAAGAACCAGCTGATTTACCGTTATGGTGTGCCAGATAAGATCATTACTGATAATGGATCTAATCTGAATAATAAGATGATGGAAGATTTGTGCGTTGAGTTCAAGATTGCACACCATAATTCCTCTCCTTACAGACCTAAGATGAATGGGGCTGTTGAAGCTGCTAATAAGAATATCAAGAAGATCATCCAGAAGATGACTGTTACGTACAAAGATTGGCATGAGATGCTGCCATTTGCTTTGCATGGGTATCGTACATCTGTACGCACTTCGACAGGGGCAACCCCTTTCTCTCTTATTTACGGCATGGAGGCCGTTCTCCCAGTAGAGGTAGAGATCCCATCAATGAGAGTCTTGATGGAGGCCAAGTTGACTGATGCTGAATGGATTCAGAGTCGTTATGACCAGCTGAATTTGATTGAAGAGAAGCGATTGACTGCCATGTGCCATGGTCAGTTGTATCAGCAAAGAATGAAGAAAGCATTCGATAAGAAGGTCAAGCCTCGTGTGTTCCGAGAAGGAGACCTCATGCTCAAGAAAGTCTTGTCTTTCGCGTCCGATTCCAGGGGCAAGTGGACTCCAAACTACGAGGGTCCATATGTTGTTAAGAGAGCCTTTTCAGGCGGTGCTTTGATGCTTACAACAATGGATGGGGAGGATTTCACTTGTCCTGTGAATTCAGATGCAGTCAAGAAATACTTTGCCTAAAAAAAAAGTATATGCAAAATGAAAAACAGAATAGCTCGCTAAGTTGAAAACCCGAAAGGGCGGCTTAGGCGAAAATGAGCGTCTCGGTGGAGAACCCGCAAGGGTAATTCAGGCAAAAGTTAGAGACTTAAAAAAGGGAGAGTATATTTGCATCCCGCTAGATTGAGTACCTCACCCTGGGGCAATCTAGGCAAAAATTAGGGATTTGGCAAGTAACTGCATCCTGACAAGACTTTTTGTTCATCAGTCGTCTGATCGTCAGAGGATTCTCGATTCATCGTCAACTGAAGCTTCGAATACATCGAGATTCAAATTGGTAGAGAAAGGATCATTATGTTCAATGTAGCCCTCTTCCAATATATATCACTGATTTCAAATTTGTACAGATCTATGGAGTCTTGCCATTTGCAGGCTACCATTCCATCAAATAAATTTGAGCTTTTTATCCAATTATTTGCACTCTTATTTGTTTCAATTCAACAAATGTTTTGCATGTTTTAATTGATAAAATATAATTGTTTAAACAAAGAATTTGTCAAATTTATTGTTTTAAACAAAGAGAATATTCACAATGGTGAAAGGATACTTAAGAATGTCTCAGTGCTCTCCCGAGGGTGGTATGATTTCTAACAGGTAAGACATTTGTTCACATTCCTGGTTTGGGTATATCCTTTTTTCTCCATTTTTGCTGATGGGGTTGTCCCTCAAGCAGAGTTGTTAGTGGGGTTGTTCCCTAGTATAGTCACAAGCAGAGTGTTGTTGAAAACCCAATTTTTTCTCCAGCAGCAGTTTCTCCCTAGCATGGATGTTGTTTTGGAAGATTCAGCCAGTGGGTTGACATCCCCGTACTTTATCTATCTCTTCAGCACAGTCGTGAGCAGAGCTATTAGTACTCTCCCCAGTACAGTCGCAAGCGGAGTTGTTGTTCTCCCCCTTCAGCATGGTTGCGTTCATTTTTGAGGATTCAGTGGTTGAACGGGTTGATATCCCAGTATTTCATCCATTCTCCCCAGCGTAGTCTGCAGAGTGGTTGTTGTGACAATTTTTGTCTGTTGAAACGCTCCTTCAATCCCCAGTATGGTCGGTTGGTGGCTCTAGCATCCAGGGATTGGTTTGATTTCCTGATTGCCTTTGATCCTCAGTAGAGTGGCTTATATTGTAGAATCTATTGATGTGATCCGTCGGATGTGGGTTCTCCCCAAGTAGAGTGGCTTATATTGCAGACACTACGCCAAAAACTGGAATAGACAGCGCACCTTAGAGGGCGCTTTATTACAAAAACGCTCTCTAAAGTGAAGCGAAAAATAAGGAGCAATAGACATCGCACTTTAGAGGGCGCTTTTGTAACAAAGCGCCCTCTAAGGTGAAGCGAAAAAATAAGGAGGAGATATAGGGACAACAATACATGGCACTTTTTAGAAAGCGCCCTCTAAGGTTACCCTTAGAGGGCGCTTTTAATAAAGCGCTGTTATAAGTCCATGTGCATTTCCAGCTTATAAAGCGCTTCTGGAAAGCCTTAGAGAGCGCTTTCATAAGCGCCCTCTTAGGACCCCTTTAGAGGGCGCTTTTTTTCCACAAGCGCCCTCTAAGGTGAAACGAATAAATAAGGAGGAGATAGAGGGACAACAATACATGGCGCTTTTTAGAAAGCGCCCTCTAAGGTTACCCTTAGAGGGCGCTTTTAATAAAGCGTTGTTATAAGTCCATGTGCATTTCCAGCTTATAAAGCGCTTCTGTAAAGCCTTAGAGAGCGCTTTCATAAGCGCCCTCTTAGGCCCCCTTTAGAGGGCGCTTTTTTCCACAAGCGTCCTCTAATGTCCCCTTTAGTAAACATTAAAATTATAACATACTGCGCGTTTTGTTATTTCACTATCTGTTATTTTCGTTCTTTTTCACGTTAGGGTTCTAAGGCGTTTTCCTTCCACCTCTGTTAGATCTACATTATTACTGCGCGTTTCCTCCTTCTACCAATCAAAGGTACACGCTTTTCCCAATTTCTGTTTTATGTTATTGCTTTGTTTTAGCTTTGCCCAATTTCTGTTTTATGTTACGTTTGTTTCATTGTTGTCTATGCTACGTTTGTTTCGACCATGATAGCGCATGCAATAGGAAATTGACGGTTGGTTTTTAGTGACCATGATAGCGCATGCAATGGGACTACATTACCCAGTAGTTAGGGTTATACGACCTATGAACATATGATTTTGTGTCAACACCAGTATCATTAGAAACCTAGGTCCGAATGTGTTTGAACTCTTCTGAAATTATTTTTTGTTTATTCTAATTAGTAATGGATAATACATGGATGTCTTCCAATCGATTGTCGAGAGAGTACGAGAATGGGGTATCAGAATTCGTTAAGTTTGCCGTTGCGCACGCCGAAGACCCCAGTAGAATGATATGTCCTTGCTTGGGTTGTTGTTATGGGAAACGGGTTGACGCAGTTCAGTTGACATCGCATCTAATGAGGCATGGAATTGATCGAAGTTATACATGTTGGAATTTGCATGGTGAGAAAAGTAACGAGAATGTTGAACCGGGGGATAGTACGACCTATGCCTCAAACTATAGTGGCGCAGATACATACGATTGTGATCGAGTTGAAGAGATTGCAGAAGCACTTGAAGGAGATCTTAAGGATAGTCCCGAAATGTTTGAGAGGTTGGTAAGTGATGCAGAGAAACCTTTGTATGATGGTTGCACTAAATTCACAAGATTGTCTGCGGTATTAAAGTTGTACAACTTAAAGGCGGGCAATGGGTGGTCGGATAAAAGTTTCACAGAGTTATTAGCCCTTTTGAAAGATATGCTTCCTGAGGATAATGTTCTTCCCAATCGAACATATGAGACCAAAAAGATGTTGTGCTCTATTGGCATGAGCTATGATAAGATACATGCATGTCCAAACGATTGCGTTTTGTTTCGAAATGAGTATGCATCGTTAAATGAGTGTCCTAAATGCGGTGTCTCGCGATATAAGAACAAGTTGTCTCCAGCAAAAGTCTTGTGGTATTTTCCTGTTATTTCGAGATTTAGACGCATGTTTCGTAGTGAAACCGATTCAAGACACTTGACCTGGCATGCATATGAAAGAATTATAGATGGAAAGTATCGACATCCGGCAGATTCACCACAGTGGTTGAAAATTGATAATGATTATCCTGAATTTGGAGAAGAATCAAGAAACCTTCGCTTGGCATTATCTACTGATGGAATGAACCCACACGGTATCCAGAGTATCTCACACAGTACATGGCCTGTGATTATTATGATTTATAACCTACCTCCATGGCTATGTATGAAGCGTAAGTACATGATGTTGTCTATGTTGATTTCTGGACCTAAACAACCAGGGAATGACATAGACGTGTACTTGAAGCCCTTAATCGAAGATTTAAAGATTTTGTGGGAGACCGGTGTGGAGGTTTATGATGGATATAGGAAAGAAAGTTTCAACTTGAGGGCGATGTTGTTTGGCACAATTAATGATTTTCCAGCATACGGAAATCTATCAGGGTATAGCATAAAAGGTCAATGTGCGTGTCCTATTTGTGAAGATAAAACAGATTGGAAACGCTTGGAGTTTGGTCAGAAGAATGTCTTTCTCGGTCATCGGAGATTCTTAAATTCAAATCATCACTACCGTGGATGGAGAAAGGCGTTCAATGGAGAGACAGAACAAGGCAGAGCTCCGCCTATATTGACGGGTGATCAAATTTTTGAAAAGGTGAAAGATTTGGATACTCAGTTTGGCAAGCCTTTTGCCCACACACTTGTCAAAAGTGGGTGGAAGAAGAGGTCAGTTTTTTTTGAATTGCCGTATTGGAAGTCCTTGTATGTGAGACATTTTCTTGATGTTATGCATATTGAAAAAAATGTATTTGAAAGTGTTATTGGCACGTTACTCAATATACAAGGAAAGTCTAAGGATGGCCTTAAGGCAAGAAAGGACTTGATAGCGATGGGAATAAGAACTGAATTAGGACCCTTGAAGAAAGGAAAACGAACATATCTACCTCCTGCTGCTTATACTCTATCTAGAAAGGAGAAAAAAACATTGTGTAAGTTTCTAAGTGAAGTTAAAGTTCCAGAAGGGTACTCTTCAGATATTAGAAGACTTGTGTCTATGAAAGACCTCAAGTTAAAGAGTTTAAAGACCCATGATTGCCATGTTATAATGGAATATTTTCTCCCAATAGGTATACGTTCTATTCTTCCAGAAAAAGTAAGAAGCTCTATAACTAAGTTGTGTTATTTCTTCAAGTCAATTTGCAGTAAGGTGATCAATCCTGCGATCTTACCAATGTTGCAAAAAGAAATCGTTATTACTTTGTGTGAGCTTGAAATGTTTTTTCCCCCATCATTTTTTGACATAATGGTACATCTAGTTGTTCATCTTGTGAAAGAGACACAATTGTGTGGACCAGCTTATATGAGATGGATGTACCCTGTTGAACGTTATATGAAAATATTAAAAGGGTACGTGAAGAACCGAAGTCGACCAGAAGGTTGTATGGTTGAAAGATACATTGTTGAAGAAGCGATTGAGTTTTGTACTGAATATTTGTCTAATGTTCAGTCAATCGGACTCCCCAAGTCTCAGCTTGTCGAAAAGAAAGAAGGAAAAAATCTAATTGGAAATAAAATCGTGGCAGTATCAAGGGTCGAACGGGATCAAGTGCATTTGTATGTTCTGCACAATGAGAATGAGGTTGAGCCGTATGTTGAAATTCACAAGGATGTTCTCCGAGGTTTAAATCCCAATAGAAATGAAAATTGGATAGTACGAGAGCACAATCGATGTTTTATACCTTGGTTTAAGGATCATATTTATTCAAAGTATTATTCAGATCCCGCTTCAATAACAGAAAGGTTGAGATGCTTAGCATATGGTCCAAGTTTCCATCTTTTTTCTTATAGCGCATACGCGATTAATGGATACACATTTTATACCAAAGAACAAGATGATAAAAGTACTATGCAGAATAGTGGTGTCACCGTGGTAGCTGAAGCAATGCACATATCAAGTGTGAAGGACTTAAACCCCAAATTTGCAAATCTGTCGTATTTTGGTGTTATCGAGCGCATTTGGGTGTTTGATTATGAGAAGTTTCAGATTCCTATATTTGGTTGCAAGTGGGTTGAAAATAATAACGGCATTCGAATGGATAAGTCAGGATTTTTGCAAGTGGATCTTAATAGGGTGGGATACAAAGATGAGTCTTTTATTCTAGCCTCTCAAGCTAGACAAGTGTTTTATGTCAATGATCCGAAAAGTACGAAATGGTCTATAGTTCTTTTTTCCAACAAAGTAATTGATGAAAACACTGGAGATCAAGGTGATATTGATGTTGAGATTGAATCGTTTACCAGAAATGATCAAGATGAGAATATTATATCAAATGATTCATATATTAGAAATGATCATAATGAGGGTATTTGGATCAATCCAACCGTCCGTGTTGTTAAGAGACATGTAGAACATATTCCAACCAAGAAAAGAAAGAGAACTTAGTGAAAAAGGTACAGGTCAAATGATTTTAATTGTTTTCTTTATTACAGGTAAAATGACTTTTATGATTTTAATTGTTTTTACATTTGTCATCTGATTTTAATTGTTTTCTTTATTACAGGTAAAATGGCTATTATGAAGTCAATCATTCGTGCAAGAGACAAGGGTGTAAAATTTGAAGTACATTGGAGTGCTGAAGACCAACTAATTTTTTTTCATCAGGCTTGTGTCTCAATAGAGGATGGGTATCTACCTAAAGTTACTTTTGTAGTGGTCCAAAAGAGACATCACACCCGTCTCTTTCCTGTCAACCCCAAAGAGACCGATAGAAGTGGAAATATTATGCCAGGTTTTTTCAATATATTTCTCAACGCAGCTGGTATATATTATCATTTGAATTTATCACTTTTTGCTGATTTTGTTGTTCTAAATTGTCAAAGGAACCGTGGTAGACACCAGCATTTGTCACCCTAGGGAATTTGATTTTTACCTTAACAACCATGCAGGAATTCAGGTAATATTAGCTATGTCATTTAATTTTTACCTAAACTTGTACTGTTTTCATTTAATTTTAGAAGCCTTCTGATACTATTTTTTTCCATTCAGTTATGCGAGGTGTACTCGATCTGTCTCAATAGGTTTGTTACTCAATTCCCTTTGCTTGTTTTTGTTTTAGGCTATACAAAACTTTAGTTTAACAAAAATGTTATCTTGTATGCAGTTCCTCCTGCCTATTATGCACACTTGTTATTATTCACCATGCCTTTTTTGGATATACTACTTATGTTGCCATCTGTTTTTTTGGTTGAGCCTTATTTTGTATGGATGTGCGATAGAACTACTAGACAGCTTTTGGATATACAGAACATGTTTGCCACCATGGGTGGATGGGCGTTATTTTGTTTAGTATTGGTTAGAACTACTAGACAGCTTTTGGATACAGTGGTCACTGGGTGTTGGTTGCTATGGATCTTTCGAGACTAATAGTGTATTATCTCGATTCGTTATCGGGTGATTGGAGTAAATATCCGAGTATGAAGAAGACGGTTGACGCGTAAGTGAAATTCCCCTAAATATTCGTGTGTATTTGTATATTTAATTATGTCTGTCAGATATTTCATCTAATTTGTTACTAAATCATGAATATGTTTTATTCTCTTAATTGTAGTACTTTGAGGAATACAAATCTTACTCAAGAGCTCATTTGGATGAAATCAAGGATGAATTGTGTCAATTCATTGTTGATCAAAGAATCATATAGCTAGGTTGTATATTGTTGTACATATATGTATGGAATGTTGTTGTTGTATGCTGTTGTTGTATATATGTTGTATATTGTTGTTGTACTTTTACTAAATCATGAATATGTTGTTGTATATTGTTGATCAAAGAATCATATATTAATGTTGTATATATGGAGGATTAATGTTGTATATAAATGGATTCATGTTGTATATATCAATGGATTAATGGTGTATAACATTGGATTAAAGGATGAAATCAATATGAATTTTACACTTTTGCAGCATGCGAACAAGTTACCAATTATATCCACTGTTTTTCAAACAAATTTTTTTAAAATAACTAACACTTTAGAGGGCGCTTTGTCCAGAAAGCGCCCTCTAAACACTTTACATTGACAACTTTAGAGGGCGCTTTTTCCTGAAAGCGCCCTCTAAACACTTTACATTGACAACTTTAGAGGGCGCTTTGTCCAGAAAGCGCCCTCTAAACACTTTACATTGACAACTTTAGAGGGCGTTTTTTCGTGAAAGCGCCCTCTAAACACTTTACATTGACAACTTTAGAGGGGGCTTTTTCCTGAAAGCGCCCTCTAAACATTTTACATTGACAACTTTAGAGGGCGCTTTTTCCAGAAAGCGCCCTCTAAGGTGTCCCTTTATGGACCACTCCAGAGGGCGCTTTTTTCTGAAAGCGCACTATAATGTGGCCACTTTAGACAGCGCTTTCTCCAGGAAAACAAAGCGCTGTCTGTGAAAGAATTCTTTAACTTGAATTAACTTTTAATGATAGCAAATTGTGTGAACATCATCCAAATTGGTTGTGCATTGCATTACATGATATAATTGTGTTTTTACCTTGTGATTCATCCCACTCCATTGTTGCATAACCACACATATACATGTACATTGAAAAATTACTTAAAATAACTATTAAAATGCATTTTGTAACAGTATGTATCAATACATGAATCTGTGCATCGATACATGCAGCCTTGATTAAATGACAAAACAAATTATGTTCAGTATGCATCGATACACACGAGCCATGCATCGATACATGGAAGTGCAAAAGCTCTGTGCATCGATACACATGACTTCTGCATCGATACATGACCACTTGTGTTAGCCTGTGCATCAATACATGAGCATTAAGCATCGATACAGATTAGTGTAAATACCACCTGCATCGATACACACGACTTTTGCATCGAAACATGATTAATTAATTTGACCAAATTACAAACAACTTACAGTATGCATCGATGCACACTCCTGTGTATCAATACACAAGGCTGTTTTAAGTCATAACAGAATCTGTTTTGCAGCATACATATACAGGTTTTGACAGCAAATGAGAGACACGAATTCATTGAGCAAAAAGACAATTGAACACAAGATCAAACAAGTGTTGGAGCAATTGTCAGTGAGCATTTAGAAACCTGAAAGAGACTTCATCTTCTTCATCTTCTCAATCAATTTTCTTCAAGAACAATTACACACAACAATTCTTGTTCTTTGGACTAAAGAGGGATTGAGATAACGTTCAGTGGTGTGATCAAGGATCTAGCTGTGGTTTGCAGTGGAACGATCGAGGATCTAGCTGGGTTGAAGGTTGAAGGGGGTTTCTAGGAAAAACCTACTGGTTTGTCCTTCAAGAACTGGACTGTTCTTGAGGGTTTCGGAGTCACATTTGCAGAACAGATTCAGCCGCAGCGTTGCGTTTGGAGATCGGGGGATTTCGCAAGCAGGTCGTGGAACCGGTGAATTGTTTGCAACTTTGTGCAGGAAAATCTTGATCAAGCTCAGATCAAGTGAAGGTTTATACAAGAAGAGGTTCTTGGAGATTAGAAATTCTGTCTTTGTATCAAAACCTTGTATCAACGGATTCGGCAATAATTGATAATCAAAGTTCTCAATTTCATTTGAAATTGAGAGGGAGACGTACCCACACGCGAGGACGACGTGGGGAACTTCCTTAACAAATCTCTGCGTATCTTCTTTTACCTTAATCTTCTTTACGTTTCAAATACTGTTTTGCAAATTCTGTTAGTGTGTGGTGATTGATTAAATTTCTGGACAGCAGTGATAACAAAACCTTTAGTCATACACCATTGCTGTTTATCATCAAACACTCACACACCAACTGTTTGACAAAACGGTTAACTTGATTGTGTTCATTGGAAATAGTATTTGAGGATAAGCGCATTCAATCTGTTAACATTCTGTGTGTATTAATTCTGTCATTCTCATTAAAATCCAGCAACTGCACTTGCGTGTCCGGCTTTCTAGTAGCGGTTCAGAATAGACGGAAGTCGATTCGGGACTGCTTTATACGCTGTTTTTGAAAACTCTGATTAAACGTAAAAATCCGTAAATTTTAAAAGAGGTGATCTATTCACCCCCCCTCTCGATCACTAGCCACACCGTCTAACAAGTGGTATCAGAGCGCCGGTTCGCTGGTGCTCTGTGGCTGCCTGTAACAGTATGGATTCTGAACCAAAGGGGGCGTATAATAGAGCGCCTATTTTCAACGGTGAAAACTATGGCTACTGGAAAGACTGCATGCGAGTCCATATAAATTCTGTGGATAGGCTAGTATGGGCTGCCATTGAAAACGGTCCGTTTCAAATTACAATGACCAATGCGGCTGGCGCCATAGTACCTAAACCAGAAGATGATTGGAATGAGAAAGATGAGAAAAAGTGGTCGTGTGATTGGAGAGCTCGAAACATGTTAATTTCAGCACTTGGTGTTGATGAATATTATCGAGTATCACATTGCACGACAGCTAAAGAAATGTGGGACGCTTTAGAAGTTGCTCATGAGGGCACTACTGAAGTAAAACAGTCCCGCATTAACACACTCAATCAAGAGTTTGAACTCTTTCGCATGAAACAAGGAGAATCCATCTCCGACATGCAAAAGAGATTCACTCATCTAACTAACCGATTGAATGCTCTTGGAAAACCTATTTCCAATGAAATTGCTACTAATAAAATTCTCAGGTGTCTAAGCAGGGAGTGGCAACCTAAAGTTACAGCAATCAAGGAAGCCAACGATCTTACAAGACTTACGATTACAACACTGTTTGGAAAGCTGGAAGAACATCAGCAAGCTTTAGAAAGTCTTGAAAAATATGAGAATAAAAGTAAGAAGGAAAAGGAGAAGAAAAGAGACAAAGAGGGAGAGAAGAAGCCAATAGCTCTTGTGGCCTCTAGCTCTAAATCCTCACGAAAAGAGCAAAGCGACAATGATTCAAGTAGTGACAAAGACACGGATGATGAAGAAATGGGACTGTTTGTAAGAAGATACAATAGATTCATTCGAAAGAATGGAGTCAAGCATTCCGACAAAAATCTCATGAAGTTTCGAAAACAATCTACAAACTCAAAACAAGAAGAGAACAAGAAAAGTAGAGGAAGAGGATCCTGTTTCAATTGCGGTAAATCCGGACATTACAAAACGGATTGCCCTATAAAGTATAAGGATCAAAGAAAGGATTCACCAAAAAGGTACAGCAAACAAAGAAGAGCGTACATTGCATGGGAAAGTGATAGCGACTCATCATGCACGCCAAGCTCAAGTGATGATGATGAAGCGGCAAATCTATGCCTCATGGCTCACACAAAAATTCTGCCCTACCACAAGAAGAAAAACAATGACAAAAAGGTAAAACAAGCCTACTACAATAACTTCTCCTCTATGTCATTTTCGGAACTAAAGATAGCTTTTGAAAAACTGCATAACGAAGCGATAGATGCTTTTAAACGATTATCTTCCGACAAACATATCTTTTCATTTTTGGAAGGTAAAGTAAACAAAGCTGAAATTGAGTTAGAAGCATTGAAGCGTAGTATTGCAGAAAATTCAAAAGATATTGATATTGACGGATGTAGTAGAGTTAGGTATTGTGACGCTTGCTATATTTGGCAAAAAGAGGTAAACACTCTTAAGGTCAAATTAGAAAAAGCGCTACAACCTAAAATTACTTATGCCGTTGATCCTAAGTTGTTTAAAAAGTCATTGAATCCTCCATATGCAAAATACTCTTTTATTCTAAAGGATTCAATGAACAAGAAACAACAAACATACCATCATCGTTTATGTCATTATTGTTGCCATGCTGGCCATACCATTGAAAAGTGCAAATTTAGGAGATTTCTTGTCCCTAAAGGCATTTATCGATGGAAGCCAAAAGGCAACCATGTTAGCACTTACCCACTTGGACCCAATGAAAATTGGGTACCAACTTCTCTCTTTTGATGTTGTAGGATGACTGCCTTGCCTCCGCGGATAGAAGGTGGTTTCTTGACAGCGGCTGCTCAAGGCACATGACCGGTGACATATCGCTTTTCATAGACTTCAAGGCAAAGAAGAAGGGATATGTTACGTATGGAGACAACAACAAAGGAGCCATACTCGGCAAAGGTAGTGTAGGAAATCCCTCTACCACTACTATTTCAAATGTCCATTTAGTTGAGGGACTTAAACACAATTTGTTAAGCATAAGTCAACTATGCGACATGGGCTATAAAGTGTCATTTACAAAAACTTGTTGCATAATTGAACATGTTGAACAAAACATTATGTTTAAAGGTGTAAGAGTATATAATAAGCGTTTACTTACTATCGAAGAATCTGTCTATGTTTCTTTTGATGAGTCTTATCCGAAAAATGTCGGAAAAGGTATTTCTTTTGATGACGCAGGTGTATCTACAGAAGACATACTCAAGGAAGCTGTTGAGGAAACTGATCAGTCCAAAACAGCTGCCCATGAGAAGGAGGAAGATACTAGTCATGAAGAAATTGAGGAAGAAAAGACAGCTGAAGTGAAGGACCTTCCAACAGCTTGAATATCCTCAAAAGACCATCCTATTGACAACATCTTGGAAGACATTTCAAAGGGAGTAATGACCCGGTCCAAGATAAGTAACTTTTGTTCTCACTTCGTGTTTGTTTCACAAGTAAAGCCTAAAAATTCCAAAGAGGCCTTGATTGATGAGTTTTGGCTAATGGCCATGCAAGAAGAGCTTAATCAATTTTAAAAGAAATGACGTTTGGGAATTGTCCCTCGTCCGCGAGATCATCATATCATAGGTACTAAATGGGTTTTTAGAAATAAGCTTGATGAAAACGGAGTGATAACTAGGAACAAGACACGGTTAGTAGCACAAAAGAAAGCACAGTCTTTTAGCTTAAGTTTATGTCGACGATATGATATTTGGTACAACTAACATACACTTGGTCGAGAAATATTCTAAGGATATGCAGGGTGAATCTGAGATGAGTCCAATGGGGGAGCTGAACTATATCCTAGGACTGCAGATAAAGCGACTTGATGAGGATACAGCAGTGTGTCAAACAAAATACTGCAGAAAACTACTCAAGCGCTTTGGTATAAATGACTCAAAATCAATTGACACCCCTATGCCTACCAACGGGAATCTGGATAAGGATAAGCATGTTTCTTCTTATCTATATTATGCCTAACCTTGGTTGATGAGATTTGTTTTAGATTTCATTTATGCCTCGCAAGATTACATCAACAGAGGTAATATCAATCCTTTCTACAATTCTCTTATTGATTAGTGATTGTGTTTGTTAGATCAAATGTGCTTACTCTAGTTGATATAAAGTTTGCTTGAATATACTTCCTGTCTATAATGTATGCTCATTAACACTCTGATTTTTGAGCAAAATTATCATGACATAGTGCAACTGCATAATCATACTGCATTAAAATCCATTAAAAACCAGTTCAGCATCAGTATGTATCGACACCTACGAAGCCTGCATCGATACACATACTCTAAAATTAAATTTTTTGAAAAACAGCTTCAGTATGCATCGATGCATATATCGCATGTATCGATACACAAGGGAATTGTAAACCCTGGCATCGACGCATCCATCGTATGTATCGATACAATGAAAATTTTCAAATACCTAGCATCGATACATAACTCTCTGCATCGATACTCACTGCTGTCATCTGAATTAAATGCATACTTTTTCTCTCTCATGCATCGACACATCAACCAATCATATCATCTCTTATCTCAAGCATTCATATCATCTTCCCTCTAAACCCAACAACAGTGGCTAACCCTAATCCTCTTCATCTTCACTCTCTCCAAAACCCTAAAATCTCATACCACCATGCCTCCACGCACTATTCCAGTCAGAACCAAAGGAAAAGGAAAGGGAAAAGAACCTGCCAGCACTTCTCAGCAACCACCAGAAGTTCCGTCGAATGCACTAGAGCTACTTCATCCTGCTGTTGCTGATGAATTCAAAGAATCCTTTAAAACAAGGTTAGTCATGAAACCTCATGTTTTTGACAAAACAGAAGCCATTCATCTGCACCTTAGTGAAGTCGTTGACCTCTTACATGTACAACGGCTTGGGTCTTTTCTGTCCACAAAAGATGACTATCACGAGGATTTCATTCGGGCTTTCTATGCTGGTTTGCAGCCTGGTAGAGGTTATATGTTCCGGTGCTCTATCGGCGTCAGAACATACACTTTTGATGCCTCTAATTGGGAAACGGTATTTCAAATGCCGGCTCCGACGTTGGGTACAAAGTCCTGGCATGACCTGCACCTTGATCCTGAATTCGACATGAAGGATTTCCTTTTATCCATCCTTAAAATAGACAGACCATTGAGTGATGATGAACACATCACGTCTGGATTGATCAAGCAAACCCCGCGTATACTTCACTGGATTATTACGCACATTCTGCGTCCAACAAACAGTGGACATTCTCGGTTGGACAGGCCCAGCATTCATCTACTCTACATTCTGCAGAATAGAGTGTTCTTGAATTGGGCTAACTACTTTGTCAAACGTCTATTTTACGTGCGAGACAGCTCAAAGGTTGTGGCGTTAGGCTATGCTTCTCAGATTATGAAGATTCTTAAGTTCTGGCAAATTGCACTTCCTATTGTTCCTCTTCTAACCCCGTCTGCTGCTCAAGAGTTTGACTCTGCCACTCTTTCGCATATGGGATATCGGTGGGATAAAGACCGCAAATGCTTCTATTTTTACGAAAGGAAATCCAAAACCAGAATTTACAACTTTGACATCCCTTCGGAGCGCATCCATGTTGCTGAAGATCAGGCTGATGAAGAGATGCAGGATGCGGATGATACTGATGCACCACAAGCTGAGGCCAATACTGGTTGGGGTGAATGGGTGCCACGAAGGTGGTCTCCTACCAACTATGTCCCTGAACCTACGGCCCCTCCATTCACCGGTGGTACTTCAGCATCAACACCGACTGTGGACATCACACACATGCTGCAACAGATGGAACTTGTCAACAAAGAACGCCATGACGAAGCACGCTATTGGCATGTTCAACAAACTGAATGGCACAATGAGCATCGTGAGTGGCATGATGAGCACACTCGGATGTATCACAATCAACATGCTTGGCACCAAGACTTGGTCAAATGGCATCAAGTGTTCTACAACGAAATGTCCGGCTTTATGGATGACTGCCGTGAAAATCCTGGGATTATGGACAGCTTTCGAAGCGTTGAGGTTCAGAATCGGTTTAGGCAATACTCCTTCATGGGACATAATCCAGACACGATGCCTCCTCCTCCACCTCCGCCAAGCTACCGAGACCCCGACAGACATGATGAGGAATCCTGTGGTGGCCACAATCCAAATTAACCCACCATTCCTTTCATTTCAATGCATTTCATTTCATTTGGTTGCACATTATTTGTTCTAGCTTATGTAACTCCTAAACTTGTTTGCACACTTTAAATGCTTTTAAGGTTCTGTTTATCTCTATCTGTTATTTCCCTTACCTTTTGAATGATTCTTTGTGAATGATTCTTTAACTTGCAGCTTCTTTCTGTGTGATTGATAGCGTATTATCCTTTTGCCATGCCCTGCTTCACTCTCTACTTGATAACTATAGTTCTTCCTCTTTTTGATGTTGACAAAGGGGGAGAAAATGCAGATATGCACAAACTCAGGGGGAGTATCACACATCTTGCCAAGAATTTGCCATCATCAAAAAGGGGGAGTTTGTGAAAGAATTCTTTAACTTGAATTAACTTTTAATGATAGCAAATTGTGTGAACATCATCCAAATTGGTTGTGCATTGCATTACATGATATAATTGTGTTTTTACCTTGTGATTCATCCCACTCCATTGTTGCATAACCACACATATACATGTACATTGAAAAATTACTTAAAATAACTATTAAAATGCATTTTGTAACAGTATGTATCAATACATGAATCTGTGCATCGATACATGCAGCCTTGATTAAATGACAAAACAAATTATGTTCAGTATGCATCGATACACACGAGCCATGCATCGATACATGGAAGTGCAAAAGCTCTGTGCATCGATACACACGACTTCTGCATCGATACATGACCACTTGTGTTAGCCTGTGCATCAATACATGAGCATTAAGCATCGATACAGATTAGTGTAAATACCACCTGCATCGATACACACGACTTTTGCATCGATACATGATTAATTAATTTGACCAAATTACAAACAACTTACAGTATGCATCGATGCACACTCCTGTGTATCAATACACAAGGCTGTTTTAAGTCATAACAGAATCTGTTTTGCAGCATACATATACAGGTTTTGACAGCAAATGAGAGACACGAATTCATTGAGCAAAAAGACAATTGAACACAAGATCAAACAAGTGTTGGAGCAATTGTCAGTGAGCATTTAGAAACCTGAAAGAGACTTCATCTTCTTCATCTTCTCAATCAATTTTCTTCAAGAACAATTACACACAACAATTCTTGTTCTTTGGACTAAAGAGGGATTGAGATAACGTTCAGTGGTGTGATCAAGGATCTAGCTGTGGTTTGCAGTGGAACGATCGAGGATCTAGCTGGGTTGAAGGTTGAAGGGGGTTTCTAGGAAAAACCTACTGGTTTGTCCTTCAAGAACTGGACTGTTCTTGAGGGTTTCGGAGTCACATTTGCAGAACAGATTCAGCCGCAGCGTTGCGTTTGGAGATCGGGGGATTTCGCAAGCAGGTCGTGGAACCGGTGAATTGTTTGCAACTTTGTGCAGGAAAATCTTGATCAAGCTCAGATCAAGTGAAGGTTTATACAAGAAGAGGTTCTTGGAGATTAGAAATTCTGTCTTTGTATCAAAACCTTGTATCAACGGATTCGGCAATAATTGATAATCAAAGTTCTCAATTTCATTTGAAATTGAGAGGGAGACGTACCCACACGCGAGGACGACGTGGGGAACTTCCTTAACAAATCTCTGCGTATCTTCTTTTACCTTAATCTTCTTTACGTTTCAAATACTGTTTTGCAAATTCTGTTAGTGTGTGGTGATTGATTAAATTTCTGGACAGCAGTGATAACAAAACCTTTAGTCATACACCATTGCTGTTTATCATCAAACACTCACACACCAACTGTTTGACAAAACGGTTAACTTGATTGTGTTCATTGGAAATAGTATTTGAGGATAAGCGCATTCAATCTGTTAACATTCTGTGTGTATTAATTCTGTCATTCTCATTAAAATCCAGCAACTGCACTTGCGTGTCCGGCTTTCTAGTAGCGGTTCAGAATAGACGGAAGTCGATTCGGGACTGCTTTATACGCTGTTTTTGAAAACTCTGATTAAACGTAAAAATCCATAAATTTTAAAAGAGGTGATCTATTCACCCCCCCTCTCGATCACTAGCCACACCGTCTAACACTGTCTTTACCTATGCCAGTGCCACTTTAGAGGGCGCTTAAAAGCGCTGTTATAGGCCAAAATAAGCGCCCTCTTTTCCCTTATTTGGCGTAGCGAGAATCTACTTGTGTGATCCGTCAGATGTATGTTTTCTCCAGTAGAGTTGCCTGTACAGTTAGATTCTACTTGGATGATTCTCCTTCAGTGGGTTGTTCCCCGGAGTTGTTTGAAGTATGCTTTTGCAGCAGTTCTTGCTTATGCCATGAACTTTTGTTTCTCAGTCGGTAATGGGATCCCCTGCAGAACTTCGAGATTTTCTCTTGTTCCCCTACAGATTGATCTTGGTGGCGGTTGGCCTGTTGTGACTTTCTGTACCCTGGTTGGGTTGTTTATTGATCCATTACTCAGAGATTTAGTGTATCCTGATATCTCTGTTTCCCCTGCAGTACCCGCAGATCTTTGCTCTTTGGCATGTGGATCTCCAGCAGATTGGCTTTCCAGTTGGTTTTCCCATGGAAGTATAGTATCGGGCGTTTGATTCCTGGGCCTGTTGTGTTAGATATGTCTGTTTTGTCAGCATTCATCAAACATAAATTACGCATATTCATGCATATTCATAAACATTCAGATATTCATGTTGCATTGTTTGCCATATATCTCTTGTTTGTTGTCCCCTGCTAATGGTGGTATAGATCTCTTTACAGATCTTCCCAAGCAGATGTCGGGTGTTAAATCTCTCCGTATAGAGTCAGCCCTGTAAGCAGAAAGTGTCTGTATTTCCTTCTGCAGTTCCCCACTGAGATATGTCCTCGTGGATGATGGTTGTTTCCGTTTCCTTCCAACATATATATTGGGATAGAGTGTTCCTATTGAGTTATATCCTCATAGGACGTGTTTTGATTCAGTTTGTCTTTTCGGATCAGTCCCGATTTGACCATTTGTCAACTGCTCTTGTGCTTCCCTGTGGAATAAATGAATGAATTGCCCAGTAACCGGCAATAATTCTTTTTTATCCCCAGCGGAGTTTTTTTTTTGGGCCTCTACCCAGTAACCGGTAGTTGTAAGTCCTACTTTCCTTGTCGTTTTTGTGGAATTGATGGTTATATACCTTTTATTCCTCGGCAAGAGTTTTGGTTGTCTACCTAGTGGTTGGTAGTCATAAATCCTATTTTTCTGCTCTCCGGCAGTTTGTGGTTTGTTATAAACCCTATTTTTGTGTCCCGTGCGGATTTGTGATTCGTTCCATCCTCACGTGGAGTTGTTGGTTTTCTACCCAGTATTCGGTAGATGTAAACCCTAATTCGTGTTTATCCCCACCAGATTCTTGGCTACTACCCCGTATTCGGTAGTCGTAAGTCCTATCTCTTTCCCCCTAGCAGAGGTAACCTTTGTAGTTCGTTCTGGTTGATGGTGGATTTTCTGTTGTTGAGGTTTTATTCCCAATAGAGTTGGTGTCTCACTGTGGTATAAGTTGAATAAGTGCCCGATATTTGGCGTTCATTCACCTTATCCCAGTTGAGTTTGTGGTCTTCTACCCCGTATTCGGTAGTTGTAAATCCCATGTTGTGATTTTGACTCCCCAGCGGAGTTTGTGCCTTGTGGTACAGGTGGATAATTGTCGGTTTCTCGCAATTTTATCCTCAGCTGAGTCTTTGGTTTTCTACCCAATAGTCGGTAGGTTTAACCTCTTGTTTCTTCAGCCGGATTTTTGGTATTCTACCCCGTATTCGGTAGTTGTAAACCCTAATTTCTCCCCTTTGCAGAGTTAACCTTGTAGTTCATCCTAACCGATGATGGTTACTCTTTGTGGTTATCTTCATTCGTTGTTCGATGTTGATATTCCTCTTTGCTTTTGGGTAATTGCCGGATGCTAGCAATTTATCCTCAGCAAATCTTCTGGATCATTGTCGTATGCTTGCGATGTTATTCCTTTTGAAGTCGCCAGTGGGTCTTTTCACCGTTTGCTAGTGATTTGTTCCCCGGATCATTGATTGTTTATCAATGCATCCCCAGCTAGTTCTTGTGGATAATTGCCGGTTGCTTGCAATTTATCCCCAGTGGATCGCCTTTCATTTACCCGTTTTGTTGGTAATGTTGTTGCTCCCTTTGATTGGTCATCTTTATATACCTAGTTTTGGTATCCCGATGCCTTTCTTTTCGGTCAATTTATCCTTTGTTAACCCAGTAACCGGTTATGGATAATCTTCCATGCGAGTGTGTTATCCATGTTCTGACGGTAATGGATAATATATCTCATGCACTCTTCAGTTGAAACCGTTGGTGTTTCCCTAGTCGAGTAAGATTCGTTTTTCCTCTGCGGAGTCGAATATTCTTTGTTGTTGGATAATTGCCGGATGCTTGCAATTTATCCTTTTGAGTTGTCTTTCGTTTACCCGGATGCTTGGTATCGATTGTCTCTCTTTTTGGTTAGTCACCTATTATATACTTCGGTATCTCTGGTGTCTTTTCCTTTCGAGTATATTATTCACGGTTTGTCGGTAATGAATAATATATCTCATGCGCTCTTTGGTTGGACTCCTTTGTTGATTTTCCCCAGCTGAGCAAGATTCGTATTCTTTGTAGAATTGAATATCCATCCTTTAACCAGTTTGTGTTTTGGATGATGAGTGTTTTGGCATATATACCAATTCACGTTTTCGGTAGATCGCCTATTATATACCTCGGTATCTCTGGTGTTTCTTACCATGCGAGTTTATTATCTACGTTCTGACGGTAATATATAATATATCTCATGCGAGTATTCTATCCACGTTCTGACGGTAATAGATATTATATCTCATGCACTCTTTGGGTTTGTGTCCCCAGTTTGAGTAAGATTCGTCTTCCCTTTGTGGATTCGAATGTCTATCCTGTAAGGCGATTTGCTTTTTCAAGCCCTCCTTTCGGATGATGAGTGTGTTGGCATATATACCAATCCACGATTTTGGTCGGTCACCTATTATATACCTCGGTATCCCTGGTGTTCCCTTCCTTTCTGCTCCCTATTATGACCTTGGTCCCCTGTGGAGTCAGACTTCCCTGAGTTTTTTGTACCTTTTTCAGGTCTTTCTCAGATGTTTGGTTGATTGATATCTCTCACCCTTATACCGGTCTTAGATATTCATTCTTCCTGAGCTTGTTACCCTTATACCGGTAACACCTCATCTTGTTGCTTTTCCCCAGGATAGTCTCTTTGTTAGACATTTCCCTGTGGGTTTCCTGTTGTGATTTTACCCTTTGCTATATTGGCGTTTTCCCCAGTATATGCATTTCCCCCGGCAGGGAGATTCTTTGTGAATCTTTTCCTGGTCCGAGTCCGGATTTTATCCGAAGTATCCTTTGTGGATAGTTTGAGTCAGCTTGTTGTCTTTCCAATGGAGGTTTGTCCTTTGGAATCTTTTGTTCCCCAGTGTGAGTCCTTTCACTTCCTCAGTGAGGTCTCCAGTCTGATTCCTGTTATCCCCTAATCAGAGTCGTGTCTTGCGCATGCTGTGTCAGTTTTTGTTTTCCCCAACTCGGAGTCGTGTCCTGCTCACGCATTCTTTTTCCTTTTATCCCGTATTAGAGTCCCCATAAGAGTCTTGTTAGAGTCTCTGTTCCTAGTGAGTGTATTACTCCAACGGATCGTCTTTTCTTCTGTGCGAATCATATCCCCACAGAGTTTGTGTCTTTTGCATGCATACATCTGCATCATGAGGTCTCTTAAGGACCAAAATTTGTCTCATTACTGTTATTTAAGCCCATTCTACCGCGTCGAGATGAAGATTTCTAAACTTCACTTCTCCGGCTAGAATGACCTTAAATAGGGGCATCTGTAAGATCCCAATTTTGTCCCTAAGATCCCTCATGGCATCATATCATATCATATCATTGCCTCAAGGATCATTGTGTACCTTTGCTTCCTTCCAAGTGGGTGGGTTATCTTGTGAGTGTGATTCTTGATCACTAAGCATGTATTGCATTTGTATATCATTGCTTTTCAGTTGTTTACTAACCAAAAGTACAAAAATATGTCATCTAACCTTGTTACTTGCAGATGAAGCAAACTAGGTCAAGACAGTCAAAATCATTCATTGAGCAATGGATGGTGGCCATTCTTGCAGAATTTGGGCACCATGATCATTCATCAAGAGTTCATATGAGTTGTGATATTATTTGGAGTCAAGTTCTCAAGTGGTAGAGGCTTGAAGTTCATCAGAACATGGCTCAGTCAACCAAAACCCTAGCAAATTCAACTATGGTCAACTGTGCATTTAATTAGGGATTTGATGGTGGGAGATGGTTGGAAAGATCTCATTCATGTCCATACAAGTCTCATTTGACATTTCAAACATCAACATTGAAGGATTTGAGGTCAGACAAAAAGTTTCCAAAAGTAGTAAGTGACCTGTAATTTCAAACTGCCAAAAATGGAAAGGTCTTCTCCTCAAATTTACATCATCAAGGAAGATTCAAATGAATTTTTTTCCAACATGAAAGTTGAAGATCTTGCTCTCACCTTTCCAAAAAGTCCAAGAACATCCATTTCTCATTTATGGTTGGCAAGTTATGATCAAATCATTGTCAAGAAATTTTGAACTTCAAGGAGGCATAACTTTTAAACCAAAAGGCCAATTCATGTGATTCTTTTTTGAGCAAATCTCTTTTGACATGCTCTATCATAATCCATCATCACATTTCATCAAAAATCATCACATAAAAAGTGCATTTTTCAATTGAATCAATTTGAATTTTGGTGGGAAAAAAGGTGAATTTGAAAAGTATGCACAATTTTCATGCCAAACCAATTGCCATTGCCTCAAAATAGAATTTGTGACTTGCTGCAAGTGAAATCTTACTATTCCATTGGTTATATTTGCATAAGGGCATTTTTGCCAAATTGCATAACATGTTTAGTTCACTAATTCATTGCATTGTTGCTAATCATGTTTAACTAGTGAGATTAACAGGTGCTATAAAGCCCTAATCATAACAGAATTCTGCATCAACACTTCACAATCTCAGATCCAAACTCAAAATCTCAAATTCTCTCAAACTTTTTCAACTTTCTTTCATCAAATTGCATCATTCTTTTTGCTTGTTCTTGTGCTAATCATCATCTGCAGATATTATTGAGGATCTGTTGAAGCAAATCATGGACAATTCATGCTGAATCTTGACTGTTGAAGCATTGCATATTCACATGGCAGTTGGAGTTTTCAGGAGGATCGAGCATTGTTGAGCTGAATTCTTGCCTTCATTCATCTTCTGCATCATCATAGATCATCTGTTTTTACAATTGGAGCCTTGAAACACGCAAATCAAGATCTGCTTCATCAAAGAGGTTAGAACTCGAATGCTCCATTTCTTGCAATTCTCATGTGGTTCTTGTAGAGCTTAGCATGTAGAGTATTCTGGACTTTAGATCTAGGGTTTTCACGCAGTATTAAGGAAGTTATGTGGATTTGAAATCTGGATGTTGAAACTTGTTTTGATCGATGCTCTTAATATAATTAGAATTAATTGAAATTAAGGCTGGATTAATGATGTGCATGATGAGATGATTCGATTGGTATATTGCTTGTTGATTTCTGTGATGAAAAGTTCATGAGCATGATGAACAACATGAAGATGATGATGAATGCTTGAATTTCGTTTCCAGATCGCGTTTCAATCTGCATTGGCCTTGGTTGCATGAGAATTTCGTGTTTGTGGCCCATGAGCCAATCGCACTGTGCCACGCACTTAAGTGAAACGCAGCGTTTCACTTAAGTGGCGCCATTTTTTGAATTGTTCAGGGGATCGATTCCCCGCTCCACACAAAATCCAATTGCCATGTGTATTTTCTTTCATATATGTTAATCATGTTCATGCTCCTTATTTCACATTTTTTATTTTTCTTTTACATTGCAAAAATCATAACTCTCTCAATAATAATCCAAATCACATGAGGTTTTTTATGCCATGATCCTTGTAATGTCCTTTATATTTTGATGATTTTTAATAAATTTGTGCACGGTTGGAAAAAATAATTGCCTAGGGTTTGTTCTCACATGTCATTTCTTGCATATAGCTTGCCATTTCTTTTGTGAAATCATGATGGTTGATCCAAAATTCTTGAAATTTTACATGTGTAATCTAGACTCATTCCTGGTCATTCTGGTATATAGTTTGTGATTTTTGCATTCCTGGATTATGAGATATGATGTAATCTTTGGAGGTGTGACAATGTGTGTCACACCATTTCTTGTTCATCTTCTTGAATTTCTTTACCATGCCTATTGAACTTGAATTGTTCTGAATTTTTGCATGATGATACCTATGAATGTTAAGTTTGCTCATGAATTTTTGTGGATTTGTTGAGTGCATTTTCTATTTGTTTGAGAATTTTCCCTCTGTTTGACCAATTGTGGACCTTTTGTGAGTCATGATCTCATATGATTTGTGAAATTCTTGGTGATTATTGGATGGACTTGAAATTTGGCATGTGTATTATAGACATCTTGAAGTTTTCCATGGCTTTGGTTGCATTCATTTATCATGTTTGGTTTCTGTTTTATGATTGCTTGAAGTTGATGCACCATCTGTGGCCTTGTTTGAGCTTGCTTGTGTATACCATGACTTGTTAATTTTAATTTCTATGCTTCCACTTATGCAAATGCTATGATTTTTGGTATGTTGCTCATTCAATGTGTGCTGTTTAAGCTTGATTTTTCTTGGAATTTATTGAGTCATTTTGGTATTGATATGCTTGTGTTCATTCTGTTTGCTCCAATGTGATTCCAAATTGCATAGTTTGACATGATTTGCTTATGAAATGATTTTGGTGCATAGTTTTGATATGGGACCAATTAGACTTTGTTCTTATTTGATTAATCTTGATTTTGATCAACTTTAATGTTCTGTTTTGGATTATTGCTCCTCCTTTGACCCTAGGCCTTGTCCTAGTGGTCTACTTCTCATGTTTGAGTTTGATTTTCAGGTTAAGAAGCAAATGCTTTAAGGAGATTAATTCAAGTTGATTGAGTTTGGTTTATTTGATTGTTATGAACTAACTTGGTTTATTTTGTAGGATGCCTCTAGCTCATTTGATTTGAGCTTGTGCTTTGCACATGTGATTGATTGTGTTGACTGTTGGTTCTTATCTGTCTGTTTTGACTTTGTGATTGGTATACTGATTATATTTGATTGATTTCAGGTACATTAGTTGCTATAGTTCCTTTGTGAATTTGCTTTTGCTTTGCTTGATAGCATTATCATTGAGGTATAACATCCTCTTCTTCATGTAGTCTGGAAGACCTGGCTTGTTACTTGGCCAGGCACCTGTCTGAAGTCCTCCTTAATAGGCAATGCTTGTGCTTGTTTATCTTTGTCCCCAAGCAGGAAAAGTCCTTTGAAGAAGGCAATTGGTAGATAAAAGAGATGTGTAGTCCATCTCCTACTATTCTGTGTGTCATCCCTTTGCTCACATTACATGTTGTAGCATTGTGGATCCTAACCCAATATCTATAGAGTCAATAACTTGTGGAGAGAGTTCCAACTTTCTGAACTCCCACATCTTCTATCATTTGAAGCTCTCTCTGACCAGGGATAAGAGCATGAGGCACACCCCTCATATCCTTTCATCTACTTCACCTTAACTCTCAATGTTAAGGTTAAGAGCACCATTCACCCGTTCCAGTTGACTTTAAAGTCTAACCCTTGCTTGAGCCTAATTGCTTGTGTATAGTGTGTGCTATGTGACTTTGTTTGATTGATGGCTTGATCCATTTGTACATGTTTGCTTGTGTGCCTTTGTGCATTTATCATCATTAATTGTTCATTATTGCATGATCATCATTTCATATCTTTGTGACATTGTTGTTTGTCCATTGAGGATAATTGTAAGTCCATGTTGATTGGCTATTGTTCCTATGATTTGGAAGGGATTGAGTGTAAGACCATGTTATTGGCAACTTGTATCCTATTTGCTTATTGCTTCTTTTTGTTTGTTGTATGAGAGGATTCAATTATAAGTCCATGTTGTTGGCATTTGTATTCCCATGATCATACTGTGGAGATTGGAATAAGTCCAGATAGATTGGCATCTGATATCCATGTTTAGCTTTTGTTGGTTGGTTGTATGTGAGGATGCAATTGTAAGTCCATGTTGTTGGCGTTTGTATTCCTATGATCATCTTGTGGAGATTGGAATAAGTCCAAATAGATTGGCATCTGATATCCACTGTTTTGTTTTGCTTTGGGAGACTGGAGTAAATCCATTTATTGGTATCCAGTATCCACCCTTTTGTTTTGTTTTGCTCTAGGAGATTGGAGTAAGACCATTTATTGGCATCTGATATCCATGTTTGCTTTAGGAGATTGGTGTAAATCCATTTATTGGTATCCGGTATCCACCTTTGCCTGTGAGATTGGTGTAAGTCCATTGAGTGGCATCCGGTATCATTTGTTTTGTTTATTTGTTATTGCTCATTGCCTATTCCTAAGGACACACTTGAATCATCTTCTATATGATCTCAAGAGGTGAACCCTTCTAAGAAGTTTTACACCCTTTCATCCATCCTTTTTGTTCTAAACCCCTTTTCACTTGTTGACTTTTAAATACTTAAAAGTATCATTGTGCAAACATCTTCATGCCTTTTCAAATTAGAAACCTGGACCTTAAGTCCTTGATTTTCAAACTCCACTTTTGTTAATACTTCTTTGAATTGAATCTTAATCATACTTTGACCATATTTTGTGAATAATCATAATCAATTAACTTCACCCATTCAATTATTTTGTGGCTTTGTCCATTGTTAATATGTTTTCATACATTAGCCATAGGTTTCAATTATCATAGTGGTTGATGTAAATCTTACCTTATCCTTAGTGAGTTGATTGTAAGCCTTCCATACTTATTATAGGGTTAACCCCTCACTAGTATGTTGAAGCCGTCCTCGCATGGTGGATTGTTGGTTATGGTTAAGTTTTCTCCCGTTGACAATGAAAAGCCTTAGCGCTCTTGTTTTAAAATCGAACCCACTCATGTTTTGGAAATCTTTTAGCCGAACTACGGCGTTTTGATCCTTTACCTTTTATGGAAAGGTACGTAGGCAACGGGTTCATCCGTTCAAACACAAAAATAATAAATTTGTACATTCTTTTCTCATCATCCCAATCATGTTTGCACAATAATATCTTCAAAACAAATAACATTTTCATTCAACAAGTGTGAAAAGGGCTCCCTAGGAGTACCTAGGACGTTTTGGGTGCCTAACACCTTCCCATTGCGTAATTTACCCCTTACCCCGATCTCTGATCTTTTCATTAGTTTTCTATGTGTAAAACTTCTTAGGCTTTTGTTCGCTTTTTAGCCATTCCTTAGGATAAATAAAAGTGCGGTGGCGACTCGATTTCTTTGTATGCTTTGCTTATGGTTTAATCAATAAATCATATAGCGACGAATACACCGCTACACATACTACGTGTAACACCTCAAAATTTGCCCTCCTCTCTTGGGACTAGCTTTGCATATTGCATATCATTTTGTAGGTCATTAGGCATTACATATTGGCATATCATGTGGTAACATGGAGCAAGTCATCCTCCTAGGTCTTGGTCAGAAGATAAAAGGTTGATGTATGCAGGCTAGGGTTTCATTGGACTGGATCACTAATCATCTGAGGGTTGTGGTCCAAATTAGGGTTTCATGATTTCTCAAGAAAATTGAGCTTGATCTTGGTTGCTCTGATACATCATCATCATCATGGTCTTGTTATCAGCCAGAGGATTCAAGAGATTGATCAGATACCTTGAGATTAGGGTTTTGACCACTGGTCAACCCTAATCAGCTGAATCAGCTGCATTGGGCCAATCAGGGCATGGCAAGGAGATGGGGTCTACAATGGATATGAGGATCATCATGTGATTATGTTGAGCTTATGGAAGCTAGGGTTTCATCATTGAGCCATTTCATCAGGAGTTTGAGGCTCAACCTGATCAGTGCATAGCCAAATTCATCTATCAGTCAGAAAAGTCAACTGTGGTCAACTGTGCTTGATCTGATGGATTTGGAGGTGGGAGAGAGTTGGATACACTTCATTCATGTTGAAACAAGTTTCATTTGACATTTCAAACATCAAGAATGAAGAAAATAAAGTCAGGAGAAAAGTTGCCAAAAATAGAAAGTGACTTGTAAGGGAAGTTTCCAAAAATGGAAAGTTTTTCACCACAAAATTACATGTCCAAAAATGCTTCAAATTAAATTTTGTTCAACATGAAAGTTGTAGATCTTGCTCTCACCTTTCCAAAAAGTCCAAGAACTTGAAATTCTCATGCATGGTTGACAAGTTATGGTCCAATCATTTTTCAAAAATGCCTAAAATCAAAGTGGCATAACTTTCACATGGAATGGCCAAAATGGATGATCTTTCTTTGAGCAAACCCCATTTCACATGTACTTTCATGATGCATAATCAAAATTCATCAAAAATACTCAAGGCAAAAAGTCATTTTTCAAGTGGTTTCTTTTGAATTTTTGGTGTGAACATGTGAATTTGAGATTTACAAGGCCTATGCATATGAAACCACTTCCAACACACTCCAAATAGCAAATATGACTTGTTGGAACTGTCATGGTACTGTTACATTGCCAATTTGAAAAGGTCATTTTTGGACTTTCACTTAAAATCACATTAACACTAATTCATCCAATTTTGTTAATTATGATTAAGAGATGGATTAAGAAGTTGGTATAAAGCCTTAACTGTAACAGAATTGGTAATGATACTCACATTCTCCAAGATTGCAACAAACTTTTTCATCAAAACCTCTCAAATTCTCTCAAAACTTCATCACTTTTTTTCACATTTCTTCATGAATTCTTCATCATTTTGGTTGATTCTTCGTGGATCCATGCTCTACATGTGGTATTGGTGAACTGTTTTGCAAAATTCGTGGCCAAATCTTCAAGAATTCCAACTGTCCAAAGCTTGCACAACAATGGCATCTTCATGATTCTTGCACTTGGAGCTGTTTCGAGCCAAGCTGATCACTCTAATCAACTTCCATAGCTTCAGGCTTCATCTGTTTTTGGTTTTTACACGTGGAAAAGCACAAATCGTGATCTGCAATCTCCAAGAGGTAGAGTTTCGAAAATCTCCATTGCTTGAATCTTGATATGCGTTTTGTAGATCATTCAATGTAGATCAACATGCTGCTTGTAGTTTGTGATTTGGTTAAGTGTAGTGAGAGAAATCTGAGTTTGAAGTTTGGATGTGCTTTCTTTTTTCGTTCGATTTGCTTTGTGTGTTGAGAATTAGGAGAAACAAGTTACATATTCGTGATGTGCTAGTTGAGACGGTTCTTTTGATATAGAGTTTGTAGATTTTGGTTGAGATTTGTTGTTCTTCATTTTCTGGAAAAATCTAGAGTGTTCTTGCTCAAGAACACGTTGAAATACGCGTTTGATCTTTAACTCGCATGGCCTGGTTTGAATTCATGTTTGCCGCACCTTCTGGCCATTCACAGCGCGCCACTGCATCTAATTGAAACGCCGTCGTTTTGCCTAGGCGTTTAAAAATTACAGTTATGCCATTATTCCATTTAGTTTCTTATTTCATTCTCTTTTTTTCATTTCAATTCCATTTTTGATTACATGAGCTTTAGAAATTCATAGATGATTCATTTTTTATCCAAATTGAGTGAGGTTTTTTCATGATTCTCCTTGTAATGTGTAGAATATAATGGTGATTTTTGTGATTTTTGTGCACGTGTAAAAAATAAAAATGCTTAGGGATTGTTTGAATGTGTCACATTTGTACATGCTTTGCCATATCTCTCATGAAATGCTGATGCTTTCAAAGAAATGGATGAAATTTTTTGTGCTTATTCTGGACTCTTTGATGGTGATTTTGATGTGTAGTTTGTAATTTTTGGATCCCTGGTTGAGGAGATATGAATTTTTGAATAGAGGTGTGACAATTTGTGTCACACCAAGCTTGATGAATTTCATGATTTTATTTGGTGTGCTTAGGGACATTGAATTGAGCCAATTTTTTGCATGATTGAGAATATGTATGTTGTGATGACATGTAAATTTTTCTGGATTTATTGATGGCATTTCCTATTTGATTGGAATTTTTCCCTCTGTTTGGTCATTTGGTGACATTTTGTGACACATGTTGGTATTTGATTTGTGAAATTCTGATCATTGATTGTATGAGTATGAAATTTGGTATGAGCATTGTAGACACATTATAGGTCATTGTGGTTTTGATCCCATTCATTTATCATGTATTGTCACTGATTTATGATTTTTGGAAGTTAATGATTGTTTTGATGCCTTGTGTTGGCTTGCTTGAATTTGTCTGAACTTTATGAATTTAATTTCCATACTTCCATTGATCCAAATGAGCTGAAAATTGATATGCTACTTATTGATTGTGTTCTGTTTAGGTTGGAATTTTTGTGGAATTAATTGAATTGTTTTGGTATGGATTTGATGTTGATCATTCTGTTTGGTCATTTGAAGTTGCAAATTGCATGTTTGATGCTTTTTGTGCATAAAATGATAATGGTGATTGATATGAGTATGGGACCAATTGGTTTTGCTTTTAAATTGCTTGATTGTGATTTTGAATAATTTTCACTTTCTGTTTTGGATTTTTCATTTCCTTTGGACCCTAGGCTTGTCCTAGTGGTCTTGTTTCTCACTTTTGAATTGTGTTTCAGGTTGAGATGCAAATGCCTTAAGGAGAAAAATGCAAGTTGATTGAATTGAGTTTGGTTGCTTGTTGTAAACTAACTTGTGTGTTTTGTAGGATGCTTGGCTCAATTGAGTTGATTGTGCTTTGCACATTGCATTGGTTGACTGTATATATTAACTGTTTGACTTTTGCTGTTTAATGTTTGGTTTGTCTGGTATACTGACTGTGCTTGATTGATTCCAGGTACCATAGTCGCTTTAGTTCTTTAAGAACTTGCTGTGCTGCTGCTTGGTTGTATAAACCAGTTGAGGTAGACTCTCTTGTCTCCATGTAGTCTGGAAGACCTGGCTTGTTATTTAGCCAGGCAACTGTCTGAAGTCCTCCTTAAGAGGCGATGTTTGTGATTGTTTAACTTTGTCCCCAAGCAGGTAAAGACCTCTATGAGGCAATTGGCGGAACCCAAGGGATATGCAATCTATCCCCCGCTATTTTGTTGAGTCGTCCCTCTGCTCACACCACTGTGTTGATGCATTGGGACATTAACCCAAGATCTTGTGCTGTTGCACAGTCGAGTCAGAGTCTTGAGCGTAGAAGGGTCCCTCCATTCTGGACCCACGCTCCTTTGTCTGAAGCTCTCCCTGGCCAGGGATAAGAGCTGTGAAGTCTAATCTTCACTCACCTTTCATCTGCTTCACCCTGACTCTCAATGTCAGGGTTAAGAGCGAACACTATCCTGTACAGATGACTTGCCTCGGCAGTCCACCCTTGTTTGAGCCTCACTTGACTGGATATAGTGTGTGCTATGTGAATGTTTGCTTTATTTTGATTGATGCTTGCATGCTTGTTTTCCTGGTTAGGATTAGCTTGCTGTTGTGCAAGTAGATAGAAACCATAACATATGGCAATGATGCATGATAACACTAGGCTCGAGTACAGCTCCCTAGTAGTGTGTCTCCCCTTGGTTTCTGGCTAGGATTTCTTTCCCGTTCAGGGAAACTACGTCGCCCTGATCCTCATACCAGATGAGGTACGTAGGCAGGAGACCGTGCGAGGTCTCTCCGGGCACTTTTTTTTCTTTTTGTGTGTGTTTGCTTGTTAACCCTTTTGTGTGTCAGGATATGGATGTAAGCCCAGCGATTGGCTGTCCGTATCCTGAGTGTGTTTGTTTGGTTCGGAAGCCGATGTAAGTCCAGCGATTGGCGTTCGGGTTCTAGGTTTGCCTGTGTTTGTGTGTGTCTTGTTTGGCGTGCATGAGCCGAACTACGGCAGCTCTGATTCTCGTTCCAGACGAGATACGTAGGCATAGGATGCGACATCCTAGCGAGCCCTTTCCCCTCTTTCCCCACCTGCGTTATCTTTAGTGTGTGTGTGTGATGTTTGTTTTAGCAACCTTTTCTTTCTTTAGAGCGTGGATCCCGTCGAGTACGACGGACGTGAGGGGTGCTAATACCTTCCCCTCGCGTAACCGACTCCCTTACCCTTTCTCTTTGGTCGCGAGACCATGCTTTTCCCAGGTTTACTCTAAGCGTTTCCTTTCCCTCTTTTGGGATAAATAACGCACGGTGGCGGCTCTGTGTTGTTTTTGTTTCAGCCCGCCGGTTGTTTTTCGCGGATGCGACACTACGCACCATGTTCATTATTGTACGATTTTTCCTCTCGGCAACCCCGTTTTGTTGAGGCGTATACGGAGGCACCACCTCACGTACAATTCCCTCAAGATCACAAAACTTCTTAAACTCACTAGAGGTATACTCACCTCCACCATCCGTTTTGAGAATTTTGAGCTTACGACCGCTTTGGCGCTCCACCATGGATTTGAAATTCTTGAAAAACTCCAAATACCTCATCTTTTCTCTTGATAAGATATGTCCAAAGCTTCCTACTAAAATCGTAAATGAACGTAATAAAATATCGGTTGCCACCATAAGTATCTACTTGCATCGGTCTGCAAACGTCGGAACATACCACCTCAAGTAAGCCTTTGGTTCTTCGACCCGCATCTTTGCTAAACAGATTCTTATGTTGTTTAGCCTTCACACATTCCTCACACGATTCAGTTGGAATACTGATGTGTGGCAGCCCCATTACCATTTCACTTTGTTGCAACATTCTTAGATCCCTAAAATTAAGGTGACCAAGACGGTAATGCCACAACCACTCATCTCTACTTGCCGCGGTAGCTAGACAACGATGCTCCATAACCTTTAACTCAACCTTAAAGATTCTATTGGCAGCCATCGACGCTTTTAGAATCAACACACCATTTGAATCCAAAATGCGTAAAATCTTGTCCTCCAGACGAATTTTGTATCCTCTTTCAAGCAATTGACCAATGCTTAAAAGATTACACTTAATTCCCGCTATATACAAGACATCTTTGATCCTTGAATATCCATCATTCCTTTTTCTGATCAAAACATCTCATACCCCTTCGACGCTTAAAGTGGTGTCGTCGGCAAATTTGAATTTACTTTTTGCCGCTTGATTGATTTGCACAAACCAATCTTTTCGACCCGTCATATGTGTTGAACAACCGGAATCCAAGTACCACTCATCTCTCCCTTGGACTCCATCACGAACGGTAACCAATGCACTTCGATCCGAATGCGTTTTCTCGCTATTTTCCGGAACGGTACAACTGCTGTCCCGCAAACTGTCACTACTGTAGTTGCTGCCCAGAACATCCGTAATGCCATAACTCTCCTTTGTAATCATTACTAGAAGTGTGTCCTCATCATCTACCTCTTCCCTAGCAACCTTGGCTTCATTATTGTGATTCTCATTCGATTTACCACGACACGAATTTGCAAAGTGTCCAAACTTTCTACACTTGTAGCATTGCACCTTACTCATATCACGCTTCTTAAAACCATTGCTATGACCACTATCCTTGGAGCTACTTTCACCCTTTTCACTCGTCGAATGCTTTGAATTTTGCGAATCGTTTGAACCAAAATTCTGAAAATTTGATTTACCTCTCGCCGCAAATTTTGCTTTCGACCTCTTGTTCTTTTCATTGAAACGCGCTTGCAAAGCAACCTCCGCTTTGGCTTTGTCGGCGCCTCTCTCATCCATCCTTTGTTCATGTGCCTCTAACGAACTTTGCAATTCATCCTTGCTCAAAGTTGTTAGATCCTTTGATTCTTCAATAGCCACAACTATGTTGTCGAAACGCGACGTTAACGAACGCAATGCTTTCGATACAATATTCTGCTCAAGAATCGTCTCCCCACAAGATTTGATTTGATTAACTAACCGGGTAATGCGCGTAATGTAGTCGTTGATCGTTTATTTGTCTTCCATTTATGTTAACTCGAGCTGTCGCTTGTAAGTTTGTAACCTTACAACCTTCGCTTTGACGACACCGTCATATGCTTTCTCCAAGATTTCCCATGCTTCGCCGATTCACAATCGTCGACCTTCTCGAAATTGTCGTTATCAACACACGAATGAATCAATAATAGGGCTTTGTAATCCTTCTTCTTCTCTTCTTTGTGTGTAGCTCTTTGAATGTCGGTAGCCTTTGCCCCTAATTGTGTAACTCCATTGACGATGATCTCAAGCACCTCTTGATAACCAAACAAGACATTCATTTGTTTCGCCCATTTATCATAGTTCTTCGAATCAAGAATCGGGAGATTGGTGGGAATTCGATCATTGGAAACGGTTGTCATTGTTGTAGCGGATTAGGATCAATAACCAAAGCTCTTGATGCCAAATGTTAGAACATAAAGACTCAAATTGAAGGTTTGACAATGGTGGAAGATAAGAAATTGAGGAAGATGAAGTTGAGAGAGAATTAGAGAAAACAAAAATGATATTGGATGAATAGTAAATTTGGCATTAATTGAAATTGAGAATATTACAGGAGTATTTATACAGTGAGAAAATAACAAAAAAAATACAACTCAAAATACAACTAAAGTGACCCAACAATTAAATTATGTTATTTTTGGAAATAATAACAGAAATTTAATTGCATTTAACAATAATATATGTTATTGATTTAAATGTATATTAAACTTTTATATTGTCAATTTCTTTTTTATTTTTAATATGGTGAATTTTTAAAAAAAATGCAGAGTTGACAAGCCACTAACATTTTTAGCTTCTATAATTAAAAAGTAGTAGCAATATATGTATTATGATTTATTTATTGGAATCAATAATGTGTATAACTAAATTTATTTCATTAATTAAGATGAATTAAAATATAAGGCTTTATTAGTCTCATTAAAATAATAATTTATTAATATCTAAATGTTGAGCATGAATTCTAATCCGTAACATTTTATTTATTCACTTTTAAATAGTAAAATTCCAATCATTAAACTACTAAAATAAAATAAAATAAAAGATTTTACTTTAAAAAAAAATATTCTAATAAAATAATGCACGTGATTCTTCGATGTCTCAATTCAACTTCTTCTTTCCACCCCGTTTACATCACAAACATATAATTTTCCTCTCTTATCTAATAATACTATTGTAATCTTATTTTATCATTCAAGTTAAGAAAAACAATTCATGTTAATCAAAATATGAAGAATAATTTAGAAAAAATATAGAGAAAAGAGAGGATGTGTATCATCATGAATACAAGGATTTAGCTATCAACGCAGCTATTTAAAACCTTATTTGAATATTTGCATATTTTTAAAGTATTCCCATCATCGTCTCTTTCCTAAGCAAACATCGTGATAAACTGTAAATTTTTCAAAAAAACAAAACAACTTCTTTTCATCTTTATTTATTGATTTTAGGTAAAAGAGATAAAACAATGATTAATATCTTTTTTTTAATTAAATTATTATTCACTAAAAATATTAAGTAATTAGTGCAAAGATAATTTTAGAATAAATATATTAAATGTGTATAAATTTATTGATATTTATTTATATTTAAATTTTAAAAAAATAAAAAATTTTGATTATAAATAAAGTCGGAGAGAATATTCTTTTTTTAGGTTCTTATTACACACCCTTTCTTCAAATATATATAGTCAAATTATTTTTTAATTTATAGAAAAAAATTATTTTTTCAATGATTCACTTTTGAAAAGAAAAAAAAAAACTACTTTACGAAAAAGAACCGTAAAAAAAATTATAATTGTATTTTTTTATATCGAAGATATGAAAAAAAAACTTTAAGTTTAAGTAAGTCTTTAATAAAAAACATTTATTCCATATTATTTTTATAATAAATTTTAATTGATATATTATATTTATTATCATCTTTAATTAGAAAACGCAGAAATTAAATATAAGTAACTGATTAACGATAAATATGTGTCTCATAGGTATATATTCTATTCTCCAAAGATATACCTTTGTGACTCATTTACATAAAAATAAAAACGAAAGTGATCAAGTGTAAAAAATTATAGTTAATATATTATAGTAATTCTATTTTTAGGTTAAAGATATTTAAAAACATATATTTTAAATTATATTTTAGTGATAAATATTTGTGAGATGCATGATTTTTATAACAAATTATAATTGATATATAAATATGAAGTGTGATAAAATTATAATTAATATATTATAATTTTTTTTTCATGTCAAAAATATTTTTAAAAAAACCACTAGATTTAAGTAAATCATGTTGTTAAAATCTTGTGATTTACCCTTAGAACTTTTTAGGTATAATTCTGAGTTAGAACTACTTTATCACATTTCCTTATCCAACAAATGTTTATATGAATATATGTTGGTCAATAGCAAGAAAAAACATTTTTTTAATTTTCTAAAAAAAGCAACATGAATATATTAAAGTGTGATAAAAAATATTTGATGTATTACATGTTTTTGTTGAAATTGGATAAAAGAAATTAAGTATTTATTGTCGCATGTAAATTTTTTATAATAAATAATAATATATAATATTTTTATTATTATTTTTATTATTATTTAAATAATATAAAATGATTGAAAATATTATAGTCTAAAGGTTATAGTTAATATATTATAATTGTTTTATTTTTATATATAAAATATTTTTAAAAATATTATTTTTATTTAACACATTTGTATCCGGTATATATCTTTGGAAAATAAAGGAAAAAGGTAGAGAAAATTAATTACCCATATGTAAGTGTGAAGCAATAAATTACTAGCACGGAGACACTTATCTAAAAAAAAATCCAAAGTTTTAAATCATATATAAAAGGATGAAAAAATGTTATTTTTTTGGTAATCGATTTCTCAAGTTTAGAGGAGATATATGAATGGTCATACTATTTTTTACAATGCAATCCAATTATAAGAAGATGAATAACAAATATAGGATATAAGAAAATTACTACATTAAAATATATTTTTCACTAAAATTCTTAAATATATCTTTATTATTTCCTTATTATTTGTACATAATATTTTATAAAATATAAAATCATGATCAATCTTTCAATAAAACTATTAAAAATATCTTCAAAATCTAAACATAATAGAGGATTTTAAAAATGAAAAAGAAAACATAAAGAGAAATAGAAGATTATGAAAATGAAAAAGAAAACATAAGGAAAAATAGAGTTTTAGTGAGACAAAATAAGCCTACTATCCATCTTAAATATTATTATAAAATTAATAAAAATACAACCATAAATATGAATTAAAATAATAATGTAAAAATTATCAAAGAAATATTTCAATTAGTCACTGTCATAATTAAATAAAATCAATTAGTAACTATCCTAATTAAATATTTCAATTAAAAAAATTCAAAGAAATGAAATTATTATATTTTTTATAAAAAAAAAATATCAAATTAGTCAATCATCCATGACATTTAAAAATACTTATACTAATATAATGCTTAATTTACAATTAAATTTATTTAATTAAATAGTTAGTTTTAAATAACTTCTAAAAAAATTCATCATTTTATTTATTTTATTTTTTAATCAATATAAATTTTTTGATTAATTCGATCCTCATTTAATTTCAATTTAACTCTATATATTCTCTCATTTTTAATAACATTAATTTTAAATTATTTCACCCGCAACAAAAACAATTTATGCAATTTGATAATATAGAAATGACAAAACTTTTGGAAACATTGTGAATATAGTTGATAGGTGCTGGATTAATATGAAAATAGCTCTTTTGGATTTAACTCTATATATTCTCTCATTTAAGATGATGAAATAGCTCTCGTTGTTTTTTTGGATTCTTTTGTCTTGATATTTTTTTGGGTTAGATATGTGTGATCGCCTTGTACATTTTAGTTTTTAAACTAATCCAATAATTTTTTATTAAAAAAAAAGGAAAAGTACAAAAATATATATATATATATATATATATATATATATATATATATATATATATATATATATATATATATATATATATATATATATATATATATATATTCAAGCTTGTCATGATGGCAACCCTAGTCACGAGTGATCATGATAGCAACTTTTGGCAAAAATTCTAATTTTATTATTTAATAATTTGACCCTACATTAAGAAAAATAAATAATAATAATAATAATAAACCACCATTATTAATAATATAAATAATATATAATAATATAATATTTCATTAATAATTAATAATAATAATAATAAAAATAATAAAAATATTAGAATATTAAGCTATAGTATTAAAAGTAATAATAATAATAATAATAAATATGAATAATTATATAATATTTAACTACCACTATTAAAAATAATATCATCTATAGAAAATCATGTTCTTCTCTTTTATCTTATGTATAATATATTATTATATTTGTCTCTAAAAAAAGATTTAGTGACTTTATTTATTTAGAATCATACAAACTACACAGATCAATTAAATAATATATTTTATATAAAAATCATTTTATTTGTTGGTTAATATTCATAATTAATTTATTTTATATTTTATATTTTATTTTTCATTTTCATAATCTTTCATTCTATAAAATATTATTTCCAAGTTTTGTAGATATATTTGACAACCTTGAATTTATATTAAATAGATTATTATTATTATTATTATTATTATTATATACATATATATTATTTGTTAAAAACATAATCAAAGATATTTTCAGATTGTGTAGGGTTGCTTGAAAGTTTTAGAATTATTGTTGGTGTTTGTTAGCAAAGTAATTCAAAAAAAAAAAAAATCGACATTCGACCAATGATTTTGGAAAAAGAAACAACAACATTCGACATTGAAGAAACAACAGTAACTTTCAAGAGATTTTGGAAGAAGAAACAACAGTATTCGACATTGAAGAATCTGGTCTGGTACTTAGTAACTTTCAAGAGATTTTGTCACTTATAAAATTCGATAGATCGAAGGGATTCGACTAAAAGCATTTTCAAAATTCAAACTGAAATAATTGTCTTTTGGTCTTATCCAAAATACCAAGGACACGTGGAGATCAATCGAAGAGTTGTCAAGCATGTAAAAATGACATGACAGACGGAAAGGCATTTGAACGTTGGAAGACATTTAGTTTCATAGCATTATAAATATGAATTCTAGTGTTAGGATTCGGGGTGGCCAAAATTATGGTAAACTTCAATATATACTCAAAGTACCCATACGCAAGCAAAAAAATGAGTTTTCTGAAGAAATGTACTTGCTTACCACTTTTACACTTATGCAAATAAATTTCTTTTTCGTTTAAGTTACTTTGACAAAGTACTTGAAAGTTTGATTAATAATGTATTCAAGAAGATTATTGATTTTATGATCATCCTAATATTTGGACTTTCAATCTTGTTTAATTATGATAATTATTTTGCTACTCCTCACGTTTTCTCATCTTAGGTTGATCAATCCCTAATTTGATGAGTTTGAGTATGCCTTGTCTAAGATAACCTATATCATTAAGAACAATATTTTTTGACACCTCTCGGATATAAAACATTAGTAATAATCAATCCAGTTCCACCAATTAAAGAACACTAGAAGTTAATTCCTTTTGGTCACACAACTCTTCTTCCTTGCCACAAAGTCAACGAAATAGGGAGATGTAACACGTTTCATGTCTTGAATATCCATAAACAAGATCTCATACTCTCTTCATAGATCCAAGACATTTATCCTATAAAATCAACAACAAGTGCTAGATACCCAATCTTCATTGGATCTTTGGGGGTGAGTGAAAACAAGGTTGCATTTGGGCAACCATTGAAAGGCTCCCTTAGGAACTAAAAGTTTCCTAAATTTTTATTTTTCAATAGTATAACCTTTATTGCAATAAAAGAGACAAAACAAGTTAAAATGAGATATGCCTTTGCTATTAGACTCCTTTTTAACAAATATATGTTTCTTATATGAATGGTTCAAAGACCTTTCATACTTAGACGGATCAATAAAATAAGCAATCTTTGGTTGTAAGGCTTTGTCTAATTTGACTTAAAGAGCATTTATCTCTTTTTACCAATTATGACAAGATTCACAACCAAACCTATAAGGATTTTCATCCTCATTCTTGTCACTTTGAATATCTATCATAAATCTCTTAATAATTTCCAACTTCCTTTCAGATTCTAACACTTTAGCTTATAAGTGTAAGAATACTTTTTCATGTGAAGCTAATTTATTAAAATCATTTAAGGCCTCTCTATGAATATTTTCAAAGGCATTTTGCAATTGAGAATAAGATAAATAATTAGTAAGCTCAACTTTAGAAGTACTTACTTGTTTCTTCTTCCTTCCATTTGTCATAAGACAAATCCGGGCCAATTCTACACTTGAATTGAAGCTCTCATCACTTGAGGAATCACTTTCACTCTCACAAGCTACATAACCTCTTCTAGATTTACTAGACTTCTTGTGATGCCCTCTTTCTTTGTCTTTCTTAATCATGGGACATTTCGGTCTATAGTGACCAATTTCACCATAATTATAACAAGAACTTCTAAGTTTATCTTTTCAAAACTTGGACTCCTTTATTTGGCTAAGTTTCCTTCGGAGTGCTTGACTTTGTTCTTTCGAATATACCTTTGGTATCTCTTGACAAATAGCCCAACATCATCATCATCGTATTTCTTGTCATCCCTTTCTTCACACTCACTAGGCACATTCTTTGAGGACTTGAAACTAGAAGTCTTTAGATCAATAGACTTCTTTACCTCTTCCTTTTCTTTACCTTTCTCTTTCTTCATCAACTTTTCGTACTCTTTTTCATGTTTTTCCAAGCAAGTGAGGTCTTGCTCATGTTCTTCCAATTTGCCAAACAAAGTAGCAAGATCAAGTACTTTAAGATTATTCACTTATTTAATCGCGGTGATCTTGGGTTGCTATTCCCTGTTAAGACATCTTAAAACCTTGTTAGTATCAATAACATTGGAGATAGGATTACCTAGAGCAATCAATTTATTAATAAGACGTTTGAATCTCTTTTGCATATCGGCAATGGTTTCACCATGCTTCATATGAAAAAGTTCAAACTCTTGGTTTAATGTGTTGATCCTAGCTTGTTTGACCTCGTTAGTTCCCTCATGGGCAACTTTTAATGTGTCCCACATAGCTTTGGCGGTTTCACAATGTGAGACACGATAATACTCATGAACACCTAATGCGGATATGATAATATTATGTGTTTTCCAATCATGATATCACAACTTCTTATCATTATCATTCCATTGATTTTCCGGTTTTTATACGATGACGCCTTCACCACTGATCATTGCAATTTCATTAGGACCATTGATGATGACGTCCCATACACCCTTATCAACTAAGTTGATATGGATACGCATACAAACTTTCCAATGGCCACCGTTTTCTCCAGTGAAAATATGTGCTCTATTATATGCCCCTTTAGGTTCGGTAGCCATTATCTAATAAGCAAATCTTAGGACCGGAAATAATTGGAGCTCGTGATACCACTTGTTAGACGATAGGCCTAGATCTAGAGGGGGTGAATAAACCCCAATTTAAAAACTTATCCAAAAATTTGACTTAGAAAAATTTATGGCGCAAAAGCAAGTTTCAAATATTTTCCGAATCAAAAATCGTCTAACCGAACCTACTATTGAAAAGTCCGGATATGTGTATGAGTACCAATGGTATGATAATAATCCACAAGTTAATTAACACGACTTAAACACTAAATTGAATACTCTACTATAGTAAAGGTATATCTCAAATGATAACAACACACAAAAAACTAGTTGAAACAATTTGTCGAACACTTTGTGTGCGATTAATAAAGTTTGGATGTTTGTATAGTGTTTGTAGTTCGTAGAAATCCAATCACTACCAAATGGTATGTGATTACTATAACAACATACATTTCACAATGATTAAAAAATTATTATCCAAACAATGTTGATCAAGAAATCAAAGTAATCAACAATTTGCAAACCAAAAAATAAGAGAGAGAGAGAGAGAGAGAGAGAGAGAGAGAGAGTACACAAGGATTTATTTAGGTTGTTCCCTAATCGACCTTGATATGGGTATGTCTACCCTCAATTCAAATTCTAATTGAGATATTAATACAATAAATCTTAGTTTGCAAATGTATGAATACAAGAGATGAGAAATCAAATCCCACAAACCCTAAATTTGTTCTTGACTCTAAACCTCCAAAAACCTTAATCAATCTTGATCAAGTAACTAACCATGCCGCTTCAATTCACCTGTTGTTGCTACTTCCTTGCAAGACACCCCTTGTCCCAAGGCTTTCACCCGACTGCATTAATCCCAAGCGAATGATCATGTAACCAACAATGCCGCTTAAACTCACTTGTTATTGCTACTTCCTTGCACAACCTCATTGTCTCAAGGATTTCACCCGGCTGAATTAATCCCAAGCGTACACTTATTGGACCTAATATTTGTCAACACAATCTACCGTTTCACGCTACTCCTTTGCCAACATACCTAGTCTCAGGGCTTTCACTCAATCGGATCTGAATTGCACAATCTTGTCAAAAACCTTCAAACCCTAAAGATCTTGAAGGAAAACCCCAATTCGATTTTCTTATTTGAATCGCTCAAAGATCGCAACCCAATATTCTTGGTACAACAAACCTAATTGGATGTTATCAATCCTAATCTAGATGGCACCCAATGAAAAAAACGATTATGTGTAGTTTGATTATGTGTATGCATAGATTGAATTGAAGATGATGAGATGCTTTGAAATCCTGGATTCATGTAGGTTTTACTCACTCTAGAAACCTTACCATAGAATGATGTATGTATGAAGTATTTATATGCATAAGTGATTTATGGCAAAAGGAAATGCAAATAACTTGGAGAAAATATGAATTTTTCAAAAAAATTATCATATAGATCGACCTGTAAAATCTATGCGTCGACCTGTAAACAACATGCGTTGACCTGTTTAAGGTCATGCGTCGACCTGTAGTAGTTATGTGCTTCTATGTGTCGCCCTGAGGAGTCAGCACATGAAACAAAAGCTACAGGTTTTAATACTGCAGCATACGTGTCAACCTATAGAATGCATGTGTTGACCTATAGTAGTGAAAATGTTTATATAGGTCGACATGTAGACAACATGCGTCAACCTGTAGACAACATGTGTCAACCTATAGGCAACATGTGTCAACCTATAATGCAATTTTTTACAAAAACTTATTTTTCGTTCATTTTTCACAAAAAACTTATTTTTCACGCATCAGACCTTTCCCAAGTTGTTTCCAAATTCTTTTATGCTTCCTAATTCTAAGATGCACATAGAGAATCAGAGGATACCGTCCAATATACATTAACACTAAGTATCCTAGTTTTGACATCATACAAAATACATCTAAACAAAGTTGCACTCACAAACTTATCCAATTTAAATGTAGCGATATTTAGAACCTCGTGTCGCATTCAGTTGATAAAACCGCCATTGGCACTAGAGATGTATTTAGGAACAAGATGAATGAAAATGGTGTAATTACTAGAAATAAAGCAATACTGGTGGCAAGAGGATATAGTCAAACTGAAGGAATAGACTACGAGGAGACTTATGCACCCATAGCTCGTCTAGAAGCTGTTAGACTTCTTTTGGCATCCGCTTCCTATCTGGAGTTTAAGCTTTATCAAATAAACGTTAAATATGTTTCTCTTAACGGCTATATAAATGAAGAGGCATATGTCTTTCAACCTCCTGGGATTAAGGATCACGATAATCCTAATTATGCTTTTAAACTCGAAATAGCCCTCTATGGACTCAAACAAGCTCCAAGAGCTTGGTATGAGCGATTAAGTGAAATTTTAATCAAATAAGGATTCAATCGTGTTAAAGTCGACACCACTTTGTTTATTAGATGCAAAGCAAAACATATCCTTTTAATTCAAATTTATGCACATGGTATTATTTTCAGTTCTACTAATGAATCTCTTTGTCGAGAGTTTGCAAGTTTGATGCATGAAGAATCTGAAATGTCTCTTTTTGGAGAGATCACATATTTCCTAAGCTTGCAAATCAAGCAAGCCGAAGAAATAACTTTCATAAGTCAGTATTGCCTAATGCTTCTCAAGAAGTTCTATATTCAAAATTCAAGGAACATTTAAACCCATATGGCCTCAAATGTGTTATTGACAAGGACGAGAATGAAGTGGATTCTGAGATCACCAGATATAGAGGTATAATCGAATCCTTACTCTATTTAACAGAGACTAGTCAAAATATCATGTTTAGTGTGTGCATGTCTGCTAGATATCAAACGTCACCTAAGGAATCATATTTTTAGATCGTAAAAAGAATTTTGAGGTATCTTAACGGAACCTCCCAACATGTGGGATTTGGAAGGTAGGGTTCATGCAGATGAAAGGGACGTGGAGTTTTTTTTTTGAAATTTGGGTTTGACATTTTTGAGTTTGGCTTCGATGAGTTTGCAAGGTCAATTGCTTTAGAAATTAACACTGGTATATAAATGGCCATATCATTTCTAATTTCAGGTGCTAAAACAAAAATAAAACAACTAAGAATAACTTCTTGAGGAAATCCCATAACTCGATTTCCCAACTTCTCAAATTTATCTTGATAATCAACAACATAACCATCTTGTTTCAACTTAAATAATTCAGCCTGATGATTAACGGGGAAGACCACGGTTTTAAGCCAGCACTTTACACAATTCCCACCTCGTCCCATTTTTTGCGAGGCGAGCCTAAACTGGATACGCGTGTCCATTTTCCACCCTTAGACACCACTAACAATGAAGGTAAAACAATATAGTTAAAAGAAATAAAACTGAAAGAATCAGGGAGAGCATTATAATCAATATCTCAATCAGAACAAAGATTATACCTGCCATAAGTATGAATTAGAGAACTTGTGGAAGGATATTAATATGCAAGAGACCTATAAAAATGTTCATAAAAAAACCATCAAGATGATCCTAACAACAAGGAATCCAAGAAAAATAAGAGAAGCAAAGGGAAAAGTACCTTATGGAAGATGAAGGCCAAATTATCCAGTACGACTTCATAAAGGATCACAACAATATTAGTTGCAAATATAGGAATTTAAAGAACAAAAACATAAATGATATAAACAAAAAATTTACCTCAATTGATGGTAGCAGGGGTGTAAGGGGTGGAGGTTCAAACATTATAAACAAGGATAATGCTAGTTATAACACTATGAAGGGAAGCAACAAACTCAATCAAAAGTAGAAGAAGTGGAATCATATGAGTGCAATCAATAGGATAACAAACAAACCTCAGATCATAGGAGATACTCACCTTGACGATTTATGCAAAATGGATACCAAAGTGTTAGGCCTGTACAACAATAAATATTAAGTCCACAATCAAAGAAAGAAGTTAACTCAAGATAGCAAGAATAAAAAGGATCTCAAGTAGAAAGGAAAAATGGAAGATAACATGAAGCTTACCCTGACAGTTCATCTTCAACCGGATAAAGGAGATAATAATCAAACCACAACCATCCTAAAGAGAATAACTATTACAACAATAAGATTAGCCAAGCTAAGCCAAAGCATAAAATGAAGAATAAGAGAAACAATATTCAAGACAATATCAACAATCTTTAGAGTATGTGTGAAAGCCATAATAATCAGGATATTGATAACACTTGGAGCAAGAAGCATATGGACAATGAAAAAAAAAGAATATTAGTAACAACGACACTAAAGGTGAGAAAATAAACAACCAAAGAATAAATAACAAGAACATTAACATAAACAACAAGTAAGATAATAGTGAGATCGCAACCCAAAACAACATTTACTCGGGTTTCAGAGACGTGGACTATTCTATAAAAAGCACATTTATGAGCACATGAAGAATGGAGAGTATAACAAAAATCATCAAACCTAAACCAATAAGTACATCAGTGATGGAGATCACCATAAAAACTTGGAAAGTCACATAAGTAAGTACATGAAAGGAGAAAATCACAACATAGTGCACCTGCAAAAAGATAACCCTAGCAACAAAATTAGAAATAACATGATGAAACATTAAATAAAATAAATACCTTAAATCGAAGATAAGTATGGAGCTAAAAAACATAAAGCTGAGAATATCATCTTCATCATCGACGTTGACGCCAATATGGCCATTGAAGGTGAATAAAGTCTTTGAGCAATCATCTAGAATGAGAGAGGAGAAGTCATTGTCGAGATGAACTAGAACTAGAAATGGCATAACAACCCCCTCGTGGGTGAAGCCCAAGAGATGATAAATGCTCTCATGGTTTCTCGTATCATGGGAATGAAAAAGATTTAGGTTAACACAGATTGTGGGATCGTAGTTTATAGAGTGAGACTGAAGGAGAGAGGTGGTGCCCAAGAAACTAATACATCTCATATTGGTTACCAAATCAACCATATTATAGAAACCCTATAGTGTTTTGATGTAGTGAAATTTGGTTCATTAGACGGACTTTAAATTATTAGGCCCATAGACAAGCCCAAAAAGTTATTCAAGACAAAAACCAAATCAGAATGTCTAAGCCCAACACTAATGTAACTAAAGCCTTTTTGGTCATATTTCAATAATTACCTTCTATTTACTTTTATATTTTTTATAAATATTAATGTCACATAATAAAGGAGTTTTAGTAATTGATTTATTGATTTATTGCACAACAATACTATATTAATTGATTTTAAATTTATACCTTAACTATTTTACTAACAAGGACACTGTCCCTCCTAAAGCACAACATGTTTTTGGCAACTGCATTTTTTTAGTAAAACTGTTAAGGATATAGATGTAAAGTTTGACATGATCACAAGACAAAAATATTTTTTGGTTGTTTACAAGCCGCACATACTCAGGACTTTCTCCTTGCCATTTCTATTTATGGGATATGCCAACACACGTCACCAGTGGAGTACCATACTATCATAAGATACCACCTTATGATTATTTTATTTCCTATTGATGATGTTTGTCTAGTCTGTCATAAGGCATGTTTGGATACATTTGAGAAATACACAATTCGTTGTAGGAAGCTTCCAGGCTTCAAATACCGACATGACCTTGTTATGAATGTCTTGTTTGATATATTTCAACGGGCCAAAGTATTTATGAAGAAAGAGGCACTTGTGAATTTATTGACTGATCCACATGAGAACATATCAACATTTAGGCCAACATATGTTCTGGTGTATGGGTGAGTAAGAGAGAAACATGCTTGTGTGAACTTGACTATAGTTTCTCTACTGATGAGACTGAGTGTAACACCCCATTTTTTATTAGATATTTTATTATATTTTAATTATTTGAATTATGGATTTGAGGATTTATTTTATGGCTGGGTGTTGGCGAAGTATGTATCCTTGAGTTAGGGGTATAGAGGGATGATAGAAGTAAGTAGAATAATTTAGAATTGTTTTGATAATTAAAAATAGTGTTTTGTTTATTTTTATTATATTAATTAGTGAAGATAGAATAATTGGGGCAAATATGAGAAATTGAGAAAATTAGTGGGAGGAAGGAATATGAGATAATTAAGTTTGAGCCAAATTGGTGATTTGGAAAAGTTTACCCTAAAAATAAAAAGTTAAGAGCAACCTAGGTTTAGGGAGATTTTCACAGTAAGTGACATTCGAGAAAAATGAGAAAAGAGGCAATAGGAAAGGTGATCAAGGAAACAGAGTGAAGGTTTCAATTCAAAAAAAATTCAAGGAATTCAGGTAAGGGTGAGAACTTGTTCCAATAGTAATGGTTATGATAGAAGAGTAGAATGGAGGAACCTTTAACTTCCTTAGGGTTGAGTGTTTTCATTCATAATTTTGAATTTGGATGCTATGATGGTTTATTATATGATGATTATATGATGCATTTTGTGTCCCTTATGTGTGTATATTTTTTCTGTTTTTATGATTGAACATATATCCACCATTGTTGCAACTTTGAAGGTTTTAGGCATAATCTTAAAACAATGATTAGATGATTAATTGTATTAAAACTGTAAATTAACTTTAGATAATTAGAGTATTGCATGAGTTGTAATTTTCTGAGCGTTTGGCTTTTTACGGAATCAAAATCGGAGGTCCAAAAGGCCTCCAACAATGAAAAACGCAGAAATAGTTTTGGCCATAACTTTTGATCCGTAAGTCCAAATTAAGTTTTGTTTAAAGTTTTGAATATATGAAATAGAGGGATATAACTTTGTTTTAGGGATAAAATAATTTTGGTGATTATTTCATGGACATTTTTGGGGTTGAAGAAGATGAAAATTATGTTGGAAATTTTAGAAAACAACAACTTTTTAGTAACGTCTTCGTGTATGGTTTTGATCATAACTTTCAACTCGTGAATCATTTTGGATTGGGGTTTGAAACATTAGAAATATGACTCTAATAGATATAAAGTGATGGTGATAAGTGAATTGTTTAAGTATTATTCCTATGCCTACTGTGTTGGTGAAGTTTTGTTCATACGTTCGATTAATGATTTGTTGACATATCCCGATGATTTTGGTCATAACTTTTATTATGTAAGTCCGATTTTCATTCTGTTTGAAGTGTTAGAATGTTAACACTCAAATCTATAACATGGTAGTGATTACTGATATGTTTTAATAATACTCACATGCATAGTATGTTAATAAATGTATTGGTTTATACATTTGGTTAATGAACCGTTGCATTGTTGTAATATCGTGGTGTCATGATTATGTTGTTATGTCGATGATGTTAAGATGTTGACGAGTTGCTGTTGTTTGTTGATATTATTCACATGGTAACATGAGTTGGTTGTTGCATGATGAATGATGTGATGCATAAATGATGAGATGTGTGTGGGGATCCTTTAGATGGACCTTGTTGTGTTAATGCATGTTATTTGAGAGTCATGCATCTTGGTGTACGGGCTTCGGTCCAATTTTGGTGAACCTCGATTCTATGGTGATGGATCAGGTGCGAGTAGCTAATTCCTATTATGGGGGATTAGTGAAGCATTACCTATGTTGATGGTAACGAGTTTTGGTGAGCCTGGATCCCATTGTGATGGATCGGGTGTGAGTAGCTAATTCCTATTATGAGGGATTAGTAAAGTGTTACCTATTGTGATGGTAACGATTTTGGTGTGCTCCGGTTCCAAGAGTGAACCGATCCTATGGTGGGGATCATGGAGTGAGATGAACCTGAGTGTTTATATTTGGTACCACATGCATGTCGAGTCGGTGTTGAGTATATTGCATAAGTGTTACATTTGTATTACTTATTGTTGATGGGTTGTTGGATGAGATGTTGTTGCATATGATGTTAATGATAATTGGGATATGGTTTTTTATGATGTTGATGATAATTGAGATGTTGTCGTGTATGATGTTGATTATGATTTGGATGTAAGAATGTGATATATTGTTGTGCATGATTATGTAGATGTTGTATTATATTCTTCATTCTATATCGTTATTATTGAAATGAATTCTCACCTCTTCTGTTTGAATGTTGCCTTTACATGGGAGTAGTGAAGATACTCAAGAGTAGTATTGCTGAAGTAAGTGGAAGGTAGCTCTTGGATTACTTCTTTATTTTGTCACTTTTACTAGTGCTACCTTGCTCTGAACATGTAACATCGGGTTGGGTTAAACGCTTATTTTAATCCTTATGTCTGATTATGTTGAAGTCATAAGACTAATTTTGTTGTTGAGAATTCTTAAGATGTTGAGTTGATTGATTAGAACTCTCTTATTTTGTTATTACAACTGAAGTTGAGACTAGATGTTATTACTTGCTTTATCTTCCATAATTGTGATGATAATTCCGCTATGATGATGCCTTAAAATGGAAGTGAGCATGGAGTGACAAGTTTTGAATGTCTTATTTTATGAATATATAATACCGATCAGATGAGAAGGATGTCGTGTAAACATCCAAAGTATGATTCAGATAAGTGAGATGTCGTGTAAACATCCTTATTACAAATGTGTGTATAGAAATTACTGTTGAAACCCGTGTTACGGAGCAGGTCATGTGTACTATGAATGTGTGACACCCTATGTGGTTTTATTTTATATTTAATTTACGTGATAAATTATGTGCGGGGTTTAGGGTGTTACATTAGTGGTATCAGAGCAGGTCGGTCCATCCGACCAGGTTTTGTAATTAAGTTTGTTACCTAGTATGCGACATGTGTGTGAGAACACTATCGATGCTTGTTTTGTTTTCCATTTGCAGGTTGGGAATGAAACAGGTGGGGGAGAAACGTTTGCTTCTCTTGGATATCACGACTGTATAGAGCTTGGACATCATGTTGCTGCATACAAGAGTGTAGTGTTGGCTAGTTAACCTATTTTGAGAATGTTGTGTTTTTCCTGAACCTGAAGAGAGGTAGGATTCATGGAGGGTGTCAGTTAGAAAAATGGTGTGATCCTTGAGGGAATATGGTCAGGTATTCTCATTGGTCGCTTCCTTGTGAGGGGGAAGGCGGTGTTTTAGCCAGAGACGATCCAGTGGTGTGTTGAGTATCCTGACGTGTTCTCTGAGGATGTGTATGGTTTGTATTTTGTTGGAACAAGTTGACGTTATTCTTGGAATGAATTAGTTGGAGTTAATGTTGGTGTAAGCCCTATAGGCCAATACTTTTGGTACTTGTATCAAATTATTTATTAATAATAAAAGGATTTTTCTTTATTATGTTTGTTTAATAAAGTCTCTAGAATAGATAGTCTGTTTAATGTATCAAGTGTGACTTAACCATGAGATCCCATTAAACATAAGGACATTATTCTTAAAGTATCCATAGTCGAGCTTTGTTGTGAAGTGGGATAACATTAAAGCATTAAGACTATCATGTGTATAAACCGATGATCACATCTCATGGATCATGGATAAGGAGTTATCAAGTCTTAAACATAGGTATGAATATTAGGAGTAATATTTATACTGGATTGACCCGCTATGAGAATACCATATATAATGTTATGCAAAGTGTCATAAGTTATTCTCATGGTGATAGTGGTGTATACCACCCTTCGACCTGAAACCACTATGGATCCTAGATGTAGAGTCAAATGCTTTATTGTTGATCAAACATTGTCCGTAACTGGATGACCATAAAGACAGTTGATGGATACTCCATGAAGAATGTTGAGGGACATGAGTGACCTAGATGGAATTTGCCCATCCTGCATAACAGGATAAATTTCTACGGGCCCAATATTGAACTGGACAAGGATGACACGATCTATGCCTTGTGTTCAATATAGACATAGGGGCAAAAGGGTAATTACACATAAGTATTATCACAAAAGGATTTGTCAGATCACATGACATTTTCGTGTCTTAGGTAGTAGTGATATGTTGTTAGATGCCGCACATTGTTTATTATGTTAAATGCGTGATTTAATATAATTGCTAATATCGTGAAAACCTACAGGATCACACACAAAAGGATGGATTGATGAGAGATAGATTAAATAAGGAACACCGTAAGGTACGATGGACTTAAGTGAATTGTAGAACATCGTAAGGTACGATGTACTTCAGTAGAATATAAAATATGGTAAGGTACCACGCGCTTAAGTGATTTTGGCATATCATAAGATATGGGTCACATACACTTATGTGGGATTTTTAGATTACAACCCACACAAGTGGTTCTATAAATAGAACCCTTGTGCAAAAGCATTTGTGCAGTTGAATTTTTTTTTCTCTCACTCAAAGCCTTCATTCGTAGCAGCTAGCACCGAGATTGAAGGAACCCGTTCGTGTGGACTGAGTAGAGGCGTCGTTACCATTCAACATTCGTGATCACTCCTTAGATCTGCATCAAAGGTTTCAATCGCCACAAGAGGTAACAATTCTATCATTGATCATGCCATTCGTAAGGATCACTAAAGGAGAAAATTTGTAATTTCCGCTGCATTTTGGATCGTTATTCTCCTTCAGTTAAACCAAGTGTTTACCAATTGTTTTGTTAAGTTGGTGCAGTGTGTTGCTGATTGCAAGAGCTCATGCGATGTTAAAGATGTGTTATTCCTAACACTGAGGATGATATGGATTCGAGATTCCTGTTTGTTGGTCAAGTTGGGAAGTCTGTAGGGAAAATGACCATATATTGCTAGTGTCGTTTCTCAGGGAGTAGAGAGAAGTGTGACAACCAATGTTATGACAGTGGTGTGTGTTTCTTGATGTTTTCCTAAAGATATCTGTGACTTGCCTCTAGAGCGTGAATATGAATTCGATAGAGGTGAATAATTGACGTTTGTATCAGCTATGCAAGTGAGAGAATCCGTGAAGGATATGGCACAAGTGTTTATGATGTTAGCTTCGTTGGAAGCTAGAGGACAAGGAGTAGTTCGTGATCTTCCTGGAGTGTGTGAATTTCTTGAAGTGTTTCCTGGAGACATTAGTGATTTACCTCCATAGGGAGAAATGGATTTTTCTATAGACTTAGTACCTGGTACTAGTCCGGTGTCGATGACTCCTCATAGGGTGTCTACTTCAAAGTTGGGGAATTGAAGAAGCAACTAGAAGATTTGCTTGAGAAGAAGTTTGTTCAACCGAGTGTTTCTTTGTGGGGTGTGTCGGTGTTGTTAGTGAAGAAAAAGGATGGTAGTATGAGGATATGAGTGATATGAGAATTGTATTATAGGCATTGAAGGAGAACCATTTGTACATAAAGTTTTACCAAGTGCGAGTTATGGTTAAAGGAAGTGAGTTTCTTTAGTCATGTGATTCTAGTGGTGGTATAATTATGGATCTATCGAAGATAGATGTTGCGTTACAAAGGGAGACTCTGAAGTTTGCCACTGAGATTAGAAGTTTTTCTTGGATTGACTGGTTAATACAGGAAGTTCATTAAAGATTTTTCAAATTTAGCATTTCCGTTAACTCAATTCACTCGAAAGGGTTAAGCCTAGGTTGGGATGTGCATTATGAAAAGAGTTTCCAAGAACTCAAGAAGAAGTTGATGTCTGCTCCAGTTTTGATTTCGTTAAATCCAAGTGAGTCCTTTGTTGTATATTGTGATGCTTCGAAGATGGGTCTGGGAGGCGTGTTGATGCATAATGGTCAGATTGTGGATTATGCTTAGAGACAATTAAGATTTCATGAAAGTAATTACCCCACGCATGATCTTGAGTTGACAACAGTGTTATTCATGTTGAAGATTTGGAGGCTCTACCTATTTGGCTCCAAATTCGAAGTGTTCAGTGATCACAAGTAGTTGAAATTTTCATTTGATCAGAAGAGTCGAATATGAGGCAAATGAGATGGCTTAAACTTCCGAAGGATTATGATTTTGATTTGAGTTACCATCCGAGTAAAGCTAATGTTGTAGCTGATGTGATGAGTAAGAAGTATTTACATAGGTCGGTGCTTATGGCTCGAGAGTTAGAACTGATTGACCAATTCAAAGATATGAGTTAGTGAGTGGAGAAACTCCTAACAGTGTGAAGTTGGGTATGTTGAAGCTGACGAGTGGTATCCTTGAAGAGATCGGAGAAGTCAGAGATCTGATTTGAGTTTGATAAATCATCTCACATTAATCAACCAAGGCAACAAATGTGATTTCCGAGTAGATGAAAATGGTGTGATGATGTTCAGAGATAGAGTTTGTGTTTTTGATGTATCCGAATTTAAGAGGAGTATTCTTGAGGAGGGTCACATAAGTGGATTGAGTATTCATCCTGGTGCTACGAATATGTATCAAGATTTGAAGAAGATGTTTTGGTGGCCATGAATGAAGAAAGAGGTTTCCGAATTTGTGTATGCTTGTTTGACCTGTCAGAAGTCAAATATCGAACATCAGAAGTTGTTGGGTCTGATCCAACCATTGAATATTCCAGAGTGGAAATGGGATAATATTTCCATGGATTTTGTAACAGGTTTGCCAAAGACTTCAAAGGGATGCGATTCAATTTGGGTGATTACGGATAGATTGACCAAACCGACTCATTTTGTATCGATGATGATCAATTATCCTTTGCAGAAGCTGGCTGAATTATATATTGATGAGATTGTGAAGCTACATGGTAATCCTTCAAGTATTGTGTCAGATAGAGATCTGAGATTCACATCGAGGTTCTGGGAGAGTCTGCAGACTACTTTGGGCACTAAGCTGAAGTTGAGTTCTTCTTATCATCCGTAGACAAACGGTCAAATAGAGAGGACTATCCAGTCTTTGGAGGACTTGTTGAGGGCTTGTGTGCTAGAACAAGGAGGTACTTAAGATAACTACTTGTCGTTGATTGAGTTTACCTACAACAATAGTTTCTATTCTAGTATCTGAATGGACCATATGACGCGTTGTATGGTAGGAGGTGTAGAACTTATTTGTGTTAGTATGAGTCGGGTGAACATGTTGTGCTCGGACCTGAGATTGTTCACTTGACGATTGAAAAGATCAAGATGATCCAAGAAATGATGAAAGCATCGCAAAGTCATCAGAAAAGTTACCATAACAAGAGAAGAAAAGCCCTTGAGTTACAAGAGGGAGATCACATGTTTTGAGAGTTACACATGTAACTGGTGTTGGTCGAGCTTTGAAGTCTCAAAAGCTCATGCCGCGTTTTGTTGGTCCGTACAAAATTTTACAGAAGATATGAGAGGTGACCTATCAGATTGCTTTGTCGCTGCCACTTGATAATTTTCATGATGTGTTTCATGTGTCTCAGTTGAGGAGATATATTTCAGATCCATCTCATGCGATCCAGGTGGATGATGTGCAGGTGGGAGATAATCTGACTGTTGATGTATCACCTATGCGGATAGTGGATCGAGAAGTGAAGCAGATTCATGGTAAAGAGATTGCCTTAGTGAAGGTAGTTTGGGGTGGACCAGCTAATGAGAGCATGACTTGGGAGCGTGAGAAGCAGCTGAGGGAGTCGTATCCAACTCTGTTTCCCTCAAGTAATTTTCGAGGGCGAAAATTTCTTAAGTGAGGGAGAGTTGTAACACCCCGTTTTTTATTAGATATTTTATTATATTTTAATTGTTTGAATTATGGATTTTGAGGATTTATTTTATGACTGGGTGTTGGCGGAGTATGTATCCTTGAGTTAAGGGTATTAGAGGGATGATAGAAGTAAGTAGAATAATTTAGAATTGTTTTGATAATTAAAAATAATATTTTATTTATTTTTATTATATTAATTAGTGAAGATAGAATAATTGAGTCAAATATGAGAAATTAAGAAAGTTAGTGGGAGGAAGAAATATGAGATAATTAAATTTGTGCCAAATTGGTGATTTGGAAAAGTTTACCCTAAAAATAAAAAGTTAAGAGGAACCTATGTTTAGGGAGATTTTCACAATAAGTGACATTTGAGAAAAATGAGAAAAGAGGCAATAGGAAAGGTGATCAAGGGAAGAGAGTGAAGGTTTTAATTTAAATTTTTTACAAGGAATTCAGGTAAGGGTGAGAACTTGTTCCAATAGTAATGGGTATGGTAGAAGGGTAAAATGGAGGAACCTTTAACTTCCTTAGGGTTGAGTGTTTTGATTCATAATTTTGAATTTGGATGGTATGATGATTGTTATATGACGATTATATGATGAATTTTGTGTCCCTTATTTGTGTATATTTTTCTATTTTTATGATTGAACATATACCCACCATTGTTGCAATTTTGAAGGTTTTAGTCATAATCTTAAAGCAATGATTAGATGATTTAATTGTGTTAAAACTGTTGTCGCTATGCGAAAAATACAAAGTCGCTATCGGATTTTATTTATTCCAAAGAAAAGGGAAAATATCGAGAAAACCCCAAAGTATGGTCATCGCAACCACGAACAGGTTCGGAAGTTGGTTATGCAAGGGGAAGGTATTAACACCCCTCATATCCATGATACTCCATGGGAACCATCTAGGATGTTTGCGCTTACGTGTGTATTGCTTATCGAATGCTTGCTTGTCAAAGGTTTGCGGAGTGGAGGTAGATTTTAAATTAGTGTGCTCGCTAAGGAATGGATCCTCGTGCCTACGTATGCCCACTTGTTAAAGTGAGAAATCAGAGCCTTCGTAGTTCGTGGATTTGAAATTGTTTGTGTTTGTTTTGTTGATTTTATTACCTTGAAGAAGGGTTTTCGAATGGTATCGCCCTAAGGCTCAAACAAAAGGTTTGAATGTGTTGAATTGTTTTTAGGTTTTGAGAAAGTGTTATTGATTTCGGATTGCACTAAAGACTATGGATAAAAGTGAATACCTCAAACGATCAAGCCAAACGTCTTGTGTTCGAAACATTCAGAATGAGTGTAGGAAAGCTCCAGTCTCATGCCTTCTTTATCGCTTAAGGCTCGTGACGTACGCTCCTAATCGCCATTTATTGTGTTTTTGAATTGATTTAGAAAAAGACCGCTTGACGTTGGGTCAATGGTTTGCTTATTGAATTTGAAAAAAGACCGTTTGACGTTGGATCAGGGGTTTGATTATCGATTTTGAATGGGTGAACGTTCCTAATGCCTAAGGAGTAACTAACAAGCAAGAAAAGAAAGCCAGTAAATGCATACATCGGAAAGGGGAGGGGGTACATGTAAAGTATAAGGGAGTGCGGGAAATAAAAGGTCTCATTGTCAGGTAGCCCAAGAGAAAGCCATGTGGGTACAATTGTGTCATAAACTAGAAAGTACATAAAAGATGACAATTGGTCTTGAATCTTGAATGCTCCATCCATGTTCGGGTTGAATGATTGTCCAAGGCCTTTTGCAAGGGTCCTAATGAGTCTCTAAATCCATTGTCCAAATTCCTTTCCATGCTTGGGGAATTATTATCTTTTTATGCATTTTTTAAGTCTTATCCATTTTTTAGGTTCATTTTAGGATGAGGGTGAATGATGATGATATAATATGGAATATAAACCAAAATAAAAGCAAAGTAAAGTAAACTGCAACAATAAATGTTAGAAGTTAGATGTTAATTGCGGAAATTAAATGTTAGATGTGAAATTGTAAAGTGTTAGGTGTTAGAAATTAGATCAAAGAAGAATAATATTCAAGAAAACAATTAACAAAATATCAATTCTAAAGTATTAACCAAATATCAATCTAAACAATTACCGATTCTAAACAAAAGTCTAAAGTAAACAACTAACAAGAATTAAATTCTAGAATTAACAATCAATTAGTATCCACAAATTAAGTTCTAAAATTAATAACAAGTAAAATTCTAACAAGTTAATAAACATTATTAATATCCAAAATATTATCTCATTATTCTAAACAATATCTAAACACTTATTATCCTAGTTACCTAACTATCTTGATTATCTAAACTAGATTAATCTAAAATCCACACAACAATGAAACAGAGTGACAGGCCATGGGCCTGAATATTAAGCCCACGCCAGGGGGTAAGTTAGTGAAGTGGAGACTCCAAGAGGGAAATGAATGGGCCTAGAGGCCCACAGTCCATGCATGATACTCTGGAGAGGGATAACGACACTAAGTATCCTCACATACGCTATTCTTCTCTGGTTCTCACAATTTCATGGCAAAAAAAACACTCCGCCGTCCCTGACCTCGTCGGAGGCGGCGGAGGACACTGAATCCCCCCCCCCTCAAACCTCACATTCTATGAATCGTCTCGTATGCTTGGTTCACCAATTTCTAATTCTCCTCCGAATACGCAAACAGAATTAACTGAGATTCGCGTCTAAGGGTATGAATTTGAACAGAGATAAAGGATGAGAAGTAAACTCACTTGCAATGAACAAAACACTCAGGTATGGAAACATGCTTTAATTTCGTGCTTTCTTTTCCCTCCTTCCTTGCGACGTGGCTTCACCTCCTTGTTTGAACTCACCGTTACTCGCTTAGATGAATGCACCGCTGTTTGCTGCCATCCTTGGTCGTGAAGGATTAACCGGAGTTAGTGTAGCGGTGATGTGAGTTCGAGTTGCCGGATCGACGGAAACGTGGTGGTTCGAGGCAGATTGCGACGAAACGGGTTACGAAAATCGTCCTGGATTGCACGTGCGGTTGGTTCATGGAGGAATCAGAAGAATATTGGAGGTTAGAAGGTGAAGGGATTGGAAGGGAGATTGAAGGTGAGGTTACTTACGGTTTTTTGTTAGAGATGAAGGTTATGGAGGTTGAGAAAAAATGTGGTGGTGAGTTATGAAGGTGAGAAAAACAAGAAAGGGGGGTTTGAATTGTTTGAAAAATAAGCGCTTTTGCAAAATGAAATCACACAATGATTTTATACTGGTTCGCTTATAACACAAAGCTACTCCAGTCCACCCGGCCAAGGTGATTTCGCCTTCAACAAGGACTTAATCCACTAATCTTGAAAGATTACAAACAACCCCTAAGAGAGAAGAAAATCTCTCAGTCCTCTCAAGTCTACAGACTACAAAGAGTCACTTGAGGAAATCAAATAAAAATAGATACAAGATATGTAATCTAGAGTGCTTCTAGTTAAGCAAGTATTACAAACTTAAGAACAAATTTTTTACTTGATAAGCAAAAGCTTAGTGAAAATCTTTGAAGAGCAAAGATGTTTTTCTTGAGCGTGATATAATTTCAGTATAGTTTTGGCTAGTGATTTCTTGCTTACTGAAAGTTGATTTCTTCTCTTTATATAGGAGTTGAAGTAGTGTTGAAATAGAGTTGAAGTAGAGTTAAATCTGCTGGATAATGAGATGTAATTACGCCATTCCATAAATAGCTTCTGCAGGAGACTTTTTCTTTTAGAAGTGACTACTTACCACAAGTAGTATCTTCTCTCTTGGAAGAGGAGATTAACGTCTCTTTCTAATTGAGGAAATCCATTTGCAGAACTTTAACTTGGCTTAAACGTTACTTCATCATGATTAACAATTCTGATTAGAGTCTTCGTGTATCTGGGAATCTGGCTTCTGATGTTATCTCTTGAGAGTTCAGATGGCGCTGATAACGTTTCTCCAGAATCAGAGCTTCTAGACTTTACTTCATGTTCAGATGCTTCTGATACTTTGCAGTTTTGTCCAGAGTCAGAGCTTCTTGAAACGAGATTCCACTTTAGATGCTTCTGATACTTGATAATTTGTATCTGATCTTGTTGTGCATCTGATGACATCATCAGATTTATTTCTTCTTTCTTTAGAACCCTGCACACTTAGAAACTTTTCGTTAGGGTGCCATTTTTGGTTTCATCCTTTGTTATCATCAAAATCAAGGAATCTGTTGTAGAACAATTTTTGTTCTTACAATCTCCCCCTTTTTGATGATGACAAAACAACTTAAAATAGCAGATGAAACATGAATAAAATAAGATCAGATAGACAGAAGCTCCCCCTGAGTTAGTGCTAGGGAGTTCAGAAGTTCTTACCAGAGCTTTCCAAGTAATAAGATTTCTGAAAACTTTCTGCAATTTCTTAAATTTAATGTTAGAGCTATTTAATCAGAGCTATTTTTATCAGAGCTATATCTACAGATGTTGCAGAGTGCTTAAGGTTTTAGACAATTTTCATCAGAGCTATTTATTGATTTCTCCCCCTTTTTGTCAGAATCAAAAAGGCATAAAAAAAATAAAAAGAATAATAAAGAGAAAAACACTTCATTAAAAAGCACAAAGGCAAACAACAGTCAAAAAACATCAGATTCAAAGAAGAATATCAGAGCTAAAAAGAAGACAGAAGCAAAAAAAACATTAGGCAAGCAAATAAAATAAATCCTAAGTGCCTAAGGGTTTGGAGGTTGAGGAAGTCTCTGAAGCAACATGGCAAACATGTTCTGGATGTTTTCATTCAAAGCATCTTGCTTGTCCATCCTGGCCCGGAGCTCATTCTGATCTTGCTTGATCTCTTTCTGATCTTGCTTGATCTCTTTCAGAGTGTTAAGAATCAACGGGATCGCAGAAGAGGACTCCCCCTGAGTCAGAGCCTGCTGAGCTTCAGCTTCAGCAGCAGCTTGGGCTTCTGCATCCGCCTGAGCCTTGGCTTCAGCTTCCTGAATCCTTAGAAGTTCTGCTTCCTTTGCCAGTCGTTCTTCTTCTAACCTCTTTGCTTCTTCTTCAGCTTCTTTAGCCAATCTTTCCTCCTCTAATCTTCTGGCCTCAGCTTCTCTAGCCAGTCTCTCTTGGAGTCTTTCCTCAGAGTCTCTGATGTAGCCATTTCTGACTTGTTCAGAGATACTCTTCAGCCTATAAGACTCAGAGGTCATCCAACTAATGACTCTGTTCCAGTGTGTCCTAACAGATTTAGGATCATCACTAACTTCAGAGTTTTTAGCCAGAGACTTGATCTTCTGGACTGAAGCTTCTGCAACCTGTAAAATGGCCTCCTCAAGGGTAGGTATGGTAAGTTCAGGTTCAGGTTCAGGTGAATGAGGTGGAGAGTTTTGAGGGCTGAGATTTAGAGGTTGAGGTTCAGTTTGTTGAGGTTCAGATTCTGCTTGAAGTTCAGAATCTGCGTCTGGTTGAAGACTAGGGGATGAAGCATATAGTGGATTTAGGTCTAAAGGGTCAGAGTCTGGTCCAGGTACAGCGGGAATAAATGGTGGAATGATATTAGAGGTGAAGGGATCAGATGGTTGAGTTTCAGAGGGTAAGGTTGTTGTTTGTTGTGGTGGAAGTGAAGTTTGGAGGGGTGAGGTTACTTCAGATTGTCTTGTGGGTTGTGGAGCGAAATTTTTAGCATAAATTTCAGCTATTGTTGGGGAGTTAGGGTCAGAGTGTTCTGTGGATGATGATGAAGAAACACTAAAGTATGGGGGTGTTTCTGGTTCAGAGGATGAGGAAGAGCTGTGGTGATATAGTTGATTAGGGTCAGAGGTTGTTGTGAAATTACGAGCAACTTTTAGAACAGGTGGAGGTTGAGAGGTTCTGATGGTTGAAGGAGGGATTTCAGAGGTTGTAAATAAGGGAGGTGTTGGGAGAGGAGTAGAAGAGGCCATCATAGGTATTACAGAAGTAACAGAAGGAATAAACTTACCAGAAGAAGAGATTTTCAGAGGAGCTGGAGCTTTGGTTCCAGAAGATTCTCCAAGTCTGGGTTTCTTTGCCTTCCTTGCTTCCTCAGCTATCTTCTTCTCAGAAAGACCTCTTTTGTATCTGACCAAATCTTCTTCTGAATCCAAAAGGTCTTCAATTCTGAAATCAGAAATATCAATACCTTCATCCAGCAAACGCTGAAGGTAGATAGCAATGGCATCTCTGGGTTCATTCTTGAAGAACCTTTCAAGGCCATGAGGCATCTTCCTCTGATCCTTCAGAGCTTCCCAGGTCACATCCATAGTGGGCTTGACTCTGATCTCTTTGATGATTCCCATGCTCTTCAGGTTTTTGGCATTCAGAGGCCTTCCAGTTTCTATAGCCAGATCATCCATCAGCTTGGCCTTTTCCAGCTGGTCAACCAATCCATGCTCAATGAAGACATCAGAAAGCAGTCTTCCCAGAGGGATGTAAGATCTTGGCTTCAAGCTGTTTCTGGAGTCTTTGACAGAATCCCTTAGATATTTGAAAAGAAGAACAGGGAGATTGATCTTGATACCTTTCTGAATGCAATATAAAATGAGTTTCTGATCCGCATTAATATAATCAGAGGAGTTGGAGGCTGGGCGATGGTGAATGGTTCCCAGAATTATTTTCAGCCAAACTCGGAGGTTCTGATGAAGCTCCTTGTTCTTAGAGGGGTTTCCTTCAACATTAGGTTTGAAGATTGTTGGGTTGATAACCTCAGTGATGCGCTTAGACCTTGGAGGAATGTTGTAAATCCTTTTTCCTCCAGTAGTCTCCATGTTCAACAAGGAAGCAATTGATGCTTCAGTGATGACAATCTTCACTCCCAGAACAAAAGAAACAATGAACTGGTCATCTGCATCAGCATGTCTCCAAAATTCTTTGACAAGAAGAGGGTAAATGGGACCATAAAGCCTGTTGAAGTAGTTCTCCCAACCTTGCTTGTGAAGATCTTCAGTAAGATCAACACCGTTTCTTCTCAAATTCTCAAAATCTACCAGCGATTCACACAGTACATCCAAATTTTCAAAGGAGGTTGCAAGATGAATGTGGCGTTCACGTTCCAAAATGTGAGGTTCTTGATAAACAGGGGTCATGGTAACGCCTGTAACAGTGGGTGTTTGAGTGTTTGAGGTTTGGGGATTAGAACTGGCTTCCATCTGTTGGGAGAAGTTAAAAACTTCTTGCTCTTGAGCATTCATGAAGAAGATTGAAGAAGAAGATGAAGAACTGAAGAAGTTGCAGAGAAAACTTCGAGAGAGGGTTTAGGGTTTAAGAGTGGGTGAGAGCGATAAGTGTGTGAAATGTGAGAAAAAGTGTTTATATACCTAAGTTCAAACACATGCAAAACGACACACATACCAGCGTTAGCACAAAAACCAAAATAGCACGTTTGGGGGAAAAATGATTACAGCTCATAAATGAATGTCTAATCCCACAGTTTGCACACTGCTCGAGGAAAACTCAAACGTCTGCCTTTTGAATTTCTTGACAGCTGTCTAGAAGTTCTAAGGTTTGACGTTCCAGAGTTCCACGTGTTGATGTATCTGATCTTCAGGAATACCAAAAGATTGGTTCTGAAGATTTCTAACTCAGATATCTTCTTAACAATGTAGAAGTATCAGAGTCAGAGGCAGAATCATATTTGTTTTTATCAGAGTCTCATTTTACATGTTCAGAGCCATATTTTACTCAGGGCAATTTTTAATGTTCAGATGTTCTAAGATAAAAAGAAATCTATCTTCAGCTAGAGGCTTAGTAAAGATATCTGCCCATTGATGTTCTGTATCAATGAACTTCAGCGTTACTATTCCTTTCTGAACATAGTCTCTAATAAAATGATGTTTAATTTCTATGTGTTTGGCTCTGGAATGTAAAATAGGATTCTTACTCAAACAAATAGCAGCAGTATTATCACAAAAGATAAGAATGTTACTCTCAAGGATTTGTAGATCTTCTAGCTGATGTTTCATCCAGAGCATCTGAGTTGTGCACAGTGATGCTGAGATATATTCTGCTTCTGCAGTTGATAGAGCGATTGTTGACTGTCTTTTGCTAGCCCAGGAGATCAAGTTGTTTCCCAGAAGCTGGCAATTTCCAGATGTGCTTTTTCGTTCTATTCTATCTCCTGCGTAATCTGCATCACAATAACCAGAAAGCCTATACTCTGATGTTTTCTCATACATCAGGCCCAGGTTAGGAGTTCCTTTCAGATACTTAAGAATTCTCTTAACAGCTGTTAAATGAGATTCTCTAGGATCTGATTGGAATCTGGCACAAAGACAGACGCTAAAGAGAATATCAGGACGAGTAGCAGTCAGATAGAGAAGAGAGCCTATCATACCTCGATAGAGCTTCTGACAAACCTTGTTGCTTACCTCTTCCTTTTCCAGAATGCAAGTTGGGTGCATAGGAGTCTTTGCAGAGTTGCATTCAGTCATGTCAAACTTCTTCAGAACATCTTTAATGTACTTGCTTTGATGAATGTACGTGACTTCTGGAGTTTGATTGATTTGAATTCCCAGAAAGAACTTTAGTTCTTGCATTAGACTCATTTCAAATTCTGCCTGCATTAACTTAGAAAATTCTTGGCAAACAGAGATATTAGCAGAACCAAAAATAATATCATCAACATAAATTTGGCATATCATGAGATCATTATTAAGGTTTTTACAGAAGAGTGTAGAATCAACTTTCCCTCTGATAAAATTTTGTTCTAGAAGAAAATTACTTAAGCGTTCATACCAAGCTCTGGGAGCTTGTTTAAGTCCATATAAGGATTTCTTAAGTTTGAAAACATGTTCTGGAAAATTTGAGTTTTCAAAACCAGGAGGTTGATTAACATACACTTCTTCTGAAATATAACCATTAAGGAATGCACTCTTGACATCCATTTGGTATAATTTGATAGAATGATTAATAGCAAAAGATACAAGAAGACGAATAGATTCTAACCTCGCGACTGGAGCAAAGGTTTCATTATAATCAATACCTTCTTGTTGACTATAACCTTGAGCTACCAGTCGTGCTTTGTTTCTGACAACTTCTCCTTTCTCGTTCAGTTTGTTTCTGAAAACCCATCTGGTTCCAATGACATGAGTGCCTCTGGGTTTAGGAACGAGATCCCAGACATCATTCTTGGAGAATTGATCTAACTCTTCTTGCATAGCTGCCACCCAATCGTTATCTTGAAGAGCTTCATCACAGGACGTAGGCTCAATCAGAGACACTAGTCCCAGAGGAATATCTTCAGAAGTTCTGAAGGTAGATCTGGTTCTAACAGGTTCATCTTTGTTTCCCAAAATCAAATCTTCAGAAACGTTAATACGACTTTTAACTTTCCTTGGAATTTCTGGAGATTTAATTTCTTCAGAGTCTGGAGTGACAGTTGCTTCTGGAGTTTTCTCAGATTCTACCAGAGTGATCTCTAAATCTGCAAACTTTTCAACTAGCTTTGACTTTTCAGGGTCAAGCTTATCATCAAATCTAACATGAATTGATTCCTCCACAATTTTGGTTTCTGTGTTGTATACTCTATAGCCTTTAGAGCGTTCTGAGTATCCTAACATAATACCTTTCTGTGCTTTGGAATCAAACTTGTTCAGATGTTCTTTAGTATTTAATATAAAACAAATGCATCCAAAAGGATGAAAATAAGAAATGTTGGGTTTTCTTCCCTTACACAGTTCATAGGGAGTCTTTTCCAGAATAGGTCTAATAGAGATTCAATTCTGAATGTAACACGCTGTATTTACAGCTTCTGCCCAAAAGTGCTTTGCTACATTTGTTTCATTGATCATGGTTCTGGCCATCTCCTGGAGTGTCCTATTCTTCCTCTCTACAACTCCATTTTGTTGTGGAGTTCTAGGGCAGGAGAAATCATGGGATATTCCATTAGAGTCAAATAATTCTTCAAAATCTTTATTTTCAAATTCTCCACCATGATCACTTCTGACTCTAACAATTTTAGAGTCAAATTCTTTTTGCACTTTAGAACAGAAACTGGTGAATACAGAGTGAGACTCACTCTTGTGCTTTAGGAATTTTACCCATGTCCAGCGGCTGTAATCATCAACGATTACTAGTCCATACTTCTTTCCATTGACTGATGCTGTTTTCACAGGACCAAATAAGTCAATGTGAAGAAGCTCCAGAGGCTTAGAGGTAGAAACAACATTTTTCTTTTTAAAAGATGTTTTTGAAAACTTTCCTTTCTGACAAGCTTCACACAGAGCATCTGAAGAAAACTTCAGTTTAGGCAGGCCTCTGACTAACTCAAGTTTAGTTAGCTGAGAAAGTTTTCTCATGCTAATGTGGCCTAAGCGTCTATGCCATACCCATTGCTCTTTGTGAACTGACATTAAACATTTAACATTTTGATCTTTTAAATCAGAAAGATTTATTTTATAAATGTTGTTTTTCCTCTTGCCTGTGAAAAGGACAGAGCCATCGTTCTGACTAATGGCTTTACACGTTTTTTGATTAAAGATTACATCATAACCGTTATCACTTAATTGACTTATGGATAACAAGTTATGCATTAATCCTTCTACATAAAGAACATCAGATATAGAGGGAAGAGTACCATTACCAATAGTTCCGGAGCCTCTGATCCTTCCTTTCTGATCTCCTCCGAAGCCTACAAATCCAGCGTCTTTAAGTTCCAGGCTTTGGAACATAGACTTTCTTCCCGTCATATGTCGCGAGCATCCAGAGTCCAGGTACCATGATTGGTGTCTGAACTTTGCTGCATAGGATATCTGCAACATAGATGATCTTATCTTTCGGTACCCAGAATCTCTTGGGTCCTTTCAGATTAGTTTTCCCAGAGTTTCTTACAACTTTGGGTCTTCTAGCATTTTTAAATTTGTGTTCTTGTGTGTGTGTGTAGTGGTATGAAAAAGGCGATTTAATTTGGTTACTGGTAGAGGTTTTATTTTCCTCAGAATCATACCCAATTCCCCTTTTATTATTCTGACCTACTCCATAAATCATGGATGCCATAATACTCCTATTTATCCCATTCTTCAGAAATTGTTGAAAGGCTTCTTCATATTTATAAATAATTTCATTTGAAGTTTGTGGTGCTTGAGACAACGTTTCTTCTAATTCTAAGCTTTTTGTTTTAGCTCCATCTCTTTCTATCGTTAGAGATCTGATAGTATCATCTCGTGCTAGAATTGTTGTCTCAAGTCTACTACATACTTCAGATTTTGCTTTAAGAAGGCCTTTAATGTCTTTAACTTTTTGTTTTAGTTTCTGAAGAGAGGTAAGAGTTTCTGATAAACATGATTCTAAGTCAGATCTAGAAAGTTCAGAAAATACCTCTTCAGATTCTTCATCTGAGCTGCTGGATGTGGTAGCCATAAGAGCTACGTTGGCCTGTTCATCAGAGTCAGATTCTGATGATTCGGATTCACTGTCGTCCCAGGTGGCCATTAATCCCTTCTTTGTTCTGAAGGTATTTTTCTTGAAGCTTTCTTTCTTAGAGTTATCTTTCTTCAGCTTGGGGCATTCATTTCTGTAATGACCTGTTTCTTTACATTCAAAACAGGTAATATCTTTATTAGGTTTACCTTTTGAAGTTGACTCTGATCGATCCCCTCTGGGTCTTGATCTTCTGAAGTTGTTGTTGTTCCTTCTTTTCCAGAGTTGCTTAACTCTTCTGGTTAGTAAGGACAGTTCTTCTTCATCATCAGAGTCTTCAGGTTCAGAGTCGTCAGTGTCTGCAGTTTCTGCCTGGAGAGCTTTGGTTCTGTCTGACTTCCGTCTTTCAGGTCTGGACTTCAGCGCCACTGACTTGTTCCTTTTCTGAGGCTCATCCTCCTCTAGTTCTATCTCATGGCTTCTGAGAGAACTAACAAGTTCTTCAAGGCTGATTTTGTTCAGATCCTTTGATAATTTCAGAGCAGTAACCATTGGTCTCCATTTCTTTGGCAGACTTCTGACTATCTTCTTAACATGATCTGCAGTCGTGTATCCTTTGTCTAGCACTTTAAGACCTGCAATAAGAGTTTGAAATCTGGAAAACATAGCTTCTATAGCTTCATCATCTTCCATCTTGAAGGCTTCATATTTCTGGATCAACGCCAGAGCCTTCGTCTCCTTGACTTGGGAGTTTCCTTCATGGGTCATCCTCAGAGAGTCAAGTATATCTTTAGCCGTCTCTCTGTTGGTGATCTTTTCGTATTCGTTGTATGATATAGCATTTAGAAGTATTGTTCTGGCCTTGTGGTGATTCTTGAAAACACGTTTCTGATCTTCTGACATTTTGCTTCTGGGAACTTCAGCTCCATTTAAGGTTGGAGGTTTGTATCCATCTGTGACAATGTCCCAGAGGTCAGCATCATAACCCAGAAAGAAACTTTCGATTCTATCTTTCCAGTAATCAAACTTTTCTCCATCAAAAACAGGAGGCTTGGCATTGTAAGAGTCTTTCTCATTTGAGTGGGCCATTTGTTTTTCTCGCACTGGATCTCTCTACACGGTTAAGTGTTTGATTTGAAAATCAATAACAGAGCCGGAGCTCTGATACCAATTGAAGGTGAGAAAAACAAGAAAGGGGGGTTTGAATTGTTTGAAAAATAAGCGCTTTTGCAAAATGAAATCACACAATGATTTTATACTGGTTCGCTTATAACACAAAGCTACTCCAGTCCACCCGGCCAAGGTGATTTCGCCTTCAACAAGGACTTAATCCACTAATCTTGAAAGATTACAAACAACCCCTAAGAGAGAAGAAAATCTCTTAGTCCTCTCAAGTCTACAGACTACAAAGAGTCACTTGAGGAAATCAAATAAAAATAGATACAAGATATGTAATCTAGAGTGCTTCTAGTTAAGCAAGTATTACAAACTTAAGAACAAATTTTTTACTTGATAAGCAAAAGCTTAGTGAAAATCTTTGAAGAGCAAAGATGTTTTTCTTGAGCGTGATATAATTTCAGTATAGTTTTGGCTAGTGATTTCTTGCTTACTGAAAGTTGATTTCTTCTCTTTATATAGGAGTTGAAGTAGTGTTGAAATAGAGTTGAAGTAGAGTTAAATCTGCTGGATAATGAGATGTAATTACGCCATTCCATAAATAGCTTCTGCAGGAGACTTTTTCTTTTAGAAGTGACTACTTACCACAAGTAGTATCTTCTCTCTTGGAAGAGGAGATTAACGTCTCTTTCTAATTGAGGAAATCCATTTGCAGAACTTTAACTTGGCTTAAACGTTACTTCATCATGATTAACAATTCTGATTAGAGTCTTCGTGTATCTGGGAATCTGGCTTCTGATGTTATCTCTTGAGAGTTCAGATGGCGCTGATAACGTTTCTCCAGAATCAGAGCTTCTAGACTTTACTTCATGTTCAGATGCTTCTGATACTTTGCAGTTTTGTCCAGAGTCAGAGCTTCTTGAAACGAGATTCCACTTTAGATGCTTCTGATACTTGATAATTTGTATCTGATCTTGTTGTGCATCTGATGACATCATCAGATTTATTTCTTCTTTCTTTAGAACCCTGCACACTTAGAAACTTTTCGTTAGGGTGCCATTTTTGGTTTCATCCTTTGTTATCATCAAAATCAAGGAATCTGTTGTAGAACAATTTTTGTTCTTACAAGTTATTGTTCTCGCAGGAAAAAAAGGAATTCTCTCTGAAGAAAAACTAAAGAAGCTTTCAACACTCCATCTTCTGTTTATATAGGGTCGCTCCCGTTGATTATGATTCTTTCAATTTTTATTTGGATTAATTTTATGCGTTTTAGTCTCGTTTATCATTGCCGTTTCTGTTTGTTATAGTCGAGTTTTGCAGCTTGCAGCCGATGGTGTGGCTTGTGGAATTGGAAGCTACCGCGTTGTTACAACTTGTTTTGTTCGTTTCGGCGTCAGGTTGCTTCTTTCGGCGGCTTTGGCTTACGCGGTTTCGCTTGTGTTTTCGTGTGTACCAGCTTCAACTTGTGCAATTTTGGCTTATGTGATGAAAAGCGGTAAAGTGCGGAAAGTAAAGAACACCACGATGTATAGTGGTTCCCCTCACAGATCGAGAGTACTCCACTCCCCTTTCAACATGAAAGAGAATTCACTATAATGTTAGATTCCTAGGCAAGACACCTTAAGGCCTTTCTATCTAATTCGAACACACCAAGAACAATCCTCTTGGATTTACAATGTTTAAAGTCCAATCGAGACTCAATTTCTCACAAAAGGACCTCTTGCATCCACACACCGGATAGCAAGGATAAAACCTTACAAGCTTATTCTTAACAATCCTAAAAATAAGTTGTAATCAAGAGATACAATTCTGAATTTTTGTAGAAGATGAAATAGTTGAAAATTTGAAGTATATCAATTTATCAATTGATCTTCTCCTTTGTAATACTTAATTCTCACAATAATTATACAAGTGTTCTTTATATGGAATGAAACTATGATGCTTAAAAAGAAGGTTTATGCAAGATTTCACTCTTAAGAAAATTTGGAAAAACACTTAAAAAATGTTTGAGAGAATATGAGTAATTGATTTAAATTTTTTTGCAAGGAGGTTAATTTGAAATCTGAAAAAATGATGTATATATGTTGTCTAAACACCTCCTCAAATGGATGCAATTACCCAAAGGATGCCATGGTTCATGGTAAAGAAAATAGAAAAGTTTCCATGAAGAGATGCACTGATTTTTGCCTCTGGTTCAGTGGTAATCGATTACGTTAATATGGGTAATTGGTTACTTGCCTCCAACGTGCAAAAATATTTGAATTTTTCACAGAGTAATCGATTACCTTAAAATGGATAATCAATTACTTCATCCCAGATTTGAAAAATAGCTTAAAAATGAAGTGTTATGATTTCTTTGATGCATAAAATTACTTCCAATGATTATGGCATGAATGCGACATGTTTTGAACACTTGTATAATCATTTAGAGGTCAAGTGTTATACCTATTCATTTGAAATACGAATCTTCATGAGTTTCATCGAGAGTTGATCATTTAGTTGAAAACTTCCTTCATGAGCTTGAATATTTATCAATCCTTTTTGTTAATCAATCTTACACTTGTAGAGAAGTTTGTCGTCATCAAAACATTTGAGAAGTCATGTCTTCACATTCTCCCCCTTTTTGATGATGACAACCCAAAAAAATGAAAGTTCGATCCAAGCATGTTTCTCTAGCAAATTCTCCCCCTTAATTGATGCTCCCCCTTAATTTATGATTTAAGGAGTCTTTTGAAATCTGCATTTTGTTAGAGAGAAACAAAAAACAAAGAAATAACACAATAACAATCTCTTCTCCCCCTTTGTCATTAACAAAAAGGGTGTAATAAGTAACAATATGCAAACAACATACACCAAGCACCACATAACACAAGAATGAAACAAAAGATAATACAAACATAATATAAACTAAACTGAGTACGGAATGGAAAAAGAGAGAAATAGAGTACCAATGCTGAAGTGATTGACTTAAGCAAAAAAAAATAGAAAAAACACTTAAGACCAAAAGTACTCTTTATGGCAAAAACTTACGTGTGTTAAAAATTTTAAAAAAAATTCTGGAAGAAACAGTGGTAATTGATTACTCTAAAAGGGTAATCGGTTACATAGATGAAAAACACGCGAGGAAGGCAAAAACAGGCAGGGTAATCGATTACCCAATTTGGAGTAACCGATTACTCTAAGAAAAAAAGTGAAAAAACAGTAGTTTTGCACAACCCAAAATATGAAGGATTTTAAAAAAATTTAAGTTTGACAAGGTAATATTCATACTAATGCAATTTTGAGTGAAACTTTGTTATCAAAAAATTAAATTTACCTAATATAAAATCAACAAAAGGCAAAAATTTCATATACACATTTTAAAGAGAAATTTCACACAAAAAAAAATTAAAAACTTGTGTACCTTGGCCTCATTATAATGTATAGTGAATAATTATGGAAGATTTATATATCACCTTCATCCAAAATGCCAAGTTCTCTTCGAATCTTATAAAATGGTTCTTTTGCGAGTGGTTTTATGAAAATGTCCACTAGTTGATTATGAGTATCGACAAAGGTAACTTCGACGTCGCCTTTAAGCACATGATCACGAAGTAAATGGTGTCGAATGTCTATGTGTTTGGTCCTAGAGTGCATGACAAGATTCTTTGTAATATTAATCGCACTTGTGTTGTCGCATCGGAGTGGTATGCATCCGAGATCGATTCCATAGTCACTTAATTGTTGCTTTAGCCAAAGATTATGTGCACAACAACTACCCGCTGCTATGTATTCTGCTTCAGCTGTTCTAAGAGCAACACGCGCTTGTTTCTTACATGACCATGAGACTAATGCATTACCAAGGATGTGACATGTTCCACTAGTACTTTTTCTATCTGTTTTACAACCTGCATAATTTGCGTCAGAATAACCAATTAACTTACAAACACTACCTTTAGGATACCATAAGCCAACGTTGATTGTTCCTTTGAGATACTTCATGATTCTTTTGACCGTCGTGAGATGTGACTCCTTTGGATTTGCTTGGAAGCGAGCACATAAACACACGCTAAACATTATGTCAGGACGGCTTGCCGTCAAATATAATAAAGAACCAATCATACCTCGATACTCCGTAATATCAATTGACACACCCGATTCGTCTTGATCAACATAGGTTCCGGAGCCCATTGGTGTTGACATTGCTTTATAACCATCCATTTCAAATCTCTTTAACAACTCTTTGCAATACTTTGATTGGTTGATAAATATTTTGTATTTTAGTTGCTTGATTTGCAATCCAAGGAAATAGTTCATCTTTCCCATCATAGACATTTCAAATTCACCTTGCATTATCAACGCAAATTCTTCACATAGTTCTTTGTTGGTTGAACCGAATATTATGTCGTCTACGTAGACTTGAACAAGTAAGGTGTTCCCTTTTATCTTCTTGATAAATAAAGTCTTTTTCACATAGAAAATTACTTAGACGATCATACCCTGCCCTTGGTGCTTATTTTAATCCATAGAGCGTTTTCTTCAATTTGTATACATGTGAAGGATGCTTGAAGTCTTCAAAGCTCGGGGGTTGTTTGACATAGACTTCTTCGTTGATGTAACCGTTCAAGAAGGCGCTTTTGACGTCCATTTGAAATAACTGAAAATTCATTAAACATGCGTAAGCAAGTAATAAACGAATATCTTCTAACCTTGCAACCAGAGCGAAAGTTTCTTCAAAGTCGATTCCTTCTTCTTGATTATACCCTTGAGCGACCAATCTTGCTTTGTTTCGAACAATTATTCCATTCTCATCAAGTTTGTTCTTAAACACCCATCTTGTTCCAATGATGTGCTTACCACTTGGTCTAGAAACAAGTTCCCAAACTTGATTTCTCTCGAATTGGTTTAATTCTTCTTGCATAACAACAATCCATTGATCATCTCCTAGAGCTTCATCAATTTTAGAGGATTCTATTTGCGAAACGAACGCCATGTTTAAGCATGCATCCTTGAGATTCAATCTTGTAGCAACACCTTGACTAATGTCACCAATTACTTTGTCAATAGGATGATATTTATGAGGCCTCCATTCCTTAGGTAGATCATTTTCATTTGACTCTTGTTGAATCGGTTCTTCTTGATTCTTGTTTTAAGTACCTTCTTTAGGAATTTCTACAAAATCATCATCATCATCACAAACAACAATTTTCTCTTTCAAGGGGTTAGATTCGTCAAACTTAACATGCATGGATTCTTCTATATTTAAAGTTCTTTTATTATAAATTATGTATGCTTTACTTGTAAGAGAATAACCAAGAAAAATACCTTCATCCGATTTTTCGTCGAACTTACCAAGGTTGTCTTTGTCATTGTTAAGGACAAAGCACTTGCATCCAAAGATATGAAAGAAAGCAATGTTGGGTTTCCTTCCTTTGAAGAGTTCATATGGATTATTCTTTAGGATAGGTCTTATGTTAACTCTATTACTTACAAAACATGCCGCGCTAACCACATCTGCCCAAAAATACTTAGGAAGATTTGAGTCGCTAAGCATTGTTCTTGAAAGTTCCACCAATGACCTATTCTTTCTTTCAACTACTCCATTTTGTTGAGGAGTCCTTGGAGCCGAGAAGTTATGAAATATTCCTTGATCTTCACAAAAGTCTTCAAAAGAAGTATTCTGGAATTCTCCACCATGATCGCTTCTTATGGAGGCAATTGTTAATGATTTCTCATTTTGAATTTGCTTTGCATACTTCTTGAATGCTTAGAATGCATCACTTTTCTGCACTAAAAAGAATGTCCAAGTATATCTAGAATAATCATCAACTATAACTAAAGCATATAAGTTACCTCCGAAGCTTCTTGTTCTTGACGGACCAAATAAGTTCATATGTAACAATTGTAGTGGCCTAGAAGTGGACACCACATTCTTGGATGTGAAAGTTGATTTGGTTTGCTTCCCCTTTTGACAAGCATCTCAAAGTCTATCTTTGATGAATTTTATCTTTGGCAATCCAATGACAAGGCCATGTTTTACTAACTTATTCAAGTGCTCCATGTGAATGTGAGCAAATCTCTTATGCCATAACCATGAGTCGTTGTTATTTGCCACAAGACACTTAACCTTCAAATAAACATCATCAAGGGAAATCATGAAAATATTATTAATTCGCTTACCTATAAGTATTACCTCTTGTGTGACTTCGTCTTCAATTAAACATTCATCTTTTGTGAACCTTATTTTGAATCCTTTGTCACAAAGTTGGCTTATGCTTAAGAGGTTGTGCTTTAGTCCTTCAACATATAGCACATCTTCGATGGATATGAAATTCGGTGCACCTACTTTTCCTATGCCAAGAATTCTTCCTTTGTTGTTATCTCCATAAGTAACATAACCCTTGGCCTTAAGCATTAGATCTGAAAATTTATGCACATCACCAATCATATGCTTGGAGCACCCACTATCCAAATACCAAATATTTGATGTGGCCTTCAAGCATACCTACAAAACAAAATTAAGTTTTGTTAGGTACCCAAATTGCTTTGGGTCCTTCATAATTAGTACCTTTCTCAACCCATACATAATGCCCATTTGCTACACTAAAGTTTCTAACATAGCAAGCATTAGGTGTATGACCAATAATACCACAATAAAAATAAGTTGGTTCAAAATTGCTTTTATATCTAGGAACATAAGACTTTTTCTTTGTAAACCTTTTATTTTTAGGACGTTGATGTACAACTTTTGGTGTGTTGACTCTTTCTTTTGGAGATTGATCCTTAGGCCTAACAAAGATAGTTTTATTTGAACTTGGTTTAGAAAATTTGGAGTAACCAAGTCCACTTTTGTCATTTGAGTACCTTTGTTGGCTAAGAACCCCTTCCAAACCAATTTGTCCTTTTTCATACCTTTCAAGGACTCTTTTAAGTTGGACAATTTGGAAAGAGAGAGACTCACACTTTAGACATACACAATTCTTCTTTTCACTAATCATCTTTTGTTTTTCATTTTCAAAATCTTTTTCAAAAATTTCAATCTTTTCTTCCAAGGAAGAAATTTGTTTCTTTTGAGATGATATAGTTTTATAAAGAATTTTGCATTCATTTAACAATTCATTAATTGCACCTTGTGCATCATCATCAAAAAGAGAAAAATCATTACTAACCTCTTCTTCATCATCGGAATGATGAGAAGCCATTAGCGCCAAGTTTGCACATTCCTCGCTATCCGATCCAGATGAAGAACTAATTTCATTGTCCTCCCATGCAACATATGCCTTTTTGTTCTTGAAATCCTTCTTGCTCTTGAATCTGCCTTTCTTTGAAAGTTTAGGAAATTTTGGCTTTATGTGGCCTTGCTTTCCACATTCGTAGCATGTTATATCTTGCGTAGATGTGGTGGTCTCCTTTTTCCTGAAATGTCTATTCTTTTTAGCGTTAAAGGATTTATCATTTTTGTTAAAGAACTTACCAAGCCTTTTAACAAGGAGCATGGAACTCTCATCTTTCTCCAATGCGTCATTATCTTTATCTTCTTTTGAGTCTACCTTCAAGGCAATTCCTTTAGATTTCTTTTCTTGACTTTCATGTTTCTCAAGCCTACCAAGTTCTAACTCATGTTCTTGAAGTTTGCCAAAGAGTGATGCGGACGTCATTGTTGAAAGACTTTTCTTTTTGGAGATAGCCGTCACCTTTGGTTGCCATTCTCGAGTCAATGATCTTAGTACTTTAAGATTGAGATCGTCATTTGTAAATGTTTTTTCGAGAGCAATCAAGTGGTTAGTCAAGTGAACAAATCTCTTTTGTAGCACCACGATGGATTCTCCGGGCAGCATTCTAAACATCTCATATTCTTGACTTAATGTATTCAACCTTGATCTCTTTACTTCGGAGGTGCCTTCATGTGTCTCCACTAAGGTGTCCCATATTTGTTTCGCCGATTTGCATTGAGATATGCGGAAGAACTCGTCCATGCTTAAAGCACTTTGAAGAATGTTTATTGCTTTATTTTCATTTAAGATTTTTTTCTTATCATCTTCATCATACGAACTCTTTATCTTTGGAGTACCAATGCCATTGACCACACTCATAGGATTATGCAGACCATCTTCAACGGCTTCCCATATGCCTTCTCCTTGGGCTTCTAGATATGCCTTCATGCGGATCTTCCAAAAATAAAAATATTCTCCAGAGAAAAGTGGTGGTTTGTTACTACTTCCACCGTCTTTGAAAACCGGATTCGTGCTTGCAGAAGCCATGCGGATCTTTTAGGAACAAGTTACCTATAACCTGTACTGATACCAATTGTAAGTTTAAGGAGTGCCTTAGCGGTAAAGTGCGGAAAGTAAAGAACACCACGATGTATAGTGGTTCCCCTCACAGATCGAGAGTACTCCACTCCCCTTTCAACACGAAAGAGAATTCACTATAATGTTAGATTCCTAGACAAGACACCTTAATGCCTTCCTATCTAATTCTAACACACCAAGAACAATCCTCTTGGATTTACAATGTTTAAAGTCCAATCGAGACTCAATTTCTCACAAAAGGACCTCTTGCATCCACACACCGGATAACAAGGATAAAACCTTACAAACTTATTCTTAACAATCCTAAAAATAAGTTGTAATCAAGAGATACAATTCTGAATTTTTGTAGAAGATGAAATAGTTGAAATTTTGAAGTATATCAATTTATCAATTGATCTTATCCTTTGTAATACTTATTTCTCACAATAATTATACAAGTGTTCTTTGTATGGAATGAAACTATGATGCTTAAAAAGAAGGTTTATGCAAGGTTTCACTCTTAAGAAAATTTGGAAGAACACTTAAAAAATGTTTGAGAGAATATGAGTAATTGATTTAATTTTTTTTGCAAGGAGGTTAATTTGAAATCTGAAAAAATGATGTATATATGTTGTCTAAACACCTCCTCAAATGGATGCAATTACCCAAAGGATGCCATGGTTCATGGTAAAGAAAATAGAAAAGTTTCCATAAAGAGATGCACTGATTTTTGCCTCTGGTTCAGTGGTAATCGATTACGTTAATATGGGTAATCGGTTACTTGCCTCCAACGTGCAAAAATATTTGAATTTTTCACAGAGTAATCGATTACCTTAAAATGGATAATTGATTACTTCATCCCAGATTTGAAAAATAGCTTAAAAAATGAAGTGTTATGATTTCTTTTATGCCTACAATTACTTCCAATGATTATGGCATGAATGCGACATGTTTTGAACACTTGTATAGTCATTTAGAGGTCAAGTGTTATACATATTCATTTGAAATACGAATCTTCATGAGTTTCATCGAGAGTTGATCATTTAGTTGAAAACTTCCTTCATGAACTTGAATCTTGATCAATCCTTTTTGTTAATCAATCTTAGACTTGTAGAGAGGTTTATCGTCATCAAAACATTTGAGAAGTCATGTCTTCACATGAACTTTTGGATTAAAATTGGATTTATATAAAATAAAAAGTATAAATGGGCTTAACTCTAAACCCCAAAAAAAAGCCCACAAAAGAAAGAAGATTTCTAAAAATAAGAATTGATTGCAAATGTTAAGATTAAATCGGGATCGAGAATCTTGATTTTAAAATGATGCCACGACTTCTAAGACTAATAAAAAACTCAAAGACCCCTCAAAATTCCACAAATCAAATCTAACCTCAAAAATTAATCTAAACTTCAAAATTTTGATTTGAAGTTGAAATCAACACGAAGTTAGAATTAATTGGAACAATTATTGACATGGTTACAAGATGATGACTGTATATGCAATGGATTATTGAATCCAACCGACACGACTTGTGAATCGAATTTAACCATGCTTATTCAAATGAAAGGAATGGATGAAGATGATATTCAAATGCTTGAAGTTATTGACCTATATGATTATGTGAAGGGTAGGGCGAATTTTGGGGTATGAAAACTGTAAATTAACTTTAGATAATTAAAGTATTCCATGAGTTGTAATTTTCTGAGCGTTTGATTTTTTACAGAATCAAAATCGGAGATCCAGAAGGCCTCCAACGATGAAAAACACAGAAAATTATGCATTCTGTCCGTCACGATCGTGCTCAGCGCGAGAGCCTTTTTTTGTGTTTTTTGGTCGAAATAGTTTTGGCCATAACTTTTGATCCGTAAGTCCGAATTGAGTGTCGTTTAAAGCGTTAGATATCTGAAATAGAGGGATATAACTTTGTTTCAGGGATAAAATAATTTTGGTGATTATTTCATAAACATTTTTGGGGTTGAAGAAGATGAAAATTATGTAGGAAATTTTAGAAAACAACAACCTTTTAGTAACATCTTCATGCACGATTTTGATCATAACTTTCAACTCGTGAATCATTTTGGGTTGGGGTTTGAAGCATTAGAAAACTGACTCTCAGAGATATAAAGTTATGATGATAAGTGAATTGTTTAAGTATTATTTATATGCCTACTGTGTTGGTGAAGTTTTGTTCATACGTTCGACTAATGAACTATTGACATATCCCAACGATTTTGGTCATAACTTTTATTCCGTAAGTCCGATTTTGATGCCGTTTGAAGCGTTAGAATGTTAACACTCAGACCTATAACATGATAGTGATTATTGATATGTTTTAATAATATTCACATGCATAGTATGTTAATAAATGTATTGGTTTATACGTTTGGTTGATGAACCGTTGTATTGTTGTAATATCGTGGTGTGATGATTATGTTGTTATATCGATGATGTTAAAATGTTGATGAGTTGCTGTTGTTTGTTGATATTATTCACATGGCAACATGAGTTGGTTGTTGCATGATGAATGATGTGATGCATAAATGATGATATGTGTGTGGGGATCCTTTGGTGGACCTTGTTGTGTTAATGCATGTTATTTGAGAGTCATGCATCTTGGTGTACGGGCTTCAGTTTAATTTTGGTGAGCCTCGATTCTATGATGATGGATCGGGTGCGAGTAACTAATTCCTATTATGGTGGATTAGTTAAGCGTTACCTATGTTGATGGTAACGAGTTTTGGTGACCTCGATCCCATTGTGATGGATCGGGTGCGAGTAACTAATTCCTATTATGGGGGATTAGTGAAGCGTTACCTATGGTGATGGTAACGATTTTGGTGTGCTCCGGTTTTAAGAGGGAATCAATCCTATGGTGGGGATCATGAAGTGAGATGAACCTGAGTGTTCATATTTGATACCACATGCATGTCGAGTCGGTGTTGAGTATATTGCATAAGTGTTGCGTTTGTATTGGTTGTTGTTGATGGGTTGTTGGATGAGATGTTGTTGCATATGATGTTAATGATAATTGAAATATGGTTTTGTATGATGTGGATGATAATTGAGATGTTGTCGTGTATGATGTTGATTATGATTTGGATGTAAGAATGTGATATATTATTGTGCATGATTGTGTAGATGTTGTACTCTATTCTTCATTCTAGATCGTTATTATTGAAATGAATTCTCACCCCTTCTGTTTGAATGTTACCTTTACATAGACATCGTGCAAATACTCAAGAGTAGTATTGCTGAATTAAGTGGAAGGTAGCTCTTGGATTACTTCTTTATTTCGTCGCTTTTACTAGTGGTACATTGCTCTGATCATGTAATATCAAGTTGGGTTAAACGCTTATTTTATTCCTTATGTCTGATTATGTTGAAGTCATAAGACTAATTTTGTTGTTGAGAATTCTTAAGGTGTTGAGTTGATTGATTAGAACTCTCTTATTTTGTTATTACAATTGAAGTTGAGACTAGATGTTATTACTTGCTTTATCTTTCATAATTGTGATGATAATTCCGTTGGGATGATACTTTAAAATGGAAGTGAGCATGCAGTGACAAGTTATGAATGTCTTAAGTGGGATGTCGTGTAAACATCCTCACTACAAATGTGTGTATTGAAATTACTGTTGAAACCCGTGTTACGGAACAGGTCATGTGTATTATGAATGTGTGACACCATACATTGTTTTATTTTATATTTAATTTACATGATAAATTATGTGCGGGGTTTAGAGTGTTCCAGTGAGGACTAGAGATTTTATTGTGGGACCGAGAACTCTCAATGTTTCAAGTAAAGTGGTCAAATATGAGAAAACGTGTTCCAACAATCAACATGTTATCATACCATTTATTTTTGATACTTTTGGTTTCCTAGCACCTTAAACAATTGATATTTTATATAAATTTCAAAAATTCATGAACAATATAATTTTTAAGATGGTTGATTTTACCATCCAATAAAGAATAACGACATAACTTATTGTCTGTTTACCTTCTATTTTTATATAGACTTTACACATTAAATATTTAAATAATAAAAAATAGAGTTTAATAAATATATATAATTTGAAATAATTTTACATAAAAAACTACTACTTCGCCAACCATGTCATATCAATATTATCAAATCTATATTTTAAAAATATATGTGTAATCGGACAGAATACAAGTTGCTATTACTAGTGCACATTCCATTTTCCAAACAAAAGTAAGGAGTGATTAATATATAAAAGAAGATTATTTAAAGTAAGAGATAATTTTGAAGATGAAAATATCAACAAGGTAACTAATAACTATGGAGAGCACAATCCAATCCAAATTGTTTACATCTACACTACTACATTATTTTCTTATTAAATACTTTCTAAAATTACTCTACTTTACGACAAGAAAATGCCATGACCGACTCAATAAAACACATAGAGGAGTAAAAGCGCTTCCTCGAAAAACTCACTTTCCGCGTAAATGCTAAAACAAAGTTAAAAAAGTTACTCACAGAAAAAGCACTTTTTAGAGAGAGAGAGAGATGCAAAGAGTGTTTTGCAGCTGTGTTTGTGGCAATTGAAGAAGAAGAAGAAGAGTTCACTTGCCATAGCTTCTTCATCATGACAACTCACTCTCTACTCTTCTATGCTCTCATTCTACTTGCTTCCACTTTCTCTCTCCATTTTCAAGCTCACGCTGCTCCTGCAGGTAATAAACAAACCCATTTCTTCAACGCCTTCAATTTTGCTTCCCCTTTCCTATTTAACCAAATGGGTATGCTAAATTTTCAACCTTTTTGCTTATTGTACCTGAATTCCAAACTGGGTATGTTTTTGTTCTCTTTTGTTAATTTAGTTGAACAATGTTAATGAATCAGGTCCATTGATTAAGCATTTGTCTTCACTTATCAAATGGACAAGGTCTGCCACCAAGATGCCACAATCAGGTGATTGTTCATTCTCTGCTGATAGCTTTTCAAATCGTATGGTTTGTGTCTGTGTGTGAAATTGTGATTGTAATTTGTTGTTTCTTTCTTTTTTCAGATGGGAATGTTCTTCAATTCGAGAATGGTTATGTAGTTGAGACTGTTGTGGAAGGAAATGAAATTGGAGTTATCCCTTATCGGATCCGCGTCTCTGAAGAGGATGGTGAACTCTTTGCTGTTGATGAAATTAATAGCAACATTGTTCGAATTACCCCACCATTATCTCAGTGTATGGCTTCTCATGAGTTTATGAGTATTTATGGAAAATTAAGTAGAATTTCGGATTAGTTAAAAGTTAGAATGGTTTGATTTTCATTCTTTTCGGTTAGACGTTAGTTAGTTCCTAATTTTGTCTGTTATCATCTCTTTATGGTATTGCAGATAGTAGAGGAAGATTGGTAGCTGGGTCGTTTCAGGGCTACACTGATCATGTTGATGGAAAACCTAGTGATGCTCGGTTTAATCATCCCAAAGGCATTACTATGGATGATAAAGGGAATGTTTATGTTGCTGATACTCAGAATCTTGCAATTAGAAAGATTGGAGATGCTGGTATGTGTTAGTTTAGCTACAAGTTTTAACTATCTTGTCAGGACCAATAAGGTGTATTAGTGTCTGATATTATGTTGCGTTGTATTTGTGGTAAGACTAGACAAGATAATATTAGAGAGTGTTGAGGTAGCACATAGTAGAAAAGATGGTGGAAAATAAACTTAGATGATTTGAACATATAGAGAGAAGACCTGTAGATTCTACGGTAAGGTATTGTTACGGTGAGACGAGAATGGTGGAAAGGTATTGTTACTTATCTTCATAAATATTATTTAGGTGTTACAACCATCGCTGGAGGAAAGTCAAACGTAGCTGGCTACAGGGACGGGCCTAGTGAGGATGCTAAGTTCTCAAATGATTTTGATGTGGTATATGTTCGGCCAACCTGTTCCTTGTTGGTCATTGATAGAGGAAATGCTGCTCTTCGACAAATTATTCTTGACCAGGACGACTGTGATTACCAATCTAGTTCAATTTCCAGCACAGGTTTAAATTCTTATCTCGCGTTTGCCATGCTTTATTATTTAGTGGAATAATAATATTTTGTTGCTGATATTATAATACTAATATCACTATGGTGCTTCAGCACTCTATAATACCATACCTATTTCGGCTGCATCCTACGACACTCTACACAAGCAAACTAATCGATTTTAGTATATTTTGTGGGTTTTTCTGCAGATATCCTTACGGTTGTTGGTGCTGTTTTGGTTGGATACGCTACATGCATGCTTCAGCAGGGATTCGGATCCTCTTTCTTCTCAAAAACAGTATGTTTTGCCTCAACAGAATTTGTAACGTTATAAATTTCGGAATTACATGATTTGCATGCTGCACCCTGATAAAATTCATCATTTTTCCTTGTTATCTTATCTGATGTTCATCATATTTTGACCTTTCTGATCCACTAATTACACTGCATAATTGCCGCAGAGACACTTGAGAGGAGAGTTTAAAGGGCAACCAAGCTACGAGAAACACATGCCAATCCCGGACAGTAGTAAAGAAGATCCTGGATGGCCATCTTTTGGACAACTTATCGCCGATCTTTCTAAGCTATCCTTTGAAGCATTGGCTAGCGCATTCACTCAATTCATACCCTCGCATTTCAAATCTAACAGCGTGAACAGAGGACTAACACCGCTGAAGGATCGTCTCGTGATGCCTGAAGACGAAGTCAAGCCTCCGTTAGTCAATAGAAAAACCGCACATGTTACTCAGACCGAAATTCGGCAGATGCCACAGGTCCATACTCCAAGCACTGCTGAGAAATATTCAGAAGTAAAGCCTCCAAAGATAAAATCAAGCAGTTTCAAGGATCCTTCGTTGTCAAGTAAGCACCGATCTTCAAAACGACCCGAGTATGCTGAGTTCTATGGATCTAGTGAGATTCCATCGCACACCAAATCTAAAAGCCAAAAAGAAAGGACAAGGCATCGACACCGAGAAAAGAGTGGAGAAGTTGTTTCTGCGACAAATGGAGCCGAGTCTAAACCTGTTGAAACAAGAGCGGCGGTTGATCGTAGCAATTCAAAGTTTGATCATTACAGTATGAGGACTAGTTATGTTCCTGGAGAGTCATTTCGATTCAACTCTCAGTAACAAGTTTTGAATAATATATTTTTCGACAGTATTTTGTTTTAGTATTTTCCATTCTATTGAATATGTGCACTTGCATCTATTTGAAGTTGGTATGTAATTGCTTTTGTACTATAATCAAATGTTCTGTGTTCCCTCATCTTGAACCTTTACCCTGTGATTATTCTTTTAGTTTTAAACATTAAACACTTTGAACATTAAAGATGACTGGAGCACAATCTGTGTTTTGTGTAAATAGGGTATCTTTTTCATCTTTTCCGCATAATTAAAAAGACTAATCCTTCGAGCCGATGGGAACCACAATTGGGAGCAAAAATTTTCTGTGTAACAGTTTTAATATTGATGCATCTCATTGAGCCCCAAGAACTCTAATAAAGTTAGAAAGGACTCGAATCATCTCATCCCAACGTTCTTAGAATCTTTATATTTGGCATTTGCATCATCAAAAAGTATCATATGTTTATGTTGGGATCGGATTTTGTTTAAGATGCTTTATAGCCGTGACTTTACTCACAACATATTATGATTATATGAGTTAGATTATTTTATGAATGTACGTATAGAATAATATTTGAAGTATTGATCTCAAATTGTATTGGTCTATTTTGTTTTTCGGATTCTAAGACTGTCTAACTTTTGGATTTAGTGATTTTATTCCGGCCAGCGAAATGCACATCAGAGTTTAAATTACCTTTCCACAATTATTTTTAACCATCCTATCAATAAAATCACAAGTTGGTTGAGGTAGCCAAGCCAGTTGCATATAATTATTTGGGATGAAATTTAGGACATACCTAACCATAGTCAAATGACCAACATTGTTTAACAATTTATGTTGCCAAGATGCTAAACTCTGACTGATTTTCTTCTATAAAAACTCAAAGTTCTTGCATTGAAGACGACCATGCAACATAGAGAAATTAAAGTATTTCTCTAGAGTAAGAGTTCGCTTGATACCTGTGTTGGAGACAATTGAATCCATTTTACTCCTCTTGGTGGTAACTGAGAAGAACACATTTGATTTAGCAACATTCACTTTAAGGTTAGAAGACATGGCAAAACGATTCAAGATATCAGAAATATTCCTTGTTTGGGAGTTAGAAACCTTCACGAAAAGAAGAACATCGTCTGCAAAAAATAAATGCGATAGAGGGGGTCCATTACGAGATAACGTGATAGGTTTTCAATGGCCTTCATTGACTCACCTGATGATTGTCTGCGACAAGAGTTTCATACATATAACAAAGAGATAGGGTGAAAGGGGGTCACCTTTCCGTAGTCCTCTAGTCGGAACAAAATTTGGTAGTCGTCTTTCATTCCAAAGAATAGACGTAGATGGGTTAGTTACATAATGCATGATCAACTTTATAGTTATGGGAGGAAATCTGTTTTGCTTTAAACAAAATTCAAAGAAATCCCAATTAACATGATTTTATGCCTTTTTAAGATTATTTTAAACAACATGCTAACTTTTTTCTTTTTTAGATTTACGCATAGAATGGATTGCTTCTTGGAGGATATTGGCATTGCCAGTTGTTTCTTTACCAGGCAAAAAACTACTCTGGAAGAGTCAAACTATCTAATTTAGATAAGGACGTAATCTGTTAACCATAACCTTCGTAATAAGCTTGTAAATAATGTTGCGAAAACTAATGGACCAAATTCCTTAAAGTTTTGGGGGACAAACTACCGTAGGAATTAATGCGACAATAGTCTCAGAAAGAGAGAAGTGAAAGCTACATGTCACAAAAGTATATGATATAAGTTGGACAACGTCATCTCCAACTATATGACAAAATTGTTTAAATAAAATACCATGGAATCCTTCAGGGTCAGACACCTTAAAATGGTGCATATTATCCCACGCATAAGTAACTTCTTCACCCGTCACCTGCTAAGTCAAAGAGTGGCAGAAAACACCTTTAAAGAAAGTTAATGCTTCTTCCTCGAGAATAATGTCATCATTGCATCAAACACCATTGGGAAGACGAAGGCCATAAAATTTATTTCTCTTCCGCCTGATTATCGTCTTGGTATGAAAACATTTGGTGTTACGATCTCCCAATTTTATCCAATCATCTATAGCCTTTTGATACTAACGAATCTCCTTTTACGCAACGATATCACCATACTCCTGTTGAATCCCTTATTGGAGATAAAATATTTTTGTCGAATCTATTATCTTCAAAGAGCGTTGGATACCCATGAGTCTCTTCTCAATGATATGCTTCTATTTGCTAATATTGCCAAAAGTTTCCTTATTAAAAAGGATAAAATCATGCTTCATATATTGCCAAAAGTTTGATTAAAATTAACTCTTTTTTGTTCATTCAGAAGAATGATGTCGTTAAGGTCTCCAATCATCATCCAAAGACCATCAATAGTGTTCCTCCAGTCAATGAGGTTGAGCCATAGGTTAATACGAGAAGTGTACACGAGACTATAATAAATTCTAGTTACATACCAAGAGCAAGTTCCCAATGATAGCTTGATAATAATTGTATCCATAAAGACATCATGCACGGAAGTTAGGATGTTACTACCATTCTGCTTTAAAACCCAAATGCCGCCATATTGACCACATGCATCCACGTAGGGAACACTTACATATCCAACTCTATCCCAAAAGGATTTGGTCTTATGAAACCAATGTGTGTTTCTATAACTATTAAAAACATTGAAGAGTATTTTCTAATCATATCCATCATGTTTCTTTTAGTCTTGTTATTAGAGGCTCCCCATATTTTCCAGGAGAGAACAATGACTTCTTTGAAACCTAACATAAATAGTCTAGTTGATGGAGGTGACAAAGCAAGTACCATACATGTGATTATATATGTAGCCGACTCCCATTCGATGGGAGTTTCACAAACAACTTTCTCTTCTCGAGTAACATCCTTATCTATAACACATTGGTTATTTCCATCTTCATGACTTGCTGGCGATTCAGAATACGGAGTAATGTATTGTGTGATGGTCTTCAAACCCAAATTTTTATCTCTAAGTATATTAAGATTATCTCTAAGTATCTTAGAGTATCTCTAAATTAATATAAAATATATTTATAATATTCTAACATTAATGAATGTGTCCGCGAAACGATCCAACCAAATTTGATACTCGCAGGTCGCTTGGACAAGACTCGCCACCCTCCGGACCTGCCTCAGTGACTTTGACATCTTCCGTCAACATTCTTGCTGCTTTTCGACCTTCTCATTTTTGGAAGTCTCAAAACATATTTTCTTTCTCTTCATCACTCAAAGTTTTTAAGACATACTTCTACAATCTTCACATTAACTTGAAGTAAGCTGCTTTGGAACCAACCTTCATCCATAAAATAAATGACATCTCAATAGTAACATTCATTTTTATCCCCTGTCTTATGAAAAACTCATTAAATTTCCTTGAAGCAGCCTTCAAACATGCATCATGCCTTGACCTCCAATCCCACAGTCTATTCTTGTCATAAAGGTCTTCACTAGCTAATGGTAAATGAACAATAAAATTGAAATATTCTAAATTATATAAATCACATATTTTAGACCCTTTATTTCACCATGTGAAATCTTTAACCTACTAAATTCAACTATATTATAATATCCTAAATTATCAAACATGCTTATGGATAACAAAATTGGCATGAGTTTAGGAAAATATCTTATATTATTAAGAAGAAACTCATGATCATCAAACATTTTAAGTCTGACCCTACGAATACCATAAACCTTGAAAGCCTTATTGTCACTAAGGAGAACTATTCCACCTTGCTCCAACTTCAAAGTATCAACATGTTCTTTTCTTGGACACATGTGATAAGAGAAAACTAAGTCCATGACCCAACTCTATTTAGTATTCAAACTCCACACCAATAGTACACCAACACTCTCATAACTATCATCATGTAAGGCAACTACAATTAAAACATAATCACCATTGCTTTTTTCTCATGATAATCCCTCATGAAATGACCAATTTCTTGACAAGTAAAGCATTTTACCTTTGACTTGTCAAAACTCTTTGATTTGGACACCCCTCTATGCTCACTTCCTCCCTTTGAGAAACTCAAACCTTCAACACTATCTTCAATCTTCAAATATTTCACCTTTTAAAATTCTTTGGATCTTACAATCGTCTGAAATTCACCCAAAGTAATAGTACATTCCTTAATATAAAGAAGAGCATCTTTTAAGTGCTCATAAGATTGGGTAATGAGCTTAACAAGAGTAGAGCAGTCTCCTGATAATCAATGTTCACCTTAATATTCTCAAGATCATCAATAATCTTGTAAAATTCGGTCAACTACTTCACTACGGACTCGTTCTTTACCATTTAGAATGATTAAAGTTGTTATTTCAGGCACAATATGTGAGCCAAAGACTTGGTCATATAGATTGATTCAATTTTTCCCCACATCAAAGCCGCAATATTCTCCCTAGATATTTCTCTTATAACTTTATCCTCGAGAGATAAGATAATGATACTCTTGGCCTTATCCACCAACTCAATCTTCTCTTCTTGTGTTAGACGTGCATGCATCAACGTCTCACCCTTAAATGATTAAATACACTTATCTTGATTTAAAATTTCTTGCTTATTCACTTTACACAACTCAAAATCATTTTCTTCAGAAGACTCATTGTTCTCCTATTTACTCATGGTGCTCACTTGTAAACAACATCCCTTTGTCCCATAGTGGACACCACTTGTTGTGAAAAATTGATAGAAAAATTCAAAGCACTTTAGAAGAATTATGCAGAGTTTCAATCAGACTAGTAAGTTTGTTGCGTTGTGACAAAGAATAATGACAACTAAAATAAATGATCCAAAACAACACAATAACCTACCAAAAGTGAAAGCAAATCCACAACAATCCAGAACAAGATAAAATGCAAGAAACACAATAACTCATTTATCCACTTCGATGAAACAATCTACTGGAAAGAGAACAAATCTCCAATTTACTATACTTCTAAAAATTATTACAAATATTAAAAATGATTTGAAATAAAATAGTCATCAAAGTTCCCAATAACAACCCATAATTTTAATCCAAGTGGTTGACTTTCACTTGGTTCAAATTCTTAGTTGGGCTGAGGAATGAAGTTTTCTACTATTTTATAATGGTGCCTTCTTTCATAAACCTTTCCTTTCCCAACTCAGTCTCCTGTTTCAAATCTTGTTTTTTTTTTGTTTCATTACAAGGATCCTCATGTTGTGAATTTTGATTAATTTTAGAAAAATTCTTAGTTCGATTCTTGTTTAGATTTGTTGCCTCGACCTCGATATGATCTTTATTCATTATAGGAGTATGTTCATGTAAATTTTCTAAGACATTTACTTTAGCAACATATATATACATGAAACATATTTATATGACATGTGCACATATTCTACAAGAATTAAGTTTTGAACTTAAATGAATCTCCATATGATTCCCCATCCTCGAAGATGATTTTTCTCAAAATATTTATAACTGTTTTGATTATATGAGTAGCCAATAAAAATATTTGATAGTACGATGTTCAAGTTTATCAAGAAGTTTATGTTAATGAATACAAGTTGTGCATCCAAAAGGTTTTAGTGGTAATTCAGTTGAAGTTGAAACAATGAGAAAATATTTCAAGAAACTTTGAAAAAGAGTTTAAAATTGTAAAACACTAGATGACATAATTTTAAGTAAATGTGCAGTTGTCAAGATAGTAAAATATTACACTTTTACACCCCTTTTTAAGTTCCACAACTTTGATTTCATGCCATATATTTAAGAAGATTTCAGAACATCATAGTAAGTATTTTTTACATTATCCCATACATGTTTTGCTGTAAATAAGAACCTAGTTGTTTTTTTTAATACAAAATTTGTATTTATGGAGATTTTGATGAATAAATCTAGTTATGTATTTTTCCAATGAATAATTTTATTCAAGGTTGCGATAATTTTTTCTAATGAAATTTTTTAACGTGTGCATACTCAAGATTGCAATATCTTTTACAAAGACGAGAATCAAATCACTATAAATCTTGATATAATTTCTTTGTTATAAACTTTCACCACTGAAGTACATATATTCTTTTTAATTAAAAAAATCTCTAAACTACAATTCATGTTATTTATCATTTGATTCTCATATTTGTCTTTGCCACGGTAGAAAACTATAACAAGATATACATAGAGAATAAATATAACTTCAAAACAAAAATATTATTAATATTGATTGAAAATATACATGTTAAAATAGTTTCACACCATCTATTATTATAAAGGAAAAGAAATATAAAAACTATGACCATTATCGATTGACAACAAGAAAATAATATTATGTGAAAATTTTACTCCAAAACTCTCAATACACCAACACCCTCTAAAATAAATATTTTAATAACTCGCACAGTACTCTAATAGAAGAGTATAATAAAAAATCAAATACAAACTAAAAGTCAATTATATAACTATGAACTCTCTTTCCTTTACAAAACTAAATAACATGACACTATTTTAACATGTTTATTTTCAACTAACATCAACTTCCATTGTCTACAAAGAAAATCATAGTTCAAAAGAATTCTCAAAATCTACCATAAAAAATATAGTTACTTGAAGCTAGAATTTTTTTCCAAAATAACCAACATTTTCAAATTAAATACGAAAATAACAATTTTTTCAAAAAAAATATCAAAATAACCAACTTTGGTGAGGATGCGCCGGGGCAGTTGGCGCACATCCAAAAAAATAAATGAAGAGGCGCCAGTATGTGTGGCGCTTGCATGGGCCTCCAAAAGGAGGCGCCAGAGGCTAGGGCGCCTGCATGGACCTCCAAGAGGAGGCGCCAGAGGCTAGGGCGCCTGTGTGTGTGTGTGCAAGGCGCCAATTTTTGTGGCGCCTGTGTGTGATGTGGGTGCCAATTCACCTTCCGTCTCTATAAATATCATCCTCTTGCTTACAATTATTTTCACTCAAATTCATCTCCTAGTCTAGTTCAACCATCAATTTTAATTTTCTTTGTTTCAACAATGTCTGCATACATTCAGAAACGAAATGCTGATGTAATATTTTCTGCCGTTGCGGCTCCGATACAGGTTCGACTTTGGAACACAGATACGTTTGAACGTCTTGATCGGACGTTGTACAGTTGGTTAGAGGGAGAAATTGGAGAGGGTGAACGGATTAGAAGAATACAATGTCTTGTGTCCACGTTCAACCAAAACGGAGAAGTGCGCGAATGGGTGGATATTAAGACCGACCAAGATGCTCGTAGGATGATGCATTACATGTTCAAAATTGTTTTGATGGTTGTAATCGCATAGTTTTTTATTCTAGTTGTTTTACTTTTTTGTGTTATTTTTTATGGACAACTGTCTTTTCGTCACAGACGTCTACTATGAAGTAAAATTAATTTTCCATATATTGCAACAGAGGTACTTTGAAAAAAATGTAAGTTTCCATATATAGCAACAGAGGTACATATGAATTTATCTGGTTGTGCTCGTTCCAACACTAGGACATTTATTACGATTGTGACCTGGTTGACGGCATGAACTACATAGTCTAACCATTTTGTTCGCCGTATCCATTTTGGTTCGAATCCGGGTGCTGGTAGGGCGACCCTTTTTCTTCCTTCTCATAATTTCGTTGTGCCAGACGATGTCCCCTTCATATTCTGGCAAATAATCCTCTTTTGCCACTACCGAAAAACTAAATTTATAAACATTTGAAAGGCTGGCGACTTTGTAAACTTCAGATAACAAGCATGATGAATCCCTTCGAACCTTTGAGCACGCCGCAATGACATAGGAGCAGGGGGTACGAAAGGCTTGGAACCTTCCGCAGTCGCACCAACCTCTATCTAGTTCGACTCTGTACTGTCCCATCGGCATGCCCTCATTGTGATCCTTGGACTCGGCAACACTAAACCAACCTTTAGTTCTGTCAAATACCGTAACCACATGTGTGTTTGCTTTGGCAGCTTCATGTCTGATGAATTTCATTGAAGCATCACTGAACAACTATCCAGATTGCAACACTGAACTCCATTTTGAGCGTCTGGTTTCAAACAGCACCCCTAGCCTGAAATATGTTGCTTGCACCAAAGTGGTTATTGGTAGGTTACGGATGCCTTTGAAGACAAAGTTCATTGATTCCACAAGATTTGTTGTCATGTGGCCCCAACGCTGACCGTTGTCGTATGCCCTAGTCCACTTCTCCAACGGAATACTATCGATCCACCAAACCGCATCTTCGTTCGACAATCTTATTTCCTCGCGGTAGTGTTTGAAAGAAGGTTCTGATAATGCGTAACCTGCATTGACAACCTTTTTACGCAATGTCTTATCTTTGATTTCCCGCATGAAATTCTGAGCAATGTGTCGAAGGAGGAGTTTGCCAGCCATTGTCAATGTTATTATATGCACTGATGATTGAGGGGTGTCTATCAGAGATCAAACACAAGTTAGGCTGAGGTGCAACGTGCAATCGGAGATTTCTTAGGAAAAAACTCCATCCCTCAGCAGTCTCCCCTTCAACTAGGGCAAAGGCGATCGGAAAAATATTGTTGTTCCCATCTTGTGCCACTGCCATCAGTAACGTTCCTTTGTATTTTCCATACAACCATGTACCATCAATTTGTATAATTGGTTTACAGAAAGAAAAACCTATGATACACTGTTGATACGCCCAAAATAGACGATGAAATATTCTATTTCCAACAGCACACGTTCCATCTGGTGTATATGCGGGCAATGTTTCCATGTTGATAATTGTCCCGGGAGCATAGTGTTTTAGAGCCAACATGTATTTTGGAAGTTTTTTGTAAGATTCCTCCCAATTGCCAAACACTTTTTCAACAACTTTTGTTCTGACTATCCATGCCTTCCTATATGATGGTGTGGACTCGTACTCTGCCCTAATATGCGAGATTATTGTACTCACCTTTAACGACGGATTATCGCCAATGACAGACAATAATTCATCGCATATTAGCTGAGAGCTTAATTTACGATGATCCTGCATTGGGTTTGTTAGCATGCATGTGTGATCTGGACCCATTGATCCAATCTCCCTAGACTCGCTCCTCTTCCGGTACGAAGCTGACAACCTAAAAAGGCAGTGCTCATTCGGAAAATAAACTTTATACCTCGATGCGTCAATTCTGTCTACTCTGAAATCTGCTGATAGTTGCATGTGGAATTTCTTAATGGCTTTTACACATTCCTCTTTTGTGCGAAATGTGTCTCCTTGTTTCAGAGATCCTTGCGTTTGCACGTAAGGATTGTACCATACATCTGCCGAAGGTTCATCTGAACCCAAATTTAACTTTGTCATGTGTTTGGGTGGGAAATATACATGACTTGATGGAATTGGCTCCTCTTCCTCTTCAGCGTTCACCATCGAATCAACCATGATCTCAGGTTCCTCTTCTTCATCGTCTGGAACATTCCCCTCAGCTTGTTTGTCATCAGTCTCACAAAACACTTGTGACTGATCAATGTACTGAGACTCCTGTTGTTGATGTGGTAATATATACAACTCTATATCGTTGAAACCGGAATGTTCGTGACTGCCAAACATATGATGAACATCATCATCATCTCGAATCTTCTTCTGATAAAATTTTACCTGGTTTTCTGCAGACCAAACTGGATTTTTATAGATGATCTGACCCACATTATTGCACTGCAATTTTTTTTTCTATTCTTTGTTTCAGATGTGAAAAATTTGATCGCCGATTTATTATAAACCGAGTCACCTCTGTGTTTCGAAAACAAAAACCGAACAACTGATGATCAAATATTTCACCTTCGACATGTGCACTGATCATATAATGTTGTATGGAAGACATTGTGTTGAAATATTAAATATGTAGATAGTTTGAATAAGATTGAAATTGAATGCATTCCTGAGTTGTTCAACTGCACAACATAAATAGTTGGTCATTGGTAAGTTGGTTAATGCTTTGATAAGTTGGTAATTGTCTGTACAGACTTGACCATGCATGCAGTTGAAGGAATCCAACACGCAGAGAAAAGATTGAAAAGAATACACAAGCGCCAGGGAATCAAAGAATCTCTGAGGCCTGAGCCCTAAGATTCCACCTAGGCGCCAATTCCCTAGGCGCCATAAAGTAACTGAGGCGCCCCTTCACAAAAGAAGACTAAGGCGCCACTAGGAAGGGCGCCCCTTCCAATTGCCCTACACTTAGGCGCCAAGAGGAAGGGCGCCTCTTCCTTGCATGTGAGAAATCACATGTAGGCGCCAAACTCAAGGGCTCCTCTTCCCTTGCATGTGATTTCTTCACATGCGCCAAGAAGATTCCTCACATGCTCTTCCATGCTGAATTTTGTCATTCTTGTCTCCTCTTGCCTTTCCATGCAACCAATCACACTCTTTTTAGGTTTCCAAACCTACTCACTCATTCATCTATAAATAGTCTCTCATATCAACAATATCAAATCATCTTCATCAATACTCAAGTATTTTCTTCTACCATATTTCTTTCATCTAACAAACTCAAGCTTTGCAAATTCGAATCATGTCTTTGTTAACTATGGGCGATGAACACAGAGGCACAATCGAGAATATCTCGGCATTTGTATGTTATCTCTCTCTTTTAGTTGCTATTTCTGGATTACTTCTAATACATATCTTCTTTGTGTTATACCTTTGTAATCTCTCTCTTTTTAGTTTCTATTTTAGGATTACTTCTTATAGATGTGTGTTTGTTGAGTATGTATTTCTTCTTCTAATTGTATTTTCTTATTTTTTTGTTATTAGGATCCGAAGTGATTTAGATGCCGTGTACATGAATATGTACCCCACGATCCTTTAATAGAACCATATATTAGAGGATGTGGATTTGGAAATCTACTAAACATTGTTTCGTACTCGGTGGACTACAAGTTCATTCTGGCTTTGTTGGAGAGGTGGAGACCCGAGACCCACACATTTCACCTTCCGATTGGTGAGTGTACCGTCACACTTGAGGACGTGTACATGTTGTTGGGTCTTCGTATAGATGGAAAGGCAGTGAATGAGCAAGTTAACCAAGACAACAATATATGCAATGAATTACTCGGTGCCCCTTTGTTAGACGACGAAACTGAGGGAGACACATTCGGTCAAGCAAGGGGGCAAGGTATAAATTTAAAATACCTTAAACAATATTATGCCAGCATAGTACTGTCCGAAGATTCAACCGAGTATGAGAAAATAATAAAAGCTCGGTGTTATATTATGATTTTATTTGGTAACTTTTTGTTTCCATAAAGTACAGGTAATTCTGTGAATATAATGTATTTACCTTTATTACGCAACATCAATAAGGTAAACACTTATAGTTGGGGTTCAGCTGTGTTGGTCCATCTATATATTGCAATGTGTAGAACTGCAAAAAAGAATACCTGTACTTTTTTTTCATGTGCTTATTTGCTTCAAGCTTGGGGGTGGTCTAGGATGCCGTCACTCGCCCCGATAAATGAGCGCTCATTCGTGTTCCCCTTTGCAACCAAGTAAGTCTAGCACTTTACCATTCACCATTTAATCAATTATATTTATTATTTAAATTAACAGTAAATAATATTTTTCACTTCTTTTTATTATCTTAGGTGGTCGGTAAGGGGAATGAACTACAATAGGTGTCCGAAACACGCTACTGTAGTCTGTCGAAATCTATTGGATCACATTGGACATGATGATGTAATACTCCTACCAAACTATATTTTAATTTAAAAATACTTCTCAAATTATTTTCCATCTAACGATTTGGTATTTTTTTCCAGTTTGTTTGGAGGCCATATCTGGGTCTGAATCATGATGTGAACCATGACGATGCTGCAGTTTGGACAGCGAAGACACCGATTATCCGATTCACTACAGTTGAAATGCACCAAAGTGACCGGGTCAAACTGCAGTTCGGAATGCTACAACAAATTCCAGAATCTCCCACGTGTTTGGGGAATTGACATAAAAAAAGGGTCGATGCACAGTGGGATTATTATGACTGGAGAGACTTTGCAAAAGACATGTGTCGCCAATGGAGGAATCGACGACAACACATCCTGAATGAACCAGTCATCCAAGGTGCAAGACCGACTCAACAATATATGGCATGGTTTAGGTCTGTAACAACTCAGCAATTTGTATCTGAGCCGCGGTATTCGATGGATCCGCGCCAACTTGCTTCGTCATCGTATGTCCCACATCAATTCACCATCCAACACCAATGTGAACCCACCCAAACCCAACAACCAACCACACAACATCAACCGACCACATACACAAAACAACCACACACCTAACATCGCAACCCGTTCATGCCAACCACCCAACAACGAACCATCCAACGTCGCAATCCATTCATACCACCCACCCAAACACAAAACCAAGAACCAAACCCTGCAATCACAACCGTCTATAGCCCAGATGATTCATATGGGTCACGTCATCGTAGCCCCCCACCATTTAACACCCAACCACTGTTTAACTATAGTACGCCTCAAGAATCATTGCTTCGTTTTCAAAATGACTCAATGGGCCAATTTGGGCAACTATACCGTCCCCAATTCACTCAACCCCAACGCCCTAACTACAATGACATGGGCACCGAACTTCATTACGGAAGCGCCGTTGGTCAGAGCCCCTCCGGATATTGGGAGCAAATGATGACACATCTGTCAAATACCGCCGGAACTTCTGCCGGACCTTCCAACCAGCCATCGCTCGATCAGGTTAACACCCAAAGACCACAAACACCTCAAGAAAATCGTGGGAGACCTCGGAGACAACCTAACGCACCGGGATGTGGAACCGGAGGACGTTATAATCGGGCGGGTCATTAGGTTTTTGGTATTTCCAATGTAACCAATTATTACATCTTTAATGAATCATGCTTATTTTCATTTTTATTTCTTATGTATTAAATAATAAATATTAAATATTAAAAACCAAAAATATTTTAAAAAAATAAATAACTAAAATAAATTAAATTAAAATAAAATAAAAATACTAGAAGAGGGTGTATGCGCCAGATGTGGTGGCGCATACACCCACCACAACAAGAGAACATAGGCGCCAAAGGCAATGGCGCCTCCTTTAGGAGGGCCATGTAGGCGCCAGATGCATGAGCGCCTCCTTTAGAAGGGTCATGCAGGCGCCACAAGCATTGGCGCCTCTTCAAGAGGCCCAATGCATGTGCGCCAATGCATCTGGCGCCCCCTCTCACAAAGTTGGTTATTTTGGTATTTATTTTGAAAATTTGGTTATTTTCGTATTTTATTTGAAAAACTTGGTTATTTTGGAAAAAAATTCCTTGAAGCTACATCACATTAAATAATTTCACATTGTCTTCACCGAGAATCATAATCTAAATAGAACTACACTACACTTGAAGAAGAGTATACTTCAATTGAAGTTAAACCACTCTAAAAAAATTTACATCTTTAAAATCAAATTGAGAACTTATGGTGCAACTTTCATATTAGCAGAAATATCTTGAACCATCGACATTATCTCACAACACACTTTGCATCGATATCAACATTATCTCACAACACACTTTCCATCAATATTAACCAATGCTCATGTGCTAATCCACTAGAAATAGCTCTTTCTTTTCCATGACATCATAAATTTCATGAAGAAATAATTCTCAATTTTTAAAAAATATCGTCATCTCCTAAAGTGAGAAAGACATTTCTTGCATTTGACTTAGAACCATTTTTTTTGACTCTACTTCATCAATACACTTATTCTTTACATACCCAGACTTTTCACATTTCTAACATCTCGCACCTATTTCATAGTTTTTCTTCACATAAGACCTTTATCTAATAACCAACATTGAGTTTAATAAAGTATTATATTCACTCTTCAATCTTTCATCTTCATAAATAATTTTAAGGACAATTTTTTCAAAACTCAAAATTTCCTTCCCATATATTAAAACATGTTTAATATGCTCATAGAAAGATGAAAGAGATCATATGAGTCTCAAACATTTATATTCTTCATCAATATTGACTATAATAATTTCTAATTTATAAACAATACCTTTGAGGACACACTTGGATAATCAATTACTTTTTTTATTTTTATCCATACCCAAATTATGAATCGACTCATTCAACCACAACCAATTTGAAATATTCTTTTCTGGCATAGCCCTTTAAATTCTCCAAAAGCTCTTTGGCCGACAACTTAAAAAAAAAATCGCAAGAATATTCTTAGACTAAGACATGCAGATTGTACTTTAAATTCTCAAATCTAGTTTCTCTCTCTTCTTATTGTCCTTGTGTAATCTTAATTGTATCAATATATATTCGATTATAATTTTTCACAAGTCAAAAATGATTCTTTCATCAAATTTCGTTAAATAATATTAGATATAGAACTCATCTCTCTTATAAATTCAATATTATACTCATTTATAAAGGATGTGAGAGTTAATCAGTGATTTTAACCCATCAAATATATATTAAAGAAATTAATTATATATAAATCCTCAGCCGACAACATACATCCATTTAGAAAACCTTTATTTTAGAGGTTTAATGAATTATACTTCTCAATTAAAAGTCTCAATTTTTTTTCTCAGTCTCTTCTCCATTTTTCTCGGCATTGTTCTCTCCTAAATGAAATTGATGCTAAATTTTGTGGATTATATGTTTTCATAATAAGCTTCCCATATATGACATGTTATTAAGTGAGACTTTGTTTATTACGAGATCCATTTGCAAGTAAAGCATGCAATGTTATTTTAAAGATAAATTCAATAAAGTTATGGAATGTGGCACAAAACAAGGAAGCATTAGAATATTAGGTACTAGTATCTTATTATTATTACCACTCTTTAACCAAACAGGGAATCAAGCACCAAAATTATCCACCCGGACATAGAATATTAGGTATCATATTATATTATGATTTTTTTAAAAATCTCTACAAATTCAAATTTCACACAAATATTATCTTTATTGAATGAGATTGACTATATGGATCAACTTCCATCATAATATTTTATTTAAGATCATATTTTTATCCAAATCACTAGTCTCAAAATCTTTTTAAATAATTTTTCTTATAAAAAAACAACTTCTCAAAATCTATGACATGGATCACACAATATAAAATATATTATAAAAATAGAGAAGTGAAATTGGACGAGGGAACTACTAATCAGCCCAAGGTGTGGAGAGTGTATGAAAGGAAAGGTAAGTTAAGTAAAATGAATGATGAGTTGACATTGGTTGCAACTATCTGATTACATAACTGTGTAAGGACATATATCATAGAGATAGGGGATTGAGATCTTTTGAATTGAGTTTGTTAGGCAGAGAGACTCTCTCTATAGGACCTTAGCTCTCAACAGTTTAGGGATTGTAATTATGTATTGAAACATTTTCCACTCCATTACTAAAATTGCCTTTTCAACAATATGTGTTTTATTTTCTAGTTCATTCTTTGTTTTCCTATCAATTGGTCTGACCTGCTGGATCTTAACGGAACTAGTGATTCTTGAATGCCCAAAAAGAAAATCCCATTAAAAATGCAAACAAAGGTGAACGTGTCAGGGGCCGAAATTGTAGAGCTGAAACACAACTTGGTTGGGATGCGTATGCAAGCAACACAAGACCAAGAGGGATAAGTTTCCCTCATTACAAAGAACATAAATAAAAGTAGTGCGCCCAAAGTGAAGGAGAACGAATGAGAGAAATCATTCAAGAAGAATCATAATTCAACCATGGATAAGTTTTATAGATCAATGAAGAAGGTGGAGCTTTCGATGTTCGCCAACGACGATCCGACAGGGTGGATTGCTCGTGCCAAAGTGTAGTGATGGATACGAGCCTAGAGATGAAGGTAAGCCTAGCTCAGTTGTGTATGGACAACTCAACAATCCATTTATTTAAAACTCAAATTGAAGAAGATCTCGACCTGACATGGGAGAAGTTCAAGGATGCATTGCTGAAGCGATATGGAGGAATTGACGAGGGTAACATGTTTGAGCAACTCACGACGATTCATAAGGAAGGAAGCATGGAAGAGTACATTCATGAGTTTGAGAGGTTGGTGGCTCGAGTCAGGGGGTTCTCGGAGGCACAATATGTGGGTTATTTAATTCATGGCCTTCGTGATAGTGTTAGGGGATAAGTTCAGAGCTTGATGACGATGAGGGCGGTGTCACGAACCAAATTGATGAATTTGGCACGTGCAGTGGAGTTTGAGGTCTAGGAGAAGAGATATTATATGGTCGGGTCACGCCCGCCTACCCATAAAGGCAGATACGAGTTATCTCATAAAACCGGCCTAACTAATACTAAATTTACCGGGTTTGGTCAGCAAGTTCCAGATCGGGGTAATAAGGCTAGTAGAGAAAGTAATAATGGGCATGAGTCCAAAATAAAACCCAAAGCAGAAATTAGGTGAGACACCCCATCAGACAAGGGGGTTTGTCACCTCTCTCACCATGAGTTGCTGGGACGAAAGAGGAAAGGCTTATTCTAAGTGAGGGGGAAATTTTCACCCTCGCCACCAATGTCCTGACCATCAACTTTGTTTGATGATCATGGAGGATAAAGACGAAGAGGGGATGAAAGTCAAGATGATGGAAGAGAAATAGAGCAAAGAAGATAATGAAGAGGAAAGAGAGCTCACCCATATGGCTTTCAGTAACATCATTGAGGTAGGAATGAAGAAACCTCACACCATTAAACCGAAGGCTAATATTAATGGAGTTCTTATGTTATTGTTAGTTGATAGTATACAAACTCATAATTTCATTGATGGGAAATTGGTGCGGGCTTTGGGTTTGACAGAGGAGACGAGAGACCATGAGTATCAAATTGGGTTATGGGTTCTAAACCACCACCAAAGGAAAGTGCTCTAGAATTGAAGTGGAGGTTGGTTCAACAAAATTTACCATATAAGCTTATCTATTTGAGTTGGATGGGGTGGATTTGGTGTTGGGAATTGATTGATTGGAAAAATAGGGAGTATGTGGGTGGACCGGAGTGAACCGATCATGGAGTTTCAACGGAAGGAACAATGGTTTTAGTTAGGAGGACAAACGAAAATGCTTAGCCCTGATGCAACGTTGAGGTCATTATTGGGAAAATGCAAATACTTGGTAGATGACATGTTGTTATGCGCCGAATTAAAGATGATAGAGGAAGGAAGTCAACAACTTAAAGTTGAAAAAATGAAGGAATTGTAGACAATATTGAAAGAGTATGCATAGGTGTTCAAAGAACCGAAGGGATCACCTCCGAATAGAGGCAAGGAACACACCATTTTCCTAGAAGAGGGAAAAGGAACAACGAGTGTTAGACCCTACCGTTACCCACACCACCACAAAAATGAGATCCAAAACAGGTTCAAGAGTTGCTTAAAATAGGGGTTATTAGACCCATCCATAGTGTTTTCTTGAGTCTGGTTATCTTGGTCAAGAAGAAGGACGACACGTGAAGGATGTGCATTGATTATCTATCGAGTATTAAATAAGGTAAGAATACTAGATAAATTTCCAATACTAGTTATTAAGGAGTTGTTTGACGATTTACATGAAGCCTTGTACTTCTCCAAATTGGACCTAAAGTCTGGTTACCACCAAGTGAGGGTAAACGAGGAGGATGTTCACAAGACGACTTTTCGGACTTATGAATGGCACTACGAATTCATGGTAATGCCCTTTGGGTTAACCAATGGCCCCATGCAATTTCCAGTCATTGATGAATGATATTTTAGACCCATGTTGAGAAAATATGTTCTTGTGTTTTTCGATGATATTTGGCGTATAGTGCTCTTAGGGGTCTCATATGATGCATTTGAATGAGGTATTAAAGATGTTGCGGGGGCACGAGCTGGTGGCCAACCAAAATAATTGCTATTTTATCCAAACTAAGGTGGAATATTTGGGACACATAATTCTGTTGGAAGGAGTGGCAATGGATCTCAATTAGGTTCAATGCGTGCAAGACTAGATGGTACCCAAGAATGTTAAAGGGGTGTGAGGATTCTTTGGATTGACCGATTAATACCGAAAATTAATCAAGGATTATGAGAAAATTGCACGACCATTGACGGAACTGACAAAAAAGAAAGGGTTCAAGTGGGGCGAGAAAGCTCAAGAGGCTTTTTTAAGTGTTGAAACAGAAGCTGGTGTCAAGCCCATTATTGGCTTTGCCAAATTTTAGTGAAGAAATTTTCAATGAGAGTTATCGCGCAGTGAAAAATACCCAAGTGCATTGCATGCTCGAAATACAACAGAGTCACCACTAAAGTTTATTTATTTCAAAGGAAAGAGAAAATATTGATAAAACCCACGGAGAAAAGGGTAAAGGTATGGTCATCCCAACTAAGAGTGGATCTAGGAGTCGATTATGCAAGGGAAAGGTATTAGCATTCCTCACATTTGTTGTACTCAAACGGGAACCGTTTTGATCGTTTTACGTATATGGATATTAGCTCAAAGTTACTTGCAATTACTGATTTATTATCTGATTTTATAAAGGTTTTAATTAAGGAAAAAAATAAATTTTTAATTAATATGCTTGCCAAGATTTCGAAATCTTGTGCCTACATATTCTTATGGTGCAATGAGAAAATCAAATTTTTGTAGTTCGTGGTAGAAAATAAGTGTTTGTTGGTTGGTTTTATTGAACGATGTTAAGGTCGTGTTCTAGCAGTTAAATATTGTTTGTTTGCTCGCGCATTGGAGGCTTAAACTTTTGTTTGCATTGCAAGAGAACGTATATAACATGTTCGTTTGTGAAATGTTTTTGATTGATGTTTTCCCTAAGGCAAATATAGAGTTTGATGTGTTGAGATTCTTTTTAGTCTGAAGACGAGTACTCAGATAGGGAGCTCTACAATAGTGTATGCACATTTAGGGAGAGAAGGTCTACACCCACTCATCATGTTTCTTCTAAATTTTTGTGAAAGATGTGTGGTGAATTAAGTCAAGCTTCGTTAACAGAAAACAATCATTTACGCAAGGAGCTCTACAATAGTGCCCAAATAATCAGAGAGAGGGTCTACACCCACTTAATCTTTTTCTTCTATAGAAGAAGCAACTTGATTCAATTTATTATCGTGTTTTAATACGGAAGACGAGGTTTTGAACATGGAGCTCTACAACAGTGTTCAAACATTCAGGGAGAGAGAGAGTTTACACCCACTCAATCCTTTTTCGTCCATATTTTGTAAAAAAATATTTTTATTTTATGAAATGAAATAAAAGAGAGTAACTTGCAATTTTATAGATGAATTATCAAAATAATCGCAAGTTTTTCTTAGATAATACGAAAAAGGGGGTTTTGTATATTCAAGATTAACTTCTAGATGTATTCATGATTAATTTCTAATGTTCATATTAGTTATCTAATTAACCAAAAATGATTAATTAGAATTAACAATCTCCTAAGGGGTTTAAAGTCTAATTAATTGATTAACTAAAATTGTTTCACCAATCCAACAAATATGGGGAGAAACTATATTATGCAAGATTAAAAAAAATCATAAATCCAACAATTCATGAATTAAAGAAATAAAATCAAGATTAATTTCTAAGAGTCAAAATAAAGTCCTAAAAGAAAACATTAATTTCTAAGAAAGAAATAAAATAAAAAGTTAAAGAATAATAAAAAAAACTAACTCTGCTCGGGGGTATGAAAATGAACATAGGTGTATAGATAGTGATTGGGAGCTAGGCTTATAGCCAGACCCAAGGTCACTTTGTTTCCATTAGCAGGGGTGGCAATAACAATATTGGTTGTGTTAATTAGTAACGAGAGCCTTGAGCTCAGACCCAAGCCCACGAGGCATATCAGAAAGGGAGAAAGGGATTGGAATCTCCCTCACTTATTATTTTGTTCTCAACTCCGTCTCTTTCACCCTCAGACTTCTTCTGGTCACCAGAAATCGCCCTGCTGCGCCAGAAGTCACCTTTGGCGACGGAGCTTTCCAGAACCTTACAAAAATCTCACCAACCTCTTCGTTTATTCATCCTCTACCCAAATCTCACCCTCAAAATAAACTAAAACATTGCTATCTACCCAAATCTAAAATCCCTAATTAAAACCCTAATTGGCCAACTTTAAAAATAAAGGGGAAATAGAGTCCACAAGTCAATCAACACGATGCATACATAAAAGGTGTGATGTAAAAGCTTCAGGCTTACCAACGAGGAAGAGATATTCCCCAATGATTGTTGAGTGATTAACACCGACGAGTAGAAGAGAAACCCATAAATACAAATAGCTTCAAGTCGTTCTTTTTCCCTTTTGGTTTTCGTTATAACTTGTTTCTCCTTCTTATTTTTTGGCTTTTTTCTCAACTATTAGAGTGTTGTTGTTGTTGATTGAAGAGATGGGGAATTAGTTTGGGTGTAGAGAGATTGAAATGGGTTGAAGTACAAGGACACATATATGTAGATGAGTGATTATATGTTAATGATGATGAGACCTGAGAGATGAGAGATGAATGTGAGTGTAGAGGTTGAACTCTACTTACTTAGAGCTTCAATGTGAGGCTCTGAGAAGTGTTGATCTAAGATTTAGGTGAGGGTTCTGGTGAGAATTTTGTAGAGGATTTGTAGGTAGATAATTGTTAATGGTGATGAGTGAAAATGATGTAGTTTTATAAGTAAGGATTTGAGGGAAAGTTAGTTAGAAGTAGTTGGGTTTGATTGAATTAGAACCCTAGGATAATGATCCTTATGAGAGATTAAGGGGGGGGGGGTTAGGATTGAGTCTTAATGAAGTTGTTAGAATTTATGTTTTTTAAGGCAATTATGAGAGTTTTGTGTTAGTTCAAGTGTTTTTTTTTGTTGAGAAATTGGAGGGAAAGTTTAGGGCAGGTTGTTAGTGTGTAACAGACTCAGGGCAAGGTAGTTAGGATTACGGTAGATGGGGTCGGGTTAGTTAATTGTTAGTTTAGATGGTTTTGAGTGAGTTTAGAGGTGAATTAGAGGAGAGTTAGTTAACTCATGGTTAAAGGTGAATTCAATAGTTTGAATGTTGAGTGAAGTTAAGAGTTAGTTTTGGCTAAATGAAAACAGTTAGGGGTTAATTTGGAGGGAATTAGCTAACTTCTTAGTTAAATAGTTTAACTGGACTTTTTGGTGGACAATTTGGTTAGAGCTAAGGCAAGGTTAGAACTTGGGTTAGTTAACTGAGTTGAGGTTAAAATAGTTAGGAAACTAACTAAAAATAGTTGGATATTAATTGGCTGAAGTTAGACAGTTAAGTTCAGTACTTGAATTGAGTTGGATTATGGACCGAGTTTGAATATGAACTGAATTGATTGTGCATTTGTTTTGTGTAATTGTTGACTTAGCACGTACATGAGATTTTGATTCTTTGTTTTTGAATTGTGTAGCGGTAAAAATGTTGAGATTAAGTTATTGATTAACTTAACTCATAAAGCAAGAGTCGCCACCGCGCTTTTATTGTTTTCAAAGGAAAAGGGAAAAAGTACGAACCAAACCCGAAGAAGTTTTAAAATAAAACTAATAAAGGAGAACACGGGTCTGGGAGTTAGTTATACAAAGGGAAGGTACTAACACCCTAAACATCCATGGTACTCCATGGGAACCTCTTTGAAAATGTGTACATTTTGGTTTGAAAAATATCTTGTTTGTTAAAAGATTGGAGAGATGGGAAAAAAAGCATTTTCTTTATTTTTGTTTATGTTTGCCAAGACCTTTGGAGTCTCATGCCTACGTAGAAACAAAGTGCAATGGAGGATCAAAACCTCGTAGTTCGTGGTAAAAATAACAAAAGGAGTTTGTTTTGATTCATTTTATGGAAAAGACATTTTGTCATTTTAAGGAGAATACTCAACTAGTCACCCACAAGTATGAGAACTTTGCATCATCATGAGAAGGGCTCCAACTTGAATAAGGATCAACAAGTATTCCACTAGCTCCCACAAATGGAAAAGAATTATCATCAATACCATGGAGATAGGATAATTATATCTCAACTATGGAAATGACTTATGTCTAATACCTTGAGAAAAGTTTTAAAAGGAAAAATGTACAAGGGCACAAAATGGTTTGAATGAGTTAGGCATTTTTAATATTTTGAAATTGGTCAAAATATGCTTAAGATGGATTAACATTTATTAAGAAAAAAATGTTTTGAAAATCACTTGACAAAAGTCAAGGTTTGTTAAGAAAAATGATCCCAGTTTGAAAAACAAGAAGGTTTTGAAAAAGAGAGAAGATTTTGAAAATTAAAGAACGGGGGGGAAGAAGAGACTATGCTAAAGTATAAAGTAAAAGCTAGGGAGGAAAGATCTATCCGAGAAATAACAAGCTTTATGACATAATTCAAGTAAGAAATTCTTCCTTTGGATTAAGTCTTAAACAAGCCAAAATAAGCAAATAATAATTCATGTATCAGATGAAACCAAAGTAACCAAGCCAAGTCTTCACAGAGAAGTCCAAAGTCATAGGTATCAGATGAATTCAAAGGTCTCAAGTCACAAGTCTCAAAGCAAACGTCAAGATCCTAATTCTAAGTCCATAACTCCATAATGATGCCAAGGATAGTAACCACAAGTCTCTGAGTTATGAGAAACAAGTTTCTTTTCTTTTATTAGTGTTTTCTTAACAATGATATAAAATAAAGGTCCATATGGACAAAGAATAAAATGACATAATAAAAAAAATATGATATGAAATGCTAAATATAAAGTATAAAGTAATTGACATAAAATAAATGAGCATAAAGTAAATGACTTTGAAGTAAAATTTAATACAAGGAAAGTGTTAGTAAAAGATGTTAGTGAAGATGAAAATATGTTTTGGTCATTTTTTGGAGAACACTCAACTATCCACTCACAAGCATGAAAATATGAACCTATACATCATTTGTGAGACGGACTTCAACTTGGATAAAATTAACAAGTATGCCACTAGCTCTCACAAATGGAAAATGAGCAACATTTTCACATAATACCATGAGGAATATGAGACTTAAAATATCACTTATAAAAATGCCTTTGCTTTTGGGATAAATTTAGCGCTATGTTAAGCAATCGTAATTGGACTTATGTAGAAGTCACAACTATCTGAGGTCAGTCAATAATAATGTTTGTGTCAATACATGCTAAAGAAATGATATGTAAATCATTCTCCTAAATCCATGCCACACAAGAAAAAAAAGGGGAGATGATCAAGCACAAAGGCTAGGACAAACTTATGTACCAATCCACACATAATGAACAAGATGGACACAAACCATCCAATTGATCAAAGAGAAAAGAACGAGATGGAGAAGAGATACACAAGAGAAGTCACACCCAAATTGGATCAAAGTTTGATCAAGTTATCATCAAAATCAATCATCCATTTTGGTGGATTAGGGTTTTCACCCCATCAACACCCAAGATCCATTGAGTTTGATGAGACTTGAAGTCCAAACCATCATGATCCAAGGTCAACAGAAGTTCACAAGGTCACACAAATATAAAATGCAATTAAATGAAATAAAAATGCATAAAACATATTTTTAAATGATTTTTAAAATAGAAATAAAATGGAAAATCCATAAAGTCCTTCAAAACACCAAATAAATGGCCAAGAAAACTTCGAAAGGTTGAAAATAAAATAAGAAACATATAATAAAATTTTTAGAATTCTAAAATGCAGAAAAGTATTTTTAAACCAATTAAAACAAAGGAGAAAATAGAAAATTCATGAAAAATAAGAAATCAATGAAATAAAATGTGAAAAAATAAAAATCAGATGAAGAAAAATAAAAGAGAATTTTAGAAATTATTTTGGGATTTTTTCAATAAAATATGAAATTACTATGAATTTTTAAAGTAAAAGAAAAAGATTAAAAATCATAAAAAACACGGAGTGTTGGATCACGTCTCATTAATTGACATGACAGATCCAACACTCCAAAGGTTGGGATGCATGGTGAAACACGTTGCAAGTCAAACACATGATCCAATTTAAATTCAACCAATCAAAACATTTCAAAGTGCCAACATGTCTAGTTCAAACTCAGACCACCTGAGAAAAACTCCGGTCGTCTTCTCCAGTGAGCTCTTACCGGAGTTTCATCGTTTGGTAAATTCAAGACACAAGACCACCACCATTGTGATCCTCTTCTCATCCTGAATTCAACCTTATACTCCAAATTCATTTATGTGAACTGAGCAAAGGGAATTTCAGAGAAGTTTCATAAACAAGCAAGTCACAAAAAATTAAATTAAATGATGAACACGATCAATCAACACTAGATAAGTTAGGGGACATCATCAGAGAGTAAAGACTACATTGTAGTAACTTGTTTGAGTTCAAATGATGCTCAGAACTACCTTGTCCAGATGGTGATCAGAAGTTGATGAAGCTCGACCTGGCTAGAAAACTTCAGGATGTCTCAGAGCTTGGGAGTTGTTGTAAATTTTTTAGAGGATGCCGATGGAGCTAATGGAATCAAGAAATTAGATTGAAATTAGCTGAAACTCAAAACACGATAGTTGAATTTTCTGGAAAAGTTTCAAGTTGCAGCAGGGGTTTCTTGGCTCTCCAAAGCTTGCAAATAAAATCAATAGCTTCCTCTATTTATAGGGAATGTGTTTGTATCCAAATACGCATGGAATGATGTTGAATTCATGCAAAACGAATTTGATCCAAGTGTGTGAAAAGTGTGACTTGAAACTCCTCAAAACTCAGCCAAATGATGCGTTTTAAGTGTCAATTAGCTTATGGAGTCTTGTTAAAACATGTTTAGGACCAAAACACTTACTAATTTTGCTTGGAATTGAGATTAGTCATGATCAAATTTCGGGAATTGATGATTTCTTCAGTTTCAAGTCACCATGTTCAACTCAATGGGGAATTCTACTCAAGAGGCTTTTTGATCCCATTCTTTTTGCAATGTGTTAACATCATGGCCAAGATTATAATGTGCCAAGAAAGGTTCCATTTGGATGTTTGAGCACAAAGTTATGGCATGTTGAATTTGGCATGAAAACGTGGTAATGTAACTTAGAAAAATTTGAGTGCTTAATGGCTGAAAATGACCTATAATATCCCAATGAATTCCATGGTCTTCCAAGCATATTTTGACCTTGATCATTGAAGAAAACTTGTAGAAGGTACCACCAATAGTATTATGCAAAAATAATCAGCTTCATATGTTGAAAATTGAATAAGTTATGATCCTTGAAAGTTGGGAAAAAGTCACTTGAAAATAGGTCAAATTTCACCAAGTCCACAAATGACCTATAATGTCTCCAAACTTTTGATGATCCTCCAAGCATAATTGACTCTTGTCATGTGAAGAGACGTTATATAAGATATTGAGAAGAGTCATATGAAAAAAGGGGAATTAAAAAATGTTGAGAATTGAAGGAGTTGTGATCCTTGGAACTTTGACTTCAAAATGTTGACTTTTAGGTCAAACATCTTGGAACAAGCTTGTGTACTTGGACTTTCCTTGCATTCAAAGCATATGCGTGATCATATGAACTCAAGATAAGGTGTCTTTGATTGCCTCTTGATTAAATTTCTAAAATCTTGAAGTTGTTTGTTGAAGAAGACATGGAAATAAGCACATGAACCTTTGACTTTCCTTGAGAAGTAAGCAACTAAACTTTGAGATGCTCTTGATTTGAAAAGCCCTACCTTGCACAATAAACTTAAGGGAAACAAAATATATTTTTGGTATTTGATTAATGGTTAGATAAGTAATGCATCAAATAAACCCAAAGGTAATACGAAGAGGTGCTTGGTGATCCCTGCAAGAAACAAACCCAAAGGTGGATTAGGGAAGGACCAAGATGTGACCTTGCTTGTGTGCAAATGATGCAAATGATACGTGGGATCTTAGGGTTAAAAATTAGGGTATGACAGATGCCCCTATTTAAGTTTCTTCAATTTGGAGATATGAAGGTTGAAATCTTCGTCTCGACAAGATTGGAGAGACTTAAATATTAAAGACCCAATTTTGGGCCCTAAGATATCACAAGATATTTATGATATGATATGAATGTAAACAAGGATCTCTATGGGGAATATAGCGCCACGAGAGACAAAGAACTGCTAGAGAAAAGAGGAGACTGAAATTCCGCAGGGGAAAGACATATTCCAAAGGGGTACCCAGTTGAGGACAGACAAAGTTTTGTAGGGGCAAATGGATAACTCGAGAATAACTATTGCTTAGTTAGAACACGAGTTAAAGATCCAACGAGGAAGACTTATGAAAGCAAAACTTCTCTGGGGAAAGGCACACATTAGAAGGGGAAAACCCCAACTCCAATAGGAGAGGAATATTACCTAACTATCAGCCGAGTGATAGCTTGCCAAATGTAATAAGCTACAATATAATGATTACCAACTACCAGCCAAGTGATAGCTTAACAAAGGTAATTAATCCAAGGGAATAGGAGTATTACCTATTATCAGCCAAGTGATAGTTTAACAAAGGTAATAAACTCAAAGGAATGATTACCAACTACCAGTCAAGTGGTAACTTAACAAAGGTAACCAACTAAAGGTAAAAGGAATATTACCTACTATCAGCCGAGTGATAGCTTAACAAAGGTAATAAACTCAAAGGGATGATTACCAACTACCAATCAAGTGGTAACTTAACAAAGGTAACCGGCCAAAGGTAAAAGAAATATTACCTACTATCAGCCGAGCGATAGCTTAACAAAGGTAATAAATTCAAAGGGATGAGTACCAACTACCAGGCAAGTGGTAACTTAACAAAGGTAACCAGTCAAAGGTAAAAGGAATGTTACCTACTATCAGCCGAGTGATAGCTTAACAAAGATAATAAACTCAAATGGATGATTACCAACTACCATCCAAGCGGTAACTTAACAAAGGTAACCAGCCAAAGGTAAAAGGAATATTACCTACTATCAGCCGAGTGATAACTTAACAAAGGTAATAAACTCAAAGGGATGATTATCAACTACCAGCCAAGCGGTAACTTAACAAAGGTAACCCTCCAAAGGTAAAAGGAATATTACCTACTATCAGCCGAGTGATAGCTTAACAAAGGTAATAAACTCAAAGGGATGATTACCAACTACAAGCCAATCGGTAACTTAACAAAGGTAACCAGCTGTTAGGGACCAATTAGTACTACTTTTTATATAATTTTATTGGTCCCTTTTACCAATTTTTGATGTAATTACACACTTTTATTCTCACAATTTTGTATAAATGCAATTAGGTTTAATTGATGTTGTTTTGAGTAGTTATTTCACGTATTTGTTAGTTTTGTAGAATTTTTGGACAAGAGAGCTTCAAAATGCATAATCATAATTTGGAAGAAGTGTTGAATGCAATTTGGAAGCATAATTTGGAAGATTATAACTTGGGAGAATCATTGCATGAAGCTTGCAAGGCAAGGAAGCTGAAGTAGCTTCAGTTCGCGCCGCGACCAGGGATGGCGCCGCGAACCTTACGAATCCAACAAGCTCTTTTAGCCAAGTGGCCTGTTTTCAAGCCAGCTGTGTGTGGCAGTTTTGTATCTGTTTTAAGGTGTTTTTCAGTTTTAGATGAAAATGAACAATTTAGGAAAGGTCAACTCTTTAAGAAAACAGAATGGAAAATAGTCATTCATTGATTGATAGTTTGATATTTTGTAAGAGAAAAATAGAGTTTATTCGACCATTGCCTTTGGCTTTCCAAAATGATGATGAGGAGCTAAACCCCATTTTGTCAAGATTGGAGGTAGTAGCTATTCCTATTTGTTTATGTATTTCATTTGACTCTTATATATGATAAAAGGTTATTGATGTATTAAATGATATTTTTGCCCTAAGTTGAATATTAGATTCGAGTAGTTGTTGAAAGAGATTATTTAAGTCTTGACATAAAATATATTTTCAAGTAGTGAATAAGTTGTAGAAATAGATTTATTCACTACTCTTCTTTTGTATCAACCATTAAAGATTGCTATATTGATAGTTAGGTGGAGAAATCGTCTAAAGATTAATATAGTGATTATCACAATATCATTTAGACATAAATGATATTGAGAGGATACTTGAACATCATCAATAATCTTAAATCTATATATTTGTCATAAGGAATCATAAGCAATTTGAATAGTGAACTCCAATCTTGCCAAGCCTTTTACATTTGATTAAAACTATTTTATTGTTTTAGTGACATTTTACTCAAAAGATAACTTTTCAAACAAAAAAATTTGGTTACATTTTAAACTTATAACAATTGGGATTATAGAACGACGGTAATAACAACCAATCTCTGTGGATACGATATTAAAATATTTGCCGATATTACAAGCATTACAACCAATCTCGTGTTCGATATTACAAGCATTGCAATAATTCATTGTTTTAAGTTTTGTACTTACTATCACTCTTGTGTTTCATTTATTTTGTTAGTTTTGTAGATTCTATTGCATGCGAGGAAAAGCTACCGAGGAGCAATTTCAATTCGATCCCGAAATTGAGAGAACACTTCGAAAGCTCAATAGCAAAACACGAAGAAGAAGGAAACTAGCCGAAGAGAGGAACCGAAGAGAGGACGCATCTACTTCTTCACTTGTTCAAATCAAAGAAGTGGTTGTAGAGGCTTGTGAAGGAAACATGGCGGATGACACTCCTACCGAAATGTCCACTAATAGTCTAAGAAGGAATGCTCAATTTGCTCGTGGAGGAAGGAATACGGAGATGAAGACCAGAATCCTCCAACTTCTTTATGCAAATCCATTCACCGGAATGGACCATGAAGATCCGTATACCCATCTCATCAAATTCTATGAGATTGCGGGTTCTACGGGAATTGATGAAACTGGTGAAGAAGCATTATTCAAGAGGATGTTCCCACACTCCTTAATGGAAAAGGCAAAAGAGTGGTACCTTGATCAAGCACCAAGAGTGATGACGAATTGGAATTTGCTAGAAGAAAAGTTTTTAGAAAGATATTTCCCTCAATCCCGATTCATGGAAGCCAAAACGGCTATTGCGGTATTCACTCAAGGAAGCAACGAGTCTCTAAATGAGGCTTGGGAAAGATTCAAGTCAATGTTGAGAAAATGAAAAGGCCATGGTTTTGATGAGCTTACTCAAATCCATCTTTTTCTAAATGGGCTCCAATCAACTCACAAGACACTTTTGGATGCTACCGCGGGTGGCTCTCTTATGTCAAAGAATGCAGAAGAAGCAAAAGTCATTATTGACCGGATGACACTCAATGATCGTCAAAGTCAACATGACCGTAGTCCTTCACAACGTAAACCGGGAGTTCTTGAGTTAAATACCAATGATGTCATTCTTGCTCAAAACAAGCTACTTTCTCAATAAGTGGAGTTGCTCACTCAACAAATGGCCAAGCTTCCACAACAAATGAAGGAAATTCAAGGGTCTCAGGTTCGACATCAAGTAGCATGTTACGAATTATGTCAAGGAGATCATCCAACCGGTTTTTGCCCTCCACTAGAAGAAGTGAGTTATGTGATTAATCAAAATCAAGGCTATCAAAGACAACCTCCCAACAACTCATATCCAAGAAACAATCAAGGTTATCAACCATCAAGGTTCAATAACCAAAATTTTCAGTAACAAAGTCCTTATCAACACCCAAACTCTCAAGGACAACAATCCCAAGGAGGAAATTCAAAGCTAGAGGACACTCTTCAACAATTCATGCAAGCCTCCATGGCAAATCGGAACAAAACGCGGGATCTTCATTTTCCGCTAACACTCAAACCAATCCAAAGGAGCATTGTAAAGCAATTGTCACGAGAAGCGGTAAAGAGTTGACAAGTGAAAAAAGTGAAGAATTTACAGTAGAGAATGATATGGATGTTGTACTGGAAAATAAAGATGTGGCTTGTGGAAAGGAGAAAGTGGCAGAAACTCTTCAGTTCGCGCCACGATCTCCCTTCGCACCGCGAAAAGAGCAGGATCAGCAATTGACAACAGAGCAGCAGATTGAAGTGGAAAGGAAAAAGGATGCTGAACCAAGAAAGAAAAAGAAAGGAGACAAATGTGTGAGTGTCATTCCAACTCAACATCTACCTTATCCGCATGCACCATCAAAGAAGGACAATGCTAGACATTATGCACGGTTCATGGACATATTCAAACAACTTTAAATCAATATTCCATTTGCCGACGCATTAGAGCAAATGCCACGGTATGCAAAGTTCATGAAGGATATTCTCACAAATAAAAGGAGACATGTGGAAGACGCAATCTTGCTTGATGCACGTTGTAGTGCCATCATTCAAAAAAACTCTCCCAAGGAAGGAATCCGATCCGGGCCGAGTCTTTTTACCGGTAACCATTGGAGGCACCTACATTGGTAATGGTTTGATTGACTTGGGATCTAACATCAATTTAATCCCCCTATCCATTGTTAAAAGATTGGGAAATATTGAGATCAAATCTACAAGGATGACTTTACAACTAGCCGATAAATCTACCACTTCACCATATGGAGTTGTCAAGATATGCTAGCGAAGGTAGACAAATTCTTGTTTCTGGTAGATTTCGTGATAGTGGAGATAGATGAGGATCGTGATGTTCCTCTAATTCTTGGAAGACCATTCATGAAAACAGCCCGGATGATGATTGACATTGATGATGGACTGATCAAAGTGAGAGTGCAAGATGAAGAGGTGACCTTCAATCTTTTTGAAGCCATGAAGCATCCTAATGACAAGCATGATTCTTTCCAAATCGATGCAACCGAAGAGGAAATAGTGGAGGTCGCAAACCAAGTTCATATTTCTAATCCTTTAGAAAGATCTCTTATCGGAGCCTATAATGTTTTGACCGAAAATGAAGAAAAAGAGATTGAAGCAATGTTGCATGAATTAGAGTCCTGTGGGGAGCTTGCTTATCATGAAGAAACAAATGAAGACTTGGATGTGACAAAGAAAATGGAAGAACAAAAACTGGAGTTGAAAATGCTACCTTCACACTTGAAGTATGTGTTCCTTGGTGATGATTGTACTAAACCGGTGATCATTAGCAACACCTTGTCCATAAAAGAGGAACACAAATTGATACAAGTGCTAAAAAAGAATGAGGGTGCAATAGGGTGGGTGTTATCCGACTTGAAGGGTATTAGTCCGGCCTATTGTATGCATAAGATCATGATGGAAGAAAATTTCAAACCCGTTGCACAACCTCAAAGGCGTCTAAATCCATCAATGAAAGAAGTAGTTCAGAAAGAAGTTGTCAAACTCTTGGAAGCCGGAATGATTTATCCTATCTCCGATAGTGAATGGGTGAGTCCGGTGCAAGTAGTTCCAAAAAAAGGTGGCATGACGGTTATCAAAAATGATAAAAATGAGTTGATTCCAACAAGAACGGTAACCGGGTGAAGGATGTGTATTGACTATAGAAGGCTAAACCAAGCTACAAGGAAAGATCACTTCCCACTACCTTTCATGGATCAAATGTTGGAAAGGTTAGCCGACAAAAATTTCTATTGTTTCTTGGATGGTTATTCGGGGTACAACCAAATTTCGGTCAATCCGGCGGATCATGAGAAGACGACTTTTACATGTCCTTTTGGCATCTTTGCTTACCGAAGAATGCCTTTTGGGTTATGTAATGCACCGACAACATTTCAACAGTGTATACAAGCGATATTCTCGGATTTAATAGAAGAATGCATTGAGGTGTTCATGGATGATTTCTCCGTTTATGGATCGTCTTTTGATTTGTGCTTAAAACATCTTGATGTGGTTTTGGGAAGATGCGTGGAGACCAACTTAGTGCTCAATTGGGAAAAATGCAACTTTATGGTCACTGAAGGTGTTGTACTCGGTCACAAGATCTCCTCCAGAGGGTTAGAAGTTGACAAAGCAAAGGTGGAAGTCATTGAGAAATTACCACCTCCAACAAATATAAAAGGGATAAGGAGCTTTCTCGGACATGCCGGTTTCTACCGGAGATTCATCAAAGATTTTTCAAAGATAGCAAAGCCATTGAGTAATTTGCTCAACAAAGGTACGCACTTTCTTTTCGATGAGTCGTGTCTAAAAGCTTTCCTTGAGTTGAAAGAAAAGTTAGTCACCGCACTCATAATCGTTGCACCAAATTGGACACTTGATTTTGAACTTATGTGTGATGCAAGCGATTATGAGGTTGGTGCAGTGTTGGGTCAAATAAGAGATAAAAATTTTCATGCTATCCACTATGCTAGTAAAGTGTTAAATGAGGCGCAAGTTAATTATGCGACAACCGAAAAAGAACTACTAGCTATAGTGTACGCATTGGAAAAGTTTAGAGCTTACTTGATATGGTCTAAAGTTGTAGTCTACACCGACCATTCGGCGATCAAATATTTGTTAACCAAGCCGGATTCCAAACAAAGATTAATTCGTTAGATTCTCTTATTGCAAGAGTTTGATTTGGAAATCCGGGATAAAAAAGGTTCCGAAAACTTGGTGGCGGATCATTTGTGTCGTTTGGTTAATGTGGACATTACAAACAAATAAGAGGAAGTAAGAGAAGAATTTCTAGATGAAAAACTATATGCGATTCAAGTGAGGCCTTGGTTTGCCGATTTTGCTAATTACAAGGCAACCGGTTTAACACCGGAAGAGCTCACTAGTAATCAAAGAAGGAAATTCTTGGTGGATGCAAAATATTATGTGTGGGATGATCCATATTTGTTTAAAGTGGGTGTAGACAATATTTTGAGAAGGTGTGTAACAATTGAGGAGTCAAAAGACATCCTTTGGCATTGTCATAACTCTCCGTATGGAGGTCACTATAGCGGTTTGAGAACAGCCACTAAAGTGCTCCAATCGGGCTTTTATTGGCCGTCTTTATTTAAAGATGCATATGAACACGCGAAAAGTTGTGATACATGCCAACGGAGTGGAGGAATAGGCAAACGGGATGAAATTCCTCTAACCAACATGCTAGAAGTAGAAGTTTTTGATTGTTGGGGTATTGATTTCGTTGGCCCATTTCCCTCTTCCTTCTCAAATGAGTATATACTAGTGGCCATTGACTATGTTTCGAAGTGGGTGGAAGCAATTGCTTCACCTAAGGCCGATTCCAAAACAGTGATTAAATTTTTAAAGAAAAACATATTCTCACGTTTTGGTGTGCCTAGGGTGTTGATAAGTGATGGAGGATCACATTTTTGCAATATACCTTTAGAAAAAGTTTTACAACATTATGGTGTAAAGCATAAGGTGACCACTCCCTACCATCCACAAGCGAATGGTCAGACGGAGGTTTCTAACCGGGAAGTCAAGCGGATCCTTGAAAAAACAGTCTCTAGTTCAAGAAAAGATTGGTCATTAAAACTGGATGAAGCTTTGTGGGCGTATCGTACCGCCTACAAAGCACCTATTGGACTAACTCCATTTCAAATGGTGTATGGGAAGACTTGTCATCTTCCGGTGGAAATGGAGCATAGAGCAATATGGGCTCTCAAATTCTTGAACTTTGACTCCACTTTAGCTGGAGAAAGAAGAAAAGGACAGCTCCATGAATTGGAGGAATCAAGGAACAACGCTTACCATTCGAATAAACTTTAGAAGGAAAAGGTAAAAGCATACCATGATGGAAAGGTCCGTCATAAAGAGTTTAAAGTTGGACAAATGGTAATGCTTTTCAACTCAAGGTTGAAGTTGTTCCTTGGTAAGCTGAAGTCAAAGTGGTCAGGACCGTTTGTTGTTAAGGAGGTGCGCAACTATGGGGCCATTGTGGTTGAGGATCCAAAGTCACAGGAGAGCTGGACTGTAAATGGACAAAGACTCAAAGTCTACCATAGTGGCGAAGTGAATCGGGATGTTTGTGTCATTTCCCTAACCGGGCCGAGCTAATCATTGAACCGTCGAGCTCAAAACGACGTTAAACAAAGCGCTTGTTGAGAGGCAACCCAACATTGTAAGTCTGCATTTTAAATTTTGTCAATTCTGCTGTTATGATATTATTTTATGTGAAACTTGAGTTCTGTCCACTGCCAATAAGATTTTTCAGAAATTCCTTCAGTTCGCCCCGCGATCAGCTTTCACCCCGCGAACTGAATGGAAAACTTCAGTTCGCGCCGCGAACAAAGTTCGCCCAGCGAACTGAGCGTGGCAGAACCATTTAAGTTCTATTTAGGTTATTTTCAGTTCATTCTTATTTTCACAAACTGAAACTTTTTTTCAACAACCCCACTGCCCCACTTCCAAAAAAAAAAAAATCCTCTCCATCTCCCAAATCCCAAATTGTTAACAAAGAACCAAGTCAATTTCAACAAGGTATGTGTGTTCTCTTCCCGTTCCTTTTTGGTTTCTCACTTAGGTAAGATAGGGTTTTGCAAAAATTGGAATTTGATGTTAGAGATAACCTTGCATGTCTTAAGTGGACTCAAATTAGGATTAGGCTAGGAATTGTGATTATGACTGTTGATAGGTACAAGCTTTAGGAACCCTAGAAGGCACCTGGAATTTTCCTGGTTCGCAGGGTTCGCGCCGCGAACAGGCCATCGCGTCGCGAACTGGGAAATTCCAGTCTCATGTTTTATGCTTTTGAATGCTAACTTCTCTTATGGTTTGTTATGTGGTTGTTTTGATTTTTATTGCAGATGTCAAAAAGAACAAAAACCATGTATTCCGGTCCCTCTCGTTCCTTACGACGATTCACAAGCGAGGAGCATGAAGAAAGATTCGACAACTTGATCAAACGGACAATTCAACCGGAGAGATTCATCCGCTTGTTGCCGGGTGGAACTTATCGGAAGTTGGTGTCGAATTTTGAGAGAAGGAGATGGAGTAAGCTTTGTGAACCAGAGCCGACAATAAATTACGACATTGTGCGAGAGTTCTATGCCAATGCTCTGCATCTTGAAGAGGGAGTAGCATTCCATTATCAGACAAGAGTGAGAGGCAAGATTATTTCTTTCAGTAGAGATGCAATTAACGCATATTTAGGTAATCCTCTCACCTTGGCGGAGAATGAGCGGTGCGAGTATCGTGCCAAAGAATTGGCCAACGATTGGGACCTTCCAACGGTGAGCGCTACCTTATGCCTTGAAGGAAGGATGTATGACTTAAATGATCAAGGATTCCCAAAGTCATGGAAGAGAGAAAGTTTGAATCTGGAGGCAAGGGCATATTTGGTGCTGCTTTTGAATAATATCCGGCCAAGGAGCCACAACACCATTATTCCTTTGGATATAGGATGCTTATTGTACTACATCATGATTGGCAAATCTGTTGGTGTGGCATCCATTATTGCGGGGGAAATTCGCAAAGTGGCTATTAGCGGAACGAAGTTCGGTGGTAAAGCGGGTGTTCTTGCATATCCGGGTCTGATTATGGGACTTTGCCGAAGGGAAAATGTTCTCATTCCGGATGAGGTACATTTGTCTATCACTAGTGTTATTAATGATGCTTATCTGAACAAGTTTTGCTAGAGCCAGATGAACAGAGCCGAAGGAGCTAGGACTTCGTCCTCTAGACCCCGAGCCCGCACTACTCCAGCATTCGATCAGATGGCGTTTGCTAATTATTGTTGTGAGAGCTTTGAGGCCTCTAGGAGGTCTCAATCATTTATTTTTGATGCTATGTGTAACACCCTTCTAAATACCCCAAAATATTTCAATTAAAATAACAACATATTAATCAGAGTAATTATGCCCCGAAGGGTGTCACACAATCATTTCACTGCATTCATCAATTCTATCCTGTCATGCTCATTTATTTAATCAAAATAAGATTTATTTGCATAATTCGCAGCGGATACAAAATATCGACATTCAAAACATGTACCACATTACATGTAAAGTGGATCAACAACTAAAATAAAACATAGTCAAACATCCCATCCCGATGTTACATCTACCAGAGCATGACCCACTAAGGAGACTACACTAGACTCCATAGCACTAGCTTCTATTCAACTCACTGCTCGTTACCTGAAAAATAGTTGTAAGGGTGAGTTCCTCAATCAATATAATAAGTATTATACAACAGCATGTAATGTTAAGTAATTAACACATTAATTCACCCTAACCAGACTACACGCTCAGCAACGGCAGTATCCATTCAAACATCATATTCAACAGTAACATATAACGTATGTATAACCTCAACCATACTCAACATCAACAACACAACACACAACACACATATAATACTGGAATACATCCATTCATATTATATGCCATACAGTCATTATGCAATGAGACGCTATGCATGCGGTACCGACTATTTATGAACATATAGTTCAACCTCACCGTCCAAATCCAGGCACGGCTACCAAGCCCACTAGTCCCACTCATTTGAGACCTAGTGACTCACTCACTAATTCCTCACCATGGGAATTAGCTACCACCCCAAATGGGCCATGAAATGCACGCTAATCACCTAGCATGCAAACAATCAACAACAGTCCAATAATGACTAACTCACTAATTCCTCACCATGGGAATTAGCTACCACCCTAAATGGGCCACAATGTGCAAGCTAAACACCTAGCAAATGCAACATCAACAACAATTCAAGAATAGACACATGCTCACACTCTAAGCCACAAAGCAGTCTATTCACAATGCATACATAACTGATACATTCACAGCATCATGCATAGCATCACACATCATTAACACATTTTATCACAACAGCATATCATATCATGCCACATAATCAAACACAGTATTAGCACACTCTACTAATACCTATACTACTCAAGACCCAACAAAACAACAACAACATTACAACGATATCACATCTGGGAGTTTAAAACGTGAAATCTGTCTGTCGAACTGATATGGCGAACGCCATTAGGCTAATGGCGAACGCCATTAGCGTTAAACGCTCTCATTCTGGAAAAACTGTCTGTCAAACTGATATGGCGAACGCCATTAGGCTAATGGCGAACGCCATTAGCGTTAAACGCTCTTATTCTGGAAAAAAAACCCAAATGGCGAACGCCGAAGGCATAATGGCGAACGTCATTTGGCTGTTATGTGCATAGATGTTAAATTTCTACGAATTCCTTTCAATTATCATCCAATTTCATTCATCCACTGGCTGTTATGTGCATAGATGTTAAATTTCTACGAATTCCTTTCAATTATCATCCAATTTCATTCATCCACTATTCCACAAATTCATCATACATCAATCTAATCAGAGATAAAACAATGGTTATCACTACCCAGTACATATTATCATATAATACCCTTTAACCGATGATAAACCCCCCCTTACCTGAGTTAATCCGGCAAATCTCAAGCTTCAAGCTCTTCTCTTCTCCAACCTTCTTCCTCTTGCTCTGCCTTTGCCCTTTTCCTCTTTCACGATCGCTTCTCTGTTTTTCACGTAAAAACATTTTTACTCCAAAATGGGACTTTTTCCTTAATTCCAACTTATATATATTTTCCAATAAATAATTATCCCAATAATTATTATTCCAAAATAATAGTAATAATAATCCCAAATTCCAATTATTCAATTAAATTAATCAAAAAAATATTAATTTAAATTAAATAATTATCTTATTTTAATTGGGGTGTTACAACTCTCCCCCACTAAAAGAGTTTTCGTCCTCGAAAACATACCTCAAGCAAATAACTCCGGATAAGACTCCTTCATCTGACTCTCAAGTTCCCAGGTCACATTGCCACCTGCTGGTCCTCCCCAAGCTACCTTCACCAAGGCAATCTCTTTACCCCGCAACTGCTTCAACTCTCGATCCTCGATCCTCATAGGTGATGTTTCAACAGTCAGGTCATCTCTCACCTGTACATCATCTATTTGGACTACATGCGACGGATCATGAATGTATCTCCTCAACTGAGACACATGAAAAACATCATGCAAATTCGCAAGCGACGGCGGTAAAGCGATACGATAGGCTACCTCTCCTATCCTTTCTAAAATCTGATAGGGACCAATAAATCGAGGTGTCAACTTCTTTGACTTCAAAGCTCGACCAACACCAGTTATCGGAGTAACACGAAGAAACACATGATCTCCCTCTTGGAACTCAAGTGCCTTCCTCCTCTTATCATGATAACTCTTCTGTCGACTCTGAGCAATTCTCATCTTCTCCTGAATCATCTTAATCTTGTCTGTAGTTTGTTGAACAATCTCCGGTCCAACCACAGCACTCTCACCAGACTCATACCAACATAAAGGTGTCCGACATCTCCTACCATACAAAGCTTCAAACGGTGCCATACCAATACTCGAATGAAAACTATTGTTGTAGGTAAACTCAATCAACGGTAAATAACAATCCCAAGCACCTCCCTTTTCCAAAACACAAGCTCTCAAAAGATCCTCTAGCGACTGAATCGTCCTCTCAGTCTGACCATCAGTCTGCGGATGATATGCAGAACTCAATCTCAGCTTAGTTCCCAAAGCCCTCTGCCAACCTTCCCAGAATTTCGATGTAAATCTAGGATCTCTGTCCGAAACAATACTCGACGGAATACCATGCAAACTTACAATCTTCTCAATATACAACTCGGCTAATCTCTCTAACGGATAATCCATTCTAATCGGAATGAAATGAGCCGATTTCGTCAATCTATCAACAATCACCCAAATAGCTTCAAAATTCTTATTTGTCCTCGGCAAACCAGAAACAAAATCCATACTGATACTATCCCACTTCCACTCTGGAATAGCCAACGGTTGCATTAGCCCAGACGGCTTCTGATGCTCAATCTTTGACTTCTGACAAGTCAAACAAGAATAAACAAAACTCGCAATTTCTCTTTTCATTCCCGGCCACCAAAATAACTTTTTCAAATCATGATACATCTTCGTAGCTCCAGGATGAATACTCAAACCACTACGATGTCCTTCCTCAAGAATACTCTTCTTAAGTTCTGTGACATCCGGAACGCACACCCGATTACCAAATCTCAAAACACCATTCTCGTCAACCCTGAATTCACCACCTTGACCTTGATTCACTAGAGTCAACTTATCCACCAAAAGCATATCGGATTTCTGACCCTCTCTAATCTCATCCAGAATACCACTTGTCAACTTCAACATTCCCAATTTAACACTATTGTGGGTACTCTCACACACCAAACTCAAGTCTCTGAACTGCTCAATTAAATCCAATTCCTTAACCATTAACATAGACATGTGCAATGATTTCCGACTCAGTGCATCAGCCACTACGTTTGCTTTACCCGGATGGTAATTCAAACCAAAATCATAATCCTTCAGAAATTCTAACCATCTCCTCTGTCTCATATTCAGCTCTTTCTGATCAAACAAATACTTTAAACTTTTATGGTCACTGAAAACCTCAAATCTTGATCCATACAAATAATGCCTCCATAACTTCAGAACAAATACCACAGCTGCCAACTCTAAATCATGTGTCGGATAGTTCCTTTCATGAACCCTCAGCTGTCTCGAAGCATAAGCTATAACCTGCTTATTCTGCATCAACACACCACCCAAACCCAACAATGAAGCATCACAGTAAACCTCAAATGGTTCCGACGAACTCGGTAATATCAGAATAGGAGCAGTAGTCAACCTTCTCTTTACTCTTGGAAACCTTCTTCACATTTTGAGTCCCAAACAAACGCTTGCCCCTTTCTAGTCAACATCGTCAACGGTAACGCCAACTTAGAAAATCCCTCAATGAACTTCCTATAATAACCAGCCAAACCAAGAAAACTCCTTATCTCAAAAACTGACTTCGGAGCTTCCCACTTAGATACCGCTTCTATCTTAGAAGGATCAACAGCAACACCGCCTCTTGAAATCACATGACCAAGAAAACTAACCTCTTCTAACCAAAATTCACACTTTGACAGTTTAGCAAATAACTTCTTTTCTCGCAGAACTCCTAAAACCACTCTCAAATGCTCAGCATGCTCTTCTTCAGATTTCGAATATACCAAAATGTCATCAATAAACACCACAACAAACTTATCTAGGCACGGATGGAAAATCCTATTCATATACTCCATAAATACTCCAGGCGCATTAGTCACACCAAAAGGCATTACAGAATACTCATAATGTCCATACCTTGTTCTGAAAGCAGTCTTCTGAATATCCTCAGTCTTCACACGTATCTGATGATACCCAGATCTCAAATCTATCTTGCTGAACACACTTGCACCAACCAACTGATCCATCAAATCATCAATTCTCGGCAAAGGATACCGATTCTTGATCGTCACTTTATTCAGTTGTCTGTAGTCCACACACAACCTCATAGTACCTTCTTTCTTCTTAACCAATAACACTGGTGCACCCCACGGTGACACACTCGGACGAATAAATTTCTTATCCAACAGATCTTCCAACTGACTCTTCAACTCCGTTAACTCAACAGCAGACATACGGTACGGAGCCATCGATATCGGCCTAGTACCAGGTACCAAATCAATCGACAACTCAACTTCACGCTCTGGCGGTAATTCATTCACTTCTTCCGGAAACACATCAGGAAAATCACACACCACCGCTAGATCGCCAATCACCAGTTTATCTTTAGCCTCCAAAGTTGCTAACAGCATAAACAACTCTGACCCATCTGCTACTTCCTCGTTCACCTGCCTAGCTGATAGAAACAAACTCTTTCCTTCCTCAATCTCAGGAAAGATCACAGTCTTATCAAAACAGTTGATATAAACTCGGTTAGACACCAACCAGTTCATACCCAGGATAACATCAATTTGCACTAGTGGAAGACACACAAGGTCTATCCCAAAGTCTCTACCAAACATACTCAAAGGACAATTTAAACAAACTGAAGCAGTAGTCACTGAACCCTTCGCAGGAGTATCAATCACCATACTTCCACGCATCTCAGATATCTCTAATTTAAGTTTCACAGCACAATCCAAAGATATAAAAGAATGAGTTGCACCTGTGTCAATAATAGCTACAAGAGGAAAGCCATTAATATAACACGTACCTCGGATCAAACGATCATCTGCAAAAGTCTCAGAACCCGATAGAGCAAACACCTTGCCTCCTGACTGATTCTCTTTCTTCGGCTTAGGACACTGTGGGCTGATATGACCCACCTCTCCACAGTTGAAACAAGTCACAGTCTTCAACCGGCAATCTGCAGCCAAATGACCACCTTTTCCACATTTGAAACACTTCTTCTCAGCACTGGTACACTCATGGACACGATGTCCAGCCTGACCACATCTGAAACACTTAGCAGGGGTACTAGAATCTCCCCCACTAGGCCTTTTCATCCCACTCTGCCTCTGAAAACCTTTGCCAGCTGCATACGGTTTTCCACGATCAATCTGATTCTTGCCTTTCCTATCAACCCTCTGCTGATAGCTCTCAGCTCTGGCCTTGGAATCCTGTTCAAAAATCCTGCAACAGTCAACCAGATCAGAAAACACTCGGATCCGCTGATATCCAATAGCCTGCTTGATCTCGGGACGCAACCCGTTCTCAAACTTCACACATTTCGAAAATTCTCCAGCAGCCTCATTATAGGGAGTGTAATACTTCGACAGCTCTGTGAACTTAGCAGCATACTCAGTAACAGACCTGTTACCCTGCTTCAGTTCCAAGAACTCTATCTCTTTCTTTCCTCTGACATCCTCTGGAAAATACTTCCTCAGGAATCTCTCTCTGAACACAGCCCAAGAGATCTCAGTATTCCCAGCAGATTCCAACTCAGTGCGGGTAGCAACCCACCAATCATCAGCTTCCTCTGACAGCATATGCGTACCGAACCTGACCTTCTGGTTATCGGCACACTCAGTCACTCGGAAGATCCTCTCGATCTCCTTCAACCACTTCTGAGCACCATCTGGATCGTATGCTCCCTTGAACATTGGAGGATTGTTCTTCTGGAACTCACTCAGTTGACGAGCAACTCCCAGTCCCACAACATTCGGATTTCCTCCAAGTACTCCAGCTAGCATACCCAGAGCCTCAGCAATCGCAGCATCGTCTCTACCTCTTCCAGCCATCTCTATTCTGAGAACCCAACAAGCTAAAACAATAAGTACTGATAGGTTACTCAACACCTATACCGTACAGGGGAAACAGAATAATTACGACTCGACACGACCGACTATGCTCTGATACCACTAATGTAACACCCTTCTAAATACCCCAAAATATTTCAATTAAAATAACAACATATTAATCAGAGTAATTATGCCCCGAAGGGTGTCACACAATCATTTCACTGCATTCATCAATTCTATCCTGTCATGCTCATTTATTTAATCAAAATAAGATTTATTTGCATAATTCGCAGCGGATACAAAATATCGACATTCAAAACATGTACCACATTACATGTAAAGTGGATCAACAACTAAAATAAAACATAGTCAAACATCCCATCCCGATGTTACATCTACCAGAGCATGACCCACTAAGGAGACTACACTAGACTCCATAGCACTAGCTTCTATTCAACTCACTGCTCGTTACCTGAAAAATAGTTGTAAGGGTGAGTTCCTCAATCAATATAATAAGTATTATACAACAGCATGTAATGTTAAGTAATTAACACATTAATTCACCCTAACCAGACTACACGCTCAGCAACGGCAGTATCCATTCAAACATCATATTCAACAGTAACATATAACGTATGTATAACCTCAACCATACTCAACATCAACAACACAACACACAACACACATATAATACTGGAATACATCCATTCATATTATATGCCATACAGTCATTATGCAATGAGACTCTATGCATGCGGTACCGACTATTTGTGAACATATAGTTCAACCTCACCGTCCAAATCCAGGCACGGCTACCAAGCCCACTAGTCCCACTCATTTGAGACCTAGTGACTCACTCACTAATTCCTCACCATGGGAATTAGCTACCACCCCAAATGGGCCATGAAATGCACGCTAATCACCTAGCATGCAAACAATCAACAACAGTCCAATAATGACTAACTCACTAATTCCTCACCATGGGAATTAGCTACCACCCTAAATGGGCCACAATGTGCAAGCTAAACACCTAGCAAATGCAACATCAACAACAATTCAAGAATAGACACATGCTCACACTCTAAGCCACAAAGCAGTCTATTCACAATGCATACATAACTGATACATTCACAGCATCATGCATAGCATCACACATCATTAACACATTTTATCACAACAGCATATCATATCATGCCACATAATCAAACACAGTATTAGCACACTCTACTAATACCTATACTACTCAAGACCCAACAAAACAACAACAACATTACAACGATATCACATCTGGGAGTTTAAAACGTGAAATCTGTCTGTCGAACTGATATGGCGAACGCCATTAGGCTAATGGCGAACGCCATTAGCGTTAAACGCTCTCATTCTGGAAAAACTGTCTGTCAAACTGATATGGCGAACGCCATTAGGCTAATGGCGAACGCCATTAGCGTTAAACGCTCTTATTCTGGAAAAAAAACCCAAATGGCGAACGCCGAAGGCATAATGGCGAACGTCATTTGGCTGTTATGTGCATAGATGTTAAATTTCTACGAATTCCTTTCAATTATCATCCAATTTCATTCATCCACTGGCTGTTATGTGCATAGATGTTAAATTTCTACGAATTCCTTTCAATTATCATCCAATTTCATTCATCCACTATTCCACAAATTCATCATACATCAATCTAATCAGAGATAAAACAATGGTTATCACTACCCAGTACATATTATCATATAATACCCTTTAACCGATGATAAACCCCCCCTTACCTGAGTTAATCCGGCAAATCTCAAGCTTCAAGCTCTTCTCTTCTCCAACCTTCTTCCTCTTGCTTTGCCTTTGCCCTTTTCCTCTTTCACGATCGCTTCTCTGTTTTTCACGTAAAAACATTTTTACTCCAAAATGGGACTTTTTCCTTAATTCCAACTTATATATATTTTCCAATAAATAATTATCCCAATAATTATTATTCCAAAATAATAGTAATAATAATCCCAAATTCCAATTATTCAATTAAATTAATCAAAAAAATATTAATTTAAATTAAATAATTATCTTATTTTAATTGGGGTGTTACACTATGCAGCAACAATTTCAGAACACCTTCCTTGCACCTGAAGCCCGCACATTCCCTTCCCAGGAGGAATATGTTGCTTATGCTAATTGGCTTGAGGGCAGGCCAACTTTTATGGGGGGTGCAGGAGATGGCGCGAACCATGACGATGAGATGGAGGATGTCCTTGGATCCGTTGGTGGTGGTCAGGAGGAATAAGATTGAGGAGTTTTGTTGAATTAGAGTAGTTGTTTTTTTATTTTGAGTTTTTTGTATTATTATTACTTTTGTTTAATCATGATTGTACTTTTGGGTGGCTCTAGTTCACCAAAACTTTGGTTTGTTAATTTGTCTTGTTAATTGCATGAACACTCTGTGAGATTTAAGTGTGTTACAATGAATTTGGTTTACCAACATTTGTTTGTTTAATTGTCTTACTCTTAAGTCAAGCTTAAAGCAACCAAGAAATGTTCGCAAAGAAAGAAGCATATGACACTTCGAGTGGTGATGATAAGAATTAGTGTCGGCATTTCAAGGTACACTTTATCGCTTTCTAGACTTAACATGAGTAGTTTGATGGTGTGTTGCAAATTCCATATCATAACTTCATTGAAATACATGTCATTTTTGAATCAAAATAGGACTTAACCAATTGTGAGGAGGCTTTCCATTGTACACTAAAACATGGGAAACCGAACATTATTTCAACTCATTCTTATCATGCTAAATCATGCATTAATCTATTTTTGTGTGAAAATATTGAAAATGATAGAGGCATTGTTTGTATGAGAAAAACCACTTGACCAAAAAGTTTTGAAACAACTAACCTTGTGAGGAGTGATCCTTAGTTAACCCCCTTTGAGCTTACTTTAGGATTCATTTGATTGATAAGTGTAAAATCAATTGAAAATTTTGTGAATAAATGAATCTTAATTTCTTTCGTGTCAATTAAACCCTCAAATCGAGTTGTTTGCAAATTTTGCCTTTTGCTTATGTCTAAGTAGGGAGCATTATTGAATAAATTTGGTTTTGGAATCTAAAGTTGGGGAGAGTAAAGTAAAAAGAGTTGATTAGAAACTTGAAAAAGTGAGTTTTTATGAAAGGGTGAAAATATGAAAAGAAACAAGAAAAAGATTACTCGACGTTGGATCGAGGTTTTAATCTTGTTTTGAAATGGTTATCAGATGTTCATTTTACTTCTTGTATTAACAGATGAATAAAGAATGAAAGAATAAACATTATACAATTCATGGGAGAGGGATACATTTGTTATGAATGGGGGTTGTTCATGTCAAATAAACAATAAAAATATGTGCCTCATACACCATACAAGTAGGCCACAGTTATCAATCAATAGGATATATAAACAAGTATATGATCAAATCAAATAATCAAATAATGAAATGAATGAAGCATTAAACAATGTATAGGATGTATAAACATGTTAAGCAATCAAACTATAGAAGCATGGATGAAAGAAACAAGTATAAAAAATATCAGATGAATCAGACAAATGCAACTATGCACACAAAGGATCAATGAATAAATTAATCGGGAAATGATGCAAGGATCAAATAAAATCAAGATGAATGGCCTCTAATACATGGCATATGAGATGAACAAGGGAGGATCAAAAGATCTCTTCAATTGCCCTAAGCAATCCCTATGTCAAACATCAATCATACAAAAGTCAACCGAAAAGTCAAATCAACTTAAAAATTATCAAATAAATAGTAAATTAATCAAAAAAATTATAAAAAATTAAACTAAGTTAGGTGGGGTCAGGACATCATCATCCCCCAAAAATATTTTAAAATTAATGAAAATTAGTGTACAAATTAATTGAAATAAAACAGAAGTCAAATGAAAAGTCAACCAAGCAAACTAGGTCAAAAATAAATTCAAACTAAATTAAAAGTGGGAAATAAAATTCCAATAAAAGGTCAGGTTGACCATGAGACATTGGTCAACCCTCATCCCAAAAATCAGAATCTAAAAATAATTTTAAGTCATTTAAATAAAAATAATAAAAAAAGTGTACTTAAATGGACTATTTGAAATAAATAATTGAAATAAAATAGTAACATTAAATAAAATATGAAAATAAAAATTAAATAAATTAAATAAATTAAATAAAATATTAAAGAATGTAAAATATATTTTTTGATATTTTTATGAATAAACAAAATATTTTTTATTAATTAAACAAAACAGAAAGTAAGAATTAAAAAAAATAATGAAAATAAAAATGAAAGGAAATAACATAAAGTGAGATGGGCCAGATTAAGGTGGTGCGAACAGCATGGGGGGCGCTAAGGCCCAGCCCAGTTCGGTCCAGCATGTGATAAAAAAGAAAATATGTTCATTTTAATTAAAACACAACATTGCCTCAATTGGTCATCTAGGACTTAAGTTACTAGATGACAAAAGCGAAATGGAAGGGCAGGATCAGCAAGGCCGCGCGCGAATCCGACGTCCCACAGCGTGCCACGTCACGTTTTCTCTCATGCAGCATGAACCCCATGCAAAAATGCAGGAACCAAAACACAAAACGCAACATATTTCTCCCATTTTCAAACTAGCATATCTCACTCTATGGTTCATGAAATTGGATGATGTAAAAAGAAAAATTCAAGTTTGAAACATGTAGAACACAATGGTATCTTGTTTTATTAAAAATGATGGCTCCAGCATAGAGAAAAGCGAACAACAAGGTAGGCTCATGCAAGGATACGGTAAAAATTCAATGTTACAAAATCAAGCTCAAACACAATGCCTCTTGGTGAGGGTTTCATAGACAAACATGACACATTATTTGCATGGAAAAACAACATGATACAAGCATGGCCATAGCATGAAAACAATAGTAAGCATAAACATGGTAAGCATGAAAAATAATAATGAGCAAGCAAAATATTCATGGCCATGGAGGGTTGGGATAAGGAGGTTACCTAGTGGAAAACAGTCAACTGCTTCTTGGTAGTGGAGAAGATAGAAAAGGAAGATGCTCTTGGTGCTTGTGCTTGAGAAATGGAAAGTGAGGAATGGATCTTGAACTTGCCAAGTTGCTTTGCTCCTAGAAAATAGCAGCCTCCAACCTTAACTCGAAAATGGAATTAACTTCTCTTCAGATTAGGGTTTATGCTCTTTAAATATGGTGGGTTAAAGTGCTCTTAATGGGCTTAAGTGTGTGGTTTTGGTTCATGAGCAAAATGCCACAAAAGGTGAGGTGTGAAATGAAACTCTAAATATGGCAAAGCTTAAGTGAGTGAACATTAAAGTGCATGACCAAATGAGGTAAAAAGTGTGTTGGTTGGTTTTGTGGTCTGACTTGGTTTTTCTTGTGCAGCATAAAAACAAACCAACTAGGTGACTTTAAGGCTTTGTAACTTGATGAATATGTAACCAAATGGCAAGGCAATGCAAACAGTAGAAAGAGGGCATGGAGCTTAACATCTTTCATGTTGAACACAAGTTGAAATGATGAGTGGAAAGAGGTGAAAAATGGTCATAAAGTTCAGGTTCCATAGTTGCAAAATGGTTGGGCCAGTTTGGCCTAAATGCTGTCAAAAAATTCAGCCTATGATACCAACTTTAGATGAGTGTATCTTCCAAACCAATGATCCAAATTGGGTGGTTCTAAAAAGGTGTCAAAGAGGACATATCAAGGTACAACTGTCATGAAGAAAGTGTTTTCAAAAGATGCCTTGAAGTGCAAGAAATCTGGCCCATAAGTCTTGACAAATTTTGCAAATTTTGGACTTAGAAAATTTTCTAAGTGTCCTAAAATAATGTCTCACTTTGACCAAGCATAACCTTCTCAATTTTAATCCAAATGAAACAAACTTTATATCTCTAGAAAACTTGGAACAAGAGGAACAACTTTCATAGGGGAGAAATTTTCAAATGGGGCTTGCATATTGATGGAATATAGGCTTAAAGTGGATGCAAAAACCATAAAAACTTGCCTTAAATGGAAAGTCAACTATTTCCAAATTTAGTAATTTTCCAACTCCTGATTAAATGATGAATCCATGATCCAACCTTGATAAAATTTCACATGTAGGCTTCCTTAGGCATGAATTTTGAGATTCCACTTTCAAAATGTCAAGAGTTGACTTTTCTGGCCCCACAGTTGACTTTTCCCAATCTGTTTGATTTCCGATTCCAATGATCAATTGAAGCACCTCTGGCTCAAATAAAGAGCTGATTTTTTGCATGTAGATCCTTGTGGACATGTGGAGGGCCATGGAAATGAGTTTCACTCAAGGAATCAGAAATAAACCGATTTTATACCAAACCCTAGTTTTAGGGCAAAAATGACTAGGAACTGATTGCACTGACTGCCACTGGATCTTTGTGAGATGATTGTGGATCTTTCTAGGACAAGATGCCTCTATAATCATGACATGAATGAGCCCCCTTTTCTTCCCACCAAACATTTCCTGTTGCAGATAGCCACGAAACCCTGATTTCTGATTAAATCCAGATGCACACTCTAAGAGCTCTGAATCTTCCACTGAAGAACTGAGGACCATAATAAGACATATGGAACCCCTTGAGACATTTGAGACTTGTATACATAGAAAATGAATTCCAATTCTCAGTCTTGCTTTGTGTGGGCTCCTTCTGGTAAGAAGTGATCAATCAAACCCTGATTTCCAAGTCACTAATGCAGTATGTAATGAGTATGACCTAGTATGATGCTAATGCCATATGAAACACAATCCCATGCTTCCAAGAAAAAGTGAAGGGTAAATTTTGGGGTATTACAGCTGCCCTTATTCAATCAACTGGAGACCCGAAAGGGAGATAGCAGCGGCTTTCGCACCTTCTAGGTATCAAGGGATTGAATACAATAAAAACCCGGAAATTTACACTGAAGTGAAGTAACAATGCCTGTCAGAATCGGCAAAGAGGTGGTCTTGAAAGAAGAATCCGTCTGGTACGGTGAAAATCGGTCTGAACATCGGAAAAAGAGAATGTTAGCCTGAATACCAAAATAAATGGTAACGTAAGAATCTTGATCTGAGCATCAACAGAGAATCCGTCTGGTACGGTGAGAGTCGGTCTGAACACCGGAAAAAAGAGTGTTAGCCTGAATACCAAAATAAATGGTAACATAGGAATAACCGTGGCCTGAATGCCGCTCATCAGTCTGAATATTGGAAATGACTTCGATCCGAGCATCGGAAGACATGAGATTATTAAACGTCGGTCTAAACACCGGGAAATTGGCCTGAATGCCACTTCGGTCTGAATACCGGAAAATTGGCCTGAATGCCACAAGTTGCATCGACCTGAACATCGGAAACTTCTTCGATCTGAACATCGGAAAATTGGCCTGAATGCCACTTCGGTCTGGATACCGGAAAATTGTCCTGAATGCCACAAGTTGCATCGACTTGAGTGTCGGAAACTTCTTCGATCTGAACATCGGAAAATTGGCCTGAATGCCACTTCGGTTTGGATACCGGAAATTTTTTATGCCTGTCAGCATCGGCAGAAATAAGGAAAATGATAATTGAGGCGGCACGTGGGCCAACGACCTATGCTGGGGATAATAAGTCATGAACAACCTTCAGTCTGAGTACTGGAAACAAGCTTCTGGTTTATCACTTGGGATACCGAGAATGTTTTATGCTTCACATGCGTATGTTTGAATTTTGCAATGGCGTAATGCTCCATGAAAATGGAAATGCTACGCGATTTGGGAGGATGTAATGCAATGTGATTCTACATGCAAGGGATGCGAAATGCTGGGGAGAATGCCAAGCCGAGGCAAGGAATTCTGCTGGGGAAATGATCACAATCTTCTTGACCCAAGCATTGCTGTTGGAGATACACATCACCATGAACTTTGTGGGGAAATGACCGGCCATGCGGTGTTCTAGCAATAAGAAGATACCGAGACTCTGACTGAGGAGAGAATGGCACTGAGAGCTTGTTGCTGAGGAAAGCGATAGTGGTTTTGGCAACCATAATCTGCGAGAGAGACGACTCAGCAGGGGAAGCAAACACCAAAACGGTACCGAGATCCTGCTTCAAGGAAAGAGACCGTGGGTCTGGCGTCGAGATCATCGATCTGGCATCAAGCTCTGAGGAGCAGCGGCTTCTGTTAGGAAGATACAATCAGACATTGTCAACTCCGCTAGGGATATACAGTCTGACACTGTCAACTCTACTGGGGAGTGTATAGTCTGAAACACATGCTTGGGGAAGCACCGTAGTGAGAACTTGCTATGAGTTGAAGAATCCAATGCTCTGATCAGCTCTGCAGGAATAAGGTACCAAGTACCAATTGTTGAAGCAAAACAATCGCGATCGTCTGCTGGGAATCTTAAGGAAATGCCTCGAGTGTACCTGTTCTGAATAGACGATTCAAAGTACTTAAAATTTACAATAATTTTAAATGTTCATTGAGCATGTACCTGTAAAGCTCTTATGTTTCATGATGCAATGTTTATCAAAAATTCGGACGTCATTTTTGCAAACAAAATAGTAAAATGAAAATGAACACAGAGATGTACTGAATAACATGATTTTATTGATTGAATGGCCTCTGAATAGGCATTTACATCAGGAAGCAATCCCTGGAAAGAGGTAATTGCACAAAAGATAAAAACAGAAATTAATCTAATGGCAATGTGAAATGGATTTCTATCGGGTTCCAATTCTGCTATGACTCGCTCGTTATCAAGATCCTCCAGATGATCAACTTTCTGAAAAAGGTGATTGAACTGTTTCCTATCCTTTGAAAATTTTTGGTTATCAATACGGGATGAGATTCAGAACTACTCAGAATGCAGTCATTCGCTTAATCCCTAACTTTTGCCTGGATCGCCCTTTCGGGTTTTCAATCCACCGGGATATCCATTTTTGCCTAAGTTTCTTTTTTAGGTTTTCAACTTACCGGGTGTACAATCTTTTCATTTTTTAATCCCTAACTTTTGCCCGAACCCCTTTTTTCATTTTCTTGGTTCGCTGGGATGCCCATTTTTGCCTGGACTATTCTTTTTTGTCCAGCGGGTCTATTTTATGCGAAGTATTTTTTAACTGCGTCTGAGTTCACAGGGGAAGTGAAGTCTTCACCATCCATAGTTGCAAGCATTAAGGCCCCACCATCAAAGATCTTGGTGACAATATATGGTCCTTCATAGTTAGGAGTCCACTTGCCCCTGTGATCTGTCTGAGGAGGAAGGATCCTTTTCAACACTAAATCTCCGACTTGGAAACACCGAGGACGCACATTCCCATCAAAGGCTCTCTTCTTCCGACTCTGATACAACTGCCTAAGACAAATGGCTGCCATTCGCTTCTCTTCGATAAAACTCAACTCGTTGAACCTTGTTCGAATCTATTCAGCTTCGTCTAACTTGACATCCAACAGGACTCTTAGAGAAGGAATATCCACTTCAACAGGTAGGACTGCTTCCATACCATACACAAGGGAGTAAGGGGTTGCCCCGGTCGATGTACGTACTAAAGTACGGTATCCATGCAAGGCGAAGGGGAGCATCTCATGCCAATCCCTGTACGTAATGACCATCTTTTGCACAATCTTCTTTATGTTCTTATTTGCTGCCTCAACAACACCGTTCATCTTAGGACGATAAGGGGAAGAATTGTGATGCTGAATGTTGAAGTTTTGACACAACTCCTTCATCATTTTGTTATTGATATTAGAACCATTATCAATAATGATTCTTTCGGGAACCCCATAACGACAAATGATTTCTTTCTTAATGAATCGGGCAACCACATGTCTGGTGACCTTCGTAAATGAAGCTGCTTCGACCCACTTGGTGAAATAGTCGATGACAACAAGGATGAAGCGATGCCCATTGGAAGTAGTCGGCTCAATCCTTCCAATCATATCAATGCCCCACATAGAAAACGGCCACGACGAAGACATCACATTCAGAGGATTTGGCGGCACATGCACCTTATCAGCATAAATCTGGCATTTATGGCACTTCCGAGCATACTTGAAACAATCAGATTCCATGGTCATCCAGTAATAACCCGCTCTCAATAATTTCTTAGCCATTGCATGTCCGCCGGCATGAGTACCGAAGGAGCCTTCATGAACTTCTTGCATTAACATGTCTGCTTCGTGTCTATCCACGCATCTGAGCAAAACCATGTCGAAGTTCCTCTTATACAACACATCGTCCTTGTTCAAGAAGAAACTGCCTACCAATCTTCTCAAAGTCTTTCTATCATTGTTGGATGCCCCTGCAGGGTACTCTTGATTCTTCAGAAAGCACTTGATGTCGTGGTACCAGGGCTTATAATCAACTACCAGTTCAGCAGCAAACACATACGCGGCCCTATCAAGGCGCATAACATCGATCCTGGGAGCATGGTTCCACCAGATCACCTTGATCATGGAGGATAGAGTAGCAAGAGCATCTGCCATCTGGTTTTCATCACGAGGTATATGATACAGCTTTACTGTTGTGAAGAAAGTCAAAAGTCTTCTCGTGTAATCTTTGAGGGGACCAGAGTAGGCTGGAGAGTATTCCAATCACCATTCACTTGATTGATCACCAGAGCTGAATCTCCGAAAATGTCCAGAGTCTTGATTCTCAAATCAATGGCTTGCTCAATACCCAAGATGCAGGCCTCATATTCAGCTTCATTATTGGTGCACTCGAAAGTCAGACAAGCGATGAAAGGCATGTGGGCACCTTTCGGAGTAGTAATGACAACACCAATTCCACTTCCTTTGGCATTGACGGCCCCATAGAACATTAACGTCCACTTGTCGTCTGGATCAGGTCCCTCCTCAACAGTTGGCTCTTCACAGTCTTTCATCTTGAGGAACATGATGTCTTCATCTGGAAAATCAAACTTCATCGGCTCATAGTCTTCAATCGGCTGTTGAGCAAGATAGTCTGACAGAATACTCCCCTTGATGGCTTTCTGAGATGTATACTAGAAGTCGTACTCTGTCAGTACCATCTGCCAACGAGCAACTCTTCCGGTGAGAGCTGGCTTCTCAAATATGTACTTGACTGGATCCATCTTGGAGATCAATAAGGTTGTGTGAGTCAGCATGTATTGTCTCAATCGCTTAGCAGCCCATGCAAGTGCACAACATGTCTTTTCAAGCATTGAGTATCTCGACTCGCAATCTGTGAATTTCTTACTCAGGTAGTAGATGGCATGCTCTTTCCTACCTGTCTCGTCGTGTTGACCGAGAACACAACCCATGGAATTGTCTAGTACTGTCAAAGGATAGGAGGATTCTGCAAATACTCTTTGATCTTCTTGAAAGCCCTTTGACAGTCATCATCCCACCTGATAGCCTGATCTTTTCTTAACAACTTGAAGATTGGCTCACACGTGGCTGTTAGGTGCGAGATGAACCTTGCAATGTAGTTCAACCTCCCTAAGAAACCACAAACTTGTTTCTCTATTCCTGGCTCAGGCATTTCTTGTATCGCTTTCACTTTATCAGGATCCACCTCAATCCCTTTTCCGCTAACAATAAAACCCAACAGCTTTCCAGATCTCACCCCGAAAGTGCACTTGTTCGGATTAAGCCTCAGCTTGAATTTCCTCAACCGCTCGAACAGTTTCTGCAGATTCACCAAATGTTCTTCTTCTGTATGAGATTTGGCAATCATATCATCAACATAAACCTCGATTTCATGATGAATCATATCATGGAAAAGAGTTACCATAGCTCATTGATATGTTGCCCCAGCATTCTTCAGGCCAAACGGCATCACCTTGTAGCAGAAGGTGCCCCATGGGGTTATGAAAGTTGTCTTCTCCATGTCTTCTGGTGCCATCTTGATTTGATTATAGCCAGAAAAGCCATCCATGAAGGAGAATACCGAGAACTGAGTCGTGTTATCCACCAAAACGTCGATGTGAGGTCATGGGAAATCATCTTTAGGACTGGCTCTGTTCAGATCCCGGTAGTCAACACACATCCGTACCTTTCCATCCTTCTTAAGTACTGGAACGATGTTTGCAACCCATGGCGGATAATTGGTAACTGCTATAAATCCTGCATCCAACTGTTTCTGCACTTCTTCCTTTATCTTGACAGCCATCTCTGGTCTTGTTCTTCTAAGCTTCTGCTTGACCGGAGGACAACCCTCTTTGAGAGGCAAATGGTGTACCACGATGTCTGTGTCAAGCCCTAGCATATCCTGATAAGACCAAGCGAAGATGTTGACATACTCTCGCAGCAATTCAATCAACCCCATCCTTCACATCATCTTCTAAAGCAGCCCCTATCTTGATTTCTTTCTTGACGTCCTTGGTGCCAAGATTAATCACTTCAGTAGACTCTTGATACGGTTGAATGACCTTTTCCTCCTGCTTTAACAGCCTGGCAAGTTCTTCAGGGAGTTCACAGTTTTCATCACCCTCTTCTTCAGCTTGAAAGATCGGATTTTCAAAGTCGAAGCGGGCCATAGCAGAACCGTTATCAATAGGATCCGGTGATGTGCATCTGCATGAGTGATGGTATGTGCTTAGGAGTATGAACAGTGAGTGAAAACTAAACAAAACATTGTCAAATATTTTTTTGATTTTTGGTTTTTGAAAACTGCAAAAATAGAAAGACAATGAACAAAATATTTGAATGCAAAAAGATGTCCTTCATTTATGATAAACAATGCAGGTATCCACATAGATGAGCCCTACAATGAGTCATTACGCCCTGGGCGAAACGTAAGACTTGGACATGCATGAACAAACAGGAAAAATTACTCTTCAAGAAGAGTGACTTGGACAATCTCTTCAGAATACCAGTTGTTGATGACTTCACCCGGGATCCTCGGATGCACCCAGTTGTCAATGTCGCAATCATTATCCCCGTCTTCATCGTTGATTGCAGAGATCTGGCCATACTGAATGACACCAGCGCTGGAGAAAGTAATCGGCCCCTGACGAGTCTGAGGGGTTGAAGTTGTAGAAGTCAGAGTTGGCTGATACCCAATCCCAAACTTGTCTCCTTTCATTGGTAATTCCAACAGACGTCCCCAACCGGGGGCAACACCTGAGTCTACCAAGGCCTGCGCCTGCTTGAAGGACGAGATAGAGGCACCCGCTTTGACCTCTTCCACCGGAGCTGCGTCCTTGATCTGAACTGCCTCAAAGGCCTGAAATAGGGTCTCATGAATTTCACCTTCTACCTCTACATACTTAAATGTAGACAGGTTACTGATCAGAATGTCCTCCTCACCACAGACCTTGATAATTCTTCCATTGACCGGAAACTTTATCTTTTGATGCAGAGTTGAGGAGACTGCCCCAGCATTGTGGATCCAAGGACGACCCAGCAGGCAGCTGTACGAGGGACTGATATCCATAACATAGAAGACGGTGCTGAAGGTTTGCGATCCAATCAGAATTGGCAATTCTACCTCTCCGAACACCGACCTCGTAGAGCCATCGAAGGCTCTCACAATAAGATCTGAAGGCTTCAAGACCAAACCTTCTACTTCTAACCTTGACAAGGCTCTCTTGGGTAGCACATTGAGAGAGGAACCTGTATCCACCAAAACATGAGATAACACGGTGTCTTTACATTCCATCGAGATGTGCAAAGCCTTGTTATGGTTGCGTCCGGCTGGTGTCAAGTCAGAATCAGTAAAACCCAACCCGTTGCTTGCATGAACATTGGCAACGATCCTCTCTAGTTGGTTCACTGAGATCTCTTGAGGCACATATGCAGCATTTAGGACCTTTAGAAGTGCCTCCCTGTGTGCCTCCGAACACAGCAGGAGTGAGAGAATAGATATATTGGACGGCGTCTGAATCAACTGATCGACTACCTTGTAGTCGCTTTTCTTTATAATCCTTAAGAGCTCGTCCACATCCTTTGCAAAAGTGGGCTCAGAACCAGCCTGGGGTGCAGAGGTACCCTCATTCACGACTTGTTTGCCTTTGGTCTTCGCCGCGGCGTCAACATTATCAGCTTGGGTAGCGGGTGGTGAGAACAGTCTACCAATCCTGGTGAATCGCCCGATTCCACCAACGTTATCCACTGCAGGATCTTCTATCTCAACTTCAGATTTAGACTTCTCCTTTATTTTCAGTGGCTGCTCCACTCCATTATCGTGTGTGTACACACTTCCCCCATAATGCCAAGGAATGGCCCTTTCGCTGGTGAAAGGTAAAGGACCAGGGGTCGTGATGGTCATAGTGGATGGTCTCACTGGTGGCACTGGTTGCGCTTCTGGCACACTGATCTGAGCAGTTGGGTAGAAAATGGTGATAGTAGCAACATCACAGTCGTACTCAGAAATCTCATTCATTGAAATGCAAGCATCCGAAACATCGGAATCAAGTTCAATTACATCAGAATCAACCACATTGTTTGGGATATTAACAACAACATTGGAAAATTTAAATACATTATCAGGAATTACACAATCAACAGGATCAACATTTGTGAATTCATCAGCAGCATCTTCAAACACTTCTTCAGCAACCCCTTCAACGGACTCTTGGATCGACAAGTCTTCAGCCTGGAGGATATCATTGTCAAGCAAGGCCTGGATACCTTGCTGTAACTTCAAACAACCCTTTCTCTGTGTAGCACAATCCAAACAACCCTTCCCACAACCGGGGAAAACATCGGCCTTCAGCAAGTGTTCTTTAATCTCCAACAGCGGAGTCTTCAACTTCAACACATCCTTGATGGACTTGGCTTCTCCTTCCAGCATGTTAACATTTGCACCACCATGCTGCGACATGGGATTGTTGACGACATTAGGAGCCGGCGCAAAGTTGATGGCCTTCGAATCAATGAGGTCCTGAACTACGTGCTTAAAAGCTTTGCAGTTCTCAATATTGTGGCCAGGTGCTCCAGGGTGGAAGTTACACCTAGCGTTGGCGTCATATCCCACCGGAAACCTACCAACGAGAGGAGCCAGAGTGTGTAACTGCACAAGTTGTAGTTGTTGAAGACTAGGAAGTAACTGAGCGTACGACATTGGAAGAGTGTCGAAACGTCGGTCCATCATCCTTTGCCTCTGTTGATAGGCGGGTCTGTTACCCTGTTGCTGTTGTTGGTACTGAGTTTGTTGACGCTGTGGTTGTTGTTGTTGTACTGGTGCTGCAGTTGGAATAGTCACAGCTACAACATACGGTTGCTGATGGTAAGTCTGAAAACTGTTCCTTCTGACACCCCTGTTCTGATAGGAAGACACAACACTAACATCCCCTTCTCTTCGCTTCTGTCCCTGTATGAACGGCTTCTTTACCCCTGATGATGATCCAAATCCATTTTGGATCTTACAGGTCTTCAAATAGTTCTCCACCCTCTCACCGGTAGAGACTACATCAGCAAAGTTGGAAGCGTTACAACCCACCACGCGCTCCAAGTAAGATCCGGGCAGAGTGTTCATGAACATGTTAGCCATTTCCTTCTCCAACATCGGAGGCTGAACACGGGAAGTTGTCTCTCTCCAACATTGTGCATATTCTCTGAAGCATTCATTGCTTTTGAGAGACAGGTTCTGAAGTTGGGTTCTGTCCGGTGCCATATCAGCATTGTATTGATACTGTTTCACGAAGGCCTCAGCCAAATCCCTCCAATAGCGGATGTGGGCTCTGTCCAGCCTCATGTACCATTCCAGGGATGCCCCAGCTAGGCTATCCTGGAAGAAATACATAAGCAACTTCTTATCATCAGAGTATGCAACCATCTTGCGGAAATAGGCTTGCACATGAGTTTTGGGGCAAGAGTTGCCATTATATTTGTCGAACATTGGGACCCTGAATTTCGGTGGCACCCTCACACCTGGGACCAACCCCAAGTCAGCAACGTCTACTCCGAGAGGATTCTGTCCTTCCACTGCCTTCAGCCTCTCCTCCAATCTTCTAAACATGGGGTCCATGCCATGGCTCATGCCAAAGTCCTCCTGCATCTGAGTGAACTGATCGTCCTGATCATCATGGACGGGCTGTTGACCGGAGTTGACATGTGGGATCGGGATAGGCCCCGGTCCGCTGTGTCCGTTAACTTCTCCAACTGGAGGATCAGTTACCGTCTCTGGTTGAGTAGTGGAGGGATTCCTTTGCATCATCTGTCTGAGCTCTTGCTTTCCCTGAGCCACCCCCTGAACCACATCCATGAATTGGTTCATGCGGATTCTCATCTCGGCGAGTTCTGCATGTAGGCCCTCCATAGCTCTCTGTTGGTTTCTGCGGGTTCCGTACCGGTGAATTCCTGAATCAGCTATCCTGTTAGTGGCACACCAAACAAAATAAGAACACCATTGCAGTACCTGTTATGCAAGACATGCAAATGAATATGTAAATGCAATGGCATGTTTATCAATTCCAAAGGGTATTCTACCCTTTTGATTCAAGTCTCACATCAGATAAAAGTGCAAGAAGACCGAGTTATGGATAAACTTCTGAGATCAAGATGCAATAAAGGAAAACCATCATATAAATGAATCCAAAGAGAAGGGCCTTAGCCAACAGTACATCAAAGGAGGATCTCCACAACAAACATGTGGATCATCACTACAAAGCAACAAGACAATAAGTAAAGAGAGGAACAAAAATCAGGAATCAGCCTCCTGTATACAACCCATAAGGACTGCTCCTCACTTCAGCCAGTAATGCCACCGTGTCCGGATGATCTGGAGATTCTGTCAAATGCCGGATAAGCAGATTCCTCTTGTGAATAATTCTATCCAATTCGTTGATGTGGTCTTTGTAGTAATTCCCATCGTCCTCCCCGAAAACCTCTTTAAGTCTGGACTTCTTCAAACCCGCTAACACCTTGAGTTCTTCAATCTGCTCTTGAGCCTTGTTGAGTTGATCCGTTATGTAACCATTGGTTGAACGGCCGCACAGAAGCTCATTGTTCTTCTCCTTCAGCAAAGTCTTCAATTTCTCCATCTGAACAGTCAATTGGGCTACCATCTCCTCCTCTTTTGCCTTCCTAGAAGCTGAAAATGCATCGCATTGCTCTTGCCACCCTGCTAACTTACCATGAGCATCTGTTAACTGTTGTTTGACTCGCCTCAACTCAGAACTGGATGATCCCAAGGCCTTGCCTGTCTTCCTGAAGAAGTCCACCTCCACTGCTAATTTCTTCTCTGCTTCCTTTTGCAATCTGATAGCTTCCCCCTTCTGATATTCCGCCTCATGGTATAGATGCATACATTCTTGCAACTTCGCACTCAACTCCGAGTTTTCAGTTTGAAACTCCTCCATGACATTCTTCAATTTGTCATATTCCTCTCGGCTCACCATTGTTGACTGCTCAGAAGTTGGTGGATACAAAGGTTCTTCAATAGGAAATGGAAAACCAAATCTTCAACTCTTCCTTGAAGCCAAACTTCATACTAAGGGTAAGTCCTGCAATCTCCTTTTCCAAGCACAGTCCTTCCTCTCTTGATCACCTTGAGCCAAGCCTCAGCTGCATTGCGGGATACAGTCAAATCAGATGAAGAATGGAAAAACAGAGATTCTTCCACATCTTTTTCCAAAGGCGGAGTTCTTAAAGCATATCCAAACTGTCTGACTGCTAGAGAATGATTATAGTTGATACCTCCTCTTCTTCCTACCAACGGTACATTGGAAAGTTCCCACAACTATGAACAGTATCCGCCCGAAGCAAGTTCTGGTCTGACCATCAAGAAATATCTTTAGCTCTTATCCCCATTAGTCTCTTCGACCAACTCAACGAGTCCTTCACATCAACGAACGCTCCTGACTTGGGTAGGTGGGAACTGAACCACTTATGAAACAAGGGTGCACAACAATTCACCAATCCTCCTTTTCTATTCTCATTCCGGTGATGCACTGAATGAAAGAAATCTCCCAACAAAGTCGGCACTGGATTTCCCAACACGAAGAGGCGTATTGCGTCTATGTCCATAAATTTTGCGACATTAGGGAACAGGACAATCCCATACACACAAAGAGCCAACACAGCATTGAAACCCTTCTGATCACCATCTTCGATCTTCTTCTTGGCTTCTCCCACCAAGAAACTCAAATGAAAGCCACTGACTCCTCCCTTCTGACATATATTAGACTTCAAGACTGATTTCCCCAAATATGTGGCTGAAGCAACCACGCTGAGATCGGGCAGAAACTCGGAACTGTAGCAAAGCAACTGCGGCTTGATAGGAGCTCTGAGAAAACTAGCAACCTCCTCCAAAGTAGGGACCAAGATATAATCCAGGAATGTGAAACACCTCAATGGAGGGTCATAGAACTGCAACAGTGTAAAGAGAGCATCGTGTTGATCTTGGGAGAGAACCGTGATGAAACTTAGAATCAAACCGTAATCCTTTCGGAATCATTCTAGAGAATCATGATCCATTAACTTCATCAGCTGCTGAATGGGCTCCAGACAAACCACTGGAAACTTGTAGGCGACGTGTCTCTTTCTGCCAATATCCATCTTAGAAAACTAGAGAACCTCGACCGGAATCAAGAAGAAGATGTAAATCCCTAGAAATGGATAAACATGTGTTAAATGATATGAATGCAATATGATGTGATGCAATGCAGTGACATGGAAATCAGGACTACTGTATCTGCTTGGACAACTGTCAGGTTGCACTGTCTGAAGAGAAACCCACTGAGGAATATAATGTGAAATCAAAGCTCTGCTCCAGAAAACCGGGTTGGTTGAAGGTTAAGGTTTCCTGAATTTAGCCCGCCCCTCACCGGTAGGTTCTAAGAACAGAAGTTTGTCAGCTTCAGCCCTTCAGTCGAGAATAATACGTTTACCACTGAAGGTTTGGCATTATTACGGGATAAAAGACCTCCACTGGCTCCCCTCAACAGGACATCCTAAAGCAAGTTCCCAGTCTCGGGGTCCTCAGATTGAGCAGCGAGAATGCGCCCACCAGGGCTAACATAATCACGTCTCGGAGGAGAGGCCTCGACTGAGTTCTCGGGAAATGGTCACCAGAGTCGACGACTTCTAAAGGAATATCTGTCATTATGGAACACCCATAGGACAAAATATATCCAACAGAAACCTCGTATGGAATGTGGGCCTCATGAACGACTTAACGTAGCAACATGCCACGCAAGCCTCATGACTATCCACTCTAAAACCTGTGTGTACGCTCAAGCCTGGGTAGTGGGCTTATCTCTCATAGAACATCCCACCCCAACAAACAACCAAACCACAGAACCCACAGATACAGCAGACATATGTACATGAATGCAATAAGGTAAAGCAGGTAAATAAATAACTGTACAAAAGAATAAACACCCAACAAACAAGAAACCTACAAAAGCTAGGAGGGACTCGTTTAGGGAAACCGGTGTCCCCAGCAGAGTCGCCAGCTGTCGCAACCTAAAAAAAATAGTATGCAAAAAAACAACCGGCGAAAAAGAAATGACAGAAGAGTCGCCATCGTGCGTTATTTATCCCAGAGGAGGGAAAGGAAACGCTCGAAGTAAACTTGGAGAAAGGAAAGGAAAAGACAAGGTTTCGCAACCAAATCTTGGGTTTGGGAGTCGATTATGTGAAGGAAAGGTATTAGCACCCCTACGCATCTGTAGTACTCTACGGGATCCACTCTTGTTGTTCTTGTCTAAAGGGTGTGTGTTTATCTAATGTACTATTTACTAAAAGAAAGGGTCAAAAGAAAATGACTCGCACGGATGTCGCATCCACTGCATACGTATCTCATCTGAATATGAGAATCAGAGTCTTCGTAGCACGGCTACCTATGGGTGAAAGTGATGTGTGCTCACTAAGACATCGCATCTTATGCCTACGTATCTCATCGAGAATGAGAATTAGTAAAACGTAGTTCAGCTAACTACGGGAACAAAGGGCCTCGATTGCAACTAGGGCAAGAGAAAGGGAAGGTCTCGATCGCAACGAGGGCGAGAGAAAAGAATCGCAACGAGGGCAAAAACAAGCAAGGATTAGTTGTTAGTTGTCAGTCAAAACTCGGCAAGACATCGCATCTCGTGCCTACGTATCTCATCTGAACATGAGAATCAGAGTTGCCGTAGTTCGGCTAACTAGGGGTTGCCATCTGAACATGGACTTACAAAGGAGGACACCAGTTGTGTCAAAGGAGAATGGGCAATGTATTCACATCCTAGCAGCAGGTGTCGCAGCTCTCTGAATCGAGTCTTAGGCAGTTACCTCTTTGCAATAGGACGGACTGACATGCCACAGGATCGGAGACGCTCGGAAAGGGCTAAAAGTGGGGGAAGCTCTACCTGAGTGTTGTCATGCAATGTGAACCTGAGTGTTAGGATTTACAAATGGGAACATCTACCTAATGTTAGCATACAAAGAAAGAGGGAATTCTACCTATGTTATCATCCAAAAGAGTAAGGGAATTCTACCTATGTTATCGTACAAAAGAATAAGGGGACACTACCTATGTTATCATACAAGGGGTTCTACCTAATGGGTGCTACCTAAACGGAACAAGAATCGACGGATGGAGCGAGGAAAAGAACCAAGGATAAGGGTAGATGGCGATGCATGAAGCAATCGACTTACAGGTGGTAGATGGCGATGCCTGAAGCAATCGACTTACAAGAGAAATGGCGATGCATGAAGCAATCGACTTACAAAAGAAAGGATGAATACGTGTTGGTTCTGTTAAGTTTTGAAAATGATTACTCGACGTTGGATCGAGGTTTTAATCTTGTTTTGAAATGGTTATCGGATGTTCATTTTACTTCTTGTATTAACAGATGAATAAAGAATGAAAGAATAAACATTATACATTTCATGGGAGAGGGATACATTTGTTATGAATGGGGGTTGTTCATGTCAAACAAACAATAAAAATATGTGCCTCATACACCATACAAGTAGGCCACAGTTATCAATCAATAGGATATATAAACAAGTATATGATCAAATAAAATAATCAAAGAATGAAATGAATGAAGCATTAAACAATGTATAGGATGTATAAACATGTTAAGCAATCAAACTATAGAAGCATGGATGAAAGAAACAAGTATAAAAAATATCAGATGAATCAGACAAATGCAACTATGCACATAAAGGATCAATGAATAATTTAATCGGGAAATGATGCAAGGATCAAATAAAATCAAGATGAATGGCCTCTAATACATGGCATATGAGATGAACAAGGGAGGATCAAAAGATCTCTTCAATTGCCCTAAGCAATCCCTATGTCAAACATCAATCATACAAAAGTCAACCGAAAAGTCAAGTCAACTTAAAAATTATCAAATAAATAGTAAATTAATCACAAAAATTATGAAAAATTAAACTAAGTTAGGTGGGGTCAGGACATCATCATCCCCCAAAAATATTTTAAAAATAATAAAAATTAGTGTACAAATTAATTAAAAATGATGGCTCTAGCATAGAGAAAAGCGAACAACAAGGTAGGCTCATGCAAGGATACGGTAAAAATTCAATGTTACAAAATCAAGCTCAAACACAATGCCTCTTGGTGAGGGTTTCATAGACAAACATGACACACTATTTACATGGAAAAACAACATGATACAAGCATGGTCATAGCATGAAAACAATAGTAAGCATAAACATGGTAAGCATGAAAAATAATAATGAGCAAGCAAAATATTCATGGCCATGGAGGGTTGGGATAAGGAGGTTACCTAGTGGAAAACAGTCCACTGCTTCTTGGTAGTGGAGAAGATAGAAAAGGAAGATGCTCTTGGTGCTTGTGCTTGAGAAATGGAAAGTGAGGAATGGATCTTGAACTTGCCAAGTTGCTTTGCTCCTAGAAAATAGCAGCCTCCAATCTTAACTCGAAAATGGCATTAGCTTCTCTTCAGATTAGGGTTTATGCTCTTTAAATATAGTGGGTTAAAGTGCTCTTAATGGGCTTAAGTGTGTGGTTTTGGTTCATGAGCAAAATGCCACAAAAGGTGAGGTGTGAAATGAAACTCTAAATATGGAAAAGCTTAAGTGAGTGAACATTAAAGTGCATGACCAAATGAGGTAAAAAGTGTGTTGGTTGGTTTTGTGGTCTGACTTGGTTTTTCTTGTGCAGCATAAAAACAAACCAACTAGGTGACTTTAAGGCTTTGTAACTTGATGAATATGTAACCAAATGGCAAAGCAATGCAAATAGTAGAAAGAGGGCATGAAGCTTAATATCTTTCATGTTGAACACAAGTTGAAATGATGAGTGGAAAGAGGCGAAAAATGGCCATAAAGTTCAGGTTCCATAGCTGCAAAATGGTTGGGCCAGTTTGACCTAAATGCTGTAAAAAAAATCAGCCTATGATACCAACTTTAGATGAGTGTATCTTCCAAACCAATGATCCAAATGGGGTGGTTCCAAGAAGGTGTGAAAGAGGACATATCAAGGTACAACTGTCATGAAGAAAGTGTTTTCAAACGATGCCTTTAAGTGCAAGAAATCTGGCCCATAAGTCTTGACAAATTTTGCAAATTTTGGACTTAGAAAATTTTCTAAGTGTCCTAAAATAATGTCTCACTTTGACCAAGCATAACTTTCTCAATTTTAATCCAAATGAAACAAACTTTATATCTCTAGAAATCTTGGAACAAGAGGAACAACTTTCATGTTGTAGAAATTTTCAAATGGGGCTTGCATATTGATGGAATATAGGCTTAAAGTGGATGCAAAAACCATAAAAACTTGCCTTAAATGGAAAGTCAACTATTTCCAAATTTAGTAATTTTCCAACTCCTGATTAAATGATGAATCCATGATCCAACCTTGATCAAATTTCACATGTAGGCTCCCTTAGGCATGAATTTTGAGATTCCACTTTCAAAAATGTCAAGAGTTGACTTTTCTGGCCCCACAGTTGACTTTTCCCAATCTGTCTGATTTCCGATTCCAATGATCAATTGAAGCACCTCTGGCTCAAATAAAGAGCTGATTTTTTGCATGTAGATCCTTGTGGACATGTGGAGGGCCATGGAAATGAGTTTCACTCAAGGAATCAGACATGAATGAGCCCCCTTTTCTTCCCACCAAACATTTCCTGTTGCAGATAGCCACGAAACCCTGATTTCTGATTAAATCCAGATGCACACTCTAAGAGCTCTGAATCTTCCACTGAAGAATTGAGGACCATAATAAGACATATGGAACCCCTTGAGACCTTTGAGACTTGTATACATAGAAAATGAAGTCCAATTCTCAGTCTTGCTTTGTGTGGGCTCCTTCTGGTAAGGAGTGATCAATCAAACCCTGATTTCCATGTCACTAATGCAGTATGTAATGAGTATGACCTAGTATGATGCTAATGCAATATGAAACACAATCCCATGCTTCCAAGAAAAAGTGAAGGGTAAATTTTGGGGTATTACAGGTGTATGACGCAAATGATATGAATGGTTGATTCACCTAAATGAACAATTAACAAGAGACTTGTGTATGCAGATGAATGTAGCAATAAGTCAGATAAAATGAAATGGGGTAGGCAAAGTTAGGGTATGACAAGAGTGATCATCAAGGTTGGGAATAGGTGCAATATTGGTCAAGAAGGCAGGCTAATGGCTTATTTCAACAAGGCTTTAGGTGCAAGTTATTTAGCCAAGTCCACATATGAGAATGAGTTAATGATGGTGGCTCTAGCAATACAACATTGTTGCCCTTATCTCTCGGGGAGGAAATTTACGGTGTGTACTGCTCATAAAAGTCTCAAATAACTACTTACTCAACATGTTATGTCACCGGATCAACAAAATTAGGAAGTCAAATTATTGGGATATTGCTATGATATTATTTACAAATGAGAAAATATGGGGGCAGATGCATTGCCAAAAATACCTTGTTGCTGCTCCAAGTGGTCTGCTACAGTCTCTGAACTTACCAGAGCAATTTTGGGAGGAAATTTCTATGGATTTCATCATTAGGTTGCCGAAATCCAAAGGGTATGCGTCCATCTTTGTAGTGGTGGACAGGTTAACAAAGTGAAATCACTTCATACCTCTCAAACACCCTTATTCCACCATATTATTAGTTGGGGTTTTCATTAAGGAAGTGAGTTGTTTACACGGGATACCAATATTAATTGTTAGTGATCACGACCCAATTTTTCCGAGTTCTTTCTGGAAGGAATTGTTTAAGTTACAAGGTACACAATTGAAGATGAGCACGACATACCATCCTCAAAGGGATGGAAAAACCAAGGTGGTGAACCGGTGCTTGGAGACTTTCTTGCAATGTTTTATTGTTGATTAGCCCAAACAGTGGGTGCAATGGCTGCATGGGCAGAATACTGATATAATATAAATTTCCATGTGTCCACTAGTACTACTTCATTTGAAGGCGTGTATGGGAGACCCCCTCTGGTGTTGAATTGATTTCTTCCAGTTGGGGGTTGTTTTAAGGGAGTTGAGAGATCGAGATGAGGCTTTAAAACAATTTAAATTGCATTTGCAAGTTAATCGTCGCATGATGGATCACGTTTTTGATGTTAGTGATTGGTTTTTTCTTAAGCTAAGACCACATGGTTAACTCATAATCGAGGTCATGATTAGCCCTAAACTCTCTCCTTATTAATATGGCCCTTTTAAGGTGGTGGAACGCATCAGAGAGCTAGCCTACAAGCTTCAACTTCCAAGGTCTTCATGCATTGACCCAGTTTTTCATGTGTCGTTGCTCAACAAAGCTATAGGAAACTTTGATGTGCAGAAGGAGTTACCCATTGAGTTGGAGGTAGACACCAGTAAGACCTTAGAACTGGTTACTATGTTATCCATGAGGACAATGAGCAAAGGGGGTAAGATAGTCGAACGGGTACTCATTCAGTGGAAAGTATAAGGGGTGGAGGACGCCACATGGGAGGATGAGCTCAATATTCGAGGATAATTTCCCAAGTTGTAACTTAAGGATAAACATTTGTCTGAATAAGGAGGTATTGATAGAGAAGTGGGTCTAAATGAGGGGACTATTAATCAACCCAAGGTGTGGAGAGCATATGAAAGGAGATGTAAGTTAAGTAAAACGAATGATGAATTGAAAGTGGTTGCAACTAACTGATTACGAGAAGGAGTATGTAACTATGTAAGGGGAGAGATCATAGAGAGAGTGGATTTAGATATTTTTTATTGAGTTTGTTAGGAAGAGTAATGCTCTCTTTGTAAGAGCTTATCTCTTGGCAATTTAGGGATTGTAATTCCTTACTGAAGCATTTTATATTTCATTAATAAAATTCCTCTTCAACAATATGTGTTACTTTCTAGTTTATTCTCTGCTTTCTATCATAAATAAATAAACGACAAGAAGAGACGAATAATTTTTTTTTTGTGAAAGTATCATTCTTATTCAAAATGAAAGTTCAAAAAAACTCCTGATAGCGACAATCTAAACACACTGAAGAACTACAATAACATGAATTCTAGAGAAAAAACTACATGAAAAACTCTATCTATTCTAATATGAACAAAAAATTATGATGTGCTAATGAAGTCTCTTGTGAAATTTCTTTGGTACGATGGTGAGAGTCTCTGGTAAATGGAGAAGGGGTGTACCTATAAAGTTAGCATTGCAACACTAAGTTAGTGTGGTCTTAGAGGTATAACTAGCAAGAATAAAGTGAATTGTACCTTGGTGTGACCTAGAATCACACTTATATATGGACGGCTAGAATCGCCCTTGACGAGTGCGGCGTGGAAAATGAGAGATCGGTAAACTTGAATGATTGAGATGAGCGAGGTGTGCTACTCTAGTGTGCGACCCCTTAGTGAGGGTCTACTTGTTCGCCGGTCTTTAGTAGGAGAATCTCTGGATTGGGCCTTCGAATTAGGTTGGTATCATTGGGTTGTTTGGTCGGTCTAGAACAGTTGCTCCCAAGTCTTTACTACCATATATGGGGCTAAAATTGTTATATATTTTTCAAGATCAACCTCAAGAAGGTCCCGCTTTGAGGTTTCAAAGGCTTAGTTTGGTCTTTTGGGTTGGGGAATAGAGCAATGGTGAGGTGAGTTTAACAAAGTCGTTCGTGTTATATTACTTCGCACTTCTCAATTATTTAATCTTACATTTTCTAAATATTCATACCCCCCATTTTAAAAACTAATTTTTTGGTCCTTAAAATTTATTTCCCTTGAAGTTTTCATGATCCCCTCCAGTTTTGTCTACACGAGAATGATGATTAGGATTATAAAACATTTCTAATGACATGACATTGATGACTAAATTTATTATTAATTATTATTTTTTAATATTTTTACTAAATAAATTATTAATTTTTTTTTTACAATTAATTAGTTAAAATTCTTACAACAAATATTATGGACCCGTGACCCATTAAGCTTCAGCATGGCCCAAACACCCATGATGGAAAATAAGTTACGCATAAAAAAACTATATAAACACTTTTTTATGGTGAAGCATTCTCAAGTAGACATTTCTCTCAACTCTATAACTCTTCTTTTATGCAACTTATTATCACTTCATTCTGATAAAGAATACAACATGCAACATGCTCACTTCATTCTGCAACTCCTATTTTCCACTTTATAAGCGTATCTTCACTCACAGTGAGCTTTCAATTTCAAAGTATTCCTTGAATAACAAATAAAAGTGCCATTGTTGTTTCAATATCAAGCTTCAAAATAAAATGAAGAAAGATCATTGGAGTTTCTCATAACCTTAGAAGAAGCATAACCAAAAGGGAAGCAAACATTCAGTTCTTTTTACAGTCTTTTTAAGTACTTAATCACACTTTTAAGTGATTGTGGAATAAAGATTTGCTTGTCTTCAAAACATATCGTGTTTCTAGCCTACCAAGTTTGGTAGATAATGGTGATAATGAGGTTAAGAACCTCCATATAAGTTTGTTGAATGTTTTCTGTTAGTGTGAACAAGAACAACTTCATTTAGAATTTTCTATAAAAAAAGTGGATTGTTTAAGATGAACTTTTTCTGTCATAACATTTTCTAAATATGACTATCGTTGTTAGAATTTGAAATTTCAGGGTAACAATGAATTGGGGTTCATGCCCAATAAATTTCTTTTAAATTTTGGATTATTTTCTAAATAAGTTTTTATAAAAACTTAATTGATATTGTTAATTATTAATTAATTCTATAAAAAATTATTAATTAATAATTTATCTTGATCATATAATTGCCATATCATTAAAAATATTTTTGTATCCTAATCATCACGGTCACGTCTGCAAAAGTGGAGAAAGATCAACAATCTCAATAAAAATAAAATTGATGGATCAAAAAAGTGGTTTTTAAAATAAGGGGATTAAAAGTTAAAATTTATCAAATTATGGGGATCAAAAGTGAATTTAAGTTAAAATAATTTTTCGTTTTGGTTATTCTCATATCCAAGATGTTTTCATATATGTTATATCAAATCTTGTTAAAGGTGTGGATGAATTTCATTGTCGGAGACACGATTTCTTATTCGTAGGAACTTTTGAAAATCATTATTATAATCGTCTGGTGGTGCAGTTAGTTCATTGTTGAGATAACCATAAAAATAATCAAAATTGTCACCACATGTGACACGTTCATCTTCAACCATCATATTGTCCAATATGAGACATGTATCCATTATGCTAATTTGAATCTCATGAGACATAGTGAGATTAGTTGAGTGAGATGAAATAGGTTGATATTGATATTGGTATGGTGAAATTGGTAGTGCGTGAGATATTTTTAGTGAAGATAGATAGAGAGATTAAAGAAATAAGGATTGTATTATTGAATTGAATGATAAAACAGAATTACAAAGTGTCTATTTACATACACCTAAATGATTTGACTACTAAGTAAAATAACAACCTAAGTAACAAACCCTAAACCATAATTACCTTTGGGCTTGGACGACACAACTCAACTTGGATTATATCTAACATCTCAACATACCCCCTTATAATCCAAATTGTTGAAACACACTAATCATTATCGATATGAACTATTCCTAATTTCTTTCTCAACGTTCTCAATGTTAAGAACCTGTAGATCTTCAATCCTTTGATGAAAATGTCAGTCAATTGTGTTTCACTTTAGTAATGTCTTACTTCAAGTTCATCTCGACTCATCTTCTTCCTTAAGAAGTGAAATCTAGTTTATATGTGCTTACTTCTTTCATATATAACTGAATTTTTCACAAGATTTATAGCTGACTTGTTATCAATCTACGGTACCAACGATTTCTTTACCTCAATCTCTTTCAACACATATTTGATCCAAAATCAAATGTTAGTTATGGTAAGTTGCACCAACAATTTTAGTTATGGTAAGTTGCACCAATAATTTTCAAAGGTATGGATCTTTTATCTCGTTCTAAATTATAAGATATTTTAAATAATTTAATAAATTAAAAAAAGTTATAAATCACTTTATAATACTCTCTATTTATTATTCATGAAACAAAAGTTTAAAGAATTAGAAGGAAAAATATATGATATATTAGGGAAGATATAAATAATGTTGCATTGTAAGATTATTTATAATTTGAGATATGTTTTCTTTTATAAATCACTTATAATTTGAAAAAGAGGATTATTAAAGAAATCGATCTCATATATATTTATAAATAAAAAGCAAAGTGAGAATAAAAGAGTAGTGGAGGTACATTATTGTGATATGATTAAAGGCGCCGCATAAATAAAATGGAAGGCAGCTTGTGTTTCACCCTAATAAAGAGTATAGAGTCATGTTCAGCTAGACTATTTGATTTATTAAAAGTTCTTAAAAAAAATTATAGCATCTAAAAAAGTTTTAAAATATTATATTTTTTGTTTTTTAAAATGTTTTTTCAGTTTTTTTTTGTGTGAATAGAAATAAAAATCTGAAAGTTGAGATTTACGGATCTTTAAATATTAATTTTAAAATTTAATCTAATTTAACATAATACATAATCGTCGTTGATCGTACAAAGTAAATTTTAGAGGGTGGTGTAATTATTAATTAATGAATAATAAAAAATAAAATAAAAAGAGGTTCTCTTAGAACGAAAAAAACTCGTTTGGTTTGTAGAGTGTGTGTACCCACTACTACACACCTTATGAAAAGCCTACGTCATTTCTCATTTCTCACTCACTCTAACAAACCTACTTTCTCTCTCTTCTCTCTCTCTCTTCAATGGGTTGTGCTGGCTCATCTCAGTCCAAGCCTGATGGTAATTTCTTCCTCTCTCTTTCTCTCTCTATCACCTTCACTTTCTCTAATTTACATTGTTAATTCATAAATCTTCACTTTCAGTTTAGTTCAAAATCTCTTCTTTCTCAATTTTGTTATTGAATTTGTGTAAACCCTATGTTAACTTGGAAATTTTAATACTCAATTGCATAGGGCACAGGCTAAACAGATATTTACTTCAAGAACTGTTTTCTTTAATATTGGATAATATTGAAATTTTCACCCTCTCTGTAGCCATTGCCAGTAATTTTCTGATATTATATGCTTTTCAGTTGTTTGATTACTGCTAATGGGTTTCTTTGGATAACAACTAGAATGGTTGTGAATTCTACAATGTGCTGAGATTATTTATACAATGATTGGAAAGATTTTAGTTTCTTTAGTGATGAAATTGAGGATTTAAATTGGTTCTTCTTGATTCCCAAATGAAATTTGGATTTTTGTAATTTGGAGAGATAAATGGTTATTAATTAGCTTTATATCTCTGTGATTGAAAATTTTCTGGATTGGATCCTACTTCTGTATGTCTTGATTTTGGACCTTTGATAGTTTTGTTGAGTTGTAGTAGTTTGTTGTGAACGTTTAGGAAGCAGCAGAATGATGACGACGATGATGATAGAGATGGTCCTTGTTATTGTTGTTGTTTTAGTTGTTTGTGGCTAGATTTTTCATTCGTTTTGTTTTCTTAAATTGAAACTAGTTTTTGTGGCTTGCTTGTTCATGATGCCAGTGCTTCAGCTCTAGAATAAAGTTTTGTTCCGGCTCCTATTAACATAAACTTGAACCAATTTTAACAGGGACTGTAAAAAAGATCCGAAAGCCTAAGCCTTGGAAGCATCCTCAGCCCATAACAAGGACTCAGCTAATACAATTGCGCGATGAGTTTTGGGACACAGCTCCTCACTATGGTGGACGGAAAGGTATTATCTCAATTTGATAAGTTACCTTATTTGGAACCTTTGAAGCGCTATTCCTGATTAAATTTGCTTAGAATATAAGGTGTTTAAACGGAAATGCTTTCTTTCTATGAATTAGTTCACTTTCTAACTTTTTTACATCTGTCTATGCAAATCATAATCAAAAGGTTTTATCCATTCTTTCGTTTATTGAATGTGATGCCCCGGATACATAATGATTATCTATAATTCTGTACTCTGATTCTTAATCTAGCCAAAGTCTTAGGTTTCACTTAGAATCTAGAACTGGATAATAATGAATAATGATAATTAGTCTCTTGGAGATGACAAAAGGGATCCATGCTCTTTTTGTATTTATTAATTGCAAGAATGATCATTGTGTTCACTATGACTTGGGTCAAGTTCTTTTCACTACAAAGGTGAAAATTGGCTTCCATTGGTAAGTCGGCAAGAACTAATGAATGAATGATTATTTCCTTTGGATTACTGTACCTTGTGAAGCCAGAACTCTCACTTTTGTTGTGAAAAAAGAAAAAAGAAAATCAAGAAAACAAATAATCAGCCATTATGTTTAGTGCTCCAAAATTATTTTATCTAATAATGAAATCTTCCCATAAATAATAAAGTTGCATGCAGCCATAGTATTTTGTTCCCACAAATTACTTTGTGCTCCTATCATTTTGCTCTGTTTCATTTCTATCTTAATTGCTTTAAATAAGTTGAAATCTGTATATGGTTTTCCACATACTAGAGATTTGGGATGCTCTTCGAGCTGCTGCAGAAGCTGATCTTTCTTTAGCACAGGCAATTGTGGATAGTGCTGGGGTCATTGTCCAGAGTTCTGATTTGACAGTATGCTATGATGAAAGAGGTAAGTTTTTAGTTCATGTTGCAATCAACTGTTTACTATGTTCATAATTAAATTATAAATAAAAAAGATATAATAGGATTTGGTTTGGTTTCTATAATCTAAATCTGTCTAAAGAAAAGCTTAATTTGTTGATTCCATTTCCTTTGAAAAGGTTAGAGCAACTTTTATACCATGCCCATGAATCATGTGGGCTTCCAACAGCACTACTATACTTTTCCCCTTAATTATCTGTGGTCCAGGTATTCTGGCTTGGTTGTATCATGTGACCCCCTCCTTTATTGTGGATTATGTCTGTGGAATACATTGCACTTTTTCAAAATCTCTGTAGCCCGAGATTTAGATTCTTGACAACCGGGATAACCACATTTATTTTGACCAGGGAAAAAAAAACACATTTACGAAATCACATGATCTCAAGTTCTCAACCGTCCAATTTTAATCAAATGACTTGAATTCCAACTCTTGTGAAATGAGTTCAAAACACAAAGTTAGAACATGGTCTGTCTGATCTACAATAATGTGATAGTGTACAATCCATTTCTCTGCAGCCCCACCAATACTTTTCTCACCTCAGCTTCCTTCCCTACCGCATAAACATGTGCTCTCACTATCAAAATGTTTCTTTTTGCTCTTCCAAATTTATTACCCGGAAATATATACCAACCATTTGGGGGGGTCTTTAGATTCTTTTATAAACATCAAACTAGATTGGCATGAGAGTGAAACTACTGACGCTCAATTATTGGAACTTTAAGATGCTTGACTTTAGTTCATGGAGATCTGTGATCATAAATTGTACTATTGCACCTTATGTTTGTTATGGTGGGGCTAGACTAGAAAAACATGTTATTTTCTTGCAATCTTTACCTCCAGCATCAATGGTTTCTTGTTCTGATTCTTGGTGCAATATTTGCAGGTGCGAAGTACGAGCTACCCAAGTATGTTTTGAGTGAGCCAACTAACTTGATTCGAGAAAGTTAATAACAAGGAGTAAATATAGTAACATTCATGGGAAGAAGCATATTGTAAATCCTGTATATTTTTATCTCATTGATTTGGTTGGTAACTTTTATAGGGTAGAAACTTTTTTTCATATCCAACTGTACTACTCACCTCACCCTTGACTTTATGTTTCCTCAATCAATGGAACAAAAATTATGTCTGTTCTGTATCAAATGATGATAAGTATCATCACTCTTTGGCAAATACAAACTCAATTGTGTATCTTCCTTCCCAAATGAGTAAAGTGCAATAAGACAATTACTCAAAACATTGACTTTGTTTGCATTTCATAAAAAAAAAGACTTTGCCAACTGTTTTGGTCCAACACCAGTTCCAAAATTGGGTTTGCATCCACTATCATTATTTATTCAGATCTATTAAATAATTTAAACTTTGGACATATTTTTATGCATTTTAATAACTATCATATTTAATTATTCATTTTAAGTAATTATTCATTTTAAGCAAAAAGAAGGAGGAAATACCAAAGAAGAAACCTGTCAAGAAACAGGCATGGGAACCCAAAAAAAATAAGCCCATGAAAGGGGTTGTGATAACTGAAGAACAAAAGAACCTAGTTCCAAAGGATTAAATCATCAACTGTAACAGTGGATTTGAAGCTCTTATACTTGGAGAATGTTCTACAACTTTTGAGAACAAAGTCCCATGATGTTCAGGTGGAATGTGAGAGGGTTAAATAAACGAGCTAGATACATTGAGGTTGGAGGCCACTGAAAATAGAGTTAGAATAAAGAGGTGAACATGTTAGGAAAACCCTATGTCATGAGTGAAATTATATTGACAATAATGGTAGGATCTGGTTGCTTTGGAATCCTAAGTTTTGGCATATGAAACAAATTTGCAAATCTGACCAATACATTCATAGTGAAGTTTTCCACACATTTCTGACCACTCTCCCTTGAGAGTTAAGTTGGATACTAGCAGAGTTATTCAGAGGCATATACAAAGATTCAAATTCTTGAACTGTGTGGTTGATAACCTTGGCTACATGATGTGATCAATGCAGTCAAGGATTTTTCATGAACAATAGGTTATACAAAGCTGTTAATTGTGCCTCGGTAACCCTTATCCCAAAGAATAAGGATACCAAGACTTCATAGGAACCAATTATACAATGGAAAACTAATACATTGAAAAGGAGGTTATTGGTTTTTATGGTAAACTTTGGACTAAAATAATTATAATATATACCTAATTTTTGTCCGAAGAAATTCCCTTTTAACATATTAGACTTAAATAGAAATGACAATTGAATTCATGCTTCTATAACTAATTAATATTCGTTTTTGACTCTTCAGATGTATTAAAAAATGTAATAGTTATGCTATAAAAAGAGAAATTATAAAGGATTTTACAAAATTATTATTCATTAATGGTATTGGAAAGATAAATTGATATAATTGAAAAGAGAGAGAATAATAAATATTTAAGGGTATAATAGGAAAAATAAGATTAATGATTTATTGATATTATAAAACGACTTATATTATGGTATGAAATATTTTTTCAAAATGACTTATAATAGAAAATTGAGGTAATATGTTGATAAAAAATCAATTTTTAACTTTAAATGATATTGAATGCACAATTTTTGATACAATATTTATATTTTGAGAAATATATTGAGGATTTCTTAATGCACGATTTATGTTTCTTAATCATCACGTAAAATTATTTAAATGTTCATAGTTTCTGGAGATATATCTTCGGACGCACCAAATTCTGAATGAACGTTGAAATGTTTCTGATATGCATCTCCGTAACAATTTAAAAACATTCAATACATCTTATTCATAAGTCATTATACACTTGAATTCGACCGGAGATGCATCTCCGTGAATATTCTGGAGATACATCTTCGTAACGTCTCAGAACTTGGTCTTTCATGTTATATTTGTTTATCATTATTCAAATGAAGATTTAAACCATTTCATAGATTCGGAAAAAAATCTACGTACATAATTTCAGATGGTCCAAAAATGTCATACATAAATAAAATACCGATAAATGTCAAAAATATCATACAATCGAGACCAATAAAGTAGTAAGACCGTCAAAATAAAATACAGACTATAGTATTGCTACTAGTGTTTTCTCCGGTATAACAATGTCTCACGTGCCTCCGTCATGATGGCATCTAGGACCTGCCTCACACCAAACCCGTCAGGGAAGAGACATATGTTACTGATTGCCTGCGCAATCTCCACTATGCAACAACACCTAGGCAAGACATCCTCAACATGATCTATTTGTGTCTGCTCCTCCTGTAGTATCTTATGATGAGTTGGTCTCGGTGGATCTCCTGGAACAGCATGCACCATGTACGGATGTGACACCCTAAAGAACCATCTAATGTACCCTTTGATGTAGCTTCAATCGCCCTAAGCTATGGTATCTTGTGCCTCCTCCGGTACCAGATGAATCTCATAATTATCAAACATGTCCTCTATCTTTCTATGTGTCAATGCAGGAGGAACAGAGATAGCAGGGTGTATGGGAATGGTCTGGGTGTAGCCGAACTTCCGCATGTCGCACTCGGGCATATGAGGAGCAGTGAGACGTGATCCATAGGCTAACCATCCAGAGTATAACATTATCTCGTCCAATAGTCATGTCTCACGGTGATCAAAATAGTTATTGAAATGCATGTCCTCTGCAACCAGGCGGTCAAGATAGACTATGTAAGGCTAGGTCGCCTGGTTCCCTCTGAGCGGGATAAAAGCAGTAGCACACGGCATATCCTCAGTGTAATCAGGTACATTTGCCCAGCCAAAGATGTGTGGGAAGTGCTGGAGGATCCAAGCCTGGAATGAAAAGTTTGGAACACACGAATCATCAGTAATGACTTTGCAAAGATGAAATAAAAATGACAAAGAAACGTTCAAAGACCAATAATTATTACCGTTAATATTGTGACGCTACCTGTGACTTGCTTCGTCTTCCACATACAACCCTCTCTCAGCTTCGAATACAGGTATACCAAACAAGCCGTCCCCCAATTATACTCATGGATCTGCTCTAAATCCACAAAGTAACGTAGGTAGACGACGTCTGTATAGGTGGCGCTCTTGTCCATAAAAATTGTAGTGTCAACCAAATAAAGCATGTATGCTCTCAATGTGAAGGTAGAGAAAAATAAGAAAGGGGGGTTTGAATTATTTTCACATGAATTAAAAGATTTTTGCAATAACACACGCAAAGAAGAAATAATAACAACACAAATGATTTATCCTAGTTTGCTTGAAAATCAAATTTACTCCAGTCCACCCGGCCAAGGTGATTTCGCCTTCAACAAGGACTTAATCCACTAATCTCAACAGATTACAAAGCTCGTCTAAGGGTTCAACAACCTCTTAGTCCTCTCAAGTCTATAGACCTAAACAAGTTACTTGAGGAATAAAAAATAATTACAAGAATTATAAAGTGTTTCGCTAGATGCTTCTAGATAAGCAGTATAGATACAATTTAAGAACAGTGAAAGATAACCATACAATATTGAGCAACAACTCTTGTATGAAACTTTTTCTTACAACAACAGTGCTGAAGAAATAATTAGAGTATGCAGAGTGTGAGTTTTTCTTCGTAAGAATGGTGAAAAAGTTGTATGATAAAGTTGTTGTATTAAGGTTGTTATCTCAAAGTTGTTTCTATGGCAAGTTGTGAAGAGGGTCTTATATAGCACCTGAGATAATAGCGTTGGGGGAAATCAATAAAGATTTTGTGCCAACTGTTGGAGACAAATGTAGTAAATTCCTTGTCCTTTCCATAACAGACTAGGAGCATAATCAAATGTTTTCTTAAAAGGATTATACTACAATTTGAATGCTTTCTGCTTAAGTTTCTGACCAGGTGACATTTGATGGCGTGTTTCTGAGCATGTGTCAGAGTGAGGTGAGCATGATCAGAGTCTATTGAGTTAGAGTCTTCAGATGTCTCTTTCCATAGTCTTCAGAATCAGATCATTAGAGCTTGAACTTCAGAGTTAGATTCTTCAGGTGATTGCTCTTCAGATGCATTCTGTTTAGAGTCAGATGTGATTTCTCTTTGTGTTGGGTCAGCATTTCTGGACTACTTCAGATGCCAAATATTAGTTTCTTAAGAATCAAAAGCCGACTTGTCAAAGTTATTTCAACTTAGAATCTTGCATACTTAAGAAAACTGTTAGGGTACCAAATTGTTTCATTCTTTGTTATTATCAAAACTTAGAGATACATTGCAAAATCAAAATCTTGTTCTAACAATCTCCCATTTTTGATGATGACAAAACTTGGGATTTTGATGAAACAATAAGTACTTTAAGAGATACTAAAATGAAAATGCTCAGAGTCAAATAGAAAAGTGACTCCCCCTGAGATTAGCAATCTCCCTCTAAGTCTGATACTTAAAATTGATTTTTAAAGATATTTAGTATCAGATATGGGTTTCTGGGGTAGAGAATTTCTTACCAGATCTTCTTAGGTTGCTTGACTTGATTTAGTATTTTTTCATATAAGAATTCAAGCTTCCCTTGGTTCATATAGGTCCTGAAAAACGACTTAGAACTATGCACTAATTTTATGTCAGAATGTAAGCAGTGCATTTCTTATATTTAGATAAAACAATTCATCAAATGACTTCTACCTAATTCTCCCCCTTTTTGTCAGAATCAAAAAGTAAATAAACCACAATTTCATTTATTAGAAAACTTCAGCATGTATAGCCAGAAAAGATCAGAAAATAAGCCTTAAAACTAAAAACACTTAGAAAAATTTTAAAGAAAAATCCTAAAGTGTCTAAGGTTTAGGTGGAGGAAGCATCCTCTGAAGTAGCTCGACTAGCAGGTTCTGAATTCTATTGTTGACCTAATCTTGTTTGTTGAGTCTGGTTCTAACCAGTTGTTGTTCCTTCTGCAACTCTTCCAAAATTCTGATGACCAGAGGGGCAAGATTAGTTATTGATGACTCTCCCTGAGTTAGATCAAGCTCAACAACTTTCTCAGATTCAGCCTTTTGAGTAGCTTCTGCGACCCTTGCAGCTTCTGCTTCTTTCTCAAATTTCTCTTTTGCAGCAGCTTCTGCAACTGCTTTCTTAGCAGCCTCCTCGGCATCTTTCTCAATTGCTTCCCATTCAGCATTTTCTGTCGCTTCCTTTGTCAACCTAGCTTCTAACCTTTCCTTAGCACTTTTGATGAAGCCATTTCTGACCTGTTCAAAGAGGATCTTCATCTTGAAAACCTCATATGTCATCCATCTGATGAATCTGTTCCAATTAGTCCTTACTTCAGAAACTTTCTCATTGGTGTTGGATTCTTCATAAAGCTTCTTGAACATAGAAGCTGAACTTTCTGAGAATTTGGCTAATGCCTCATCAAAGGTTGGTAGGGTGAGTTCAGGTTCAGAAGGTTCAGGAATTGGTTGGTCTGCTGGTACAAAATGAGTTCTTTTTGAGTCAGTTGTGGCTTGAATATTGTCATACCCCAAAATTTGCCCGTTGGTATTACAAAGCATTTCTCGAGACTCTCCGGCTTATTCTGCAAGGCACCGACATCAAGTGAACAAAAGCCCAGCTCACAACAGGCCCAATCCAAAAGGGGCCCAAAATAGCTTGCTCGCTAGGCGAGCAATCTCTTCGCCTAGCGAATGCTTCGTCATGACACTCGCCCAGCGAAGCGTTAGATCCAGGAAAAGGCCCAGACCTAGTTTGCTCGCTAGGCGAGCAATTCCTTCGCCTAGCGAAGCTTACGAAGTTTGAGATTTTTGGACCTCATTTTAAGCCCATTAGGTCACCACTACCTCTACTATAAATACCTGCTCCTCTGCTACGAAAAAACAGACACAGACGGACGAAGACGGACGGAAACACGCATCCAGAGGGAGAAACACAGAAACCCTGCTGATCCAAAGAATTCAGAAGGCGGAAACCCTGAAGGCCGCTTACTCACTCCGAAGCTACCGTCGTCCAACTCAATCCGGCTCGCCAATTCAAGGTTACAACTTGATTTGCAAACAGGTTAGCCTCACTATTATCGCTTTAGTTTCTTAATTGGCATATGATTATCATTTGGTGTCCGTATTTTGCAGGTGGTATCATTTTAGTATCTTAATTTGCATGTGATATCGTTTTGTATTTTCACTTGGCATATGGTACCACCTCATGTTCTTAATTTGTGGATTATAATTAAATTCATAAACATTTTGAAGTCTTGCATGAGAATTTAAATGTGTTTGCCTATTGTGAAGCTGAACCATATAATTGTATGTTGGATGCCATAAGCCATGCTGCAGGTTGAGGTCATAATGTTCTCAAATTTCAAACCCGTGGCCGCTCGCTAGCTCATCGCTAGGCGAGCCCGCAGCGAGCCTTCGCTGAGCCTTCGCTAGGCGAAGCAGAGGCGACCGGGCCAGGGGCTGCTTTGCTTTTTGCTGCCTATTTCATGTTTACCTAATGATGATTCTGCATTACTTGGCCTAAATTCTTGGCTGCTATATTTATCTTATGATGCAATTTCCAATTGTATTTTATGCTTTAATCCGTGTGTTCATGGTGTAAAGGCTAGCATACTTCCGAAGAAATAGCCGGTTAGGTACTCCGCTTTACGCATGGGAAGCCTTCATGGAGGGGGATCCTAAATCATTTCACTTTAATGTGAAGATCCATATTGATTGCCTAATTAATTTTACTATATTAATTTTTAATGTAATGTTGATTTTAATGTATCGATTTAATGCGGTATCATCATAATTACCTAATGGACTTAAAACATGGACTTTAAATAAATGACATCGGACCTCTCTTTATTACCCCACGATTACAATATTACGGTCATGTCCCGCGAATATGGGGATATCCTTAGCAAAGACCCTTCGGTAAAATCATCATAGTCCCTCGGATGTTGCCTTCGAAAACACGATTTTGTCCCTCGATGACCCTTCGGTGTAGCCTACGGTTAAATGATGATAGTCCCTTCGAATGCTAAGGTATCCTCACAATTGTTGCCTTCAATGACCTATCGATGACCCTACGATGACCCTTATATATCCCCAGGATAAACTACTTGCTTCTCAATAGTAAGGACAGTTTTACCCTCATAAGGATAGGAAATGCCCGGAAAGAACTCGGACAGGTATAACCTTAATTGCTCATTCATAACAAAAAATGCTTTTCACACCCCACACCTTTCAAACGTCTTCTTTTGGAAAATCACCACTTAGCATACATCCGTACTAGGATCATTGCCAAGTTATATTTTTCTAAACTACTTTCAAAAACTAAATGAGATAACCACTTTGTATACATTCATGCAAGAATCATTACAAAGTTAAATTCTCCTTTTCAAAACATTTTTCATACATTTCTCAACCACCTTTTTCAAACAAAGAAAACATAAATGATTGAGCAATTAAGAGCCCATGGATAACCATGGATACAAAGGGTGCTAATACCTTCCCTTTGTATAAAGTACCTCCCGAACCTAAGAATTTAAAATTAAGGTCTTTCCTGTTCTTTTCCACCTTTCCTTAAGGGATAAAAGAAAAGTCGGTGGCGACTCTTGCTAACCGCGACATTGCGATTAAAACCACAAAAAGTCCAGTTCACCGTATGACAGAACTGGCGACTCTGCTGGGGAGATGTCTAAGAGAGGTCCATCTTAAAAAAAAAAAAATCATTTATGTTTTAATTTGTTCTTTCGTTTTAAGGGATTGTCTGAGTGAAAGATCCTACACCCGGATCTAGTGTACCTTAGGTAAGTAGCAATAGATCATCGCGACTATCCGGCGTATACTGGAATGGTTAAAATGATAGCTACGGTTAATGTGACACTTTGGTCGTCCTGATGTTCCTCCTGTTACTTGAGGAAAAATTTGGCTTCCGCGTGGTGTCATCAAAGCATTAACCAGACCTTTAGAACCCTAATTGACTTATCCTAGCCATTAGAAAGTAGTGAGATAACTGATTTCGGTTCCGACTGAGGTTGGTTGATACTCGATACTACACTCTTTGAGATTGGACTTTAGGGAAGCTTCGGTCAACCACTTGGTGTTGCACTGAAGTGGACCCAAAGAACGGTCGATGATCTGAGATCCTTCTAGAACCCGGTTACTATTCTAGGACAGGTTGAACCAACCAAACTTCAGTGGGGAGGGTACTTACCTATGGAACTCATGCAAGCCTTAAAACCTAGGAATAATTGTTGTGTGACATGTTTGTGCTTGCATAACATCATAACATCATAACATCATAACATCATAACATCATAACATCATAGCATCATCATACTAACCATTTCAAGGACTTAGGAACTTAGCTTTGCTCTTTGAACAGGTTATGGCTTCCAGGAAGACTATCCGGATCAATCTTGTAGCAATCTCTCCTCAACTCAAGGATTTGGTGTCAGAACTCCCAGATCATGCTCAGTTCAACAAGAAACATGGTCATCTCCTCAATCTGGTTACCACTGGTTTCAAAGAAGATATGATGAGAGTCCTATTCCAGTTCTTCGATCCTAAGCATCATTGCTTCACTTTCCCAGATTATCAGTTGGTACCCACATTAGAAGAATTCTCCCAGCTACTTGGGATACCTATCCTGGATCAAATACCCTTCAGCGGTTTAGAAAGGATGCCAAAGTCTGAAGAAGTTGCCGCAGCTTTACACATGACGAAATCTGACATTGAGACCAATTGGGTAACAAGAAGTGGAATGAAAGGTTTACTTGCTAAATTTCTGATAAGTAAGGCCCGAGAATTCCTGAAAGCTATGAAAGTGCATGCTTTTGAAGATGTTCTAGCATTGCTAATCTATGGTTTGGTGCTATTCCCTAATCCGGACCAATTCATAGACATGAATGCTATTAAGATATTCCTCACTCACAACCCTGTGCCCACCTTGCTTGGAGATGTCTTGCATTCCCTTCACACTCGTACTATGAAGAAGCAAGGGACTCTCATGTGCTGCGTACCTTTGTTGTCTAGGTGGTTTATTTCGCACCTTCCTCAATCAATCTTGAAGAATGATCAAAATCTGAAATGGTCCCAAAGGATAATGGCACTCTCCCATTTAGACATCCGTTGGTGTTCTAACCTCAGAGAAAATGTTACCATCATCGACCGTTGTGGAGAATTCCCTAATGTACCCCTCATGGGGATAAGAGGAGGTATTACTTATAATCCTGCCTTAGCCCTACGTCAGTTTGGGTATGCCCGAAGAGATGGTCCACATGAAATGATTATTCAAGGTACAGTGTTCGACTATGACAATGACCCTCAAAATCTCCGTCAAAAGTTTGTACGAGCTTGGGGCATGGTGAAAAGAAGCAATTTAGGCAAGAAAAATTCTATTCCTATGGAACCTTATCTCAGATGGGTCCGCGCCCGAGCTCGTGAACTTGTCATGCCATATCTTGCAGTCGGACCATTGATTGTTGAATCAGAGGTCGAAGGGGGTACTTCCCAGATCATTTCTTACCCAGATATGCCTACTGATGCTGAGGAATTGAAAAGATCCTGGACCCAGTTGAGAGAGGAGAGGGATACTTTCGAAGCTCAGTTCAATGCAGAAAGGAAGAAAGTATTAGAGCTCACCGGTCAGCTTAATGAGGAACGAAGACTCAATGCATATCTTCGCCCAAAAAGAAGTCGCCCCTGGGAGACTTGAGATTTCATTGTATTTTACTATTATTCCTTTTGTAATGAACATTGATTAAAAAAGTAGCAATAAACATTTCTCTCTTGTTGGTGATTTATGCAAAGTTAAATTCCAAAAGTCCTTGAAAACATTTCATGCATTGCATCACATAACATTGCATAACAGGTATTCTAAAGGACCATATTCTCACGGTCTGCCTCTTAAACAGAAAAATGGATCTCAAACAGACTGTCAAAGATCTCCAGACTCAGAATGCTCAATTCAAGGAGATGATGCTAAGCTTATCCAAGGGGCAGGAGGAACTGAAGGCTCTTTTGGCCGAAAAGAAGAAGGACAAGAAAGCTGTGAGTTTCATTAACCCGGGAAGAAGGCGTAAAGGACAGGCTATGGGAATCAAATTTGGAATACCGAATGGTCCAGAAGAGGGGGCGGAAAAGGATTCAGAGGAGGAGGACGCTGATTTCTCTAACCCTGAGGATGAGGATGAAGAGTATGAAGATGAACAGTACTCTCCAAGAGATGATAAGTACAAACTGCTGGAAGAACGCATGCTAGCCATGGAGGGTCAGAAGACACCTGGTCTGGATTTCGAAAGTCTGGGTCTGGTCTCCGATGTGACCATTCCCCGCAAATTCAAAATCCCCACTTTCACTAAGTACGATGGTGCATCCTGTCCTCAGATGCATTTAAGGGCTTATGTGAGAAAGATTCAGCCGCATACCACTGATAAGAAACTGTGGATCCACTTCTTCCAAGAAAGTCTGTCTGGCACTCAGTTGGAATGGTATTATCAGCTCGAGAGCTCTGACATCCGCACCTGGACTGATTTAGCAACAGCTTTCTATAAGCAGTACCAGTACAATTCTGAATTAGCGCCTACTCGGCTACAGTTGCAGAATATGGCTATGGGATCTAAAGAAAGCTTCAAAGAGTATGCTCAGAAATGGAGAGATTTGGCTGGCAGAGTCAAACCCCCTATGACTGACCGAGAATTAGTAGACCTGTTCATGGGTACCCTGACTGGCCCATTCTACAGCCATCTGCTGGGGAGTTCTTCATCAGGTTTCACTGAACTTATACTGACAGGTGAACGGGTGGAGAGCGGCATTCGAAGTGGAAAGTTACAGGCAGCTACTTCTACAAGCAGTAAGAAATCCTATCATGGGAAGAATGAATCGAATGCTGTGTATGGTCAGAAGAATCATAATAAGAAAAATGGTGACCATGCCGTTGGAGCAGTGACAATTGCAGCCCCGCCAGCTCAAAACTTCCAGCAAAGACAAGACAGACCAAGAAGGCAGTTTACCAAGCTCAGTATGACTTTAGCACAAGCACTGCAAAGTATGCTAAAGGTAAACTTAATCACTCTCAGAGGTCCTTCAGCAAATGTCAACACTGCTTCGCCTCGTTATAATCCCAATGCCAGGTGTGCATATCACTCCGATAGCCCCGGGCACGATACAAACGATTGTTGGCTGTTAAAGAATAAAATTCAGGACATGATCGACGCTGGGGAAATTGAGTTCGAGCCTTCGGAGACTCCTAATGTCATCACTGCTCCTATGCCTAATCATGACAAGGCTGTTAATGCTCTCGATGACAATCCTCTTATCACTACTGTAGCGGACTTAACATCTCCTCTCCCGATCATAAAGAGGAATTTATTGCAAGCTGGTTTATTTCCAGGTTGTACTGAAGATTGCAATCTCTGCATACTCCGGCCCGAAGACTGTTTGAAATTGAAGAATGGTATTCAACAGCTGATGGACGATCGTACAATCCTCTTTGAAAGGGTTTCTAAGGCAGAAAACCCTATTGAAGAAGTATCTGTGATTGCGAGGTCCAAAATTCCAGTGAAGATTACTGCTCCCAGAATACCTGTAAAGATTGTTGCTGAGCCCAGAGTAGCTCCCCTGATCATTACTGCACCTGGCCCGATCCCGTATTCCTCAAGCAAAGCTATTCCGTGGAATTATGGAGGTGATGTTTACATCCATGGTGTAAAGCAAGTTGGCAGTTCTGCTAGTCCTAATGACATTGTTGGGACTAGTAAAGTTACTCGAAGCGGAAGGATCTTCTCTCCAGAGATCTCGCCTCCAGTTCCCGAAAACCGAGGAAAGGAACCAGTCAACCCTTCTCAATCAGAGACACCGATCGAAGCTGCTACTGAAGACGTTACCAAACGAGAAATGGAAGAAGTGCTGAAAATCATCCGCAAGAGTGATTTTGATGTGGTAGAACAGTTGGGGCATACCCCTTCCAAGATCTCGATGTTGTCCTTGTTGTTGTCTTCTGAATCTCATGCCAATGCCTTGATAAAATTCCTGAAGACTGCCCATGTACCTCAGGAGACCTCCGTCGATCAGTTCGAAAACTATGTTGCTAACCTGACTGTTGACGACGGCCTAGGTTTTTCCAATGCTGACCTGACACCAGCAGGAAGGAACCACAATAAGGCCCTGCATATTTCTATTGAGTGTAAGGGAATCACTTTGGCTCATGTGTTGATTGATAATGGCTCTTCCTTGAATGTGCTACCGAAAGTCGTGCTCGATAAACTTGACTGTAAAGGCATTGAATTGAATCCTAGTGACATTGTGGTGCGTGCTTACGATGGTGCAAAGAGTGTTGTCCACGGTGAAGTGGTTCTCCCTATCAAGATAGGACCTCAAGTCTTCAACACTACCTTTCATGTAATGAACATTCGCCCCGCCTATTCCTGCTTGCTGGGACGCCCCTGGATTCATGGGGCAGGTGCTGTAGCTTCGTCTCTCCATCAAAAGCTGAGATATCCAGTAGAGGGAAAGATTGTCACTGTGTGTGGGGAAGAAGAATACATTGTGAGTAGTGTGCATACCTTCAGATACGTTGAGATGGATGGTGAATTCTTCGAGACTCCAACTCAGTCATTTGAAGTGGTTCCTCCGCCTAGTCCTGTCCTTAAGCCAACTCCCCTTGTGCCCGAGGTTATTCGAGCTCCTCCTGCTATGATTTCTCTGAAAGATGCTCAAGCTGTGGTCGAAGATGGTGGCTGTACTGGCTGGGGTCAACTGATCAACGTACCGTACAAGTCTGACAAAGCTGGTCTGGGATTCAACTCTGGAAAGATGGTCAAAGATCAAATCAATGCTGTAGAAGATGCTGACAGTGATTGCGACCTGGATAGCTGGATCTACCCAACAATTGGCGACGGACTCAATAATTGGAAGGCTGAAGACACTATCCCGATCTCCTTTAGTCAGGAGTAATTGCTATTGTCCATTTAGTTTTGCAAATCTTTATTTTTCAATTGAACTTCTTAAAGCATTGTGTCTACGCCCGGGGCACAATAGCTAATTTGTTAAGGGTTTTGTCATTTCATAAGCATATTCATATTCAATAAATCAATGGACTTTTCCGCATTCAAATATTGCGCTCTTTATTTTTCCTGTCGTCTTTCAAACAAGCTATGCATTCTTACACACACTCACGTCATAAATCGCAGATCCGTATCCACTCTGGATCCTATTGACAATAATTCCGCTACTGTTCATTATGACTTTGAAAATCCGATCTACCAAGCCGAAGATGGAAGTGAGGAAGATTGTGAAGTCCCTGGAGAGCTTGCCAGACTGTTACTGCAAGAGGAAAGGACTATACGGCCGCATGAAGAGTTACTCGAAGTCGTAAATCTAGGTACTGAAGTGGAAAGAAAAGAAGTCAGAATAGGAGCAGGATTGGAAAACAGTGTCAAAGAAAGATTGATTCGGATGTTACATGACTATGTAGAGGTTTTTGCCTGGTCTTATGAAGACATGCCCGGGTTGGATACTGATATAGTGGTGCATCGGCTGCCCATGAAGGAAGACTGTCGTCCCGTTAAGCAAAAGGTTCGCCGCATGCGTCCTGAAATGTCCGAGAAAATCAAAGCCGAGGTTATGAAACAATTCAATGCCGGTTTCTTAGCTGTTACTTCTTATCCTCAATGGGTTGCTAATGTGGTGCCAGTGCCAAAGAAAGATGGTAAGGTGCGAATGTGCGTAGATTACCGAGACCTGAATAAAGCAAGTCCCAAAGACGACTTTCCACTCCCGCACATTGATGTTCTGGTAGATAACACCGCTCAACACAAAGTATTCTCATTCATGGATGGATTCTCGGGTTATAACCAGATTAAGATGGCACCTGAGGACATGGAGAAAACTACGTTTGTGACGCAATGGGGCACTTTTTGTTACAAAGTAATGCCATTCGGTCTAAAGAACGCCGGGGCAACGTACCAGCGTGCTATGGTGGTTTTGTTCCATGATATGATTCATCATGAGGTAGAAGTATATGTGGACGACATGATAGCTAGATCTCACACTGAAGGAGAACATCTCGATCATTTATACAAACTGTTCGAGAGGTTGAAGAAGTACAAGTTGAGATTGAATCCGAACAAATGCACTTTTGGAGTAAGATCCGGTAAACTCTTGGGCTTTATTGTCAGCGGTAAAGGAATTGAGGTTGACCCGGCTAAAGTGAGAGCTATTCAAGAAATGCCAGTTCCCTGTACGGAGAAAGAGGTAAGAGGTTTCTTGGGACGCTTGAACTACATTGCTCGATTTATCTCCCACTTGACCGCTACCTGCAAACCCATCTTCAAATTGCTGAGGAAGAATCAAGAGATGATATGGAATGACGAATGCCAGGAAGCTTTTGACAAAATCAAGAACTACCTCCAGGAACCTCCGATTCTGATACCACCAGTTGAAGGAAGACCTCTAATCATGTATTTGACCGTGTTAGAAAATTCAATGGGGTGCGTATTGGGGCAACATGACGAGTCTGGTCGAAAAGAGCATGCCATATACTACCTGAGCAAAAAGTTTACCGACTGTGAAACAAGATACTCACTGCTCGAGAGAACTTGCTGTGCTTTGGCCTGGGCTGCTCGCCGACTAAGACAGTATATGTTGAATCAGACCACTTTGTTGATTTCTAGGATGGATCCCATCAAATACATGTTCGAGAAGCCTGCCCTCTCCGGAAGAATAGCAAGGTGGCAGATGATCTTAACAGAGTACGATATCCAGTATACTACCCAGAAAGCAATCAAAGGAAGCGTGTTGGCTGATCATTTGGCTCATCAAGCGGTGGATGATTACCAATCTATGAATTTTGAGTTCCCAGATGAGGATGTCATGTTTGTTACGGATAATGAAAAACCTAAACCAGATGAAGGACCCGAATGGGGATCCCGATGGACTATGGTCTTTGATGGATCTTCTAATGCATTGGGCCATGGTGTTGGAGTTGTACTCATTTCTCCCGAGGGTTACCATACGCCTTTCACGGCTAGACTATGTTTCCATTGTACCAATAATATGGTTGAGTATGAAGCATGTATTTTTGGACTCAAAGCTGCTATAGATTGGCGAATCAAGTTTTTGAGTGTGTACGGAGATTCGGCCTTGGTAATCAGTCAGATCAAAGGAGAATGGGATACTAAACATCCAAATCTCATCCCTTATCGAGAGCAGGTGATGACATTAATCCCATACTTTGAGGAGATAACATTCGAGCATATCCCACGGGAAGAGAACCAGTTGGCAGACGCATTAGCTACCATGTCATCTATGTTCAGAGTCAGATGGGACAATGAAGCTCCCAGGATCACCATTGGACGGTTAGATGAACCAGCATACTGTTGTGAACTTAACACTGAGAAGGTACCGGAGAAACCTTGGTTCCACGACGTAAGAAGATATTTAGAAGCTCAGGAATACCCTGAAGGGGCATCCATCAAGGACAGGAAATTCCTGAGGAAGTTCTCCGCTAAATTCTTTCTGAGTAACGGAGTATTATACAAACGTAATCATGATTCGACTCTGCTTCGCTGTGTGGATAAAAAGGAAGCAGAAAGGATTATGGAAGACATGCATGACGGTATTTTTGGGACTCATTCTAATGGACATACAATGGCCAAGAAGATTCTGAGATCAGGGTATTATTGGTCTACCATGGAAGCGGATTGCCACCATCACTCCAGAACCTGTCACAAGTGTCAGATCTATGCAGACAAAGTACATGTGCCTCCTGCTCCATTGAACGTGTTGACAGACCCTTGGCCCTTTGCAATGTGGGGCATCGATATGATCGGAGAGATTAAACCCACGGCTTCTAATGGACATCGCTTCATTCTCGTCGCTATTGATTACTTCACAAAGTGGGTAGAGGCGGCCTCATTCGCTTCTGTCACCAAGAATGTGGTGGCACGGTTCATCAAGAATAGTCTTATTTGTCGATATGGCATCCCTGAAAGGATTATCACTGACAATGGTACTAATTTGAACAACAAGGTGATTACTGAACTCTGCACGCAGTTCAAAATTAAGCATCACAACTCTTCTCCGTACCGACCAAAGATGAATGGCGCCGTAGAGGCTGCTAATAAGAATATCAAGAAGATCCTACAAAAGATGACGGTAACGTACAAAGACTGGCATGAGATGTTACCGTTTGCCCTTCACGGTTATCGCACTTCAGTACGCACTTCGACAGGGGCAACTCCTTTCTCTTTAGTTTACGGAACGGAAGCCGTTTTACCAGTGGAAGTCCAGATTCCCTCTCTAAGAATCATGAAAGAGGCGGGTTTAGATGAAGATGAATGGATTCAGACACGACTCGATCAGATAAATTTGATTGATGAAAAGAGACTTGCGGCTGTTTGTCATGGGCAGATATATCAGAAGCGCATAACCCAGGCATTTAACAAAAGAGTCAAGAGACAGGTGTATCAAATTGGTGACTTGGTGATCAAGCGTATCATTCTACCCCAAGGTGATCCCAGAGGCAAATGGACTCCCACATACGAAGGGCCATTTGTAGTTAAGAAGGTATTCTCTGGTGGAGCCATGATACTTACTACAATGGATGGCGAAGACTTCCCGCATCCCGTGAACGCGGACATAGTTAAAAAATACTACGCATAAAAGAGACCCGCTAGGTCGACGCACCTAGGCAAAAGTAAGGGCATCCCGGCGAACCAAAAGGGTTCGGGCAAAATTAGGGATAAACATATAAAAAATGTACACCCGGCAAGTCAAAAACCTGAAAAGGCGGCTTGGGCAAAAAAGGGTATCCTGGTGGACTGAAAACCTGAAAAGGCGGTCCAGGCAAAAATTAGGGATTAAAGCGTATGACTATGTCCCGTTCTCAGTCAACTTTCATCCAAGTTCAAGGGACTGACCAAGCCAATCACTTCTATCCGACAGCAGGGGATGAGATGCTTGAAGACATAATGGCAGTAGTAGACTTAAAATCAATAAGACTTTTTCTGCATAGCTTTCTCTCTGTTTTTTGACAGTTTCCTCTTACTAGGATTTCTGTCTCCTTGTACACAATTTGCCTGTTTATAGGCCTTCTTTCAAAAAAGATACTTTTGTTTTTTCTGTTTTGTTTGCGTAAACGTCCATTGATTTAATTTGAATTAATATATGCATTTGAATATGACCAATGTTTACCAAAATACATGCATAGAATAGCAATAGCAATTACTACAAGACTTCGGGATCGAGGATAAGGTCTAATCATGCTTCCAATGAATCTACTACCAATTCTCTTCCCCCAGCAAGCCTGTTTTTCCCCAGAAGAAGTTGGCAGTATTCCCCGGCACAGCCAGCTATTCCCCAACAGAGGTCGGTCTCATCAGGCAGATTGATCATCTCATCCATCCCTAGCCAGGCTCTGTTGAATATCTCTACCATCAGGCAGAAATCAGAACCCCCGGCCGAGAGAAGGTCCTCCACACGAATATCTCCAATCAGTAGATGGGGATTTATTTTCCCCAGTAGAGTCCCCAAGCAGAACTTCTCATACGCATAACTCATTCATTACATCGTTTCACAACATACGCATGCATACAACATTCACATTTATTTTCGAAAGCATAAAACATCTCATGCATCATGACATGGCATAAAGCTAACCTTTCTTTGCAGGTTAATTATCCTCCTGATATAGTCAAAGTAAAAGGCTCATTCAGGTAGACGCCTTTATCAATCACAGACAAGATTCAGATACACATTCCAGATGCGATTCATGGGAACATTCATTCTGACAACACTTCGATATCCTCCTAGCGATGGCGTCTTTAAGCCCATCCCAAACATTTATTGCAAATACAATGTATACAGATACAGCCTAACATACGGTTCATCCGGATTCATCTCAACATATGACTCCTTCAACAACTCAAATACAGTCTAATGTACGACCAAGTTAGACCTTCCAGGCATCAGATACAGTCTAATGTACGATCAAGTTAGACCAGATGCTGCTCAAATACGGTTTAATGTACGACCAAGTTAAACCTTCATCTTTCTCAGGTGCTACCTTCGGACAGGTACATTCCTGAATGGTAGTCTAGTATACGGCTACTCCCTTTCTCAGGTGCTACCTTCGGACAGGTACATTCCTGAATGGTAGTCTAGTATATGGCTACTCCCTTTCTCAGGTGCTACCTTCGGACAGGTACATTCCTGAATGGTAGTCTAGTATACGGCTACTCCCTTTCTCAGGTGCTACCTTCGGACAGGTACATTCCTAAATGGTAGTCTAGTATACGGCTACTCCCTTTCTCAGGTGCTACCTTCGGACAGGTACATTCCTGAATGGTAGTCTAGTATACGGCTACTCCCTTTCTCAGGTGCTACCTTCGGACAGGTACATTCCTGAATGGTAGTCTAGTACACGACTACTCCCTTTTCAGCAGCTTCAGCCTAACGTACGGCTCATTCTGCAACTCAGACACGATCTAGCGTATGATCCATTCTGATCCCTCATCCCCAGCAGTATAGCATACTCTGACTCCCCAACGAAGTCAACAGCATAATGGATGGTTCACTATACGGTCTGATGTATGACCCGGTGTGACACCCATGTCTCTAGGTATCGTCTAATGTACGACACAATCTGGAAATCTCCTCAGCAAGTTTCTTGGATGGCATCTTTAAGCCCATCTCCGTCAAGACAAATGAACAAGTGCAAATTCTTGGGGCATTCTAAGTGTTCAATAATCTTTCACCTCCAGACCACGAACGGCACCTACCATTCTACTCTCTCGGTTCAAGAATATTGAACAGGGGCAGCTGTCATACCCCAAAATTTGCCCGTTGGTATTACAAAGCATTTCTCGAGACTCTCCGGCTTATTCTGCAAGGCACCGACATCAAGTGAACAAAAGCCCAGCTCACAACAGGCCCAATCCAAAAGGGGCCCAAAATAGCTTGCTCGCTAGGCGAGCAATCTCTTCGCCTAGCGAATGCTTCGTCATGACACTCGCCCAGCGAAGCGTTAGATCCAGGAAAAGGCCCAGACCTAGTTTGCTCGCTAGGCGAGCAATTCCTTCGCCTAGCGAAGCTTACGAAGTTTGAGATTTTTGGACCTCATTTTAAGCCCATTAGGTCACCACTACCTCTACTATAAATACCTGCTCCTCTGCTACGAAAAAACAGACACAGACGGACGAAGACGGACGGAAACACGCATCCAGAGGGAGAAACACAGAAACCCTGCTGATCCAAAGAATTCAGAAGGCGGAAACCCTGAAGGCCGCTTACTCACTCCGAAGCTACCGTCGTCCAACTCAATCCGGCTCGCCAATTCAAGGTTACAACTTGATTTGCAAACAGGTTAGCCTCACTATTATCGCTTTAGTTTCTTAATTGGCATATGATTATCATTTGGTGTCCGTATTTTGCAGGTGGTATCATTTTAGTATCTTAATTTGCATGTGATATCGTTTTGTATTTTCACTTGGCATATGGTACCACCTCATGTTCTTAATTTGTGGATTATAATTAAATTCATAAACATTTTGAAGTCTTGCATGAGAATTTAAATGTGTTTGCCTATTGTGAAGCTGAACCATATAATTGTATGTTGGATGCCATAAGCCATGCTGCAGGTTGAGGTCATAATGTTCTCAAATTTCAAACCCGTGGCCGCTCGCTAGCTCATCGCTAGGCGAGCCCGCAGCGAGCCTTCGCTGAGCCTTCGCTAGGCGAAGCAGAGGCGACCGGGCCAGGGGCTGCTTTGCTTTTTGCTGCCTATTTCATGTTTACCTAATGATGATTCTGCATTACTTGGCCTAAATTCTTGGCTGCTATATTTATCTTATGATGCAATTTCCAATTGTATTTTATGCTTTAATCCGTGTGTTCATGGTGTAAAGGCTAGCATACTTCCGAAGAAATAGCCGGTTAGGTACTCCGCTTTACGCATGGGAAGCCTTCATGGAGGGGGATCCTAAATCATTTCACTTTAATGTGAAGATCCATATTGATTGCCTAATTAATTTTACTATATTAATTTTTAATGTAATGTTGATTTTAATGTATCGATTTAATGCGGTATCATCATAATTACCTAATGGACTTAAAACATGGACTTTAAATAAATGACATCGGACCTCTCTTTATTACCCCACGATTACAATATTACGGTCATGTCCCGCGAATATGGGGATATCCTTAGCAAAGACCCTTCGGTAAAATCATCATAGTCCCTCGGATGTTGCCTTCGAAAACACGATTTTGTCCCTCGATGACCCTTCGGTGTAGCCTACGGTTAAATGATGATAGTCCCTTCGAATGCTAAGGTATCCTCACAATTGTTGCCTTCAATGACCTATCGATGACCCTACGATGACCCTTATATATCCCCAGGATAAACTACTTGCTTCTCAATAGTAAGGACAGTTTTACCCTCATAAGGATAGGAAATGCCCGGAAAGAACTCGGACAGGTATAACCTTAATTGCTCATTCATAACAAAAAATGCTTTTCACACCCCACACCTTTCAAACGTCTTCTTTTGGAAAATCACCACTTAGCATACATCCGTACTAGGATCATTGCCAAGTTATATTTTTCTAAACTACTTTCAAAAACTAAATGAGATAACCACTTTGTATACATTCATGCAAGAATCATTACAAAGTTAAATTCTCCTTTTCAAAACATTTTTCATACATTTCTCAACCACCTTTTTCAAACAAAGAAAACATAAATGATTGAGCAATTAAGAGCCCATGGATAACCATGGATACAAAGGGTGCTAATACCTTCCCTTTGTATAAAGTACCTCCCGAACCTAAGAATTTAAAATTAAGGTCTTTCCTGTTCTTTTCCACCTTTCCTTAAGGGATAAAAGAAAAGTCGGTGGCGACTCTTGCTAACCGCGACATTGCGATTAAAACCACAAAAAGTCCAGTTCACCGTATGACAAATATCTTCAAGGTTTGGAGAGGTTGGGTCGGGATAATCTGTACCAGAATGTTTAGAGGTTGTGGTGAGGTCATAGTAAGGATGGGTACTATGGGTGGTGGAGAAGGTTAGTGAGAAGGGTTTATTAAACAACATTGCTTCAAAATGTGGGATGGAGGTTGCTTGGAGGTTGAAGATAGGTAAGGGAGAAGAATGTGTAGGTTCATGTGAGGTAGGTTGTGAAAGGAGTGAGGTCGTTGGTTGTTGAGATTTGGATTTTTCAGTGGGAACGTTTATATTTATGGTAGGTGGAGGGGAGGAAGTTGTAACTGTGGTTGATATTGTGGGAGGTGGTAGAGGAATTGGTGATGCAAGTTGCCTAGAAACAGACACGGAGGAGTTCAGAACTTCTGAGATGGAGATCTTACCAGAAGGTGTTGAAGAAGAGGTCAGATGCACTGGCTTCTTCTTGGTTGTTGAAGACTCTCCCAGATTGAGAATCTTCTTTTTCTGAGCAGTTGTCTTCTTAGAGGGTTCCCTCTTTCTTTTCAAGAAGTTTGGGGGATGATCTGGAAGTCAATCCATGCTGAAGTTGGACGTGTCGTAACCTTGAGCTTCTAGACCTTCTAGATAAAATTATATGACTTCTGGAGGATTAATCTTGGTGAAGAGGTATATCCCATCCTCTTTATCTCTTTTATCCTTCAGTTCCTCCCATGAGGCATTTCTGGTAGGTTTGACAAGGACCTTGCCAATCAGCCACATACTCTTCAGATTCCTCCCATTGAGGGGCTTCCTAACGTCCACTATGACGTCTTCCATCAGATTCATATGAATGAGATGATCTACCAGACCACTCTTAATCAGAACATCTGAAATCAATCTACCCAAGGGGATATAGTTCCTTGGCTTCATGTTGTTTCTAGTATCTCTAACAGAATCTCTTAAGTATTTGAAGAGAAGGGATAGTAGGTTAAGCTTCAGACCCTTGTGGAAGCAGTAAAGGATACATTTATGATATGTGTTGACATAGTCAGAAGAGCTGGATGATGGACGGTGGTGGATGCATCCCAGAATTATCTTGAGCCACACCCTCAGATTCTTGTGTAGCTCTTGATTTTTAGAGGATGTTCGTCCTTCAGGATTCTGGGAAAATATGGTGGGGATGATTTCCTTGGACATGTATTTAGCCCTAGGATTGATATTGTAAATCCTTCTGCCCCCATTCTTCTCCATGTTCAGAAGTGCATCAATAGACTTTATAGTTATTACTACCTTGACACCCAGAGCATGAGAAACTATGTAATGGTCATCACAGTCAGCAAATCTCCATCAATAGACTTTATAGTTATTACTACCTTGACACCTAGAGCATTCATGATGAAGTTTCATAAAAAATGATGAAGAGAGGTTGCATAGAAAAGTTGGAGGTTTGGGTTTGTGTAAGTAGTGAATAGTGGAAGTGTGAATAGTGGGAGTATATAAAGAAATCAACAGTAACTTGAGAAGGAAAACAAAATTAATTTTTGCTAAAAACGAGTTTAGATAATCATGGGGGAAATTAAATGCAACTAATGATGAAATTCAAATCTCAAGATTTACACACTGCTCGGGGGGATCTCAACAGTTTGGCCATTGAGTTCTGAGCTAGACATGTGTCTAGAAGAACCATAGCCACGCGTTTGAGAGGCCATGTGTTGATGTACTCGGAGTCAAGAATACCTAAAGGTTTCTGACTTGAGATGTTTCTGATAAAGATATCTTCTAACTTATAGAAGTATCAGAATCAGATAAACATCATATGCTTGAATCATATTCTTATTTTACATTAGAGATGAGAAGCACAAGTTCAGAGTCATTATGGGCAATCTGCCATATTTAAATTTTTCAGAATGAAGAGAAGTATATCTTCAGCTAAGGGTTTTGTAAAGATATCAGCTCATTGATGGTATGTATCTATAAATTTTAATACAATTGTCCCTTTCTGAACATAATCTATAATAAAGTGGTGCTTAATTTATATGTGCTTCGCTCTATAATGTAAAATTGGATTCTTACTTAAGCAAATAGCAGAAGTATTATCGCAAAAGATAAGAATGTTACTCTCATAGATCTGAAAGTCCTCAAACTGATTCTTCATCCAGAGCATCTGAGTGCTGCAAAGTGAAGTTGAGATATATTATGCTTCTGCAGTTGACATTGCAATGGTTGATTGTCTTTTGCTTGCCCATGAGATGAGGTTTTCTCCTAAAAACTGACAGTTCCCAGATGTGCTTTTGCATTTTAACCTTCTCCAGCATAATCTGCATCACAGTACCCATAAAGCTTGTACTGTGATATTTTCTTATACATCAAGCCAAGATTAGGTGTTCCTTTCAAATACCTAAGGATTCTCTTAACCGTAGTTAAGTGAGATTCCCTTGGATCTGACTGAAATCTAGCACACAGAGAGATGTTGAATAATATATCAGAATGAGAAGCAGTCAGATAAAGGAGAGAGCCTATCATACCACGATAGAATTTCTGACAAACCTTTTAACTTACCTCTTCCTTCTCCAGAATGCAAGTATGATGCATGGGAGTATTGTCTGGCTTGCTTTCTGACATGTCAAATTTCTTCAGAAGATCTTTTATGTATTTGCTTTGATAGACATATGTGACTTCTGATGTTTGATTGATTTGTATACCTATAAAGAACTTTAGTTCTTGCATTAAGCTCATTTCAAATTCTGCCTGCATTAACACAAAAAATTCTTGGCAAATAGAGGGGTTAGCAGAACCAAATATTATATCATCGACATAAATATGACAAATCATAAGATCGTTTCTGATGTTTTTGCAATAAAGAGTGGAGTCCATTTTGCCTCTGATAGAATCATTTTCCAAAAGGAATGAACTAAGTCTCTCATACCAAGCTCTGGGAGCTTGTTTTAGACCATAAAGAGATTTCTTAAGTTTGAAAACATGTTCTGGAAGTTTTGAATTTTCAAAGCCAGGAGGTTGATGGACATACACTTCTTCAGAAATGTAACCATTTAGAAACGCATTTTTCACGTCCATTTGATATAATTTAATAGAATTATTAACAGCAAAAGATACAAGGAGACGAATAGATTCTAACCTTGCGACTAAAGCAAAGGTTTCATTATAGTCAATGCCTTCTTGTTGACTATAACCTTGTGCCACCAGTCGTGCTTTGTTCCTGACGACTTCACCTTTTTCATTTAACTTGTTTTTGTAAACTCATTTAGTTCAAATCACATGTGTTCCCTTGGGTCTTGTACAAGATCCCAAATGTTATTTCTGAAAAACTGATCAAGTTCTTCCTTCATTTCCAGAATTCATTCTTTATCTTAAAGAGCTTCTTCACAGGATGTTGGCTCTATCAGAGATACTAGTCCTAGAAGTGTTCCTTCAGAATCTTTGAATGTTGATCTTATTCTAACAGGTTCATCCTTGTTTCCCAGAATCAGTTCTTCAGAAACATTCTGCCTATTTCTTTGTCTTTTCTGATTGATTGTACGTTCAGGTGCTTCTGAAGTTCCTCTTTCTGCTTCTTCAGAACCTTTGGTCTTTTCTCTAGAGCCTGCAAGTGTGATCTCCAGATCTACAAATTTCTCAACTAGCTTTGACTTTTCAGAGTCAAGCTTGTCATCAAATATGACATGAATTGATTCCTCCATAATTTGTGTTTATGTATTGTATACCTGATATCCTTTAAAACGTTCTGAGCATCCCAACATAATACACTTTTGTGCCTTAGAGTCAAAATTTATTTTGTCTTTAGTGTTCAAAATAAAACAAGAGCATCCAAAAGGATGAAAATAAGCAATGTTGGATTTTCTTCCCTTGCAGATTTCATAAGGAGTCTTCTCCAGAATATGTCTGATAGAGATTTTATTCTGAATGTAATATGTTGTATTCACAACTTCTATCCAAAAGTGTTTAGCCACATTAGTCTCATTGATCATGGTTCTGACCATTTATTGGAGAGTCATATTCTTCCTTTCTACAAATCCATTTTGTTGTGGAGTTATAAGATAGGAGAAATCATGGGATATTCCATTAAAGTCAAAAAGTTTGTTTTCAAATTCGGCACCATGATCACTTCTGACTCTGCTAATCTTAAAGTCGTATTCATTTTGCACTTTTGAACAGAACCTGGTAAATACAGAATGTGACTCATTCTTGTGTCTTAAGAATTTCACCCATGTCCAACGAATGTAGTCATTAACAATGACAAGTCCATACTTCTTATCATTGACTGACATGTCTTAACAGGTCCAAAGAGATCAATGTGTAGAAGTTCTAGAGGTGTGGAGGTGGAAACAACAATTTTGGTTTTGAAAGTAGTTTTAGAAAAATTCCATTTCTGATATGCTTCACAAAGAGCATCTGAAGAAAACTTTAGCTTAGGCAGGCCTCTGACTAACTCAAGTTTATTTAGATGAGAAATTCTTCTCAATCTAATGTGACCTAAGTGTCCATGCCACACCCATTGCTCTTCATTAACAGACATCAAGCATTTCACATTATGGATTTTCAAATCTGAAAGTTTTATTTTATAAATGTTGTTCTTCCTCTTTCCAATGAAAAGTACCGTGCCATTTTTCTAATTGACAGCCTTGCACATTTTTTATTAAAGATAATATTATAACCGTTATCACTTAATTGACTTATGGATAACAAATTATGCATTAATCCCTCAACATAAAGAACATCATAAATAGAGGTAAGAGATTTGTTACCAACTGTTCCAGATCCTCTGATTCTTCCTTTCTGATTTCCTCCAAAGCCTACGAAACCAGCATCTTTAAGTTCCAGGTCTTGGAACATATGCTTTCTTTCCGTCATGTGTCGTGAGCATCCAGAGCCCAGGTACAATGATTGGTGTTTTACCTCTATTGCATAGGATATCTGCCACGTACACTATTTTATCTTTTGGTACCCAAAATCTTTTGGGTCCTTTAGGATTAGTTTTCCCAAAGATTCTAAAAACTTTGGGTTTTCTAGCGTTACTGAACTTCTGTGTCTGTGCCGGTGTATAATTGTAAGAAGAAGGAGATTTTAGTTTGTTTTCTATAGAAGGTTTCTGATCATCGTCATCAGAGTCATAACCAATTCCTCCTTTTCTATTATGACTTACACCATAGATCATAGAAGTCATTCTACTTCTATCTAGGTTGTTGTTCAGAAATTTCTGAAAGGCTTTATCATATTTGTATATGATAGTGTCAGAAGTAGGTGGAGCTTTAGAAAGAATTTCCTCAAGTTTTGAACATTTATTAGTTGAAAAATGTTTTTCTCTTTCAAGAATAAAATTATTTTCTTTGAGTTCAGAAACTTCTTTCTCAAGCTTGTCACACTCTTCAACAGTTTCTTCATGAACCTTTTTCAAGTTCTTGAATTTCTATCGAAGCTTCTGATACAAGCCCAGAGATTCTGATAAACAGGATCCAAGATCAGAATGAGAAAAGTCAGAGAATACCTCTTCAGAGTCAGACTTTGTTTCATATGAACTTCCAGAGGTAGTGCCCATGAATGCTACATTTGTTTGCTCCTCTTTAGAATCATATTCTGGAGCTTCATATTCAGAGTCGTCCCATCTTGCCATGAGTCTTTTCCTATTTGCTTTGGATGAGTTCTTCTTGAAGCTTTCTTTTCTTGAGATATCCTTCTTTAGCTTTGGACAGTCATTTCTGTAGTATACATGCTCTTTGCATTCATAACACGTTACTTCCTTATTGGGTCTGCCTCTAGAAGTTGAATTTGGACAGTCTCCCTTTTGTCTGGGCCTTCTGAATTTTTCCTGTCTCTTTCTCCATAGTTGTTTGATTCTTATGGAAAAAAGAGATAATTCTTCTTCATCATCAGAATCTTCATTCTCAAAGTCACCAGCTTCTTCCTCTTCAACTTGAAAGGCTTTGTTCCTTTTTTGCTTTCTTCTTTCTGGTCTTGACTTTAGAGCAACAAATTTTCTCTTTTTCTGAGGTTCATCTTCTTCTAGCTCTATTTCATGACTTCTAAGGGAGCTGATAAGTTCTTCAAGACTTATGTTGTTCAGATCCTTGGACAACTTCAGAGCAGTAACCATAGGTCTCCACTTCTTGGGAAGACTTCTAATTATCTTCTAAAGTGATCTGCTATAGTATATCCTTTGTCCAAAACCTTAAGTCCTGCAACCAAGGTTTGGAACCTTGAGAACATCACTTCAACAACTTCATCATCTTCCATTTTGAAGGCTTCATACCTCTGGATTAAGTTCAAAGCCTTAATCTCTTTAACTTGGTTGTTGCCTTCGTGCGTAATTTTCAAGGAGTCAAACATATCTTCGGATGTTTCCCTATTGGTTATCTTCTCGTACTCGTTGTAGGAAATAGCGTTTAACATAATGGTTCTAGCTTTATGATGATTCTTAAAATCAAGCTTCTAATCGTCGCTCATTTTGCTTCTTGGAATAGGAATACTAATTGCAGAGATGGGTAGCTCATAACCATTTATAACCATATCCCAGAAATCAACATCGTAGCCTAGGAAAACTCTCAATTATGTCCTTCCAGTATTCAAATTTTTCTCCATAAAAAACTGGAGGTTTTGCATTGTAGTTTCATTTGTGTTGGCCATGAAGTTTTTCTCACCATGGGTCTCTCTACATGGTTAAGTATTTGATTCAAAAATAAATACAGAGTCGGGGCTCTGATACCAATTGAAGGTAAAGAAAAACAAGAAAATTGGGGTTTGAATTGTTTTCACGTGAATTAAAATATTTTTTCAACAACACACACAAAGAAGAAATAATAAAAACTCAAACGATTTATCCTGGTTCGCTTGAAAATCAAAGTTACTCCAGTCCACCCGACCAAGGTGATTTCGCATTCAACAAGGACTTAATCCACTAATCTCAACAGATTACAAAGTTCGTCTAAGGGATCAACAACCTCTTAGCCCTCTCAAATCTACAGACCTAAAAAAGTCACTTGAGGAATCAAAAACAATTACGCTAGATGCTTCTAGATAAGCAGTATAGACACAATTTAAGAACAATGAAAAATAACCACACATTATTAAGCAACAACTCTTGTATGAAAACTTTTCCTTACAACAACAGTGGTGAAGAAATAATTAGAGTATGCAGAGCGTGAGTTGTTCTTCGTAAGAGTGGTGAAAAAGTTGTATGATAAAGTTGTTGTATCAAGGTTATTATCTCAAACTTGTTTTTATGGCAAGTTATGAAGAGACCCTTATATAGAACCTAAGATAATACCGTTAGAGGAAATCCATAAGGATTTCGTGCCACCTGTGGGAGACAAATGTAGTAAATTCCTTGTCCTTTCCATAGCAGACTAGGAGCATAATCAAATGTTTCCTTAAAAGGATTGTACTACAATTTGAATGCTTCCAGCTTAAGTTTCTGACCATGTGGCATCTGATGGCGTGTTTTTGAGCATGTGTCAGAGTGAGGTGAGCATGATCAGAGTCTTCATAGTTAGAGTCTTCAGATGTCTCTTTCTAAAGTCTTCAGAATCAGATCATCAGAGCTTGAACTTCAGAGTTAGATTCTTCAGGTGATTGCTCCTCAGGTGCATTTTGTTTAGAGTCAGATGTGATTTCTCGTTGTGTTGGGTCAGCGCTTCTGGACTATTTCAGATGCCAAATATTAGTTTCTTAAGAATCAGAAGGTGACTTATCAGAGTTATTTCAACTTAGAATCCTGCACACTTAAGAAAACTGTTAGGGTACCAAATTGTTTCATTCTTTGTTATTATCAAAACTTAGAGATACATTGCATAATCAAAATCTTGTTCTAACACAATGCATGCGATATGTGGAGCCCCGCCTTCTCATCATCGCCACCATCATGTTGTGCACTCAAAATCACATTCTCATATACTTTCTTCAGGTCTACAAATCTAGCATGAGCACCCCTAGGTCTTATCCAACTCCTACATCGCCTCCCCTGGATCATCCCCTTGATACTCTACCATCATCTCGAGTGCCTCATCTTTGGTCATCCTCCCATGATATAGGAATATCCCTTTTACCTAAAGATGTAGCAAACACGAGACAACGTAGAGTGTGATAGACATCTCACCATACAGGAGATGAAACGATGAGGTTTTCGAGGATCTCACCACCAATGCATTAAGCATCCCATGGTTGATCGTAGTATAATCGGTCATTCATAAGTCCTTCAGGCCAGATAAGGACAAAATTGAGTGAAATCATTCCTCATTCGGCTAAGACAATGCAACAATCTTCCTCCCGTGGGTAAGAAACTTATGCAGATCACGTTCATGGAATTTTTCAAAAATAATTAAAGTCAGAAATTTGTCAATTAAAATTAATGTAAAATATAATAATGAATCCAATTAATGCTACCTCTCCATCTCATATATGATTGGCAGTATGGTCTGGATATAGAGGCAGTAATGACAAATCAGCTGGGCTTTCTCCAAATGCCTCTGGCTCAGCATGCACAACAACCTCACCCTTTAGAGACGACACATGACCAACAACATCAACAGTGGGAGGTGGGAGTGTGTCATACCCCAAAATTTGCCCGTTAATATTACAAGGCATTTCTAAGGCACTCCAAATTTTTCAAGGCATTGATCTTAAAAGAATAAGGACCCAGCACACGGATGACAAAATCCAGAAAATGGCCTAAACTGGTTTGCTCGCTAGGCGAGCGATTCCTTCGCCTAGCGAACCCTTCGCTACGCCACTCGCCTAGCGAAGCTTGCGAATACCAGAAAATTTTGGGCTTCATTCTGAGCCCATTAGGTCATAAAAAAGAGCATTATAAATACCACAACTTCAGTCAGGAAAAAGGAGAACAAAAAAGGGGAACAAAACCGGAGATAGAGAGAAGGCACAGCAAACCCTGGAGGCTAACCCAGAGAATTCAGAGCAACCCTAAAGGAAACCCTGAAGGAAACCCATCTGCGCCAAGGTTACCTCCGCCCAATTCAATCCGACTTGCCAATTCAAGGTTGCAATTCAATTGCAAACAGGTTTGCATTACTATTATCGCTCTATGTTCTTAATTTGCATGTGGCATTATGATTGAATTTACAAAAATATCTTAAGTTTCACATGTGGATTTAAGTATGTGTGAATGTCTTGAACGTTTAACCATGAAATTTCTGTGATGGATGCCATAGGGTGTGAAACTTACTGGAATTGTACTGCCATTAAAACCAGAACCCGCAGTCGCTCGCTAGCACATCGCTAAGCGAGCATGTAGCGAGCATTCGCTAAGCCTTCGCTAGGCGAGGCAGGAGCGAACGTGACAGTAGCTTTTTTTTCTGTTCTGATCTGTTTTATCCTAACCATGTGTTATTTTGCCTACTGCTATGTTTCTTTTATGGTGCAACTCTCGATTGCACCCTGATTCGGTATTCTGACCTGTTTGCTGAATTTTGTAAGGGTTCACATATTCCCGGCAAAGGTAGTTGGCTAAGGTATTCCACTTTATTGGTGGGATACCCTTGTGGAGATCCATCTGAATTACCTAATTGATTTTAATGTGGAGATTCATCCTAATTACCTAATTAGTTTTAATGTGGAGATTCATCCTAATTACTTAATTGATTATAATATAATTGACTACAACTACCTAATTGATTACAAAACATTGCCTTTGAATATGTGATCTTGGACCTCTCTTTGTTGCCTTACGATATTACGGTATTACGGTCACGTCCCGCGAATGTGGGGATACACTTAGCAAAGACCCTTCGATTAAATCATCATGTCCCTATAAAATAAATCATAGTCCCTCGGATGTTGCCTTCGAATATATGATTTTGTCCCTCGATGACCCTTCGTTGTAGCCTACGGTTAAATGATGATCGTCCCTTCGAATGCTAAGGTATCCTTACAAATGTTGCCTTTAATGACCAATCGATGACCCTACGATGACCCTTTTACATCCAAGGGATAAAACTACTTACTTCTCAATAGTAAGGACAGTTTTACCCTCATAAGGATAGGAAATGCCCATAAAGGCCTTGGGTAGGTATGACCCTTAATTGCTGATTCACAACCTAAAATATTTTTCACACCCCACACCTTTCAAAACATCTTTTAGAAAATCACCACTTGGTATACATTCATACTAGAATCATTACCGAGTTATATTTTTCTAAACAACTTTCAAAACTAAACGAGATAACCACTTTGTATACATTCATACAAGAATCATTACAAAGTTAAATTCTCTTTTCAAAACATTTTCTAAACAATTCACAACCACTTTTTTCAGACAAACATAAGTGATCAAGCAATTAAGAGCCCATGGATAACCATGGATACAAAGGGTGCTAACACCTTCCCTTTGTATAATGTACCTCCCGAACCCAAAATCTAATTAAGGTCTTTCCTGTTCTTTTCCACATTTCCTTATTGGATGAAAGAAAAGTCGGTGGCGACTCTTGCTATCCGCGACATTTGCTTTCCAAAGCAAAAACACATCAAAGTCAGTTCACCGTATGACAGAACTGGCGACTCTGCTGGGGAGTCAAAAAGAGAGGTTACCTTAAAAAACAAGATCACTTATTCAAATTGTCTGATTTACTTTTAAGGGATTGCTTGGGTATTTTATGCTTGAGTGAAAGATCCTACACCCGGATCTAGTGTACCTTAGGTAAGTAGCAATAGATCATCGCGACTATCCGGCGTATACTGGAATGGTCAAAATGATGGCTACGGTTAATGTGACACTTTGGATGTCCTGATGTTCCTCATGTTTACTTGAGGAAAAATTTGGCTTCCGCGTGGTGTCATCAAAGCATTAACCAGACCTTTAGAACCCTAATTGACTCATCCTAGCCATTAGAAAGTAGTGAGATAGCTGACTTCGGTTCCGACTGGGGTTGGTTGAGACTCGATACTACACTCTTTGAGATTGGACTTTAGGGAAGCTTCGGTCAACCACTTGGTGTTGCACTGAGGTGGACTTAAAGGAAGGTCAATGATTTGAGATCCTTTTAGAATCCAGTTACTATTCTAGGACAGGTTGAACCAACCAAACTTCAGTGGGGAGGGTACTTACCTATGGAACTCATGCAAGCCTTAAAACCTAGGAATGATTGCAGGGTGATTTGTTTGTGTTTGTTACTTACATAACATCATAACATCATAACATCATAACATCATAACATCATAACATCATGACATCGTGGCATTGTACTAACCATTTCAAGGACTTTAAACATTGAAAACATTTCATACATTGCATGGCATAACATAACATTGCATAACAGGTATTCTAAGGGATCAATGTTCTCACGGTTTTCCTGCAAACAGAAAAATGGACCTCGAACAAACTGTCAAAGATCTCCAGGCTCAGAATGCTCAATTCCAGGAGATGATCTTGAACTTATCCAAGGGGCAGGAGGAACTGAAGGCTCTCTTGCTCGAAAAGAAGAAAGACAAGAAACATGTGAGTTACATTAACTTGGGAAGAAGGCTTAAAGGACAGGATGCAGGAGTCAAGATAAGAATTCCGAAGGATCAAGAAGATGGGACAGAAGATGATTCGGAAGATGAGAATGCTGATCCTTTCAACCATGAGGACGACGATGAAGATTATGAAAATGAACAGTACTCTCCGAAAGATGATAAGTATAAGTTGCTGGAAGAACGTATGCTAGCTATGGAGGGACAGAAGGCGCCCGGTCTAGATTTCGAAAGCTTGGGTCTGGTCTCTGATGTGATCATTCCCCGCAAATTCAAGGTCCCCACTTTCACTAAGTATGATGGGGCATCTTGTCCTCAGATGCATCTGAGAGCTTATGTGAGAAAGATTCAGCCGTATACCACTGATAGGAAACTATGGATCCATTTCTTCCAAGAGAGTCTATCTGGCACACAGTTGGAATGGTATTATCAGCTCGAAAGCTCTAACATCCGCACCTGGACTGATTTAGCGACAGCTTTCTACAAACACTACCAATATAATTCTGAATTGGCGCCTACTCGGCTACAGTTGCAGAATATGACTATGGGATCTAAAGAAAGCTTCAAAGAATATGCTCAGAAATGGAGAGATTTGGCTGGCAGAGTCAAACCCCCTATGACTGATCGAGAATTAGTGGACATGTTCATGAGCACACTGACTGGCCCATTCTACAGCCATCTATTGAGAAGTTCCTCATCGGGTTTCACTGAACTTATATTAACAGGTGAACATGTTGAAAGCGGAATTCGAAGTGGAAAGATACAGGCGGCTACCTCTGATCCTCCGGAGACTCCTAATGACATCACTGCCCCTCTGCCTAACCATGACGAGACTGTCAATGCTGTGGAAGATGCTGATAACGATTGTGACTTGGATAGTTGGATTTTCCTAACAATTGGTGACGGACTCAATAATTGGAAGGCTGAAGACACTATCCTGATTTCCTTTAGTCAGGAGTAATTGTTATTGCTTATTTTAATGTATTAAATTTTGTTAAAGGTTTTGTCATTTTCATAAGCATATCCACATTCAATAAATCAATGGACTTTTTGCATTCAAATATTGCGCTCTTTATCTTTCCTGTCATCTTTCAAATAAACTATGTTTTCTTGCACACACTCACGTAACAATTTGCTGATCCATATCCACTCTGGATCCTGTTGGTAATAACTCTGCTACTGTGCATTATGACTTTGAAAATCCGATCTACCAAGCCGAGGATGGAAGTGAGGAAGCTTGTGAAGTACCTGAGAACTTGCCATATTGTTACTGCAAGAAGGAAAGACCATACAGCCGCAGGAATAATCAATTGAAACTGTGAATCTGGGTACTGAAGTAGACAAGAACATTACTGAGGAAAAATCAAGAGATAATATGGAATGATGAATGTCAAGAAGCTTTTGACAAAATCAAGAAGTATCTCCAAGAACCTCCAATTCTGATGCAACCAGTTGAAGGAAGACCTCTAATCATGTATTTGACCGTGTTAGAAAATTCAATGGGGTGTGTGTTGGGGCAACATGACGAGTCTGGTCGAAAAGAGCATGCAATATACTACCTTAGCAAAAGGTACCGACTGTGAAACAAGATACTCACAGCTCGAGAAAGCTTGCTATGCTTTGGCTTAGGCTGCTCGCCGACTAAGACAGTATATGTTGAATCATACCACCTTATTGATTTCTAAGATGGATCTTATCAAATATACATTGGGAAAACCTACTCTCTCCAATTTGAACAACAAAATGATTACTGAACTCTGCACGCAATTTAAAATAAAACACCATAACTCTTCTCCGTACCGGCCAAAGAGGAACGGCGCCGTGGAGGCTGCTAATAAGAATATCAAGAAGATCATACAAAAGATGACAGTAACATACAAAGACTGGCATGAGATGTTACCATTTGCTCTTCATGGTTATCGCACTTCAGTACGCACTTCGACGGGGGCAACTCCCTTCTCTTTAGTCTACGGAATGGAAGCCGTCTTACCGGTGGAAGTTCAGATTCCCTCTCTAAGAATCATGAAAGAGGCAGGTTTAGACGAGGATGAATGGATTCAGACTCGACTCGATCAGATAAATTTGATTGATGAAAAGAGACTCGCGGCTGTTTGTCATGGACAGATATATCAGAAGCGCGTGACCCAGGCATTTAACAAAAGGGTCAAGAGACAGGTGTATCAAATTGGCGACTTGGTGATCAAGCGTATCATTCTACCACAAGGTGATCCCAGAGGCAAATGGACCCCCACATGCGAAGGGCCATTTGTAGTTAAGAAGGTATTCTCTGGTGGAGCCATGATACTTGCTACGATGGATGGCGAAGACTTCCCACATCCCGTGAACGCAGACATAGTCAAAAAATACTACGCATAAAAGAGACCCGCTAGGTCGACGTACCTAGGCAAAAGTAAGGGCATCCCGGCAAACCAAAAGGGTTCAGGCAAAAATTAAGGATAACCATATAAAAATGTACACCCGGCAAGTCGAAGACCTGAAAAGGCGGCTTGGGCAAAAAGGGGTATCCTGGTGGACTGAAAACCTGAAAAGGCGGTCCAGGCAAAAATTAGGGATTAAAAGCGTATGACTATGTCCCGTTCTCAGACAGCTTCATCCAAGTTCAAGGGACTGAACAAGCCAATCACTTCTATCCGACAGCAGGAGATGAGATGCTTGAAGACATAATGACAGTAGCAGAATTAAAATCGATAGGACTTTTCCTTCATAGCTTTTTCTTTATGTTCTCGACAATTTCCTCTTACTAGGATTTCTGTCTCTTTGTACACAAATTGCCTGTTTATAGACCCTCTTTCAAACTCAATACAATTTTATTTCCAAAAAGATGCTTTTGTTTTACTTTTTCTGTTTTGTTTGCGTAAACGTCCATTGATTTAATTTGAACTAATATGTGCATTTGAATATGATCGATGTTTGTCAAAAATACATGCATAAAACGGAAATAGCAATTACAAGAGACTTCAGGATCGAGGAGAAGGTCTAACCATGCGTTCCAATGAATCCGGTTGCTAATTCCATTCCCCAACAAAAACAGCTATTTCCCAGAAGAGGTTGGCATCGCTAGACAGACGGATCATCCCCTCCACCCCCAGCCAGGCTTCTGTTAAATATTTCTACCATCAGACAGAAATCAAGTATCCCTGGATGAGAAAGGGTCATCAATACAAGTACCTCCAACCAGAAGATGGGGATTTATTTTCCCCAGGGGGTCGCAAAAAAAAAAAAAAACTTTTCAGACGCATAATTCATTCATTACATCATTTCACAGCATCCGCATGCATACATTGTTCGCATTTATTTTCATAAGCATAAAATATCTCATGCATCATGACATGGCATGAAGCTAACTTTATTTTTCAGGTTAATTATCCTCCCGGTACAGTCAAAATAAAGATCCGTTCAGACGGACATCTTTATCGATTTCAACTACATCTCTCAGATATAATCCATATGAACATTCATTCTGACAAGCACTCTGATATCCTCCCAATGGTGGCATCTTTAAGCCCACCCCAGATATTCATTGCAAATACAGTAAATATTATCAGATACAGCCTAACGTACGGTTCATTCTGATTCAGCTCAACATATGACTCATTCAACTCAGATGCGATCTAACGTACGATCCACTCTGACATCTTGCAACTCCAATACGGTCTAGCGTACGACCCATTTGGATCTTCAAATCCTCAGATACTGCCTAGCGTACGGTGCATTCCGAGGTGTAGTCTAGCGTACGACTACTTTCTTCTTCAGATACAGCCTAACGTACGGTTCATTCTGCAACTCCAATACGGTCTAGCGTACGACCCATTTGGATCTTCAAACCCTCAGATACTGCCTAGTGTACGGTACATTCCGGGGTGTAGTCTAGCGTACGACTACTTTCTTCTTCAGATACAGCCTAACGTACGGCTCATTCTGCAACTCCAATACGGTCTAACGTACGACCCATTTGGATCTTCAACTCAGATACGATCTAGCGTACGATCCATTCTGATTCTACCTCCAGATACAGCCTAACGTACGGCTCATTCTGCAACTCAGATACGATCTAGCGTACGGTCCATTCTGATCTTGCATCCCCAGCGAAGTCACCCGCCTAATGGATAACTCATTCTGCTACTCATATACGATCTAGCATATGGTCCATTCTGATCCTTTATCCCTAGCAGCGTATGATCCACTCTGATCTTTCATCATCAAACTTCCTGGATGGCATCTTTAAGCCCATCTCCATCAGGAATAACTTCTGATTAACAAGTGCAAATTTTTGGGGCATTCTCGTGTTCAATAATCTTCCACCTCCAGACCACGAATGGCGTACATACCATTCTAAATCTCTCGGTTCAAGAATATTGAACAGGGGCAGCTGTCATACCCCAAAATTTGCCCGTTAACATTACAAGGCATTTCTAAGGCACTCCAAATTTTTCAAGGCATTGATCTTAAAATAATAAGGACCCAGCACACGGATGACAAAATCCAGAAAATGGCCTAAACTGGTTTGCTCGCTAGGCGAGCGATTCCTTCGCCTAGCGAACCCTTCGCTACGCCACTCGCCTAGCGAAGCTTGCGAATACCAGAAAATTCTGGGCTTCATTCTGAGCCCATTAGGTCATAAAAAAGAGCATTATAAATACCACAACTTCAGTCAGGAAAAAGGAGAACAAAAAAGGGGAACAAAACCGGAGATAGAGAGAAGGCACAGCAAACCCTGGAGGCTAACCCAGAGAATTCAGAGCAACCCTAAAGGAAACCCTGAAGGAAACCCATCTGCGCCAAGGTTACCTCCGCCCAATTCAATCTGACTTGCCAATTCAAGGTTGCAATTCAATTGCAAACAGGTTTGCATTACTATTATCGCTCTATGTTCTTAATTTGCATGTGGCATTATGATTGAATTTACAAAAATATCTTAAGTTCACATGTGGATTTAAGTATGTGTGAATGTCTTGAACGTTTAACCATGAAATTTCTGTGATGGAGCCATAGGGTGTGAAACTTACTGGAATTGTACTGCCATTAAAACCAGAACCCGCAGTCGCTCGCTAGCACATCGCTAAGCGAGCATGTAGCGAGCATTCGCTAAGCCTTCGCTAGGCGAGGCAGGAGCGAACGTGACAGTAGCGTTTTTTTCTGTTCTGATCTGTTTATCCTAACCATGTGTTATTTTGCCTACTCCTAGTTTCTTTTATGGTGCAACTATCGATTGCACCCTGATTCGGTATTCTGACCTGTTTGTGAATTTTGTAAGGGTTCACATATTCCCCGGCAAAGGTAGCTGGCTAAGGTATTCCACTTTATTGGTGGGATACCCTTGTGGAGATCCATCTGAATTACCTAATTGATTTTTAATGGGAGATTCATCCTAATTACCTAATTAGTTTTAATGTGGAGATTCATCCTAATTACTTAATGATTATAATATACTTGACTACAACTACCTAATTGATTACAAAACATTGCCTTTGAATATGTGATCTTGGACCTCTCTTTGTTGCCTTACGATATTACGGTATTACGGTCACGTCCCACGAATGTGGGGATACACTTAGCAAAGACCCTTCGATTAAATCATCATGTCCCTATAAAATAAATCATAGTCCCTCGGATGTGGCCTTCGAATATATGATTTTGTCCCTCGATGACCCTTCGTTGTAGCCTACGGTTAAATGATGATCGTCCCTTCGAATGCTAAGGTATCCTTATAAGTTTGCCTTTAATGACAATCGATGACCCTACGATGGACCCTTTTACATCCAAGGGATAAAACTACTACTTCTCAATAGTAAGGACAGTTTTACCCTCATAAGGATAGGAAATGCCCATAAAGGCCTTGGGTAGGTATGACCCTTAATTGCTGATTCACAACCTAAAATATTTTTCACACCCCACACCTTTCAAAACATCTTTTAGAAAATCACCACTTGGTATACATTCATACTAGAATCATTACCGAGTTATATTTTT